>NC_040906.2:46576847-47212983 GCF_004126475.2 Phyllostomus discolor
CAAAGAATTCAAATTAAGTATAACGTATGTGATATATTTTAAGTTCTAGAGGAGAAAAAAAAGACAGGTAACCAGAAAACTGTTAGTTTATATATTTAAAAAAGGAAAATAAATGGAGTCCTGATAAATGGCATTTTCACTATAGTTCCCATAGATCAATCTTATAATCCATCAAGCAGACAAAAAGAAACCACCCAATCATTATTCAGTTGGTTATAGACATGAAATGTTTTCTGCTTCTTTATACTAGCATAAAACAGTAAGTGACAGGGGGTAGAGCACAGGTAATTTATCAAATACTTTTGATTAAACACAATTTCCTTTCAAAAACATAATTACAGCATTTTTATATACAGGGTCTGGCAGAAGTAATGCCTGGTTGAGTGTGGTTGGTAGGGTAATAACATAGGTATAACAATTTAGCTTTAATTTGAACATTTCACTTAAAATGTCATATGGTGTGCCATTGTGTGATATTGTTATTAACAATTACACACTTACGATTTTGTAATAAAAGATTTTGTAATAAACAAGGGGCGTGTTTTGTGTCAGACCCTGTATATATTTCTACCACTAAATTATAATATGACTATAAACTTTTTTCCTATTTCACTCTAGCGCAATAAATAGCAAATGTTATAGAATTAGCATTAATGGAAAAATCCAGTATTTAATATAATCATGTAAATGATTATATACAGTTATATTAAGAAATCATATATTAATTAAGTACACACAAATAAGAGCAACACAGCAATCTAACTTCCTACAAATTTTTTAAGTAAACCAACACAACATTTTAAGTTATACTACCACGAATTTAATACTAGAAAGGGAACATTAACAACTGCTTGGAGATATCAGAATTTTAGCTTAACTTTCTCTTGGTATTTTGAAGTGAAAGCCATACCCAAATTTTGCAGCAATGTCATACACTTGTTTTTCATGCTGAAGAACCTTCTCCCGGTCCCCCTCAAACAGTAATGTAGCGACACTGATCTGACTTGGATCAAATCCTTTAAACTATAAAAAAAATTATTATTTCAGATAAATCTTATCCTATAAAAGAGTAAATCAAAATACATTTTGTTCCTTTTTTCCTTCTAATCTGGGCTCAAACACAGCAGCTCTTTAAAAATTGAACTTTGGAACTTTCACTGGCAACTAAAAGAATGTTTTGTGCACCTATTCATATCATCAAAATATAATAAAACTATGAAAAAAACACTTCACTTCAACGTATGCCTCGGTGTCAACTATAATGACATATTGGTAAGTAAACACAACAGATAACTTGTAAGAATTGTAACTATAAGAAAGAATCCAATAAAACTACCAAAATGATAGAAAATAATAAAGGATGGGGGGGAGTAAAAACCAATAGCATGCTTAAATACTACAATAACTCTTATTAAATAACATTTTCAAAGGAGACTTTATGAATAAAATTAAAATGCAAAACGCCTAAGAATAATCTTAAAACAGCTAAGTTCATGAGGAAACACATGTCTAAAAGATTTAAGACATATGTTCCTGAATGCATAAACTAAGTATTATAAAACCTGCCAACTCTTGCCAAATTAATAAACTAGTTTATCTTAATTCTAATAAAAATCTCAACAGACTTTCTCATATGGTTAAGTTTCTAAAATTTTTCCAAGATAATAAACAGGTAAGTGACAGTGGTAGCAGGAAAAAAAAAAAAGAAGAAGTACTAGACCTACAGCAATTAAATCCATTTACTTTTTTAGGAACAAAAAGCTCATTAGGATCATGAAAAAGAATTTGATACATTAAAAGGGAGTCTATTTCTTGGATAAGTATATAAGATGTTGTGGACATGGTAAATCAGTGTAGGAGAGGCAGGGGTTAGTAAATGGTTCTCAACTGGTCACAACTGGTTAGCAACTGGGGGAGGAAGAGGTAAAGATTACAATATATAGATCTTTATCTCACATCATAAAAACAAAATAGCTTAAATAGTAATAAAAAGAAAAAATTGAATTCCCACTTAACAAAATAGCGAGAGAGAATAAAATGGTCCTACTCATAGTTCTGGAGGAAGGAAGGCTTTTCTAAGCTTAGAAGTACTTAATCAGAGGAAAATATATAAAAATTTAAAACTTTTGCAACAAAAAGAAAAACCTTTATTTAAAGGGATTCACTGACTGGAAAAATTATTCACAACATATACACAAAGGCATCTAATAATTCCACACACCAAAGCACCAAGAAAAACATGAGGCTCCCACCCTGGAGCAATAACCCTATTCATCTAATTCACACAAAAATTGTATCTAGCAAATATAGGGAAATGGTCAGTCTCACTGGAGTTTCAGGAGACATCCACTAAAATGAAGTACTATTCCCCCTAGATTCAGTAAATTTAGAACATAAAACAAAAATCCCACTAAGCAACAACAGCAAGGATGCAACAGAAAAACGGTACACATGTATTGCCCACGATAGTGGAAGCTGGTAGAAACCTTTATGAAAGGAATTCAGCAATCCATTGTTATTTTTTTTAAACCCCGATTTTTATTTCACTACTAGATATCTACTATAATGGAAAAAATTCAAACTATAAAAAGTGTTCCATGCATAAAACTGTTTAATGCAGTGTTATTTTTTAGGTACTTCAAACCTGAAAAAAAAATTTAATTTCTGAAATCAAATGCATCATTGATTTACTTTGATAAAATATTTAACATGGAAAATAATAAGTATGAAATGTATGCAGAAACATGGAAAAACATACTTATAACAGGCACTCTGTGAGGGGCAGAAGGCAGGAAACAAAAATCAATTAATATCCTAATCACTTAAAATTTTAGCATTTTATAAACAAAATTCTTACCTTTGTAATATAAAACTTTTTTAATCCATCCAAAAATGATGTAAAAATAGAGGAAACCTGAGGTTTAAGAGCATGACCTAAGAAGGAAAAAATCAGTATTTCAAATTAATAACAAATTATATGTTTTCAGAAGATCAAGAGAAAAGTGAATGTTTTCATAACCTTAATTTTTAAAATCTATTACATATGACATATTGATATTAAGATCTTTATCTTTTACCTTTATTTTCTTTCAAAAGTCACAAACAAATTTTTGCTTATAAAATCCCTTGTTTTTTTTTAAACTCAAATTACTGTATGTAATTAATACTACACATAGTTTAGGTTTTCTTTCAATGGTATACTTTATGCATAGTAAAATCACTTCATTAATTTTTATTTCATTAAGACCACCCAATGGTGACTGGTTTTACTTTTATTTTTTTAATTATGCAGAAACCATGCAGAACTATAACCAAATATGGAGCCAATACCACATTTAAGGTTGTTTCTTAATTAATTCTTATTTCATCTAGAATTCTTGGCATAAAACTAGTAATTGCTTCCTTAATCACACCCCGAGAGTTAAAATTGCCAAAATACCATGAATGGGGTCTCAGAGTCTGTTAAATTAACATCTTTGTCTGCAGATTGAGCTTAATTGAGTGAAAGTCTTTACTGTTTTCTCATTGTTTTCAGAGTAGCAACTTCTTAACTCTCATGACTGTTATATTTAAGAGTCACACATCTGGCCTTAGTGATACAAGTCCAACTCAAAAAATTCAAGCATATCATTTACACAGAATTTTTATAAAAATTTTTAAAGCCCCTAGTGGGTCTAAAATTATCTTCAAATAAAAATTTTATTATTAAAAAGAGGCTTTAGGGTTTGGGGATTCAGTTTATGTTTACAGTGTGGGTTCCTTCTTTAAAATAGGTATACACAGCAAACTAGTTTTCTGAAAAACAAACAAAATTCTGGGAAGAAACTATTACTTGCGGTCTTTTTTTTCCCATTCACCTTTTTTTAAGTGAGAGTCCGAATCTGGAACATGTATTACATTTCTATTGATTATAATACGAAACTGCATTATATAAAAACCCAACTAACATGAAGTCTTCACCAGAGGCTAAGAATTAGGTATCCACACTGAAGCTGAACAAAGCAAACCACACAAAAACGAAGGGCAGATTATCTAAGGACTAACCTAGCAATCTTTCTGGGCTCCTGAGCTCCTGGATCATAAGAGGTTTGTTTGGGGGTTTATTTTTCTTTTATTGTAACCTGTCAGAGATGCTTCTCTAGCATAACCAGTGCTTTAATACATACCATTTCTAGCATGATTAAGGTCAGAAATACAATATCATCAAAATATTCACTTTCTGTCACAAATAGTATTCATCCTACTTTAACAATTGGAAATAAACATATAAATATAAATGTGTGAGTGTGTATGTTGTGTTCTTGCAATAAATTGAAATTGTATGTTCCTCAAAAAGTCTCCTGATCCACATAATCTTTACATAAGGTATGAAGACTCCAAATGTTATGACTGATGTAAAATAATCCTAAGGGCATATCTTCATCTTAACACATTGTACAATTTCTGTAAACGCTAGTGGGAGGTAGTCACATATACTCCTGATACTGAGTTGATGTGATACCTTTAAAGCATATTATTGTAACAGCGGTACTAACTTTTAAGTAGGTCAAGTATTACTATCAATTGGGCATATTAGCTTTCACTTATTCTCTAATTAATGTTACCTACCAAATTGATTATACTCTAAATATATTCCAGCTATTGTGTTTTATCTTTTACAGTAAATAAAATAACTGGTTTCCAAGTTTACTAGCTGGACAGTTTGATGAGTGAATTTTGTGTTGTTATAGTGTTAATTAAATAATTTAAAGGGATTTAACAAGCATCTATGTTTCAAAGAAGTAATCTGAGACAGTGGATCAGGCACATCTGGGTTTAAATCCAGCTCCACCCCAAGTTCTAACTTATGAACTTGGACTGAAATTTTATACCTTTGAGTAGTTTGTAAACTAGGAATACCACCTTGACTAGCTGTGAGGAGATACTTGATAAATTGTGCTATTGATAATGTGCTTACTAACATTAGCACTAAGCTATGTGCTATCCAAGATTTGTTAACCTCTTTTGCTAATTTAATGATTAAGTCAGTCAACATGTTACATAATAGATTCAGGAGACATAAAAATGAATGAGAAACGGACATAGAAAACTTCAATTAAATCTAAACTACGCTCAGATGGAACGAACAAAAACCTGTCTATCTTAGCCTTTGTATTTATTATTGAGCAATCATTCCCATAATCTTATGGAATGTTTTGAGGGTACTTAAATTCTGTAAATTTAAATCCCAACTAAATTAGAATTTATGGAAAATATATAGAAGAAGTAAAAACAGAATTGAAAGATGAAAAATTGTGTCAGAAAGTTTAACACTTTAACCAAAATAGGGAGCAAAAAGAGTTTCCTGCTACTGAATTCTCCATCTGATTACCCCAATGGCACCTGTAATGCAACCCGTTGTAATGTCTTTTCCCCAAAGTCATCATCTCTTCTAGACTGTTACCTACCAATCCAATCAGTCAAGTCAAATCTGGCAGTTGCCCTCAACTCTTACCTTTATTTAACCTTCTACATCCAGTTGGCAAGCAGGCCTTTGATAAATCTATTCCTCACTCTCCACCTCCACTGCTGCTGCCCTGATCAAGGCCCCCAAATTGACCTCTTTAACCATTTCAACTCCTCCTTCCTGCTGGCGCCATTCTAATCTATCCGCATAATTCTAGCATAATAAGCTTCCTAAAATATAAAGTTGATTTGTTTTATTCCCTCTACAAAGAAACCCCTTGCCTGACAAATCTACCCTGCAAAGTCCACCCATCCAGCTTGAACTCCTGTGACAACTTTCACCATAACCTCTATGAGCCACACAAAACTAAAATGTGCCACTTAGGTTTTACAACTTCCTTTTTTTTTCTGATAAGTGAACAAACTTGGTAGTAGAAAGAGGAAGAGAACATCTCAGGCAAATTTCTATTCACTTTTTAAGATTTAGCTCAAGAATCACTGTCTTTTAAGAAGCCTTTCTTATCTCCCCCACCCCCCAAGGAAAATCAGGCAGGCCATCAACCAGCCCTCACTTGCACACCAGGGTAGCCAGCGTCGTCTTCTTTCACAGCACCTCCAACACTCTGCATTCATTCATTCATTCACTCACAGAATTGTCTGTCCTCATTAGACAGAGAGCTTCTCAAAGGATAGGAACCATGATGTTCGTCATTCTAGCTCTGCACTCAGTAGTCTTCCTGGCACATAACATGTATTTCATAAATTTCTGTGGCTTAATAAGATTAAAATCACCATTTCTTACTTACCAAACTGAAACTGCTGGTTATCCATGAGGCGAATAGATGCAGGAGCACACCTCTGTTTTAAAAGAAAAAAAAATGTGATATAAATTTAATAAGGTAAAGAAGCTAGACAGGTAAAACATGAATGTCATCTTTCTTCATAGATAAGTCTAAGAATTGTTTTTTCTTTTTATCTCTTTTCATAGTACATAGAAAAACTATCAGAAGGTATCTAGAATTCTAAGATCTTTCAAGGCTATCTGTATAAAAACAGCAACAAAACTCTGAAGCATAAGATTATGTATCTAAAACATCTAAAACTGTACCAGTATCATGTTTATTTAGGCACACAATAAAAGCTGCAAGAGAAGAAAAACAAGGAAAGCAGATATTTATATTAATTTGTAATGTAAAACACTACAATACCAACACTAATAAGGTTTAAGTTAGTTACAATTTTTCCATAGAATTAAAATGAGCTGCACCCTAAATGGGATTTTTATTTTCTACGCAAATTTTGAACGTGGTTAATCTGCTACCAAGAGGTTGCTTTCAAATTAAAATATTTATCTTCAAGCCCTGGCTGGCGTAGCTCAGTGGATTGAGCGCGGGCTGCGAACCAAAGTGTCACAGGTTCGATTCCCAGCCAGGGTACATGCCTGGGTTGCAGGCTATAACCACCAGCAACCACACATTGATGTTTCCCTCTATCTTCCTCCCTTCTCTCTCTAAAAATAAATAAATAAAATCTTTAAAAAAAATGTAAATAAAATAAAATAAAATAAAATATTTATCTTCTGAGTATTACCATTTATCAATAAAATTTGTACCAACACTATGTTGAGACTTATGGGAACCACTCAAAAGAACCAAACTTAATATACACTTTTAACTGTGTATAACAATATTTTTGCTATTACTTTCTTTTAACTGGATGAATACTTCATTTTTAAAACAATTCATAATACACATTTTATTTCACCCAACAAAATGGCTAGTTTCTTATTATAAATACTATACAACTTATTTACTCCACTTTGAAACTAAAGGTGAGGTAATTCAATCTATATAAAAAAGTCACTGCCAAATCTAAAGAAACAATATTAGACAATTTTATATATACAGCTTAACAATAACATATTATCTTATACTTTATAATCCTATGATTTCCAAGGTATTTTCTTATGTCTTTATTTAATATGAGAAACAACCCTGTCACGGTAGCAGTCCCTAATTTTATAGGTAAGGACACAAAAACCAAAGAGATGAAAAGACTTCCCAGAGGTCGGATGTCTATTAAACAGTAAAGAGAACTACAACCAAGACATCTGACTGCTGAGTGAGCAGTATTTCAAGTACAGCACACAGCTGCCCGCCCCCCCCCTAAAATCACTTAAAATGCAAAGCTATAAAGACACAGTTGAAATAAAAAATTACATGAAAACTATCTTATTTGCTACTTCCTGATCCTATTAAAAGTATATTGTTATAAAATAAAATTAAAAATCTACTACCTGAGTAATGTCAAATCTTGGTATAAAGGGATCAGTGTAGTTGGGTTAATGCCTCTAAAAACATTACCAGCTTCCAAATACCAAAGGAGCATCAATTTTCCTAAAATGTCTTTATTAAATTGGGCACATCAATATCTAACAAAACACATGAATACTGATTAAACCAAGTTTCTTTTCTTCATAAAATAGGATATAACATACATATTTATATGTCTTGGCTTAAGTACACCAGCAAAATATGAGAAAGAATTCAGAACTATTCTGTCATTATTTAAAAAAAAAACATTTTAAATTCCTGTCAACAACTTGTAAATTCCATATCCTATTGCCACCCAGATTCTCCTTCGCCTGTATCTATGGCAGGTGTTATTAATGAAAACAACCAACACAGGCTTATATATACATCAGAAAATGGAGAAAAGAATATATGTCATTTAGTATCATAAACGTCTAGTGGAATCCAACCTCTAAAACAACTAAAATACAATATGCAGGCCTTGACACAGCCTTAGGTTGACAACACTATCCACAAAATACACCTTGGGGAAAACTGGAATAAATTGATCATTGAATGAATATTAGATGACATTAAGAAATCACTGCTGATTTTCTTAGGCATGATACCAGTACTGTGGTTATAAAGAACACTTTTTTTTTTTTGTGAGTATTTAGAGGTCAAGTGCCACACAGAGTCTCCAGCTTAATTTCAAGTGGTCCAGAAAACATACACAAACATATAAAACAGACCAGAAAGTTAACTGTTGAATACACAAGATGGATATACAGGTGATTACCATACTATTCTCTCAAAGTTTCAATATACTTAAAATTTACAAATTAAAAAGAAGGGAAAAATAAGAAAGCTTTAGGTCACTTGCTACATATAGCAACCAATATTCAGTTACATTGAATGTGCTTTTAAATTGATAGCTGAGTCACATGAACTAGTCAGTCATACACTGTTTCTATTTATACTGAGGCACAGTAGAAGGTTACACACTTATATTATCAAAAAAGAGTAAGAAGCTAAAAAATTTTTTGTCTTTAGATAATTAATAAATTAGTTTTCAACACTGACTTGAAAATTATCAAAATCAAACAACAATTTTATTAAGTCTCATGTTTTAATACTGCTGCATATTTTAAAAGTCAGTAAATAGTTTTTCAGTTACTGTCACAAGTAAATTCTCAGATGTAAAGCACTCAAATTTAAAAAAACACAGTATCTAGATTGCTTTCTGGTCCTCTGGTAATTGACAATTTCTAAATCATTGTACAACATTCTAAAAATACAAAGCAGAAAAGGTTTCTTAAATTTTTAAATTAGAAGTTGTCACTACAGAGCTAATTAAATAGGAGTTCCTATCAACAGGCCATTTTACTATAATTAAATGTTACTATATATTACTAGAATTTAAGAAACAAAACAACATTCCTAGTTATGATACCTTTAGTTAAGATTAGATTATGTTTCATTTGCTATGAAAACTAATTTGGTAGGTTAAAGAAACCTCAAAACATTTCCTTTAAAAGTTAGAGACATCACAAATTCTGAGAATCTCAGCTCTAAATTCACTCCCATGCTATTCAATGAGATTAGGAAAGAGGGGAAAGGGTCCTTGAGTTAAAGTGACCCCTGGTGGTAAGTGATCAGAACTAACCTGAGAGGGAATATTTTTACCATGTGCAACAACCGTGAGTTAAAGATACATTCAGAGAATTCAAGAAACACTCACACAAAGATTGCTTACTTGAACTGTGGTTAATGAAATAACTGACTTCTTTCCTACTGTAATGAATGTGCCCTTACTAGAATCTCTAATATATACTCACTTGTACCTAAAGTGTATTAATACTTACTAGTCTGAATGGGTAAGAGAAATGGATCATTATGGGCTAATAAATGTCAGTATTACTGTTTTATCTGAGCAAAGAGAAAATAAAAAAACCACACTGGCCTCAAAGCATGAGTATAAGACTAAGTTAAATAGCTGGCAATTTCATCCCTTTAATGATATTATTGTGCAAACAGAAATTTACTTAAATATATAAACTGAAAAATAAAACCACAACTCTGATTAGTCTTATTTACTTAGAAGTCTCTGAACTAACTTAAAAGCAACAGATTTCTCAATCTGACCATTTCCTCCAAGTAGTTCCTGTAAGAAACACATCAAAAGATTTCTGCAAAATTTGTTTTTATAGAGCCAAGTCATACCTCTTCCTTTTCACAGAGAAAACCAGAACTTGCACGTTATTCAAGGTGTCTTTTAATACATTTTAAATGTGTAGAATTTCCACTGTGCTGAGTCCACCAGGATAAACTAAAAAATATAAGCACTAGATGGCAGTCCTACATTTCTGGTACCATGGTTAAAGATGATTTCAATTCAAATCATCTTTGAATTGAAAAGATTTGTTTCTTCAAGGAGTAAAACTTTCTGTGCTGATTCCAGAACAGACCAAATTTCTTAGCCAGGAGACTATTTCAGAGACACTCCACTAATCTCATACTGTATCAGAAGCCAATGCTTCAAAACAAAACTACGTGTACAAAGCTATACACAAATCTAAACACTGAAAAACGCATAATAGGCAACACCCTTAGTTATTACTAGAAGACAAGAACCACGTCTTTTTAATTTACATAATCCATTATACTGTATTGGATATAAAGTTAAAAACCATACTATCTCATATAAAAGATACAATACAATAACTCAAAAAAGGATATGTGAAAAAAAGGGTATGTGAAAGAGAATTTTATTAAATGCAAATTTCTAGATATAAAAGTTTAAGATGCAGACAGAATTAGTTCTTCCTCTAACTGGTAAGAATTAATACTGCAGATGAAATCAACAATGTTTAAGGCTATTGGTATAGCTGGTCCTATTTGAAATGTCATACTGTACATTTAAACAAGAACTTTTACTAGGAGTCTACATGTGAACAAGAACTTTTTTTTAAATGAGAATTATCTCTTGGTTTTAAAGAATGAAATAATGCACATTATAGAGTAGATACTTCTCTCCACTTATATTGAGGGAAGGGCCAAAGTTAATACCAAACAGTCTCCCCATTAATTTTACATTTTCAGTTTAGCAGGGTTGTTATTACTTGTTCTGAGTAGCCCCTCAGAACACGGTCAAGAGCATGTCTTATAACTGTCTTCAAGTTTAATATATTTTGCTGGATTGCACAGTAAATCCAATTAACTGAACATTTGGCTAGGTTATTCTCTCTGCTTCAGAGAGAGAAAAAATATAATTTAAAAAAAGATTTAAAATGACAATTCCATTTTCTACATGTAACAGATTATTCCCAAGTTTTAATTGTTTTATAGTATAAGTGCTAAACCTAACTCCTTTGAATTTATTTGAACCCCTCCAAGATAAATTAAGCTGAAAACAGAACAATTTGGAAGTATAACATTCTGAGATGTCAAACATAACCTATGTTATTTCTTCCCAAATCATGGTCTACACTCATTAGGAAAAAAACACCCTGTCAATTTAAAACAGTTTAAAATAAAGGTGATGGTAAATAGAAAGAGCCATCCCTTTTCAAAAAGTAGTGAGAGAAAAAGCTGCCTTTTAATCTATAATTCTAAAAACCTAGTTCTCCCACTGAGAAAAACAGTTTTTGGAAGAACACATGCTAATTCGTGCCACAAATGTTCATCTTTCAGTACCACAGGGCATAATGCCTACGTTTTTATTGGGGGGAGGAAAAAACCCCCCGAACTTCAAGAACTGCTTTGAGCTTGTTTCAACACTGTTTTCCTTCAAGTCATTTTTAAGCAAACAATAAAAGAGAGTAACAAAATATTATACCCGGCACTGATCTTGTGGTTAAAAAACAATTTTCTGCCTTTGGAGAGGCTTCGGTAGGAAATCTACTTTCTAAGAAAGTCTTAAAAGTCACTTACCCATCTACTGAGTAAAGGTGTAGACTGTACTGGACTGCCACTTATGAGACAGAATCACATTAATCTTCCTTTCTAGCTCCTCACAAGGTAGTGAAGTACTAAAAGAGGACAATTCCTCATATGGACAAAGATCAGATCAGACCTTAGCAGAATCCTTCCGCTGCCAGTATAAGGTCGCTCCATTTATTCCCTTCAGTAAGAACAGTGGTGAAAATATACAGAGCCCACTGAGCTATTTGGGAACAATCACACAGGCTCCTTTCCAAAAGCTACTCATCCAAAATACATCCCATTTCAAAATCAACTTGAGTCTGAAAATACTGCAAAAATGGAAGTGCTATGAAATGACAGTGAGGAATTACAAGCAGCCAACTCATTATTCAATCAGGAATTTGGCACCATCATAAAACATGTACCATCTATTTTAATGGATCTTAATTCTGTTATCAGCTGAAAATCCAAATTGCAAATTGAACAATGACTAGTGCCAAAAACCTGGTAATTTTCTCAATTTTTCTGCCTGGGAATACTGTTACAAAGCAGGGAAGCACATACAATAACACCCTTGTCATGTGAGATCTGTACATTCTATAAACTAGTATGTAAATGTCCATAAACCACAATGCTAGCATTTACCCATTCCCAGGTAAGATAAACAATAATACTTCTCTACATGTCCACTGTAGTAAAAGATGTAGGTTCTCCAAAGAGTGAGGTAACTCAATTGTTTCACTCATAAGAGCAGTATTTGAGAATAAAATATTATCTGGGCTTTTCAATCAGTTTCAAGCAAGGCAAGCTTTCTAGTCACATGGTGTTTATCCCTGAAAATTGTCTATTATTAAGTACAAAAAAACAAATTGTTGAAACTATTGATTAGAAAGGAGCTTTCCTTTTGATCTGCTTTTTAACCACAGGGTGGCGCTTTCTATCAATCATCACCTTTATTTATCCAAGATAATTCAATATAGTTTATTTTGTAGTGAATTTAGATTATGGTCACTGTGTGAATATTCAAAGAGTTTGTTTGAACAAATTAAAGGACAATTTTCACTGGCTTATGCAAGGATGAAGGAAAATTTTACCACTTGCTTTCTCTGGGCACAAGTAGTTCTTCTCTGTTTGTTACTTTCTACCAGAGCATATTGTAACTATAACAAAAACATCAGACTGTACCAATCATTTATGTTTAAATCCAACATTTTCACTATAATGAAATTATAAACTTAAGATTTTGATGTATATTACTTCTCATTATAAAACCTAGATATAATTACATGCAAGTATTTGCACTGTGGAAAAGCAGATGGAGCACTCAGGAATACATAAAATACATCTACTTCTACACCAAAGACATAGAACAACACTAAATCTGTACTCCACAGAGCAGATGCACTGTATAGGGGCAGAGATGGACCAACACAGACTAAATGTGACTTTCATCTTTTGTTGAAAATAGAAAACATACAAATCAGACCAGTTTTATAAAGTCTGTAATTATTTTTTAATTCTAATTTGGCATTTATGTTTATTCTGCTACAAAGTATAAAGGCAATAATGGTCAATTTAAAAGATGGCATTAAAAATTTGAACAAGAGAAATAATCTGAACTGTATCTTTAATAATAAAGCTTTTGGGAGAGAACAGTCAAGCCTGGCAAAGACAAAAAGTAAATAAAAATAAAGTACTTAACATAACGAATAAATTACAATGCAAAGTAGAAATACTGGAATAAAAAAATTACCCACTAAGGAAGATTTTGAAATTAACAAGAAAATACAATATATTTGTAGAAAATGTTTGGTTTTATTTAGCTTCCCATTTTTCTAGGTATTAACTCTTAGGCAAAACCACAATGCTCTACAAGTAGTTCTTTCACTTCTCAATACCAGGGGTGTCTTAAATTTGAATTTACTTTCCCTGGCCTTTAAGTGACAGAAGGCTTGCTCAGTGTTCAGATATTTAGTCCTAAAACTTATCTCCACTCCTTTATTCAATCAGCCTACTTTTAAATTCTGTTACCATCTCATTATTTTAGTGAACATAGCATAATACTTACTATACATCCCCAAAGTGCTAGTAAACTAGGAACACTCTCATAAGGATTTCAGCCTTTAACATTCAGTTATACTTTAACCCCACCAAAGCGACCCGCCACAAGTTCAAGCATGTTGATTCTAGGACTACACTTCTCTTTAAACTCTCTCCTGTGCCCAGAGGTAACACAATCAGGATTATGGGCCCTATGGCTAATTCTTGATGGGAAAAGCAATCCAGCTGATAAGTAACAAAAGCCATTTGAAAATTATAAAAATCATCTTTGTCAACTGTTAGATAAGGTGATGAGTCCATATAGCTGGACTTCCTAAAAGTGAGAAACTGTCAGGAAGAATGAGTTTCTCAGAAAACAAAACTGAACTGAGTATATGGAATAAAAGAGCACTGAAAATGGTAACTATGTGGGTAAACATAACTTTTTTTCCTCATATTAAATTTCTTTAAAATAGTTTTTTCCTCATTTTAAATGTTCTTTAAAACAATAGTGGTTCTCTTGGGATAGTGGGAAGACAGGGCTCCTCACCACTTTTTGTGTCAGTACCTCATCAAGTCTACCATCAACATAGAGTGCCTGCTGGTTAAAATGTCTTTGCCTCATCAGACGCTCCTTCCACTCTGCACTGGTAAACTGTTAGATACCCTATAACAGATCACATTAGAAAGCTCCCACGCCTTCAAGATTCTAGTCTCGTATAGTTTAAGTATTAAAGAACTCGAGGAGTTTGGAGAAAGCAAGAAGAGGCTGAAACATATTCTCTTAACTTCCCCCTGTTAGAAAGTGTGGAAAAAAGAATTTTTTCACAAACCACTGTAGTTCAAACAATGAACTAAATGCCTAAAGAAATGTGAGAATTTCCACACTGATGCACAGAACTAAATAGAGGAAAAAAATTACTTTGTATTACCTAGTCTTTTAAAGACCCTTGAAAATATATCCTTTAAAAGAAGGAAGGAAAAAAGGAAATTCTTTCAGTTATAAGTAAATATATTATGTTATATGATGCTATCCTGTATAGTATCACTTCGTTTAAGCTACAGAATAGGCAACACTATAAAACAAAGTAGAGCCTGGTAGCAGTACATTCTAAGAACTGACTGCCCACAGATAATTTCTAAATTCCTGGGCCACTGATATTCAGCCATTTATTTCAATTTCAATAAATGCCTTAAGAAAAATTAAATATTGCTTCAATTCATCACAAAATATCTCACCCAAAAATAACAAAAGAAAGCATAACATTAAATAAAAGGCAAAGTCATTCAAAGCTATCAACCCAAGTATATATCTTACCTTGGCTTAAAATTGCACAGCACTTTTCAAACCAAAAATAGGTGTATAATTATTGAAAAAAATTGCAACTGCATTTACAGGGATGATTTTAAAATACTACCTTTTGATACAGGACTAGGTGAAAACCACAAATACAACACAATTATATATGAAGATTCTATGTGACATATCAAAATCAATTATACAACAGAATTTAAAAAATCTAAGAATATATGTGTGGGTTTGGTTTTTTGTTTGTTTATTACCTGTTTTGCAATTTCCCTTAAACAGGCTACTCCTTGTTCAAAATTAGGGAAAGCTACTGAGCCAAACTTTTGATATTCAGGGAGTGGTCTGATTTTTATTGTAGCTTCTGTTATCACACCAAGAGTTCCTGAAAAAGAAGGGGAAATAACCCATTATATCATATACCAATTTTCTAAATCATATTTAAATCTATTTTATCTATTTATTCTATTATTATAGTTAAATCTATTTGATCTATTCTGTGGAAATAATGACTAGTCAAGTTTTTCTAGAAAAACTAAGCAATTTTATAATTTCTAAGAAAAGGTTTTAGAATATATTTTTTGTTATATATAAATACTTTAAAACAATTTTTTTAGACTTTATTTATTTATTTCTAGAGAGGGAAGGGAGGGAGAAAGAGAGAAACAGCAATGTGCGGTTGCTGGGGACCGTGGCCTGCAACCCAAGCATGTGCCCTGACTGGGAATCGAACCCGCGATGCTTTGGTTCGCAGCCTGCGCTCAATCCACTGAGCTACGCCAGTCAAGCCTCTTTAAAACTATTTTAAGGTAACCTTTCTTCAAGAAGGTTATATTTAAGTAGTTTTATAAGTATTACAACTTACTGAAAGAAAAAGAAATATTTGAAAAACAACAAGTTTTATATCTCATACGCATTCATACAAAAGTATATATTGATATTTGTGCCTATTATTACTGTGAGAACAATTTACTGGGGCAAAAAGAACTTAACTTTCCATGAGAACTTAAGGTGACAGAAGAAATGAGAGGGACTATTACACCTTGCCTTTTTCCCTAAGAATTAATATGAAGAAAAGACAAAGGCAAGGGAGGTGCTCTTGTGTGAAATAAAAAAAAAGATATTTCAGAGACAAAAATTATCATAAATATATAGCACAAGAGGACCACCAATGAAACAAATGTTCTTTTTCATTATATGGAGGAGTGGGGGACAAATCAGAGTGGAAATAAACAAGTTAAATACAACTACATGATCTAATAGCAATGCTAAAATAGTTGAAAACAATTATATTGACAAGTCTAGCTTTTCAAATTCAGTGGTCCCTGATGTACAAATGGTAGAAATTATTAACACTACTAATAAACTGTTTGCAAATCATAAAAAATGAACAAAGAGGGAAATCTTTGAAAATGTAAAACAATTACAACACCAGAAATAAATGAAAAGTATCACAAAAATCAAAGCTTCCAATAAATTTATAGTATACCTAAAATAAAATGTCAATATATAATACAAGATTAAAAACTACTAAGTCTACCAAAAGTAAATTACATTACATTAAATCACAATATATTTATCACACAATAGGAGGTTTCCTACTGAAATATCAAATATGGCCCTATTATGACTTGTAAAATCACAATGCTTTGCAAGTCTGGCCTAGATAATATTTGAATAAAAAAGATATATCTTGTACATTTTAAATGATAACAAAAGTGACCAGACTTTCTTTCATTTTAGCATCTTTATTGAGATATAATTCAGACCATAAAATTTTATCCATTTAAAGTATAAAATTCAATGTTTTTCATATATTCATAGATATATGCAACTATCATCATAATCAAGTTTAGAACATTTTCATCACGCCCAAAAAGAAACCCATCAAACAACCATTCTCCATTCCCCCTGCACCCTTCAGTCCTAGACACCCACCTATCTGCTTTGTGTCTCTATTCTAGACATTACAGATAAATAGGATCTTAGAATATACGGTCTTTTGCGACTGGCTTCTTTCACTTAGATGATGTTTTGAAGGTTCAATCATGTTATAGCATGTAATAAGTATTCTGTTCTTTTTAAATAGTTGAATATTATTCCACTGTATGTAATAACTCATTTTGTTTAACCATCCATCAGTTGAGGGACATTTGGGCTTGCACTTTTTTTTTTTTACTATTTTAACAGTTTACTATAAAAGGACATAACTCAGGAATAGTCAGATGGAAGAAATGCACAGGGCAAAACGTGGGGGAAAGGGTACAAAGTCTCCATGTCCTCTCCAGATTAAACACCCTCCCAGCACCTCCATGTGTTCACCAACCTGGAAACTCTGTAAAACACTATTTTAGTAACTTTTAGGTAAGTTTCGTTATATAAGCATGATCACTTAAGCCACTGGCAATTGGTGACTACTGTATGTTGCCATGTATAATGCGCACCAGATTTTTGTGAGAATTATACATGGGATTATTACACCCATTAGTATACCCATGGTATGTAATGATTATACCCATATATAATGTGCATCCTATTTTCCCTCAAAAATTTGGGCAAAAAACCTGTACATTATACACAGTAAAATACAGTAATTCAATGTCCAACCTCTCTTCCCTACACAGGGGACAGGGATGAAAGTTCCATAGATTTCTGTTTTGTGGGTGCTATAAATCATGCTACTATGAACATGTGTACAAGTTATTGTGTGGACATATGTTTTCCTTTATCTTGGATATGTACATGAAGACAATTTCAGAATGATCTTTTATCCTATTCCAAGTAACACTTGGCCCTCAGTTACCTTTGACTGAGGCTAAGTTTCAGGTGAGTGCAGCCAAAAGGTGGGGGGCAGGGGAAAAGGCTCACTTCTCCTCAGCTTTAAATGGTGGGACAGAGGCTCTACTTTTAATACTGTGCTAATACTGGGGTCCCAATCACCCTTATCTTAGCTTGTAAAGGGCTGGAATCTTACTAGAAGCAAACCAAGAAGACCTTCTTTCCTTCCTCCTTCCCCCTAGCACTCAGCTCCTAAAGCAAGGGTGTCCTTAAAGAAAATCCTGCCATTGTTCTCTCTGCACACACACCTCCAGAGCTGCAGGCTGAAACTTTGCCTAGAAGGGGAAAGACACCATAAAACAGCTCCTGACTTCTTCCAAAGGCAATTACTTTATTTTCAACATAGCATGGAAAACTTCAATGGCCAGTAGTTTAATCATTCATGGTTATGTAATGAAACTCTGTAAGAGTAGAGAATGTGGTAAAAGATAATGGGGAGGACCTAAAACTTCCTAGGCAATAAGCAAAATGTAGGCCAGCTAGTTTGCCTGGGCAGAAATAGTAGGAATACTGGAAGTCCTAGATAGAGCAATCAGACAAGAAAAAAAGGCATCAGAATTGGAAAGGAAGAAGTAAAACTGTCTCTATTTGCAGGTGACAAAAAATTTTATGTATAGAAAATCCTAAAAACTCAACCAAAAAGCTCTTAAAACTAATCAATGAATTCAGTGTAGTTAAAAGACAAATTTAATATAAAAATCAATAGCATTTTTATACACTAACAATGCATTTTACAAAAAAGACATAAACTGATCCCATTTACAATAGCATCAAAACAATAAAATACTTAGGAATAAACTTAACCAGGTACGTGAAAGATCCCTACTCTGAAAACTGTAAGACACTGATGAAAGAAATTGGAGAAGACACAAACACACTAATTAGAAAGGTATCCCATGTTCGTGAAATAGAAGAATATTGTTAAAATGTCAATACTAACAAAAGCCATCTATAGCTTCAATGCAATACCTATCAAAATTCCAAAGGCATTTTGACAGGGAACAAAAAAACTCCTAGAATTTACGGTAGTGGGAACCACAAAGACTCTGAACAGCCCAAGAAGTCCTGAGCCAGACGTGTCACACCTGATTTCAAATTATACTACATAAAGCTATAGTAATCAAAACAGTATGGTACTAGTCTGAAAACAAACAAATAGACTAATGGAAAAGAACAGAGAGCCCAGCAATAAACTCAAGTATATACAGTTAACTAATATTCGACAAGGGAGCCAAAAACATTCAATGAAGAACAGACAGCTTTTAGTAAGTGGTGCTGGGAACACTGGATATTCACAAGTTAAGAAAATGAAGGGTGACCCCTATCTTACACCACTCACAAAAATTAACTTGAAATAAATTAAAGACTTTAATGTAAAACATGAAACTCCTAGAGGAAAATATAGGGAAAAAGCTACTTGACATGAGTCTTGGTAATAGTTTTTTGGAAATCACCTAAGGCACAACCAACAAAATCAAAACAAACAAGTGGAACTATATCAAACTAAAAAGCTTCTGCACAGCAAAAGAAACCATCAACAAAGTGAAAAGGCAACATACAGTATATACCTATACATAGCAATTACATTTACTATGGGAAGGGAGATGCCTGAAAGACAAGGATAGAAGGTAGATTTTCCCCTATACGTCCTTCCATACCTTTTGAGTTTTTTACATGTTTGTATGTATTTTAATTTTGTACATGTAATTACTTATTTAAAAAGTTAATGCTATACACACACAAACATATATATCTTTACATTAGCAAAATGCTTTAAATTTTTAATTCTACATCAAAATTCTAAGATACTGGTAAGAAATGACCATATCTCAAATTTCTGTATACCCATCTGCCTCATATGTACCGCAGGCATTTTAAAGTAGCAAAACCCGGCATGAAACTATCAGTGAGGTTAAGAAAATTAGTAAAATAAGACTTTGCATTATTGCAAGGTTAATGAAATCACCAGAGCAAGTCTAACTATCCAGCTATGAGTTATGCAGGGAGACCCCACTGTGAAACCAAAATACAGACCGATAGAGGTCATCTTCCATTAACACATATTCAAATTAAGCCAATCACAAATGGATACATCTCAATTCACTTCATCAAAAGGCTCACTTGTGTGTAGGTTTTACCATATTGATTCTTTTGCTCTGAGAATATTATGTCCATGCAGTGATATAAAATACTTGATTACATATTGCTTGATTATATGCACATTATACCAATATTTTATACCAACCTAATTTAATTTTTTATAATAGCTCCATGATAATGTGACAAAATAGAGGCTAGTATGCCTTTCACTTTTCTTTGTTTTAATAAAAATGTATTACAATAAATTTTATAATTTTTAAATGTTTGTTCTAAAGAAAATTAAATGTTTCAATTATTATTATAAAATGCAAGTATTTGCTTGAAGCAAATCAAATCTTTCATAATTTGAAAATATACTTTCAGGTGACTCTAGGACTGAGAAGAATGGCAGTCATTTGATTCTGAATCCTCTCCCTTTATTCTTCCCCAAAAAACATAAAAATCAACAAAGAAAATAAATAAAACCACATAGGAACTACACCTTGAGTATTACTAGGGGACGAAACAAAAATAAACAAAAAATAAACCTACAACATTTAAATTAACTGTAAGTAGAGATTTTAAAAAATAATAATAATTTCAACACACCTCCTAAACCTTCCAGCTGCTACAAGCTTGAAAGAGCAGAAAGTAAGAACAGGCTTAAAAGATTATATAAGAGCCTTGGCTGATGTGGCTCAGTGGACTGAGTGCTGGCTAGCCTGCGAACGAAAGTGTCGCCGGTTCAACTCCCAGTCAGGGCATGTGCCTGGATTGTGGGTATGGTCCCCTACTGGGGACACATGAGAAGCAACCACACATTGATGTTTCTCTCCTTCTTTTTCTCCCTCCCTTCCCTTCTGTCTAAAAATAAATAAATAAAATCTTAAAAAAAAAAAAAAAAAAGACTGCACAGGTTTGAAAATGGGAGGAACCAGAAGTGGCAGCCTTGGAGAAGCAAGAGGAGTATCTTTAGGGGAGCATAATATTTAGAGAAATGTGATACTCTTGGAAACAAAGTAGTGAAAGGAAAGAATAAAATGAAGAAAAATTACTGCTCTCACAGAGACAAGATGCTATGCCTTCTCCTAACAAAACCACTACCACCCATAACAAGGAGCACAAAAGAGGGTAGAAGTGAAAGAAAAAAACACTCTTAAACTAGGAACCCTTTCCAAGTAATAAATAGGAGCAGAGAAAGGCAAATGAAATCCATTTAAATAAAAACTGCAAAGTCAGAAAATGTTAAAAAAAAGCTTTCCTGCAGGTGAAAAGCTCCTCCTCCCCAAACCAACCTTGATCCTAATGACAACTGTAACAAATTTCAAACTGAATTAAACATTGTCAAACAAGCATTTGTGGATGTGAAAAACACTTAAATCAGAAATATAAACACTAAGAAACATAAACATAAGTTGACAAAATATAAGAAATAAGAGATGATTAAACTCAGAAATGGAACAGCAGCAGCAGCAACAAACATAAAAAAATGAAGGCTGAGTTATAAGAAATCCAAAAGAGAACAGAGAATAGATTTAATGAAAACTTAATGAAGGACACTGAAGAAAGGCAGGAAAATGACCAAGATAAAATGAAATACAAAAAAAACAAGTCAAGAATAAAGGTTAGAGAAAAAAAACAGTGGTTGGTATAAGCAGCAAGCAAAGGAAGTCAGATATATGTATAATTGGAGTCCCTGAAGAAGAAAACTCAAAACAATGGGGAAAAATCCCTAATATACACACTACAATACAAACAAATTTTCCACAAACAAAATCTGAATATACACATAGAAAGAGTCCACTGGGAACCAGAGCAAAATGATATATGACAATAAACTCTGACTTGTAAAAGCATTAAATTTTAACAATAAAGAAATAAAAAAAATTTCAGGGTCTCCAGGCAAACAGAGGAAACAAGCTACAAAGGCAAGAAAGCTGACATCAGATTTCTTTAAAACACCACACAAAACCAAACCAACAGTGGAGCAGCATTTTCAAAAACAAGAGAGAAAAGTGTGACCTTAAGGATATTTACATCCACTCAAGCTGTCCTGCAAGAATTGAGGCCACAGGAAAACAGTTTAGAACATCCCAGAACTCACAGGATGTACAACTGTGCCTCTCCTGACGAATCCCCACTAAAGAATGAGCATTATTTAACCAAAAGATGACCAATAAAACTACAAAAAAGAACCAATAGTAAGCATCTCATCTACCTCATTCTACAGAAAAGGCTAAACGGTGGGGTCATGGGTTTTTTTTTTTTTTTAAATGTACTATTAAACATTTTTCAGATAGAAGTGCAAATCATTGTAAGTTACTAGTAAACTCCATACATAGGAAAAGAATTCAGTGCATTTCAAATGCTTTGACTATTTATTATAATTTTAATATATTAATCATGCTACAACATTTATAATGAGAAGCTGCTTGTTAACAATACGAAAACTTCATTAACACAAAACAAGACAAAAACACTAAACTTAACATGGTTAGTCACATGTGGAACTCAGTAGGATAGGGAAAATAGGCTTTTAAATGATAATACTTTCAAGAATGTCCTCAAATGATTCAACTGCAGCAACAGAATATATTTTTAAAGCTCAAGGAAAAGTTTATGATTCACATTTAAGGCAGGTTATTATTTACATAGTTCAAATAGCAAATGAAAATACATTTTATAAAAGAATATGATTTCACATAAAATTAGTTCCTCAATCATACTGTCTCTTGGCCTATATTAAGATGATTCTACATCCACATATACAAAGAAATGGGGATTAGGGACCACAGATACATGTGTAAAGATCAATAATGCCAAAATAATAAACAACCACAACAACGGTGATAAATTTAACATTTACTGACTACTTACGGCATGCTTATAAACTGCTTAGCATAATCTCATTCAATCCTCACAAAAAGCTTATGAAAATGATTACTTTATTATCCCCATATTATAGCTGAGGACATTGGGTGTAGAAAATTAGCTAACTGAAAGAGTCACAGAAATATAAGTAGTGAAACCAGGATTAAAATCCAGATATGACAGATTTCACAGTTTGTGCCCTTAGATCATATGGCACTCTGCATGTATATTTATAATAAAATCTCATTTTAATACAGTAACTTACCCTAGAATAGAATGTTTTTATAAATCATATTTCTTTGCATACTTACTATGATGAGTTTGTCTTCCTTAAATTTATTCAAAAATTGACAACAGGGAAGTAGTCTAGTCTTTTAAATGAAGTTCAGACTACTTTAAAAGGCATAAAGGCCATATTATTTCCCTAACTATAACGGTGCAGCCAAGAGGGGGGTCCCAAATAGGGATTTGTGATGGGGTCCAGAACTCAAGGTATCCAGGAAATATTAGAAAAATATATACAGGATGTCCTCACCCCCCACCCCCCCATGTCTGAGCTGGGGGAATGGGACACATGGAGCAAGCCCATTCCAAGCTGTGTCCTATAGCAACAGCTTTGCAGCTAACCTCTGGTATGGTCATTTAGCATACCTATAACCTTTAACTGGTTTCATGGATATGTTAAATAGCTGTGGCCATGCTTTGAGCCAGGGGGATGGAAGTGACTTCCACCCAAGAGGTAAGTAGGAGGCAGCTCCCCCTGATTACAGCACCTGTGTGAGAGCTTGGAGAAGACTGGCTCCATACCATGGGGACACACCTGCCCAGACTTACAATAGCCCAGTAAAGCTGGAAGAATACAGGAATGCTGGCAGGTGTAACTGACTGTAGGAGTCAGATATGAGGCTGCAGAGCAAGACTGGTGTGAGGATTTAAACCCAGGTGCAGCGGCCATGCGGGGGAGAACCACGTGGCTTTGGGGTGCTACCTTTTGCCACATGGCTTAGGAAGCAGGAGAGACTTTGCCTGGAAGAAAAGGGGTGAAAGGGCTCTTGCTGGTGGGCCATGAGAAGGTGCCACATGGTACTGGATTAACTGGAGATCGTGGTGGCGACAGCTGATGGTGCTGGGAGCCTGAATCACGGACTTCTACTTCTTTTCCTGAGATAAGATACCCCAGACTAGGGCAGAGGGAGAAGGAAGTACTGTGTGCAGGCTGTGGGTATTCTAAAGGACTTTAGTATTTTAATGAAGACATTGTCACTACTCTAAGTCTGTATAGCTTTTAAAGAAATAATTCCTTTTCACAAATCTCTGGCATTGAGAGATGTCTTTCCTTTGGCGGCAGGCATAGCGAACCTAGTGTGGGGAGGACTCCTGGAGAAAAAAGGGAAGTCCTTTTGGTAATAGTATATCGTACACACCCACCTTGGGTCTGTTCTGTAACATAACCACCCTATAACCCCCACTATTCTGCCCTCAGAGCTGCTGCCCAGTCCACCCTACAATTAAATCTTATGTTTCCGTTATACTGAAAAACTCAGCTTCATAACACTGGCATGGTTCTTTCTCATTTCTAAGCCTGCCCACATGCAGTTCTCTCTGCAGGGTAATTCCCTCCCACCTTATTCCCTCAAGCCCATCAGGAGTTATTTTCTCCTTATCAAACCTCAAGGACCATTTTAGGTATGGCCTCTCTTGGGAAGTTTTCTTAATACCCATTAATGTGAACTTTTGTCTATATTTTTCCAGTGTTTTCCTCTGTCATAGAATTTATTATACTGTATTATAAAGGTCTATCATTACTGCTGTCCTCAGTGTGCCAGTAGAGAACCTCACACCAGACTTTAAAAATGCTAATCAATGGGATTTTCAAAATGTCTGAAGTTGTTACTTGAAAAGATAATTTATATTTACAGAGCTCATTCCAACTATGTGTGTATGAATAGTATAATTAATAATTATGTTTTAATACCTAATTATCATTCAATTTGACATCTGGTGGCAAGTTATATTCTTTTAGTTAACTTTTAGATGATGCAATAGCACAAAAACATCCAAAGTGATATTAGAGAACTGTATTAAAGTAATTTAACATTTTATTTTTCTTATTAAAAATGTTCTGTTTTTTCCTTAGAAGGGTATACCAATCAGAAAAGCATTAAGAACAAACAAAAACTCAGACACAGGCAACAGTATGGTGGTTATCAGAAGGAAGTGGGGTGGGGGAGTAACAAAAGGTAAAGAAGGTCAAATCTATGGTGATGGAAGATTTAACTTTGGGTGATGAGCACACAATGCAATATACAGGTAATGTGTCATAGAACTGCACACTTGAAACCTACAAAACTTTATTAACCAATGTCATCCCAATAAATTTAATTTAAATATATACTAAAAATACATAAAAATAAAAAATAAGAGTAAAATGGGTAGCTATATTGACAAAGATTTGTCATTTGTTGTTATAAAAAAAATCTAAACTATTCCACTGATCATAACTCAATATTTGACCTTCAGCATGCTCTAAAAGACCTTGTTTTCCCCTCCTTGATGTCAGTGTCAAAGGTTAGAATTTACCCTGGCTTATTATAAATTGCTTTTAATACATGCATATACCTAAATGTTTCCAAAACCTATCTTTTTTTAAGCTTGTACCATCTTCTGAAGAGTTCCTCTGCTAATTTAGAAACCTTATTTTACCTTACTTCTCTTAATTTAAGAATCTCTCTACCATTCTAAGAATTAAAAAATAAGCCCATGTTCACTTTCAATTCACAGTGCCCATGTAACAGTGAGTTTGCAAAATAAAACGACGATTAGTTTTCTTTCTGAATGGTATAGGAATTGAATGTTTGGAGTAAAATAAAAAACTACATTCTAATCTACACAGCATCAAGGAGCCAAGCAAAGGATATTGCTTAAGTAGCGACAAAAGAAAAGACGAACATTAAGTTTTAAAAGTATATGAATCACCAGAATTCTAAATTCTACTTCTTGAACAAAGCAACAAGCAATAACAGAGATATAGAAAGGCAGGACAATAAAACAACACTTTATCAGTCCTTTCCCCTAATTATTCAGGCAACATAAAAGAATATTATAACATAAAATGTTAAAACAAACCATTTTAAACCCTAACAACTACTCTTCTTAATATTATTAAAAACTCTAAGAGAAAAATCAAATAAAACCCAAAAGACCAAGCTGTCTCTAAAACTATAACAAAGAAAAATGTAAGAAGGTTAATAAGATGTTCTCATAATAAAAACTTTATGAAGTACTACTAAGGTAATAAAACTTCTTAAAAATCACTATTCTTTAAATATATATATGTCTTTCTTTCAAAGATTTGATATCACAACATCACAGATTTTCACAAAACTGAGTCACTAACCTGTATTTTTTCATAATAAATCTGCAGTAATATTTACCTTCAGATCCCATGATGAAGTGATGGATATCAGGGCCTGTTGACATACGAGGTCCTTGACAGCTTTTTTCTATTATACCTCTAGGTGTTACCATTTTTATATGAACCACCTGTTTAATACAATGCACGATGTAAATTCTAGACATATGTCAGTGAATGCTGTGTGTATATGTACACACATCCATATATTTATACAAAACGCTATTTTTTAAATATTAGGTTAGGTGATAAATGTTGATGTCCTTCAGAATTCTAATGTCTTTTAGTAATTTTCAGACTAAAAATAAATTTTATAAACTTTAAAAAAGGGATGGATCTAAGATTCTTATTGGTTTAGGTATATTTATCATCCTAAGAAGACCTTAAGTACATTTCTTTAAACCAAATTTAGTCTTGGGTTATGCATATGGCAAAGAACTAAAGGAAAGAAAATACAAGCAATGGCCACATTTTTTAAGGTTCATTCTTTCACTTATTTAACAATATTTATGAAACATTATTATTCATGTCAAAACTGCTCTAAATGCTTAGAATATTAAAAAAATAAAATTGTCTCCTTATCCCCTCCTTCAAATTATCTAATCTGCCTACTTACAAGGAAAGAGTGAAAAGAATGAAGTATTAATTATGATCAGGTCAAACTTGTGATGAAGAATTAAGATTGAGTGACTAAGCTAAAACGAGGGAGGGAAGACATGTGTGTGATCTCCCTGTGAGGTGTGTTTCACCTAGGTGAGAAGGCAAGTATACTGGGGTGGGGCGGGGCAGGGCGGGGGAGGGTGGGTGTAGTCTCGAAAAAATAGTTCCTGAGATCTGAATCAGAAATGGTTAAGTAAAAACCCAACACATTTTTAGAATAGTTTTTAGACAAATAAATAAAAATAGCCTGTGTTGTTGAAGAAAGTGAGAAGAAAATATCAACAAGCAACTCACAAATATAAGAAATAAGTATTACCAAAGAGATCATTTTAAAAGTTTACATTTACTAGCAATTAGAGAAATAAAAAATTAAGACAAAATATAAATAAAGAATCCAATGAAATAAACATTCTCATAATGCTAGTGGGAATGTCAATTGGCACAGATTTCCTATAGAGAAATTTGGCTATAAGGATCCAAAGACTTGAAAATATATAAGCATCTTGATACAACAATTCAAGTTCTAGGACTTACCCAAAGAAAACAAAGATGTATGCTAAGAAATATTACTAAAATGGATATTTCCCCCTTGTTTTCTATAATTTTGAAATCTGAAGTACCTTAAATGTTCATTAATAGCTACAAATGGAACAAATGATACCTAATTCCAAATGAGAATGCCTACAGTTACACTATTATCAAAATAACTCCTGGATCAGCTAAAACAAAGTGGTGTGCACACAAAACTTTAGGGGTTATACTGCCTCTTACTAGAACATTTTCATTCAGGCTCTTTCTACACAAAAAGGTTTTTTCCAGAAAAAATAAACATAAAAACCTATAAGGCAAAAGAGTAGAAATGACCAGATCATCTAAGTAAATTGATTAAAATCTTAGTAGAGTTGAAGACCAAAGCTCCATGAGGATTATAAAGTAATATTTATATATAAGTCAGATACTATGAAGCATTTACAAAACTTAAATATCAGTCACCTGAGAAGGAGTACCCTTAAGTAATGACCATTGTGTTTTTTAACTTTTCTATCATACAGTCAGTGTTACCATAATCAAGAGAAGTATACTGAGAGGACTCCACCATCCAATTCGATTTTTAAAGGCTGTCATCATTTTATAATACTCTCTATATAGTAATCAATTACTATATAATAAATCAGAAAAAATTTACCAGGTCTTCAATATTGCCATAGATATTCTTCTTCATGCCTGATGCCCGAGTAGACACCCATCCTCCCACAGTGCTGAATTCCATGGAATCTGGTTCATGACCTGTACAATAACCACTTTCTTTAAGCTGAAAAACAAAAATGTAATGTTTTACTAGTGAAAATGGTCCCATTTCACACAGCACTCAACACATTAACTCTTTCCACTTTAAAATTCCCATATGTCCCTGGAATTTGGACTCATTAAAACCTATATAGAAAAAAGAAATACTTCTTTATCATAATTGTCCAAAAAAATTTTTAAGCTTTTGCCTCAAGGAAAACTTCACAAAACTAAAAAATGTGATCCAAAAGACAGCTGTTTTTTTTCCACAATTGACCATCCAATCTTACTCCTTATATCCTTTTATTTTAAAGCCAACTACCCTCCCTAATTTTTTTTTCACAAAGAGACCATTTAAATACTTATAGAGATCAGATTATTCTTAAACAACTGCCAACTTCACCTAAACACTTCCAATAAATAAAGCACTTAATCTCTGTTCTCCCTACCCTAATATAATATGCAGCAGGCCTGCAGAAAATCCAAGCAAATTGCCTGTACTTAATTCTCTCAAGGAGTCATGTGTTTTAATGTACAGCCATCTGGCTAGGTTTCCTGCATGTAATACTGTCATTTATTTGTGATGCAGATCATGCATTCCTGTACATTAAATAGTCACTTGTTTCTCATTTTTCTAAATTAGTTTGGCTTTGCCATCTGCACAGCACCTGAGGTTGAATGGGTGCCCTTTACTGCAACAACACCGAAGCCATTCCACCGAAATCATTTCAAAGATCCAGCCATCTCGCATCAAACAGTACAGACACCACCATCTGCACACCCACTGTCTGCTGCACTCAAGCCCATCAATCTGTGTTGACCATTTGATAGTCGTCCAGTTAAGCAACTGCTTCTATTTTTCAAGTAAGCCATGCGTAGATGTAGAATATGTCAGCTATGTTTTATACACATATTTAAGTATAGTATGAAAGTTGTAATCCAAAATTTGAGGGCCAATTAGGTTAAATATAATTTGTTAGCTTCTGTAACACAAGCAATACAAATTATTTACCTCTTCTAGTTTTGTTGCTAGGAAAACAAGGTCTAAAAATATATCAGTTGTTACATAATATGATTTTTTTCACCAAATCCTTAATAAATTTATTTAATTTTGAGAGATTAATAACCACCCACAAGTAGGTAGCTTAAATACATGACTGAACAGATAAAAATAAAGATTATCAGACTGCTAATATTCTTCCCTAATTTCCAAACAATCTATATTCATATTATTTACTCTCAAAAGGCTACTGTTACTCAAATTTTCTAAAATTAGGAGAAGGAAAAGAAAAGACATTCATGAAGGACTTAGATGTGCTAAGTACTGAACAGGGAGTTTTCACATATTCTCATGACAAAATCTCCACATTACGTATACAGAAGCAAATACACACCTAAGCTATTTCTGTGAGTGCATACAGAGTACTGAAAAGCACATACAAGAAAGCATAAACAAGAAAGGAAACTACCCAGAACCAGAGAAAAAAATAATCCAAAAAAATCAGAGAACAGACTGGGAGAATATACTTGCAAAAGATACATCTGATAAAGGACTGTTACCCAAAATATACAAAGAACTCTTAAAACCCAACGATAAGAAAACAAACAATCCAATTAAAAAATGGGCCAAAGACATTAATAGAAACCTCACCAACGATAGCAAGTAATCATAAGATGCTTCACATCATATGTCATCAAGGAAAGATAAGATAAAATATCAATGAGATACCATTACAAACCTATATAAACAGCCAAACTCCAGAACACTGACAACACCAAATGCTAGTGAGAATGTGGAGCAATAAAAACTCTCATACAATGCTAGTCAAGATGTAAAATGGTACAGCCACTTTGAAAGACAGTGGCTGCTACATCTCAATATATAACCTGGTAACTGAACACCTTGGTACTTACTCAAAGGAGCTGAAAACTTATGTCTTACGAAAATCTGCACACAGATATTTACAGCAGCCTAATCATATATTGCCAAAGCTTAGAAGCAACCAAATGTCCTTTAGAAGGTGAATAAATAAATAAACTGTGGTATATCTAGACAATGGAATATTATTCAATGCTAAAAAGTAATGAGCTATCAAACCATGAAAAGATATGGAGGCCCCTTAAATGCAATATTACTAAATGAAAGAAGCTAATCTGAAAAGGCTACATTATTTTGTGATCCAACTATATGACATTCTAGAAAAGGCGAAATTATTTAGACAATAAAAAAATCAGTGGCTGCCAGGGAGATGAACAGGCAGAACACAGGATTTTTAGGGTACTGAAAATGTTCTGTATGATATTATAATGAGAAATAATAGTTATTATACATTTGTCCAAACCCATAGAATGTACAAAACCAAAGAGGAACTCTAAGATAAACCATGGATTTTGAGTAATTATAATATGTCAATGTAGGTTCAATCTTGGTAAAATATCATTCTGGTGAGGGAGGCTGTGCATATGTGGGGGCAGGGGGCATGTAAGAACTCTCTCGGAACCTCCCTATCCCTTTTGTTGTAAACTTAGAACTGCTCCTAAAAAATAAAATGTTTTTTTAAAGAAATAAAGACATTTTCAGACAAAAGAGAAAGAATTCATTGACAATAAAGATATGTTAAAGGAAGTCCTCCAAGCAGTAGGTAAATAACACTGGATGAAATTAAAGGTACTAGAAAGGGTAACTAGATAGGTAAATATATAATTTTTTTCTTAGTATTTAAATATCTTTAAAGATAATTGCCTTTTCAACAAAAACAAAACAATGTATTACAGGCTTTACAAATAAAGGGACAATAATTACACAAAGAAGACCGGGGAATAGGGAAGTACTGTAAGGTTCTCATACTAAGCTCTGAAATGTTATTTTATCACTTAAAGGTACATTTTCAAGTTAAACATGTATAGACACTAAAACAACCCTTAAAATAACAACACGAAAAGTTATAGCTAATAAAGAAACAAAGGAAATAAAATGGTATCATAAAGAATATTGAATCCAAAAAAAGAGGCAACAAATGCAGGGATAAAACAACTAACAACAAATGGGAAATACTGAAGACAAAAAGCAAGATGCCAGACTGAAACTGAACCACATATTGAAGGTAAATGGTCTAAATACCCCAATTAAAAGGTATAGTTTATCAGGTTAGATAAAAAGTAAAGACCCAGCCCTGGCTGGCGTAGCTCAGTGAATTGAGCGTGGGCTGGGAACCAAAGTGTCCCAGGTTCGATTCCCAGCCAGGGTACATTCCTAGGTTGCAGGCCATAACCCCCAGCAACCGCACATTGATGTTTCTCTCTCTCTCTCCCTCTCTCTCTCTCCCTCTCTCTCTCTCTCTCTATCTCCCTCTCTTCCCTCTCTAAAAATAAATAAATAAAATTTTAAAAAAAAGTAAAGACCCAATTTATGCTGTCCACAGAAAAAAAAAGCACTTTAAATATAAAGACAAAAATTAGCTATAAGTAACAGAATAAACTAGGAAAAAGATATACCTTGCTAACAACAGTCAAAAGAAAACTGGAATGGCTGTTTTAATATTGGCTGAAGTAGATTTCAGGCCAAGAAATAGTATCAGGAAGAAAGAAAGGTCATTTCATGTTGACAAAATGGTTCTCAATCAAGAAGATACAATAATCGTAAGCATCTATTTCCCTAATAACAGAGCTTTAGAGTATATGAAATAAAAACTGATTAAAACTACAAGAAAAAATAGACCTACAATGATAGTTGAATATTCTAATTCCCTTCTCTCAAAATTGATTTAAAAAGTAGACAGAAAATTTAAAAAAAAGATATTAAAAGTCTGAATAACATCATAAATGAACTGACCTAAAAGACATTGACAGACTACCCCAACCAAAACCAGCAGAAGACACTCTTTCAAGTGTACGTGAGACATTTATAAGATACACCATAATGTGGGCCATAAAACATGTTCAAATAATTTGAAAGCATTTAAACACATATAAAGTATGTTTTCTGAACACAATGGAACTAACATAGAAATCAATAATAGAAGGATGTCTGGAAAAATACCCCAATTTTTGGAAACTAAATAATAACTTATAAGCACCCCATGGGGTCAAAGAAAAAAATCAAAAGGGAAGTACAAAATATTTTGAAATGAATGAAAATAAATACACATATCAAACCATGTAGAATACCAATGAATAGTTGGAAAAATGTATAGTACTGAAAACTACATTAGAGAAGAAAAAATAGTAAGTTCCCTCATATTCCATCTTAAAAGACAAAAATCATTTGACCAAATTGAACATTCATTCCTAATAAAAACTCCCTGCAAACTAAGAGAGAATGAACTTTTTCCAGCTTAATAAAGGGCAACCACACAAAAAAACTTACAGTTAACATCATAATTAATTATAAAGAACTGAATGCATCTCTCCTAAATCAGGAACAAGACAAGTAAGTCCATTCTCACTTCTTTTTGAACTTGTATTAAAGGTTCCAGCCAGCACAATGAGAAGAGAAAAAGAAATAAGGCATACAGATTAGAAAGGGAGGAGTAAAACTGCCTTTATTCTCAAAGGACACGGCCATATATGTAGATAATCCAATGAGAACTACAAGAAAACTTTTTAAACTAATTAATGAATTTAGCAAGATATAAATAAGATCGCTATACAAAAATCAACTGTATTTCTATATACTAATAGAACACTCAGAAATGGAAAACCTTTAAAAACATAATTTACTATATATACAATATTTAGAGACAAATCTCATTTTAAAAATATGAAGATCTGTATACTGAAAACCAAAAGACACTGCAGAGAGAAATTATATACCAAAAAAAAAAAACCCCCCTAGAGATATTCCATGTTCATGAGTCAGAAGAATCAATATTGTTAAGATGTGGGTTCTAGCCCTGGCTGGTGTGGCTCAGTGGATTGAGCACTGGCCTGTAAACCACAGAGCTGCCAGTTGAATTCCCAGTCAGGGCACATGCCTGGGTTGCAGGCCAGGTCCCCAGTGCGGGGGGCACACCAGAGGCAACCACACATTGATGTTTCTCTCCCTCTCTTTCTCCTTCCCTTCCCCTCTCTCTAAAAATAATCTTTAAAAAAAAAAAAAAAAAGATGTGAGTTCTCCCCAAACTGATAAAGAATTGATGCAAATCCAATCAAAATCCCAACAGGCTATTTTCACAGAAATTAACAAGTTGATTAAAAACTTCACATGAAGGTTCAAAGAACCAAGAACTGCCAATACAAGTCTGAAAAAGATTTATGATAAATCTACAATAACCCAGACAATATGACACTGGCATAAAGACAGGCAATAGATCAATGGGACAAAACAGAGTCCAAAACTAGAAGCACACATAAATGTACAACAGATTTTATATTTTTATGATGGTGTGAAGTCAGTTCAGTAAAGAAGGGACAGATTACTTATCAAATGGTGCCAGAATAACTAGATATCCACGTGTTAAAAAAAAAACTACAAAATAAAACTTGAATCCATTCTTTGCACCAAACACAAACATTAACTCAAAATCTTCAAAACTCATCATATGGAAACAGTCTAAATGCCCAAAAACAGATAAATAAATGTTTAAAATGTGGTTACACACATGCACTGAAATATTGTATGTTCATGAGAAAGAAGGATATTCTGCCACAGGCAACAACATGAATGAACCTTGAGCACATTATGCTAAGTGAGATAAAGACGAATACTGTAAAATACCAATGTGTGGAATCTAAAAAAGCCAAACTCGTAAAAAACAGAGTAAAATGGTGGTTACCAGGGAGTGGGAGGTAGGGGATAAGAATGATGTTGTTTAAGGGTATAACCCTGAGACAAGTAGTAAATAAATCCTCAGTATCAAACACACAATATAATGAATACAGACAATAATATTGCTTTACAATGATCAAACTCACTAAGGGACAAAAACTTATCTCCACCACTAAAACAAGACAATTATGAAATGTGATATAGGTGCCAAATATCATTATAATATCAATCATATTACCATACATAAATTGATGTGTATCAATTTAACATATTATACACCTTAAATTTACACAATGTCAGATATATTGAATAAAAAATGCTCAGACACTTACATGTAAAGAAAAAACTATCAAACTCAACTAGTAGAAAATCTTTTTCTATAACTTCATGTTAAACAAGGGTTTCTAGATATGACAACAATATATAAAATTGTTACGTTGTATTAATCAAAATTAATTAATTAATTAATTAATACGTTGTATTTCATCAAAATTAAAAACATGGACCATTCAAAATACTCTATAAAGAGAATGAAAAGATAAGCCAGAGACTGGGAGAAAATACTTGCAAACCATACATCTGAAAAAGGACTTAGCCATATATTTTGGACTATAAGATGGACTCCCCCCACCCCAAATTTGGGAGAAATAATGGTTGTTAATGCTGCTGTTGAGCTCTGTTTACATTTATATTGGTGAAATATTATATTATTTATGTTATTAAATATTTTAGCACATTTTTGCTTCACAATTTTTTTCCTATTTTCCTCCTTTAAAACCTAGGTGTGTCTTATGGTATGAAAAATACGGTATATCCAGAATACATTTTTTAAAATTCCTAAAATTCAACAATAAGAAAGCAAAAACCCAATTTACAATTCCAGAAAACACATGAACAGATACCTCACTAAAGAAGATATAGATGGCAAATACACTTGAAAAAATGTTCAAAAGAGTTGCATTCCAGAAATGCAAATTAAAATCACAATGTGATACCATAACACATCTACTAGAATGACTCAAATTTAAAAGTCTAACAATAACAAGTATTGGTGAGGATGTAAACAAACTAGAACTCTTATATAGTGCTGGTGGGAATACAAAATGATGCAGTCTGGGAAAATCGTAGTTTTTCAAAAAGGTAAACATATACTTACCATTTGATTTACTCATTTCATTTTTAAATATTTGCACAAGAAAAATGAAGTATATGTCCCTATAAGAACTTGCACATGAATATTCACATTAGCTTTACTTGTAAGAGCTGAAAACTGGAAATAACCCAAGTGTCCAAAAAGTGAATGGTTAAACAAACAGTGATATATCTATCTATACAATGAAATCCTACTGAGCAATAAATGCAACGTGTGAATCTTGACATAATTATGCCTAGTGAAAGAAACCATACTCTCACTCCCCACAAAAGAGCGCATGACTCAATTTTAATGAAATTGATGGACATTTAAACAAATCTACAGTACCAGAAAGCAGATCAGTGATTGTCAAGGGCAAGGCAAGGGTAAGTTGCAGAGGACAATAAATAGGCAAGAGGAAAGTTCTGAAGTTGGTGAATATGTTCATTATCTTGATCCTGGTGATGGTTTCATGGTTGTATTCATGTATCAAATTTATGAAGCGTATTTTTTTTAATCATTTTACAATTGACATGCAATATTATATGTTTCAGGTATACACCCCAGTGATTAGCCATTATGTAACTTACTAAGTGATCATCCTGATAAATCTCATACCCATTTGACACCACAGCTATTAGAATATTATTGACTGTATCCACTATGATGTACTCTACATCACCATGACTACTCTGTAACAACCAACTTGTACTTCTTAAGCCCTTCACTGTTTCCACCCACCTCCCAACACCCCTCCCATCTGGCAACTGTCAAAATATTCTCTGTATCTATGAGTCTGCTTCTGTTCTGATGGTTGATTTCTGTTTTTTAGAAACAGAAACAGTTTTAAAAACAGGTTTTATTCAACTGTTGATATATGCATTTATTGCCATTTTATTGTTTATATTTTTATCTTAGTTTTTTCTTCTCCTTAAGAAACACCCTTTAACATTTCATTTAATACTGGTTTGGTGTTGATGAAATCTAGCTTTCTCTTGTTTGAGAAGCTGTTTATTTGTCCTTCAATTCTGAATGATAGCTTTGCTGGGTAGAGTAATCTTGGTTGTAAGTGGTTGCTTTTCATCACTATGCATATTTATTGCCATTCTCTTCAGGCCTGCAAAGTTTCTGTTGAGAAATCAGCTTAACAGTTTTATGGAAGCTCCCTTGTAGGTAACTAACCACTTTTCTCCAGCTGCTTTTAAGGTTCTCTCTGTCTTTAACCTTTTGCATTTTAATTATAATGTGTTGTTTGTGGTGTGGGCCTCTTTGGGTTCATCTTGCTTGAGACTCTCTGTGCTTCCTGGACTTGTATATGTCTACTTCTTTCACCAGGTTAGGAAAGTTTTTCAAATAGGTTTTCAATTTTTTGCTTGCTCTCTCTCTCCTTCTGGCACACCATGATGAATGCAAATGTTGGTAAGTTGTCCCAGAGGCTCCTTATACGATCTCCATTTTTTGGATTATTTTTTCTTTTTGCTGTTCTGATTGGGTGTTTTTGCTTGCTTATATTCCAAATTGCTGATTTCTCAGCTTCATCTACCTTGTAAATTATTCTTCATTTCAGTTAGTGTATCCTTCAGGTCTGACTAGTTCTTTTTCATGGATGCTATGTCATTTTTCATACTGTTGAAGTTCTCACTAAGATCCTTGAGCATCCTTATAACCACTGTTTTGAATTCTTCATCTAGCAGTTTCCTTGCCTCTATTTCACTTAGGTCTTTTCCTGGAGATTTCTCCTGTTCTTTCATGTGAAACCTGTTTCTTTGTCTCCAGATTTTGAATGCTTCCCTGAGTGTGTTTCTATGTACTAGGTAGAGCTGTTATATCTCCCAGACTTGGTAGAGTGGCTCTGTGTTACAGATGTCCTACAGGGCCCAGTGGCACAGCCTCCTCAGTCAGCTGAGCTGGGCACTCTAGGTGTGCCCTCATGTGGGCTTTGTGCACTGTCCTGTTGTAGTTGAGCCTTGACTGCTGTTGATGTCAGCTGGGAGAGACTGACCCCAAAGCCAATTGACTGCAAGGACTAGCTGTGACTACAGTGGAGAAGTTTCTGTGCAGGAGGCGATCCTTAGAAGCAGGACTTGCTTCAGTGAGGCTTTACTGCTCACTGACTCCACCCTTGAGCTAATGGAGATGGCAGGGCTATAAGTCTGCTATGGTCTGAAGCTGTCCACCAGATGCACTGGCTCTGGGGCCTCCCAGGAGGTATAAGGTCAGCCAGCTGTGCCCTGCCTGGGGCCACAGAGCACGAGCTACAGAGCAATCTGCAGATGGTCGCTCCTTGTGTTGGGCTTGGAGGTGCCCAGGAAAGGACAGTGGAGACTGGATGCCACTAGTGCTGGTCCTAGGACCACTTAGCAAGAGGTGTGGGGTACACAGAGGCCAGATGCTGGTTGTTTGAGTGATTTTAGGGAAGTCCAAAGCAGGAGGCAAAAGAGGCCATTTGTATGGAAAAGCCACTGAAAACAGCTTGGGTGACTCTGCAACCTGCATAGGGCCATAACTTGGGGGGGGGGGGGGGGAGCATCTCAGGGAATCGCCAGAGCAAGGTGAACAGTATAAGCCAGGTTGATGGAGACTCAGATGTAGTGCCCACCTGCCAGCTCTGTGGGGGGGTTTGTCTCAGAAGAGCAGCAGTGGCCTCTCTCAGCACTTTATTCAGGGAGAAAGCTGCCCCTCTGATGCCAGAAATTTCAGTTCCTCCCCATATGTTCTTGGTGCCTTTCAAGCTGCCACCCCAGTGCTAGAGCTCAGAGCGAGTGAATCTATGTAAATCCATGTGCAGTCTCTTTAAGAGGAACTACCTGGGACTACAGAAGCCCTGTCTCACTCAGCCACAATCCCTGCTAGATTTTACAGCCCATAATTATGGAAACTTCTCTTGCTGGCCCTGGAACCTGGGGCTGGGAAGCCTGGTGTGAGGACCCTTCACTCCTCATGGAGGACCTCTGCAGCTAAGATAGCCCTCCCAATTTCAAACCACCACACATGGGTGTGGGACGAGCCTATTTCATGTCTCCACCACTCCTACCAGTTTCAATGTGGCTTCTTCTCTAAATCTCTAGTTATAGGACTTCCATTCTGCTTGAGTTCAGGCAATCCTGAATGATGGCTGTTCTGTAGTTTGGTTGTAATTATGATGTGGTTGTGGGAGGATTACAGTACCACATTAACCTACACCACTATCTTGACCAGAAGCCTCTCAAGTTGTACATTTTAAATGAGTACAATTTACTGCATGACAATTATACCTTAATGAAACTATTATAAAGTAACAAAACAAAATAAATGACTCCAAGGATTTTAGCCCAAACTGCCCAAAGTACTGAATTTCCATCAACTGAGAATTAGAAGGCTACAGAATAAGCAAACTGTGGACAAAATGAGAAATTCAATTTTTATTTATTTTTCTAAAGCTGCTCTTTTTAATTTAAATATTTATTCATTTGTTTATTTATTTAGAGGGGAAGGGAGGGAGAAACAGAGGGCGAGAAACACAGATGCAAGAGAGAAACATCAGTCGGCTGCCTCTCGTACGTGCTCCAACTGGGGACGACACCTGCAACCCAGGCATCTGCCCTGACCAGGAATCAAACTGGCAACCTTTTGCTTTGCAGGACAATGCCCAATCAACTGAGCCATACCAGTCCGGGGGAATTTCAATTTTTAAAATGTTGCGTTTGTTTAAGACATTTTGTGTAAAATACATATTAGATATGCAAGTCAAGATATCCACCAGGCAACTGGATATGCAAGTCTGGAGTTTAAGAAAGTAGTGTGAGGTGACAATATAAATTTGGGAGTCTCTGGCACACAGAAGGAATAGTTAAAGTTAACTGTGCTTGAATGAAGCAGACAGTGCTCAATAAAAATTAGTGGGACAATAAAAGTTCTAAATACTTCATATCATTAACTTATTTCATCCTAACAAAAAATCTTATGGAGTAGGAATTATTATCTTCATTTTATAAAGAAAGAAACTGAGGCACAGGGAAATGAGTCCCTTGACAGGAAAAGTCCCAGATCCCCAAACTATTAACTGATAAAATGAAGTAGCCAAAGATTTAATAAGCCGAAATTCAAATTCCCAAAATCCATAATACATGTTAGTGACCTCCCCTAAATTTTGTTTATTAAAATCAATGTAATCTACAAATTAAAAAGATTAAAATCTGTGCTACCCAACTACTATACATGTGCCATTTTAAAACTCCCAGAAGGAAAAAGCAGGATGTTATAAGCTAGTTACCTAAGTTGAAGTTGAAACTGAAAGACACAGTTTAATGAGGAAGAACTTGAACTGGGATCAAAACAGATACAGAAATTATGTTATAGTCTACTGGATGTAAAAAAAGAAAATTCTATATCCACATCTAGAGAGATATGAACTAGCAGGTAAAATGCCAGAAGTTGCCAGTCTAAGAAAATGTCATTTAAATTTCAAGGAAATATGTTCCTTGAATTTTAATTCTAACCTTTAAAAAAGAATTGGAAAGGTTAAAATACTACATCAAATATCGTAATAAAGGATACAAAATTGGTGGCATAAAAGGCCGTCCTTTGTTATTAAAATATTGCTATGTTGATAATGCCTCATTCAGACATAATTAAAGACTAATACAGGACTTTTTACAGGGGTTTTTTTTCCTTAAATATTATTATTCTGCCCACTGATGTTCAATATAAACTATAATAATTAACAAAACTACCTTGACTTATATAAAACCTTGACTTATTGAAGATCTTTAACACTGCTTCAACAAATATGTTCAACTTTATTCCAGTTCTCTGTTCTTACTGCATTAAATAAAAAATAAAGACAGCAAAGAGTTTAATAATTTTTTTCAAAGCCTTTCATCTAGAATTGTTCACTGGCATAGCAATTTCATTCATCTCTTACCAAGAAAGAAGGAAAAAGACAATAAAAACAAGATCGACCAGCAAGTCACATTTCCTTAAATATCCTGTTAGTAACAGGAAGGGGTCTCTGTAACCCAAATTGAACAAAGGGGTAAGAACACCACCAACAAATTGAACTTTTCCATCATTTTTATTTATAAGAGCTGAGTTACAGCATTTTACCCATGTTTGAAGGGGCTCAGGGGGCTGCAAGAATCAATACATTTTAATAATTACCTGCTTAGAAACCATGAAGGGAACCTAAAGTTTTCAAAAAATTCATTAGAATCCCCCAAAAAGTGTATAAGGACTTCAAGAGTTTCACTAACTACATGAAATGACCATTTTCAATGAAATTATGCATTGAAAAGTTCAATAAATAGCAAATATCATCATCTACCCAGCTGATAAAATTTTATCACCAATTTCTGAAAATTCTATGTCCAATTTGTTCCACTTTGCTCCATTCTTACTACTTTATTTCAGGTCACTATCAGCAGCTGCCTGAATTGCCACATCCTCTTAACCTACCCTTAACATGCCCCATTCATGTTCCACACGGTAGCCAGACTGTCCAAGTACAAAGATAGTGTTCGAACTTGCAAAGGGGGCTTTATAAGGCCCTTTATGATCTCATCTCTTTGTGTTTTCCTGCCTTCATCCATTACCACTACTACATATACACCCACCCAATATACAAACACCAAGAATACGTGTTTTCTATACATACATGCTAGAGCTCAGCCACACTCAGCTATCTGCAGGCCCCCAAAGCAGCAGTTGCCAGTTAAGCCTCTGTATATGTCACCTCCTAACTGGATTGTTCTCCCCTTTCCCCATCTCCTTCTCGCTAATTCTTACCCTGAAGTCTCATGTTAAATGCTGCATTTTTTGTGACAAATTCTTTGTCCAACTCCTTTCCTTCTAATCCCATTTGATGAGTCACAACACCTCACATTTAGCCTTCACCTACAAATTCTCACTCTGAATCTTAACTGTATGTTGGTCTAACTTTCTGTCATAATATAATATAAGCTATCCACAGGTAGAGGATGGTGTCTTCTTCATTACTGTGTCCTCAGCATCTAGCTCAATGCCCAACCCACAACAGAAAACGAATAAACTCATCAGTGAATGAATGTACTGTGAAAGGTACTTCATTCATAGAAGGGATACATGCCAGTTTTTGAAAACCTTAATTAAAGAAATAACATACCTGTCTTTCCAACTCTTGTCCTGTTATGCCAGCCTCTACATGAGCTGTCAGATTGTGCTCATCAACCCAGAGGATTCGATTCTGTTGCAAAGGAATAAAAAAGTCTCATTTCCATGAACTACTGACATGTCCTCAGGAACTATAACTTTCTAACTCAAAGCAGCAAGTGACGAGAGAGTAATTAGGCAAGTAGGATTACCCCCACCAGAAAGCACCACTTATCCCTAAATACACAACATGACAGACAATGTGATATAGGTAGCGCATTACACAGGAATTGGTTTAAAACACAGACTGTCTTTATTCAGATATTAATTTGAATTAAACTCTATCTCTTATCTTAGGCTACTTATTTAACTGTCTAAGCTTAGTATTTCCTTATTTGCAAAGTGTGGATAGCAATACCTACTCACAGTGTTGCTGTAAAAATTAAACAAGATACTACATATATAAAAAGCTTAGCATACATAGTTCCTGTCATTTTGTAAGTACTATTTACTGTTAAGTTAGCAATCATATCTAATTTAAGAATATCAGAAAATGGCCACCATGAGATGAGAAAAGGATACCTGCAAAGACATTTGAATATAAATGGCATCCCTACTTTATTTTTAATCCAAAGCAGAACCAGAGACCCCAGCTAGAAAACAATGCACATCCTTGCCTCCTGCTGAAAAAAAGAAACTATTATCTGGCTCAACTTACCAAATATATGCCTGTCAAAAAAATGTTTATACCATTCTTATTTGACCTAATTTATACGTATCTTGGCAAATTACTGTCTACTGTGAAGAGCAGACTCTGCCCCCCTTCTATCTGGCAGAGTGATCATGTAACACATGGAATCTTCTTCTCGATTCCAGAGAAGCTTTCTGTGCAGTTTAATATGTTCAATTTCCTGGCAATAACTAAAGTCTAGTTCATAATAAAAAGAACACAACAGATAATATGAAAATAATAGTCTCAGGCTACCTATATTCCAAATTTGAACACATACGAATAACTGTACTGTTTAATTCACAGGATTATGATAAACATTAAATAAGATGATGTATGTGAATATAATTTTTATGTTATATAAAACTATCTTTATAATTATACTCTCAAAATAAAACAATAATGACTTCAATACAACTATGGCAAAATCAGGCCCTTGGTCCCATGACAGCTAAACAGAAGGAAGTATTAAACTGTAAAGTTAAAACCCAAAATTTAGTAATCTGATGGTACCTTATATTATAATAATTCATATACATCTTCTCCCCTAGTAGACTGGTTCTTGAAGCAATTACATGTTTGTGCTAATTATATAGCTTGTATTTTTACCAGGAGTCCAAACATATTTTCAGTAGAACAAAAAAACTAAAGATGACAAATTTAAAAACCACCTATGGACACTCACAGAGAAACCTAAAGAGACCATACTGGCTATCTTATGACATCCACTATACACTACCCATACAAGTGAACAATAAAGCAAAAACTTTCCAGGTCAGCAAGTTTTAGTGTTATCATATGCATTTAAGTAGAAAACTGGTACAACTAATTTTTGTCATAATTTGTACATATTTTATCAGAAGTATACTGTGCAAAATCACATACAGATAAAACTTACTCACTTAAATGCAAATCACAGTCAGTTATAAGGACCACGCATCCATTATAATATTTGAGAGAATCCAATGTTAAAGGCAATGACTATATAAGGTTTTTCTGCAGAATAAATGGTTTAAAAACCTGGCATTTAAAAATCTGCCACAGAATTTTAAGCATCTACTCAATGTAAAGACTTGTGCATGTATTACCTCATTTAATCTTCACAATAACCTTCTACAGTATTACTGTCTCAATTTTATACATTCACTAACAAATTTAGAGGTAAATCTGTATATAGTATAAGGTAAAGAGCCAGAAATTCAAACACATTCCAAAACCTATTCCAGAATAGGCTACTTTTTAGCCATCTTCACAGGTAGCTGCCTTTTCTTAAACTGTGGGATCAGGACAAAGGTTGATGGGTAACTCTGTAGTAGGATAACCAGGCTGTCACTATCTGAACTTGTTGATCAATTTTAGAACACTAATAGACAACTGGCTATTATGTACTGCCCTAGGTGACATGACATAGAAACACACATTGCCATCTATGACATACTCTTGCTTAAAAACAAATTAAAAGCTATGCCTGAATCTAACTAGATTTTATGTCTAACTCAGGGTAAGAGGTCATTCAGAGCTTAGAGGAAGAGTTAAATGACACCAAGAAGAAGCAAGAGGAAAATTCAAAATATGATATATTCTATACTATAAATAATGTAGTTTCTCTAAGTAGGTAGCATTCAAAAAGAGAGAATGGGGCTCCAATAAAATGAAACTTAAGGGAACAACCAAAAGCTAGCGTGGGCCATGTATGAATACCTATCTGAACAAATGAACTTAAAATAAAGATAATTTTGAGACAACTAGAAAACTTGAATGTTGACTACATAGTAAATGAAATAAGGATTTACTTTTAACTTTGTCAGGAGTGATAATAAAATAGTGAGAAAATATACTTTTTTAAAGAGATACACATAAATATTTAGGTGTAAAGTAGCATAATACCAGAATTTGCTTTAAAATAGTAGAAAAAACCAGAAAGATAAAACCAATATTGCAAAATGCTAATTACTTAATCTAGAGAATGGGTATATTGGTCTCCCTACTTTGATGTTTAAAAGTATTTCTAATTAAACAGTTACAGAAGCATCTTTTTTTTTTATTATAATGAGGAATATGTAACAGGAATGCTGTTAACTATACAAAGATAAAATTTATACCCCAATTAAAAGTTTAACATGCCACAGTGTCCAACTCTTGGAGCACAATGAGCCAAAACTTCAAAAAATAACCCTATCATTAAAATTAGTTAGCTCCTCTACTCTTCTACAAGAAAAATGCAACAGCATTAGTAAAAATGTGGGGGGCAGGTAAGTTTGGGTGATTCAACTTAACCTTAACTAATATTTGTTTTCTTTAACAAATCAGTTCATGTACTGTATCAATATTCTAACCCATGCTTTTCAAATCATCAATTTCACATGCCAATTTGGTCGAATCCATTAAGAAATGGTATGTGCCTTACAGTAAGAGTGAGCTTAGCTTTTAGAGACCTAAACACAAGGGTAACATATAACCATAAAAGTAATTTAAAACAAAGTGGACAATGTACTCCTTTTTAATGACAACTAAGACTGAGCCATAACTACACTGTTTAAACCAAACACTCTCTCTGAACACATCTTAGTAATCATATACCATTTGTGAAGTGTCCAAAGAAATGATCGTTCTTGTCTCATCTGCAGGACACATCAGGCCATAGGAGACACTTGTTCCTCCTGTCAAATAAAAAGCAACAACTTTATGTTTAAATATTTTATTTTTAGCAATATATAGGGCAAACCCCTGTCATAAAGTATACAAATCAGCCTGCTATGGAAGTAATATCTATATCATCTACTTTGCAAAATGTAACGTGTACATGCTAACACACTAAAAGCGAACTCAGCTTGGTTGTATGCTGTGTGCCAAAATGAAAAACTACCACGAAGCTGAAAGCAATGGGATGTGGCTCCACCCCCAGGCACACTCAAGTGGAGCTCCTAGCATTTGTGAAACTCCAAAAACATGATTAGAAAAGTTCTAAGCTAATGTAAAAAATACAAACCCTACCCGATAAAACTAGAGACACCACTGCTTTCTTTCTGCCATAATTGTGAGATTCACTTATCACTGAAAATAGTATCTTACATGCCCAAACACAAAGGCTTTAATTAGAATACTAACAAGTTAAAACTGCCCAGATTACATGATACTCCAAAGCAAATTTGTATGTTCTTTGGTAAAAAAAGTGACTTTAATATAAAATAAATAATACATAGTATTTAAACAATGTACTTCTGTTTTCCACTAATATCTGTTGTCAAAGGAAAAATAATTCTTGAAACCAATACAAAACTGTGTTCTTAGTTCTTATCCATATCTGTATCAACATAAATCAGAATAAATTCTAAATTGGTACTTCCTTGTGTCTTAGACAGAAAACATGTAGAAGTCACCTTGATTTAAGGTTAAGAATTATAGGGGGTGTTGATCTATGAGGTCAGCTTAATTTTATAAGGTGAGACCATGAATTGTCAGTTAAAAACATGCCTGTGCTCAATGACCACTCTTTACTTGCCAGTCACTTGAAATCAGAAAAATATTTCATTAAAAGTAATACTGTAGTGCCTTTGTCGTATGAATTCAACAGGAAGCATCAGCTGAAGAAGGAATCTGAAGCTTCTGATTTGTTGGGGTCCCACGTGCATTCCACCACTGCCAATTCAGTCAGGGAAGGCAGTTTCCTTTGGCTTGTGTAAGTTGTTAAAATAATGTGGTTGATGAAAGATCAAGAAAGATCAAATTTGTCTTAAAATGCAAAACAATACTGGTTCTCAGTATTACAAGATATTAATTTGGTCATTAGCGTCCCTGTTGATCTTTTAGGCTACATAGCGTTCCTTCTCAAAAGTTTATGTTGGGGATATTTAACCTTTGAAAACTACTCTCTCCGTAAGGATAAAGGTCAGAAAGTAATTACTAAAGCAGAAATATATTCTCCTTTAGGCATTACAGTCACAGCTTCAACAAGGATCCACAGGGACGAAAGCCAGGAACTAAGGGTACATCGCATCTTAGGCAGAGCTACCCAGAACAGAAATGAGGAGAAGCACTGACCAATTTTTCAGAATAACCTTATTATAATTACAAAAATATCTGTTTTCAGTGGAATGGCACAAATACTTAAAATACACATATTTTACATTAAAAGAACAAATTTACAACATGTTAAAATTCAAAAGGCACAATACCTACCCCCAATTGGTATGATACAAAGGTTATATTTGCAAGCTAGATTCACAATCTTAACTACATCATCATGACATGCTGTTGAAAAAAGAGAAAATAAGTTAATCACAGAAACACGAATAAAATCTGGGTAACCCTGCAAAACATGAGTTTATAAGGTAAACTTTGCCTTTATTTACTCATTCATTAACACATGAAATAGCTATATTAAAACAAATTGTTCTTTATTTTTTAACTTCATTTTTAAATAATTCATATTTACAAAATAGTTGCAAAAAATGGGGCAAGAAAATTCCCTTCACCCAGCAGCTGCAAATACTAACATTTTAAGTAACTATAATTCAATTACTACAACCAAACAACTGACACTAACAGAATACTACTAACTGATCTGCAGACCTTATTCAAATGTGGCCAACTGTTTCTCTAATGTCCTCTTTTCTGGACCGGGATCACATTCTGCATTTGTCACATCTCCCTAATCTTCTTTAATCTGAGACAGTTCCTCGGTCTACCTTTAATTTTCATGACCTGGACACTTTTGAAGAGCATTGGTCAGTTACTTCGTAGAAGTCCCTCAATTTGGGTTTGTATGATGTTTTCTCATTATTAAATTCAGGTTATACATTTCGGCAGGAATTCCACAGAATTTGGCAGGAATTCCACAGAAGTAAGGTGCCTTTCTCAGTGTGTTACGTCTGGAGGTATATGAGGTAAACAAGTGTCATTTCTGGTAATGCTAACTTTCCATCATTTGGTTATGTGGTGCCTGCTAGGTTTCTCCACTCTAAAATTATTATCATTAATATGCATCTTGTGGGGGGGGGATACTTCAACTATATAAGAATCATGTTGTTCATCATACTTGCACTAATTTTTGCATCTGTTAATGATTCTTTATTGTTTTTAAACAAATTCTAAAATATATGTATACTATATGACATGTGAATTTCCTTTCTACTGTACATAACTGAAAGGTACCTTTATTTATGTAAAAGTTATAAATAAGAACCTGACTGGAAAAGACTCTAAACACCAAGCAAGAGATGCTAAGACTCAATGTGACTAGCCATAGGGCTTTAAGGAGGGAAACAACATGGCAAAACGAGTATTTCAGAAAGATCGATCTTCTTATAGACTATAGAAAAGCATGAAGGAGAACGAGACTTGAGTTAAGAAAATAATGTAAAAATCAAGGATTACTTGCTAAGGGCCTGAAAAGAAAATAAGGATGCAAAGAAAATATGCAAAAGAATGTCCATTTATGAATATAAAAGCCTTAAATGTCACATCTCAAATTTGCTTAAAGCTAGGAATATACATGCCATTTGTATCATTCCATAAAAATTCATTTTCAAGTTTTTAGACTAAGCTCACAAACCTTACTGTTTGTGGTAAAATTTTTACTAAATATTAATTGTTCATTACCAATTAATAAAATACCTGAAGATGTCTGTTAAAAACCTTTAACAAGGCAAAATTATGTCTAGGATGGTCACGTGATCAGAAGCTATCCCCAACCACGTTACCCGACAAAGCACTCCTGCATCCTCTACCCACATTATTTTGCTCTCTATGTTCTCACTATCTTATTTCTCATCATACCACTTATCACTACTTAATACATTATGTATTTATTTGTTTATTTTTCTGTCCCCTCCCCTCCAATTATATTGTATGGCACCTGAAAACAGGGATTTTTGTTTTGTTCACTGCCTATTCTCAATACCTAGAACAGTACCTAGCACATATTTTCATAGACCTAAAGTTTTGGTATTTAGATCACTGAAAATAATATATAAATACTAAATGTAGTAAGTTATTTTTTAGCATTACTGTTTAAAAAAATCCTTTTTTTACACACATACTTACCAGACAAGCTATATCATATGAGTCACTAACTACCTGTCCAAACTAAATAAATGGGAGCTATCCACACTGTGTAAAAGTCAGAATGACGACAAACACTGCTGTAAAGAATACCCTAAATCAGATGAGTTACATATAGTACAAGTTCTTACTCTTTGACGAGCCCTAAACATCCTATTAAAGCAACATGTAGAAATTGGATTCAGATTACAGCCTAACTTAAAGATATCCAAAATGACAGATTTCCCGGATATGTGAATATATATGTATTACATGCAGTAATATACACATTCAAACTGCAAGATGAGATAGCCACCTTCATTCCATGGAATATCACATTGTGTCAGAACCTGACTTCGTGCAAAGAAAAACTTGAACTTAATCACCAATAAGAAATTTACATTAAAATTAAATAAAGGCCTCAGTGAATTGATAACCTGTTAGGAGACAAACTATTTCCAAGAAGTCATCATACTGGAAAATTCAACAGAATGAAATTAAAATTATAAACTTGATTCAGGCACCAATACATTTTTCAGATAGATTCATGAGGTATGGGACAAAATAGCAAAGGGAATTTTTGAAAACTTAACTTTTCAAGAGAGTATGAAAGCTTGAAAGGACAAGGCACTTGAGGCATGAGAACTTTTAAGATTACTGCAAAATTCCAGATATGCACTGATAAGGCCCTAAACTGGAAATTGGGATGGAAAAATAAATGGAAGGGCAAATCTGTGAGGAAAGTATTTTGCAGCATAAAGAAATCTTGGTGCAACAACTGACTAACTCCACATGTTTCTAAAACCTGGATTTTTTTTTTTTAAGATTTTATTTATTTGTTTTTAGAGAGAGGGGAAGGGAAGCAAGAGAAGGAGAGAAACATCAATGTGTGGTTGCCTCTCACATGCCCCCTAATGGGGACCTGGCCTGCAACCCAGACATGTGCCCCAGTAGGTTCACAGGCTGGCACTCAATCCACTGAGCCACACCAGTCAGGGCAAGAACTTAATTTTTTAAATTAATGATCTGAGTATGTCATTATTGATACAAATTTCATTAAGCTATGAAATTAACCAAAAATATGTTTTTCTAGTGACCTCCTAATATGGTATTTATTTACTTATTTAAAATAAAGACTCATCACCAACAAAATCAATCATTAAAACCAACAGTTCAGGATGATCAGCTCAAGAAAGAACTTCATGACCTTCAGCAACCTCTAAAAATACAGCTACCTATATATTTTTTAACTCATATGTTAAAAATTACATATTTCAAATACTAAATTTACTTAAAATTTAACAATACTAAATTAAGAATACAAGAAAAAGAACTTACTTGGCCATATAACTATATCAGGAATGCGATGAAAAATTCCTTCCCTGAGCAAAAATATCTCATGAAGACAATGACCTGTTTCATGATTTTAAAAAGAAAATGCAAAAACATCTTAAATTACAGTAATAAAAATAAAAATTAAAAATAAATAGCACTTATATAAAATTGCTTACCATGAGCTCTAAATACTCGATCATCTGCTTCTTGTGAATATGAAATAGTAGTTTCTTTAAGCTCACGAAGAAAATCTTCATTTACAATAGAAGGAGGTGTATCACTAGGATTTACGGATGCCTAGAAAATAAAATTGGTTTCTTTGGCTTATTTCTAGAAAACAAATTTTAAATACCTCTATTAGGGAGAGTGACTATAAACTATAAAAGGTTTTAATATACAAACTAAGTCAGAAGCATAGAAAAATACCAAATAATATATATGGAAACCAACTTTGTGACAATAACAAACAGTCTGGTTAATGACATTCTGTAACATGAGTTACAGAAGCCTTATGTTTCTTCATTTGCTTCCATGGCCCACCTTTTTCTTATTTCTAAGAATTGAGATCAACAGCAAGGATGACTGTAAACTCAATTTTCAATTTCAGATTAAGGAGACAGGGGGAAAGCTGTATGACTTTTGCATTATCTACATTTTAATCTATAGATAATAATGTAACATTTCCTATATCCCAATTGTTATTTTAAAATGAACAGCAAAAAGACTCACAATATAATAAAGCCATTTTATATAATTGCTTTAAAACTCACAATATAATTATAAACTTGATACTTAATTTCAACTAACAAGTAACTTGAAACATTAATCTTTAATTTTAAACCTAGGTGACCTTGGGGAAGTCACCCAACTTCTGTGAACTTTGGCTTCTGGATCTGTTAAATGAGCTTATCACTACCAAATTTATACAGCTGTCATTAGGATAAAAGGTTAAAGGTGATTACTTTTGTGAAAAGCACTTAACATCATCTAGCATATACAAGGAGATCTATAAATGGCTGCCCAAATCAAATTGGCTATTAAAAAATATCATAATATAGTATTTCAAACAAAGAAAATATAAAAATATGTAAAAAGCCCTGGCTGATGTGGCTCAGTGATTTGAGTGCTGGCCCGCATACCAAAAGGTCGCCGGTTCGATTCTCAATCAGGGCACATGACTCAGTTGAGGGCCAGGTGCCCAGTTGGGGGTTCATGAGAGGCAACCACACATTGATGTTTTTCTCCCTTTTTCTCCCTCTCTCTAAAAATTAATAAGATATATTTTTTAAATATGTATAAAAATATATATGATATTGATATAGCCTTTTAGTATCTTATTAAGGATCTGTATTTAATTTTTAATTACATAGTTGGCCTCTGTATCTGTATCAAATATGTTTTTTAAAAAATCCCTGAAAGTTCCAAAAAGCAAAATTTGAATTTGCCATGTGACAAACACTATGCTGAATCCATGCAAATGAAGTAGTATGTGGGCATGCACTGCTATGGATTATATGCAAAAATAGGCTATGTGCAAATATCATAGCATTTTATAGGAGGGTCCTGAGAATCCACAATTTTGGTCTTCACAGGGATCCTGGAACCAATCCCCAGTGGGATTATTATATAAGTATATTTATGTAATAAATATTTATTGAGTGGATGATATAAGCCAGGCACTGTTCTAGGCCCTACCTGGGAAGACAGTAGTGAATTAAACAGGAAAAAAACATCCTAACCTCATGGAATCTACCCTACAGTGAAAGGAAATAACCAATAGAACCCCAACAAAACATACAGATTACTATTTTGTTAAATTACAGAAAACTGAAAAGGGCTCAAAGCAGGGGAAGAAACTCATGTAAATAAAACTGGTGAAATGTCTGAATGCAGTATGTAGATTGCATCAATGTAAAAAAAATGTAATTATAAATAAGAGAGAGAATTAAGGAGATGAAAAAAGAGATCTTTTAAGAAAAGTTAAAAGAATCTGGTTTGGGAAAGGAAGGAATTAGTTGTTTAGCTTCATTTAATTACTAGAATAAAATGTACCAATGGATTTATGAATAAAGTAAGTCCTCACTGAATACCTACAGTCCTTAATAATATGGTAGATATAATGAAGAATATAGTGTTAACCGTAGCCTCTGCACTTGTGGAACTTATATCCAGTCAGAGGGACATGCAGAATACCATGCCACAGCAAATAATAATAAATAATAAAAATCATAATAATATAAAGAAATACTAACATTTCATTAGTCTGATATGTATACAGTTTAAAAATTTTCTAATCCTACTCTCAGAAAAGTGAAACTATACCTTAAGAAGGTCAAGAAAATAGTAGACTCCGTAACAACAACAACAACAACAAAAAATGACAAATGCATTAAAGCAACTATGACAAATTACAAAGATCAGTTTAATTAATTTGGAATTAAACACACACACAGGGTTAAGCATATTGGTACTCATTCTTATCTGCTTACTTTAGAGGTAGTTTTATGCTCCACATTTACTCCAAGGGTATTCTGGACCCATTCTCTAAAACTTGGTAAAGCCATGCCACTAAGAAGGTACCTAAGGTACAAAAAAAGTAAAACATTAGAATAAGGTATCCTCATTTAAATTTCAATCTTATATTTACTTCAGTAATGGTCAAATAGTTCATAAAAAGTGACCCTTTCCTATACAATCATAAACTCTAGACAAAAACAAAACAAATAAAATCCAACTATCTCAAGGCCATAAACCAAAAGCAGGCAAAGGGGAATGTGCTTGGCAGAAGGAAACTGTACTCCATGAGTTTTTTTTTTTGTTTCTCTCTTTAAACAGGCTTTGGCTTTAGGGAAGGCTCTAGCTGGTACCACAAAAAGAAACAAAAATGCAGAAAACCCACAGTCTTCCTGGCTTAAAGAACCAGAGGGCAGTATCTGAAGTGAGCAGAGCACCTAGGAAGTACAGGGAAATCACGGAAAAGGAGAGTCAGAAAGAGACATATATAAACTCTGCCCAAATGTTTGCCTGACCTTGAATTACACATCTATTGAGCAGATGCTAAGCAACCCCACTAAGCTTAATAGAACTGAACAGAAAACTCAGCTGCTCACCACCACAGAGGGAAATTGGGAGTTTGAGATCAGTCAAGTTAATTGCTTGATAAAAAAAATAAATAAATAAAAATAAAAGAGAGTCTCTTCAGAAGAATGTAACAGAATCCAGAATCCAGAGTCTGTACAACATACCATTAACAATGTGCAAGATACACTCCAAAATTACTAGACATGAAGAAATAAAGTGTGATCCATAATTGAGAGAATGGGCCCCAAGTTGATTCAAGATAACAAAGACAGAACACAAAGATTCTAAAGCAGCCACAATTATGCTAAAGGACAAAAGTAGAAATATATTCCCAGTGAGTAACAGAAAAGAAATCTCAGCAGAGAAACAGAAACTATAAAAAGAACAAAACAGAAATTCCATAATTAAAACTCTTGAAATAAAAATTCACTGAAGGAACTTAAGAGCAGATTAGAGATGTCTTAACAGATAGAGCAACAATACATATACAATCTGAAGAAAAGAAAAAAATTTTTAAAAAATATAGAGATCTTCAGGGACCTAAGAAACAGTAACAAAAGACTACCATACATATAAATGGAGTCCTAACAAGGAGAGAAAAAAAGTATTTGAAAAAGCAATGGCTGGAAGTTTCCAAATATAATTGAAAGAGAAAAATTTAGAAATTTAAGGCCAGAAAACTTGAAGAGGATAAATGCAAAGAAACTCACACTAGGTACAACATAGTCAAATTGCAATTAGAGAAGGAAAAAGAAAATCTTTGAAGTATCTACAGAAAAATTATACCTTATATACAATGTGATAACAATAAATATTATGAATGACTTCTCATCAAAAACAATAAGGTCAGGAAGCAACTGAACAACATTTTTAAAGTGCTGAAAGGAAAAAAATGTCAACCTAGAAATCTATATCTGGTGAAAATATCCTTCAAAATCAAAGAGAAATAAAGACAATTTCAAATGAGAACTAAGAGAACTTGAAGATCCAGTGCCAGAAGACCTACAAGAAATGCTAAAGAAGTTTCTATAGACTGAAGGAAAATATAACATGAAATGTAAACTCGTATCTTCCAAGATGGAATACATAATACCAGAAAAAGTAAGTATGTGAGTAAATTTATATAACCTTTAAAAATTATAACATTGTATTATGGAGTTTATAATGTGACAATCACAATAAGAACAAGGAATAGAAAAAAAAAACCTGTGGATTTGCAAGGTTCTTAGACTTTACATGAGTGGTGTAACATTTAAAATGTACAACAGAGGACTATACAGTGGGTATGCTGTGAAAAAAAACTAGATTTGCTACTCTGTTTTTGTCTCCTACCTCTTTCACCTCAAGCCCTATTTAAATAGTTTATATCAAACATCAACATTATTTCACTTAAACAAGAAATCCTAAATTTTATATGAGAAGATAGATGCTGAAAACTCAAGTGCTTAGAGATCGACTTTTCAGTTTTAGAAATACTTCTCAGAGGTGGTGAAATATTAAATAGCAATAAGTGCTAGAAATAAAAGACATAAAAGTATCCTCCCCTAGGTTAATGTAATAAAGAAGGCTGATACGCAAATAGTAATAATCCAATGTGTGAGAATAGCAGTAATATAAGAGCTCTTTGAAAAGATCAAAGCAAATTTCAAAATGTTTTAAAACAGTACTTAAAATCTTTTATTAAGTAAACACATTGTATATCATGTGCCAGGCACTGTCCTAAGTGCTTTATATATAGTAACTTATGCATATTAACTTATAATATGAAATTGGTACTATTATCCCCATTTTATAGATGAGGAAGCTAAGGTACAGAGAAGTTAAATAATTCAAGGAATTAAGTAATTTATTCACTCAAGATTCTACAGCTAATAAGTTACAAAACCAGACTCTGAATCAAATTATGAATAAGGCTTCAGTCTGTGCTTGTAACAACTACACACATTTCCAGCCAAGATGGAGGCATAAGTAGATACACTGTGCCTCCTCACACAACCAAGATAGGGACAACAACAATTTAGAAACAGAATAACAACCAGAACTGACAGAAAATTGAACTGTATGGAAGTTGGACAACCAAGAGTTAAAATAAACACGTTCATCCAGACTGGTAGGAGAGGTGGAGTCGGGAAGCCAGGTGGAGAGGGATCACGCAGCACGAAGAATGTTGGGACTGGGCGCGTAAGACCGCAGCGGGCAGACCCTGGGCGTGCAAGTGGCAGCTGGCAAACCCCAGCAGAGGGGTGGCAACCGGCAGACCCAGCAAGGCAACGATTGTGAAGCAAGGCACTGCATACAACCCAGGATCCAGCGCTGGGAAATAGAGCCTCGGGACACTCATTGAAAACCCCCTGTGGGGGCTGAGGCACAGGGAGAGACTCCCAGCCTCACAGGAGAGGTTGTGGAAGGACCCATGGGGCGCACAAGCCCACCCACACGGGAATCAGCACCAGAAAGGTCCAGTTTGCTTGGGGGAAGTGGCAGAAGGGACAGAAATCAGCAGAGAACAGAGCAAGTGCCACTGTTCCCTCTCGGATGCTGTCCTCATGTACAGTAGTACAACCCAGTGACTAGGTTGCCCCGCCCTGGTGAACACCTAAGGCTCCGCCCCTCATACCCAACAGGGGCGACAAGACAAAAAAAAAAAAAGAGATGGCTCAAACAGAAGAACAAATGAAAGCCCCAGAACCTATCCTTTTAAGCAACCGAGATAGCCAACCTATCAGATGCACAGTTCAAAACACTGGTGATCAGGATGCTCACAGAATTGGTTGATTCTGGTCGCAAATTAGATGAAAAAATGAAGGCTACAATAAGTGAAATGAAGAAAATACACAGGGAACCAACAGTGATGGAAAGAAAACTGGGTCTCACATCAATAGAGTGGACCAGAAGGATGAAAGAAACAACCACACAGAAAAGAATGAAGAAATAAGAATTCAAAAAAATGAGGAGAGGCTTAGGAACCTCCAGGACATCTGTAAATGTTCCAACATCCAAATTACAGGGGTACCAGAAGAAGAGGAAGAGCACCAAGTGGAAAACTTATTTGAACAAATAATAAAGGAGAACTTCCCCAATTTGGCAAAGGAAATAGACCTCCAGGAAGTCCAGGAAGCTCAGAGAGTCCCGAAGAAGTTGGACCCAAGAAGGAATACACCAAGGAACATCAGAATTACATTAGCCAAGGTAAAAATGAAGGAGAGAATCCTAGAAGCATCAAGAGAACAGGAGACAGTAATCTACAAAGGAGTTCCCATCAGACTGTCAGCTGATTTTTCAAAAGAGACCTTGTAGGCAAGAAGGGGCTGGAAAGAAGTATTCCAACTCATGAAAGGCAAGTACCTACATCCAAGATTGCTCTATCCAGCAAAGCTTTCATTTAAAATGGAAGGGCAGATAAAGTGATTCTCAGATAAGGTCAAGTTAAAGGAGTTCATCATCAGCAAGCTCTTATTGTATGAAATGTTAAAGGAACTTATCTAAGAAAAAGATTAAAAACATGTATAGTAAAATGACAGCAAATCCACACCTAAAACAAAAATAAAGCAAACAACTAGAACAGGAACAGAACCACAGACATGGAGAACACATGGAGGGGAATGGGAGGAGAAGAGAGGGGGAAAAGGTACAGAGAATAAGTAGCATAGATGGTAGGTAGAAAATAGGGGGAGGGCAAGAATAGTATGGGAAATGTAGAAGCTAAAGAATTTATGACATATGGACATGAACTAGAGGAGGGGAATGTAGGTGGGGGAGGGTGTGCAGGGTGGAGGGGGATGGAGGGGAGTAATGGGACAGCTGTAATAGCATAATCAATAAAATATTAAAAAAAAAAAAACTACAAAATGCTGCCTCTAGTCTGATTCTTCCCTTGCCACCAATCCAAGCGAGATCATTGAATTAAAAGTCTTTATTAATGACATTTACAAAATCACAGTATTTTTTTCCACTATAATGTTCTTGCACCTTCTCTACTCCACTGTCCTCCTACCCCCCACAGAAATTTATCACAGGTCAGCCATATAAAAGTACTATACAGGGTGGGGCAAAAGTACATTTACAGTTATAAGTATGAAAAAGTTTCTTCTTGTATCGTTTATTAATTACTGTATTATTTCCCATATGAACTGTAAACCTACTTTAACCCCACCCTGTATTACAGCTGTTTTTTTGTTTGATTTCATAATTTATAAAATATTAAAGTATAACATACATAAAATAAACAAATAACTACATAGCTGAATGAGCTTTTATAAAGTGAACCTTCCATGTAATCAGCATTTAGATCCAGAAACAGGAAAACACTACCAGCACCCCAGAAGCCCACCCCCACGCCCCTTTCAGGCACAACCTCCTTTCCCAAAACCATGGGAACTACTATACTGACTGTTAACATCACAGGATAATTTTGAGTGTTTTTTGAACTTTATGTAAATAAAGTCATACAAAATGTATTCTTTTGTGTCTGCCTTCTTTTGCTAAATAATGTTTATTTGCTCAATGTTTATGAGATTCGTCTATGTTTAATATGTAGTTGCATTTCATTCATTTCCATGACTTAATTCCATTGTGTGAATATAGCACAATCTCTTTATCCACTATATTGTTGAGAGACAATTGAGTTGTTTACAGTTTTTGGTGCATGCAGAGACATTCTTGAACTTGTACTCTGAAAAACGTATTACATGTTTCTGATGAGTGCAACTATGTATAATTTCTAGGCCACAGTCTATGCCTATGTATAGCTGTAGTAGATGCTGGTAGACAGTTTTCCGATATGTTCACCATTAGCAATTATAAAGAGTTCTGTTTGTTCCACATCCTCCCCACCCTTGATGTAGTTCTTTTTAATGTGAGACATTCTACTGGTAATCCCTTAAAAATCTAAGTTTTAATTTCAATGATTACCTATGAAATTGAGCTTCCAGTCATATATCTATTTAAATATCCTCTGTTTTCAATGCCAGTTCATCTTTTGCTCATTTTCCTATTGGATTACTACTGTTTTTTTCACTTGTGTATAAGAATTTTAATATATTCTGCAATCAAGGATGCATGTATTAAATATTTTCTCTTTGTGATTTGTCTTTTTCACTCTTTAAAAAGTCTTTTGATGAAATGAAGTTCTATATTTTAATGTCTAATTGATTCATTTTTTTCCTGTTGGGTTAATGCTTTTTTTTTCTGATTTGCCTGCCTCAAATTCAGAAAGACATTCCATGTATTATTCTACCAGTTTTGTACCTTTAGCTTATACATTTAGATCTACAATCTATCAAGAATTGATCTCTGTATGTCGTATGAAGTAATATCAATTAACTTTTTTCTAAGATGGTAGTTAAGTCTCCCTACTGTTATTTTACTTGTTTTGTTTTGTGTTTGTGTGTGTGTGTTTAAATTGAGGAAAGAGATTCTTTAGCAGTCACTATTTGTTCCAGACCAAATAGTAAACCAATACTGACAGCAAATCAGAAAAGACTACAATTGCTCTTAACAGTTTCTGTCCTGCAAGCTATTTAAAATATTTCAAGTATAATACTTTTACTCAAGATTACTTTCCACTCATTTCATCAGAGCTTGAATGCCTGCAAAAGCTTTAAGCAACTAGCCTCACAAGATTACTTTGATTTCACAAAGATAGCCCAAAAAGGGCCAGTGGATATATATATAAACTCTGCACTGAAATTAAATGTTTATAATAATGCAGCACTCAATATTTAAAAAGCCAGTGGTGGGCCCTAACCAAAGAAATTTCTAATAGGAAGTGACAAAAAACACTAATTTTGTTACATAATTTTAACAGGTATCCAACATGGTCTGAGTGGATGTCACTTCATATTACACAACAAAAATATTATCTAAAATTTTCAAACCCATCTTTATGTAAAGGTTCACAAAACAAAAATGATTCTGGAAAGGAAAAAACTAAACAGCAAATGTTTTAATCATGCAAGTTCCTTTTTTATATTAAAAATCATCAAGGCTAAAACCAAACAGTAGTATGTTTTAAGTATTATATAAAAATAACTTTTTCATAAATCTAAAGAAACTGGAATGAAAGTATGGGACCATAACTAAAACAACTAAAGACAGTCAGTCATTCAGCATATTAAATAATCTTCATTTTAGCTAAGGTAAAAGTATAAATCCTGGTAGGTTGGTTACAATACATGTGGCTAGTACATGTTAATAACATCCTACCAAAAAAAAAAAAAAACAATTTTGAACTACTAGGTCTTAATGCTGGGCCTTTACATTTTAATTGTAAAATTACTTTGGGTCTCTGGAAAACACAGTAGACTCTTAATATTCATGATGAAATCATATTTAGACCTTTGTGAATCCATTAGTTCACAAATAATATCACCCATAAGATAAAAAGGTGACCACCACCTTCAAGATACTTGAACTAATAGAACAGGGTCAGTGTTAACTATCATGTATAAAATTTAAAACTGCATTCTACCACTAAGATAAACACAATATACTTCTACATCTGAATTTACAGTATTTCAGATTGTGAAGAAATATCTTGCTTGGCAGTACCTTGTATGTAAGACTTTGTTCCCTTATCTAACATTCCAGTACAGTTCAAAAAGAGTTATATGTCAGAATGAAAGTTTTTCCATTGTACTTGTTCTTAAATCTAATGTCCTGGGATTTGAAAACAGTAAGGGAAGCCTGACTTAATAATCATAAAATCTAGCATACTGCTAAGGGCTCCAGAAATCTCATAAAATATCATGAAGTAAAACTGAAAACTTTAAAGTCAAACAAGTAAATGAAAGGAAAAGAAGTATTATAAGGAAAGTTAAAGGAATCAGAAGTATTTAACATAACAAATAGCAAGGGAATGGCTTGATTATTATCACACTATAATTTGGATTGACATCTAGAACTATAAATAAGCATTGATTTAACACTCATAAGCCTTCTGCTCTTAAGAAACTTACAACCTAGTTCAGTCGAAGCTGTAAATACATTTAACTTGCAGAGTGAACACACAGGCAGGAAACATTCGACTTCTACCAGAAACGTGCTAAGAGGAAAGCCAAGTACCTATACCAGTTGTTGAAACAGGGTGACTACTAAATAGCTCTTCACCATAACTGAAGATTAGTTTGAGAATTTTAAGAAATGGTCTTTTTATAAAATATAAAATGAGATCAAATTGTTACAGGGTGCAGCCAAGAGGCGGGCCCCAAAAAGGGATTTGGAATGGGGTCCAGAACTCAAGGTGTCCAGGAAATATTAGAAAGATATATAGGATGTCCTCCCCACCTCTCCAACCCTGCCACAGATGTGAGCTGGGGGAAGGGACACATTGAGCATGAACATGCAAAGCTTTGCAGCTAACCTCTGGCATGGTCATTTAACATGTCTATAACCTTTAACCGGTTGTACAGATATGTTAAATAGCTGGGGCCTTGCTGAGCCAGGGAGAAGGAAGTGGCTTCCACCCAATATGTAACTGGGAGGCAACTCCCCCTGGTTACAGCACCTGCGTGAGAGCTTGGAGATGACTGGCTCCACGACATGGGGCCACGCCTGCCCAGACTCACTATGGCAGCCCAGTAAAGCTAGAAGGATATGGGAGTACTGGCAAGTATAGCTGAAAGTAGGAGGAGTAGGAAATGGGGATACAGAGGAAGGTTGGTTCGGGGATTTAAACCCAGACAGGGCAGCTTTGCAGAGGGAGAACCACATGGCTTTGGCCAGAGTGGGGACCCCTGCAGCCATGTGAGGGAGAATCACCATGCGGCTTTAGCAGAGAACAGCAACTCAGCTTTGGCAGAGTGGCAACCCTCCCCACCACACAATTTTGCTGGGAGAAGAACCAGAGTTTTGCCAGCGTAAGGACCCCCGCAGCCATGTGGGGAAAGAACCACGCGCTTTTGGCAGAGTGGGGACCCCCACAGCCTTGGTGAGAGAGAACCACGTGGCTTTGGCCAGAGTGGGGACCCCCGCGGCTTTGGAGTGCACCCCTTGGCCACATGGCTTAGGAAGCAGGAGAGACTTTGCCTGGAGGAAAAGGGGTGAAAAGATTTTTACTGGTAGGCCATGAGAAGGTGCCACATGACTTTGGGCTAACTGGGGTCCAAAGCTAGAGATCCTGATGGCGACACAGCTGATGGTGCCAGGAGCCTGAATCACAGACTTCTACTTCTTTTCCTGAGATACAGTACCCCAAATTAGGGCAGAGGGAGAAGGAAGCACTGTGGCTGTCTGTGGGTATCCTAAAAGACTTTGATATTTTAATGAAGACACTGGGTCACTACTTTCAGTCTGTACGGCTTTAAATAAACATTTCCTTTCCTTTTCACAAATCTCTGGCATTGAGAGATGTCTTTCATTTGGCGGTGGACAATGCAAACCTAGTGGGGGGTCCTTTCTGTAATAGTATATGGTACCCCCCTTGGCCCTGTTCTGTAACAAAATTACCACCTTTCTTTAGAGCAAGGTAGACTATACTGTAGCAGAAACAGAACCAGAACAAGCTTTCAACACTGATGAAATCACTGTACATAGAGAGAATGATATCCAAGGAGGAAGTGCAGGTCAGAATTTATGGCCTAAAGACAGAGAGACACTCACTCTGGGGCAGTGCACAGAGGCAGCAATTAAGCAATTTAATAGCCTTTTTATAATAGAAGATGAAACTTTAATGAAAAATTATGCCACTGAAAATACAATGTGCAACAAACCCAATCAAATTCTTGCCATTTAAACACTAACTTGTGGAGTTCTGGCCAAGATGGAAGCCTAGGTAGAGACCCTTGGCTTCCTTGTACAACCAAAAGGAGGATAACCACCACCTAAAATCAATAAACAACCAAAAGCACCAGAAAATCAGACTGCATGGAACTCTGATAACACAGGAATTTAAAAAATCAATGAAAACAACCACACCGGTAAGGCGGTGGACCACACTGCCAACCCAGGTAAACCTCCGGGAGACAGCGGACCTTGGGGGCGGGTGCACAGGAGGGGCTGACTTAAGCGGACTCAAAGGCAGCTGCAGGGGTAGAAAAAGCTCCCAGTCTCACACGGGGGTCCATTGAAAAGTGCGCTAGAGACAAGCAGGCGAGTCTCACTGTTTCCTCTCAGGCCCGTCCCCGACAGGCAGTGCCGAAGAGCAGCAAAGAGGGTTGCCCTGCCCCAGTGAATACCTAAGGCCTTGCCCCCCTACAACCTATCAGCTGCCCAAGACAAAGAAATATGGTCCACGCAGAAGAACAAAGAAAAGCCTCAGAAAGTGAGCTAAGTGAGGAGGAGATCGCCAACCTATCTGATAGAGAATTCAAAGCCCTGGTAATTAAAATGCTCACAGATCTGATTGAGCTTGGTCAAAAAATGAAAAAAGCAAATGAAGGATACCCAAAGTGAAATAAAGCAGAAAGTTCAGGGAACCAACAGTGACAGGAAGGAAATCAGGATTCAAAGCAATGATTTGGAACAAAAGGAAAAAATAAACATCCATCCAGAACAAAATGAAGAAATAAGAACTTGAAAAGTGAAGAGACTGTTACAAACCTCTGGGACAACCTGAAACGCTCCAATATCCAAATCATAGGGGTACCAGAAGGAGAAGAGGACGACCAAGAAATTGAAAACTTATTTGAAAAAATAATGAAGGAAAACTTCCCTAATCTGGCAAAGGAAATAAACTTCCAGGAAGGCCAGGAAGCCCAGAGAGTCCCAAAGAAGTTGGACCCAAGAAGGAACACACCAAGACACATCATCATTAAGTTACCCAAGATTAAATACAAAGAGAGAATCCTAGAAGAAGCAAGAGGAAAGGAGAGTATTACCTACAAACGAGTTCCCATTAGACTATCAGCTGATTTCTCAAAAGAAACCTTACAGGCAAGAAGGGGCTGGAAAGAAATATTTGAAGTCATGAAAGGCAAGGACCTACATCCAAGATTACTCTATCCAGCAAAGCTATCATTTAGAATGGAAGGGCAGATAAAGTGCTTCCCAGATAAAGTCAAGTTAAAGGAGTTCATCATCACCAAGCCCTTATTATATGAAATGTTAAAGGGGTTTAATCTAAGAAAAAGAAGATAAAAAATATGAACAATAAAATGATAACAAACTCACAACTATCAATAAATGAACCTAAAAGAAAAGAAAAACAATGAAAACAAAAACTAAGCAAACAACCAGAACAGGAACAGAATCAGAGAAATGGACATCACATGGAGGGTTTTCAGTGGGGAGGGGGAAGGGAGGAATAGTCGGGAAAAGGTACAGGGAAGAAGAAACATGATTAGTAGGCATAAGGCAGATGGGGAGAGATAAAAAATGGTATGGGAAACAGGACTCAAAGAACTTACATGTACAATCCATGGACATGAACTAAGAGAGGGAAGGCTGGAGAGATGGGGGTGCAGAGAGGAGGGGGGATAGAAGGGGGAAAATTGGGAAACCTGTAATAGCATAATCAATAAAAATATTTTAAAAAATAATAATAAACACTAACTTGTGCTTTGTATAAATTAATGTATACAATCTTTAACATCAAAAAATGACATCTTTCAAAAATTTTACTTTATAGAAATATGTAACACTAGTTCTGAAGTTTTATTGTCTGCTGCTTGAAATCAAGAGGACTAAATTCTTCTATATCTAGAAGGAATAAGAATGACAAGATTATAAACTTAGGTATTTATAAACTAAAAAATTACAACTTCTGTTCAGAAGTTAGACTGGAATCAGGAAAAAGCTCATTTTTCCCTAAGATCTAAAATACCTTAAAATAATTGTTTTTAATTTAATGGCTAGGTTTTAAATACCAAAGTTACCCTTCTAAAAATTACATACAATTAATTACACTTCCTTATAAAAATTTCCTACCTTTTCAATCTGTTCTGTATCAGAAATAAAGGAATCCCCATAAATTTCATTGAGAGTCACTATTAGTTTCTGGCACCTAAGGATTTCCTTTCCTTTCTTTCTATTATATTTGTTTCCTGTGGTATTTGATCCATGTTTTCTACATGGTTACAGAGGGCAGAAGGAGTGTATTCAGTCCATTACAAACCCAGAATAGAAACTCTTTAACAAAAAATTTTAAAAATGGTCCTTACAATCTAGTATTAATAAAAGGGTAAATTAATTCTGTTCAGCCAAATCAGTATTTTCTTCAACTTATCCTTTCTATTCATAAATTTCATTTTCTCTTTTACAAATATCATAACCTTCTTATGCTTCTGCCCTTTGCCTCTTACTAGAACAACAGAAATTTTTGTCACAGGGTAACTTTTTAAATACAACTACCTCCACTGCGCTGGTGTATGGGTGTAAAAGGCTACTGTGAAATGCTCCCAGAGTCTGGAGAGAGAACAAGATCGATACAATGGATGAGATGGTAATCTGCAGCGGTACTTCATAAGCACGCATAACAGAAACAGTATGAAAATGAAGCTTAAAAACAATTTTTAATCCCAATTTCCCACTGAGCAGGTGGCCACAAGTAAGCTATTTAGCCTTCTCATGCTCAACCACCTTTATGTTTAAGAAAATAGGGCTACCCATCTTTGGGTTATTTTAAGATAACTTAGTAGTCACTCAATAAGTAATAGCTATTCTCATCTTAAAGAATGCTTATAAATGTTTTCTGATCAAAATCAGAAAAATCTACTAATTCAACTACTATCCCTAGGAAACTAGAGCTAGAAAGCCATGATCTACTTTCCGTAATAAGGTAACAGTGTTTCTAGAAGCACCAGAATGGGAACTAAATACTATTTAGTTAAAACTCAGTTTTAGTTATTAAAAATTTTGTAATGTAGTACATATTTAATCCTAGAACATCTAAATTCCACTTTTAAATGAAGCGAAGAGTCGTATTATTCTATTTTTATGTATGTCTATTATTTAACATGTTATATTTGTTATTTATGTTTAAATTTTTTCACAGAAAGAAAGAGAAAATAAAGAACATAAGAAGGAATAAACACAATTACCTTTTCCCAGTCAACTCAACATGACCTTTCTTATTGAGGACGAGCTTGGAATCATTATATCCCCATCCATTCCATTTCAAAATTTCTTGCCTAATAATAAGAAAAAAAATATATAGATGAGACTATGCTAAACATCTCAAAACTAAACAGTGCATCACTGACTATTAACTTTCATAATTATTTAAAAGAAGACCGTATCCCACTAATATTATACTTGTTTTAAAAAATGAATGCATACCACGATGGCTAGGTATTAATATTCCCAAACATAGAATCACTCTAATGAATAGTACCTGCTTCATGAAGAGCTATAATCACTAAATTTAATGCATTCAAAGAAATACAGAAGACAACTAAAGGAAAAAATATGCTTAGGGTTAAATATGCTTTATTTTGTACATTATTGAGTTTACATTATAGGGTGGCCTAAACATTTTGTAATTAAAATAAATTTACTTGAATAGGAAACACATTTTTGCATATATTTTAAAAATTACAATTATTAATCTTCTATGATGAAAAAGACAAATTTACAAAGTAGGTTCATTAGTACTGACATTACTAGTAATAGACACTTTTAATACACCGCATTATAATCTGAGTGCTGGATCTATAACTATTCCAAATCCTCCAACTTTCATGTAACTACCAATTTCTCCCTTGACCTAGATATTAACATAACAGTTCATAATCATACTAGTTTTCAGCATTCCAAAACAATATGGTGTTTTCAATGTCCAAATGCAGTATTTCACAGTTTTAAAAATAATGTTCCTCAAAATAAATGGTTCACTCATTCAGTTCTGCACATTACAGAAGAACGGATAGGTCTGGGCCCGTGCAGAACCCAATTTGCAACCACATTTCAGTGTTGTGTCAGATTTTATTACATGTTTCATTTACTTTTTTAAAGACTTTTTACTTATTTTTAGAGCAAGGGAGAGGGAGGGAGAAAGAGAGGGAGAGAAACATCAATGTTTGAGCGAAACATCAATCAGTTGCCTCTCACACGCCCCCAAGAGGGGACATGGCCCACAACCTAGGCATGTGCCCTGACTGGGAACTGAACTGGCAACTCTTCACTTTGCGAGATAATGCCCAACCCACTGAGCCATACTGGTGGAGGCTTATTAGATGTTTTACCATAATGCCCTAGTACATCTGGACTACTGCAGTAGAGTCATAGCAGTTTTCACTCAGAGATCCAAGATGGTGGCAGAGTAGGTGGAAGTTACAGTTACTTCCTCCCAGGACCAAACTGGAATTACAATTAAAATATAGAGCTATCAACCTGAATAATCAACTGAAGACTAGCAGAACAGAAGTTTTATAATCAAGGATTTACAGAAGCCACATTAAAACTGGACATCAACTAGCCCCGCCCTCCCAACTGCCAGGGGCCCACCTCGAGTCGGCTCTTCAGTAGACCCCGGCAGAATATGGGGTATACTGAGATGTGTGGCTCTAGGATGAGGGATATTTTGCCCTCAAATGTCCAACTTATGCAGAACCCTCCCTTCACACAGCCAAATCTTTCTCCATTTGGGCTTCATAAGCTCTGTTGGCCTCAGCCTAATGACTCCCTCAAACCTTTTCTCAAACCAAAAGTTTGCAGACACCCAGTGGGTAGTAGCTAGACTTGGTATACTGTGGAACTTTTGCTGAGTGGTCTAAGACCCAACACTGGCACCGAGTTTGCTTGATGATTCACTGAGAACCTACCTCATACAACTCAAGTAGCGCCAGAGGCACTATTAGTGAATGAGCCTAACAGGCAGCCAAGCAGGCAAAAGCAGGCAGAGGCAGATCTCGGGGTGCTTCAGGCCTTTTCCTAACCTGCCACGAGCTCAATCTTGGTGTAAGCTGGCTCTGATGCACAAGCTGGTCCTTCCCACGGATACCCAGGCCCAGCAAAAGCAGCCACAAACTGTAGACCACTTTGTAGCTCCGAACAGGTTGCCCAGGGCCAGCCACATGCAGCATCTGACATTGACCTGTACCAGAGTCCCACTTAACAGGTCCCAGAAACAACACACCCAGCTGCCAACTTCAGACAACATCAGAGCAGGATCCACTTAGCTCCACAAGCGGCACAGCCAAAGAAAAATCTTGGCAGGCACCATATGCTGCTGAGGCAAATCCTGCTTTGTGTGGTCAGCACCTGCACCAACAGCTCACATGCTGTGGTCAGGGTGGAGCCTCACAGTCAACCAGCCCGAGGGTCAATCCCATGCGTAAACAGGTCAATAGCAATCAAGACTCAATTATAACAGGAGGGTTCACATAACCCACACCAGGGACTACCAGAGCGCCCAACTCAGAAATTATGGAGACTGTGCCACAGGGTTTTAGAGGACACTTACTACATAAGGCTACCATACCAAGATGGAGAACAGAGCAGATCTACCTACAAAAAAACAAACACAAAGTGACAGCCAAAATAGGGAGACAAATAAACATGTCCCAAATGAAACAGGAAAAATCTCCAGACAAAAAGCTAAATGAGATAAAGGCAAGAGAAGTACCAGATATAAAGTTCAAAAAAATGGTTATAAGAATGCTCAAAAAATTTAGTGAGAACTTCAACAATATGAAAAGGAGCCCATTGGGCTCCTTTTGAGCACCAGCCTGTGAACCAAAGGGTAGCTGGTTCAATTCCCAAACGGGACATATGCCAGGGTTGCACACCAGGTTCCCTGGTGCGGGTCGCATGAGAGGCAACCACACAATGTTTCTCTCTCTCTTTCTCCTTCCCTTCCCTCTGTCTAAAAATAAATAAGTAAAATCTTTTAAAAAACACCTTTAAAAAAAGAAAAAGGACATAAATACCATTAGAAGAACAAGTCAGAAAGCAGGAATACATTATCTGAAATGAAGAACACACTAGAAGGAGAAAAAACAGGTTAAATGAAGCAGAGGATAAAATCAGTAATTTGGAAGACTATGTAGCAAAAATCACCCAATCATACTTGCAAAAAGAAAAAAGAATTTTAAAAAATGAAGACAGTTTGTAACAACATCCATATCATAGGGGTACCAGAAGGAGAGAAAGAATGAGGGATTGAGAATCTATTTGTAGAAATGACCAAAAACTTCCCTAACCTGGTGGAAAAAAAAAAAGATACCTAAGTCCAGGGAGCACAGAGTCCCAAACAACAGGAACCCAAAGAGGCCCAAACCAAGACACATTATAATTAAAATGGCAAAGATTAAAGACAAAGAGAAAATCTTAAAAGACAAAGACACTTGCCTACAAGGAATTTCCCATAAAACTGTCATCCGATCTCTCAACAGAAACATTTCAGGCCAGAAGAGATAGGCATAAACCATTCAAAGTGATGAAAAGTAAAGACCTAAAACTAACAATACTTTACCTACCAAGGCTATTTTTTATCATTGAAAAACAGATAAAGAGCATCCCAGGCAAAAAAAAAAAAAAAGCAAAGCAGATCATTAGCACAAAATGAGAATTATAAGAAATATTAAAGGGTCTTCTATAAATGGAACAAAAGACAAAAAACAAAGGAACATATTATAAAGAATAAAATGACAATAAATATGTGCCTATCAATAATCACTTGAAATATAAATGGTTTAAATGTTACAATCAAAAGACAGAGAGGAGCTGAAGAGATAAAAAAACAAGTCCCAAGAGATCCAAGTCAGAATGAAAGGTAAACACAGGCTAAAAGTAAAGGGTGAAAAGAAACTTCATAGATCCCTGACCAGTATGGCTCAGTTGGTTGAATATCATCCTGTAAAACGAAAGGTCGTGGGTTCAATTCCCAGTCAGGATACATGCCTGGGTTGCAGGTTCGTCACCAATGAGGGTACGTACAAGAGGCAACCAAATGGTGTTTTGCTCTCACGTCAGTGTTTTTCTCCCTGTCTTTCACTCTTCCTACCCCGCTCTCTACAAATAATAAAATCTTTTTATTTTAAAAAAGGAAGATGTTTCATGCAAATGGAAAGAAAAATAAGCTAGGTTAGCAATACTCATATGTAACAAAATAGATTTCAAAACAAAGTCTATAGTAAGAGAAAAAGAAGGACACTACATAATGATAAAGGGAACAATCCAACAAGAGAATATAACCCTTGTAAACATTTATTCACCCAACATAGGAGCACCTAAATATGTAAAGCAAATCTTGATGGGGAAAGACTGACAATAATACAGTCACAGTGAGGAACTTTAACACCTCATTGACATCAATGATGACATTCCAGACAGAAAATCAAAAAGAAAACAGCAGCCTTAAGTGACACAACAGATCAGATGGATTTCACTAATATTTTCAGAGAGCATTTCATCCCAAAGCAGCAGAATATACATTCTTTCGAACTGTTCATGGAACATTTTCTAGGATATGCTACATGACAGGAAAAAAAAAGTCTCAATAAATTTAAGAAGATTGAAATCATTCAATCTTCTCTAACTATAATGGTATAAAACTAGGAACAATTGCAAGGGAAAAAAAAAAAACAGAAAAACACACAAAAACATGGAAGCAAAATAATATTTTACTAAACAATGAATGAGTGAACAATGAAATCAAGAAAAAAATCAAACGATTCCTTGAAACACATGAAATAAGAATGCAACAACCCAAAATCTATGGGGCACAGCAGAAGTAGTCTTAAGAGGGAAATTAATAGCATTTTAGGCCTACTGCAAGAAACAAGAAAAATTACAAATAAACAACCTAATGTTACACTTAAAGGAACTAGAAAAAAACAACAAAGCTCAAAGTGAGTACAAAGAAGGAAATAATAATGATTAAAGCAGAAATAAACAAAATAGAGTCTAAAAAAATGCAAAAGATCAATAAAACCAAGAGCTGGTTCTCTGAAAAGATAAACAAGATTGACAAATCTTTAGCCAGACTCACCAAGAAAAAAAGAGAGGACCCAAATAATTAAAATCAGAAATGAAAGAGTTGACATTACAACTGACACCACAGAAATACAAAAGGTTGTAAGAAAATTTATGAACAACTACACGCCAACAAATTGGATAATCTGGAAAAAATGGGTAAATTCCTAGAAATATACAATCTCCCAAAACTGAATTGGCAAAATTCAGAGAATCTATATAGACCAAGTACAATTAATGAAATTAAAGCAGTAATCAAAATACTTATAGCAAACAAAAGTTCTGGACCGGATGTGTTCACAGATGAGTTTTACCAAAGATTCAAAGAAAACTAACACCTATCCCTCTCAAACAAATCTAAAAAGTTCAAGAGGAAGGAAGTCTCCTAAGTTCATTTTGCATGTCCTGTATTATCCTATTTCTGAAGCCGAATAAAGACACTCCAAAGAAATAAAATTATAGCTCAATCAATATCCGTGATGAAGATAGATGCTAAAATTCTCAACAAAATCTTCGCAAACCAGATCCAGCAATACATTTTAAAAAATCATAAACTATAATCAAGTGGGAATTATTTCAGAAATGCAAGGGTGGTACAATATCCTTAAAACAATTACCATGATACATCATATAAACAAAATGAAAGGTAAAGATTATATGATTATATCAATAGATGCAGAAAAGATTCCAATATCATCCATATATGATAAAAACTCTCAGCAAAGTGGGAATAGAGAGGTATTGTACCTCAACATAATAAAGGCTGTATATGACAAACCCACAGCTTGTATCATACTTCACAGGAAAAAACTAAAATCATTTTTCTTAACATCAAGAACAAGACAAGGAGTCCACTTTCAACTCTCTTATTCAACATAGTAAGTTCTTCCTAGCCATAGCAATCAGATAAGAAGAAGAAACAAAAATCATCCAAATTGGAAAGAAAGAAGTAAAGCTGCCATTATTTGCAGATAATATGATACTGTACATAGGGAACCCTAAAGATTCTACCAAAAAATTACTAGAACCAATTAAATTAATTCAGTAAAGTAGCAGGATATAAAATAAATATCCAAATATCAGATGAATTTTTATATACCAATAAACTATCAGAAAGGGACACCAAAAAAAAAAGCCATTTATTGTACAAAGGCATCAAAAAGAACCAAGGAATAAATTTGTAAAAGGATGTAAAAGACCTGTACTTGGAAAATCATAAGACACTGAAGAGACTGAAGAAGATATATACAAATCAGTGGAAGTACATACCATATCATGGGTAAAAAGAATTAACATCATTAAAATGTCCATACTACCCAAAGCAATCTAAGAATTCAACACAATTTCTATCAAGAAACCAACAGCATATTTCACAGAACTATCCATAGAACAAATACTCCAAAAATTTATATGTAACCACAAAAGACCCCCAACAGCCACAGCAATCTTGAGAAAGAAGAACAAAGTTGGAGGAATTACACTACCTGATATCAGGATATACTACAAAGCTATAATAATCAAAACAGTATGGTACTGGAATAAAAACAGACACATATGAGGAATCATACTACCTGGTACCAAACTACTACAGACCATACTAATCAACAGAGCATGGTAATGGCATAAAAACAGACACATAGATCAATGGAACAGAATAGAGAGCCCCCAAATAAACCCATACCTATTTAATTAATTAATATTTGGCAATGAGGTAAAAAACATGCAGTGGGTATAGACAGTCTATTCAGTAAATGGTGCTGGGAAAATTAGACAGATATGAGCAAAAAAGTGAAACAAAAACCATCTTCTTACAACGTACACAAGAATAAACTCAAAATGTGTTAAAGACAAATGTAACACTCAAAACTAAAAAAATCCTAGAAGAATACAGAGCCAGTAAAGTTTCTGACATTTCTCTTAGCAGTATTTTTTTCTGATATGTCCTCAGGCAAGGGAAACAAAAGAAAAAATAAACAAATGGGACTGTATCAAACTAAAAAGTTTTTGCACGGCAACAGAAACCATCAACAAAATGAAAAGACAACCCACTGAATTAAAGAACATATTTGCCAATGATACATCTGATAATGGATTAATATCTAAAATGTATAAAGAATTTATACAACTCAACATCAAAAAAAACCCCAATCCAATTAAAAAATGGGCAAAAGACCTGAGCAGACACTTCTCCAAATACAGATAGTCAGCAGACACGAAAAGATGTTTGTCATTAATTATCAAGAGAAGTGCAAATTAAAACCACAATAAGATATCACCTCACACCTGTCAGAATGGCTATAAATCAACAAGTGTTGACCAGAATGAGGAGAAACTGGAACCCTCATGCACTGTTGGTGGGAATGCAGACTGGTGCAGCCACTATGAAAAACAGTATGGAGATTTCTCAAAAAATTAAAAATGGAACTGCCTTATGACCCAGAAATTCCACTCCTGGGAATATATCTGAAGGAACCAGACACACTGATTTGAAAGAATATATGCACCCCTATGTTCACTGCAGCATTATTTACAATAGCCAACATATGGAAGCAGTCTCCATTCCCATCAGCAGATGAGTGGATAAAAAAGCCGTGGCACATTTACACAAAGGAATACTACTTGGCCATTAAAAAAAAAAAAAAAAAAAAAAGGAGATCTTACCTTTTGTGACAGCATGGACAGACCTGGAGAGTACTATGCTAATAAAATAAGTATCAGAGAAATACAAGTATCAAATGATTTCACTTATATGTGGAATCTAATAAGCAAAATAAACATACAAAATAGAAAGACTCATTTGTGCAGAAAATAGACTGATAGCTGTTAGAGGGGAGGGGGTTTTGGTGGTTGGGTGAAAAAGGTGAAGGGATTAAGCAAAAAAAAAAAAAAAACCACAAACCCTCACAGACAACAAACAACAGTATAGTGATTACCAGAGGAAAAGGGGATAGGGGGAAGGCAGAAGAGGGTAGAGGGTAGAGATAGGGATAAATAGTAAGGAAGGAGACCTGACCTTTGGGTGGTGAACACAAGATACCTTATACAGATGATGTATCTAACATTATGTAATTATATACTTGAAACCTGTATATTATTAACCAAAGTTACCCCTATAAATTCAATAAAAATCTTAAAAAGGAAATATGGTGAGCCCTGACTGGTGTGGCTCAGTGGATTGAGCACTGGCCTCTGAACCAAAGGGTCACCAATTTGATTCCCAGTCAGGGCACATGCCTGGATTGCAGGCCAGTTCCCCGGTAGTAGGTGCATGAGAGGCAATCACACACTGATGTTTCTCTCCCTCTCTTTCTCCCTCTGGCTCCCCCTTTCTCTAAAAATAAATAAAATCTTTTAAAAATATATAATAAAATATATAAAAAATGTGAATATTCTTAATGCAAATTCAATGATGCAGTTTGATAAAAATAATTACAAGGAAGGTTTTCTCTATATAGAAAATTATTTATTATATTAAAACTTCAAAGTATATCCCAAGAAAAATATGCGTGGTAATGAATGTGAACTAGACTTATTGTGGTGATCATTTCACAAGCTATAGAAATATTGAATCATTATGCTATACACCTAAATAATGTTACATGTCAACTATTTCTCAATTTTTTTATTTTAAAATAAACAAAGATGTACATACTCATTAGAAAGCATTCTAATTCTCCATAATTCTCAAGGAAGAAGAAAATGACAACTTACATGCAAAATTTTTATTACAATCATAACTCTTCAACCAGTTCAGAGGCTTTTCAAACAAGTGGAACACTAACACAACACAGCTGAACCAAATGCAAGTCATTAATTGTGCACCAAAATCTCCATCCATATATAAAATTAAGAATTAAAAAAAACAACTAGGAATTTTCTCTTTGAAACTACAGTTTGCTATCAATAAAAACTATAGTCTCTATACAAAAATAAACTGTTCAAAAATATCTCAAGAGTATCAATCCAGAGACTGCATTTATAGATGAGCCTGTTACAATCTGTTACCCAATATTTTCTTGTAAGTTCACATTCCTACTCACTGCAGAAGGGGGTTTTAGAAGAAACCTTTTGGAAAAAAATCTCTATAGAAAAACCTCATGGCTAATATTACCACTGACACTTGTTTTCTTAATACTACACTTTCTAAAAACACATTAGGTCATCATCCACTTTGCTTTTTTCATGATTATATTCTCTTCACATTTATGAAGTATAACTTAATATTTTATTTTTGCCATATACCAATAATTTACATTAGAATATGTACGTTTTAATTAATTAACCCCTTTACTTAATGTTTTCTAAATTTTTATGTGTGAAATGCATTTTACTAAGTAGTAAATTTGTCATGAAGTCTGTACTCTATAAAATGGTAGTTTGGTAGTACACAAAATAAATACAAAAATACCTATATAGTCATTTTGCTTTGGTATTATTACCACTAGGCACTGAGAAATTATTTCAATACAGATGTTGAATTTGGCATGTCTACATAGCTTAACATTGAGAATCATTTTCCTTAAAATTATGCCTCAAATTTAAAAAAATTATTCCCAGATGGCCTCAAAGTAAAAAGCTAAACTTCATTACATGTGGTCATTTTTAGCACTTGATAAGAAAAATGAATCAAGATAAGCAGAAAGTATCTGCTGCTGTACACTAAATAAAAAAAAAAGAAAGAGATTTAGGTACTGAAGAATCTTTGGGTAACATCCTAAAGAACTTCCAAGTTTTTAACTGTAGGCCAAGGTCACCACCTTCTCTCTTTTCATCTCAATCTGAAAATCTACCTATGAGTCTTACCATATTCACACCAACTTTTAAAGCCTTCCCATAAGTTTAAATGTAGGCATTTCAAATAAATGTGTACATGCCCAAAAGCATTATATTGTTTACAATTATGAGTAGTATACAATTAATATTTATTCTAAAACTAACATTGAAGTACAAAGTGTTAAATAAAAAGTCATATTCCTAGGCTTCTGGTTTTAAACTTTAACACACATGTATCTCCTCGAATTATTTATATATTCTATGTAATCACAATTATGAGATTATACTACACTTTAAAATAATTTGTTACACAGAAGAGTATAATGAGTACATTAAAGGACATTACCACATCAACATTTTAAAAACTGAGAGTAGACCTATATATGACCACAGAATTCTAAAGTTAAAAGGTACTTAGGAACCACCCAGTTCAAGTGCTCATTTTTCATGAGCCGAGAGAAGCACTCATGATTACACAGCTAAGCTAGTTGGGAGCATCAAAAAGTGAACTCCGATCTGGTGATTCTTCCTCTTTAGAAAGGTAATACCTGAAAACCACTAAGTCATGCCCCCAGGTAACCACAATGATTTAAAGGAACACTTTTTTCATCACATCAGTATTTTTCAAAGCATTATTACATGTCATTATTATAGTTGTTCTTCCACACTTGACCTAAAGGAAAACATTTAAACATCAAGGCATATGGCTGCGGCAGTAAGCCTAGTGCCCTGTACTTGCTTTATCAGCAGTATAATGAATTCTGTCAGAATAATGATCCCAAAGCACTGCAAGCACTCAAATGAAGAATGATGAAAAGAATCACAAACTTTCCATAAGATTCAAATAAAAGGAGTCAATTCTCAACTAACCCCAGATATCAATTCACCAGGCTGATTTCTCAAACTTTTCAATTCTTAGAGCTTACTACACCAAATTCAATGTCTTCAAAAAGCAAGATATCTCCTCCAGGCAAGGAAAAAAATTGGCTTGATTTCATTACATGAAGAAAAAAGTTTTAATTTTACTACATGAAAAAAATGTTTAAATACATTTACACATCTGAACACAGTACCAAATGGTAAAAAAACACAGACTGTATTAGGTGGCATAACAAAAGGAAATGGAGAAATACAATAGCACCACATATACACAAGGTGGCAGTATTCTCCCACAATACACATATTTAGTATTTTGCATTTTCCAGGTGTCATTTGCACAATTTTTGCCTGAAATATTTAGATGTAGCATCACTATTATAAAAACCACAAAGTTTCTTTTTTTATTCTTAAAATGGGAAATTTTCACTTTTAAGTATATACACAATAATCAAGTTATTATTCTTCTAGTAATAATTATAAGCATCCTGATAAAAATGTATGATTTCTATCATTACTATTTCTTTTTTTAAAGATTTTATTTATTTTTAGAGAAAGGGGAGGGAGGGAGAAAGAGGGAGAGAAACATCAATGTGGGAGAGATACATCAATTAGTGCCTCTCACATGCCCCCATCTAGGGACCTGGCCAGCAACCCAGGCATGTGCCCTAACTGGGAATCAAACCAGTGACCTTTCAGTTCACAGGCTGGCAGTCAATCCACTGAGCCACACCAGCCAGGGCTAGCATTACTATTTCTAGTCATGATATTTTTCATTAAAAAATAAGAAAAAATATGTTTTAATGTACTTTCATTTTGGGTTAGCAATAAAAAACAGTTCAACTAGCTAATAACTTTAAAAAAGAAATTTTTCCCAAAGCAATTCCAATAATCAAAATTCCAATAAAAAACACTTTACTACTCAGTTTAAATGAAAACCAAATTCTCACTTATCTTTTTCAATTTAAATAATAAGAAAAAATCATACAATCTCAGAGCTTTAGAAAAATAAAAACTGAAGTATAAAACTTAAGCTCCAAAGCTGGATTTCTAACTAGTCATGCTCAGTATTAGTTAAATTCCAATTAATTCCATAAGTACTTCAATATATGTGTTAAATTTTTTAAAAATCTGTCAAGGATTTTTTGTGCTAATTAAAATTCACATTATGTGGTCTTGTGCTTAATTATTTCAGGATCAAAATAACCTCCTGGCTGGTGTGAATCAGTAGATTGAGTGCTGGCCTGCTAACCAAAGGGTCACTAGTTTGATTCCCAGTCAGGGCACATGCATGGGTTGTGGGTCAGGTCCCCATTAGGAAGCACTTGAGAGGCAACCACACATTGATGTTTCTCTCCCCCTCTATCTCCCTCCCTTCCCCTCTATCTAAAAATAAATAAATAAGTAAATAAATCTTTAAAATAAAGATCCAGATAACCTAAAACAAATCATAAACATGCAGTAAAAAATAAGTGATGAGAAATATACCAAGATAAACATCTATTTCTAAAAAGACCTGCTACAAAAAAAGTTCCTAGAAATAAAATATTTCTATAGGCTTCTTATATTTTTAAAAAAATTAAAGCTGAGTTCTCAGTAGAAACAAAGTTTCAAAGAGGTGAGAAACTGTAGATTATTGTTTAATTCTAAATTTAAATTAAAATAAATTTAAAACCATGTTCATATCTAGAGTATAGATCCTACAAAATTATTTCTAAAAATTCAAGAGCAAAATCTCTATAGAAGTAATTACAATGCTTATTGCCTCAGTCTGACAGTGCAACTAATTCCCTTTCAAATAGTTTAGTTAATCTAAATGGCTTTCTTATAAGTACAATAATTTATAAAGCCCCTTTATAACAAAGACCAGAAAAAAAATCAAATGGAAGACATGGACAGATTATTATGTCATAATTAATGTTGCTACAAATCTCACAGTTCCAAGACTGTTAAAACATCTGACTTAGAAAATAGATAAATGTCATCAAGCTTTGATAGCTTGATACCATTAATCACCTGATTCATAGAACATTTCCCCTTGCCCTGATTAAAACTCACCAACCTACCTCTTCTAATTATACTTTATTTCCTGCAGAGAAAAAACGGCCAACTGAAATGGCCAGGAGGCTTGACAATTTTATTTTCTCATCATGAATTAGTCTAGTGGCATTCTAATTAACTGTCACTAGTGAGGGTAGTGAACATGAGTCATGCTACCTAAAAATAACTGACTCTGGACCCTGACAAGATCAAGTTTCTGGACAGGTTGACAAGGTAATATCCCTGCCCTCTAGACAGTAAGACTTCCTGCAAAACCTGGACATTATTTTGCAACACTTTTTACTTTCACATGCTTTTCAAATCTTCCCTCAATATCTCCATTGTAAGTTTTGAAACTCTAGTTGCTATAATAAAAATTTGACCCTCCTGTGTAATAAATTCTTAATCAACTTTCCAATTTTTCCAGTGTTATAGTATAAAATGGATTAAATACAATGTTTAAGACACAGAAAGTTGTTAGCAAGAACATGGAGAAAAGGAAACCACATGCTTTTCTAGTAAGCCACTCCACAGAACAATCATGTGCTAAATTTTCACAGGTAATGCCATTTCTATGACCCAGCTATACAGCTCTATGTGTATATATGGGAAAACACACACACACAATTCATAAGCGAACATGTTTGATATATTCTTTGGAGCACGGTTTGTAAGAGTAGGTGGAAGGCGTCACTAGCAGAATGAATGAGTGTTAAGTAAATTCCACGAAACACTATGCAGCAATCAGAATCACTGAGGTAGATATACATCAGAAACATGAAGAGACTTTTTAAATAGTAGTGAATACAAAAGAAAAAAACAAGAAGATCTACAGTATAATACCATTTAAGCAAATTAAAAATATTCACACTACATAACACTGAATATTTTACAAAACATACATTCAAGAACATTCATGGGTGCCCATGGGAGGGGGCAAATGGAATGATAAGGAGTTGGAGTTCACAGACAAATGCCATGAACTAAATAAGTATGATTACTGCAACTCTAAACCTGAAGCAAATATGCTGCTGAGCCCTTCAATTTCAGTGTGATTTCTCTCTTCCAAGAAAACAATTCTTTCACACGTATACAGAAATTCCATTATGGTTTGTTATAAAAACTGATTGTTGGGCTGCTTAACAACATCAAGTTTTTGTTTTTGTTTTTTTTAAATAGAATCCCATTTAAAATGAGTCTGTTTTGTCAGGGCTTGTGTGCTTCAGTTGCTTGGAGCATCATCCTGTAAACCAAAAGGCTGTAGGATCGATTCCCAGTCAGAGCACATGCCTACACTGTGGGTTCCATATTTGTTTGGGGCACATAACAGAGGTAGCCAAACAATGATTCTCTCTCACTTTGATGTGTCTCTCCCTCTCTCTCCCCCTCCCTTCTCCTCTCTCTGAAATGAATAAGCATGTCCTCAGGTGAGGATTTAAAAAAAGAGTCAACTTCAACACACAGCAAACCAAATACACATTTAACTTCAAACACACTTTTTATAGTTTGAAAGAAACACGCACTTTAAAGAAACTTTTTAAAACCTGAATTTGAGAGCCAAAAATTGTTCCCACAAGGTCCAATTCCTATAACACTTGCTATGAATTAATAAATGGAAGGAAAAGGAACATTCAGGTAATGAAGGGTGAGTGTAGTACAATGAAAGAGCGACCACATTCACATAACTTTTATTACACTATATGGTTGTAATTGTTGTATTTTATTATTATTGTTGTTAATCTCTTATTGTGCCTAATTTACAAATTAAACTTTAGCATGGGTATGTATGTACAGGAAAAAACATATAGTATATGTAGGGTTGGGTACTATCGAAGGTCTCAGGCATCCACTGGGGGTCTAGGAATGTATCCTATAAGGGAGGGGGGACCTACTGAACAGACGATTAGTTGTTTACTCTTGTAGTAGTATATATTCCTAATATTTTGTGCTAGAGCAGGCATGTAGACACATACACATCCATACGAGTTTGGTACCTGCCATTCTGGAGTCCTAGAAAAGTACAACCAGACTATCGTTAGCCTCATGTACTGGGGCTACATAAGTGAGGAAAACAACTCAAATCAGTACTTTAAAGTTGTCTTAGCAAAAGACAACAAAAAAGGATGTATGCTTCCCTTGGCCACATGTGTTCCCTAGACTATACTTTAAATCTCATGATTTGTTCCCTCCACTGTCCACCTGTGGCGATTCAAGCAACCAATTCCAAACTTTCTCTACCACCAAATGGGAAAATGCCAATTCATTTTCATCGCTCCCTCCCTGCTTGCTAGTAATTGGAAGAAAAATTGTATGACAAGCTTATTACACTGTCCAGCCTGTAAGTGACCAAAGGTCACTTCTGCTACAGCCTTACATTACTGGAAAAACTGGAAAAACTAAACAAAACTAAGAAAACATGAATGTCTCCAAAAGTGCCTATCGTTTTAACACAGAAGCCAGGCCTTTGAGCTCTCTTTCTTAATTGTCCTCCAGGAGACAGCCCACCATTGCTCTTGGAATGCCCATAAAAAGCCAAAACTGATGGCCATACCTGCTTGATATACATAGTATTCTTGCTGTAACAACTGTTTTTGCTTTGTTTGTTTGTTTGTTTTTACTTAAAATGATAAGCAGCAGTAGCCACTTCTACTTTAAATGACAGGTAGTTGGAACTGTTACCTTTGCTTCTTGCAAACCCACAGAAAAAATTGAACCCCACAAAATTTGGAGGCAGAGAAAAATGAAAATCAGGATTCAATCACATTAACAGAAGTTCCCAAATTTTGGGCAGTTTAATAATTACTTTGGGGGACATACATGCTATCTACAAGAGAACCACCTCAGAACAAAAGATATACAAAGGCTAAAAGTAAAGGGACAGAAAAAAATATTCCAAGCAAATGGACTTGGAAAAAAAGCTGGGATAGCAATAAGCAGTATTTGTACCAGTCATAACAGACTTCAAAACAAAGGCCATAACAAGAGACAAAGAAGATCACTACATAATACTTAAGGGAATAGTCCATCAAGAGGATATAACCTCTAGTAAACAAGAAGGTCTATCCAGAAGGTATCCAGCCATGTAATATGAAAAAGAGACATTTATTGAAGAAGATACAAGATACAAGAAACACTGCACACAGGGCAATGATGCCTCAGGCTCCTTCAAAGTAGACACCTTGAGACCTCATACAGTTCTCCCAATCACCATCAGCTGCCCTGTCATATTTTCCTGAATCTCATCAGTGGTCTGTAATCTCTTCCTTTTCAAAGGTAATTTTATAGTTTGGGGAAAAGCCAGAAGTCACAAAGTGCCAAATATGGGCTGTAAGGGGGCTGAGTCACCTGGGTGATCTGATGTTTGCCAGAAAACTCTACACAAAACATGATGCGCAAGTGGGCATGTTGTTGTCATGAAGCTGCCAATCACCAGCTGCCCACAGCTGTACCCTTCTAATCATCCAAATAGTTTCCACAGAGGAATGTTCAAGGTTAACACAAAATTTGACGCAAATTTATTGCTCTACTTGCTCAGTCATTTTCAATGCAACAGCCACACAGCACACATGCTCACTCAACAGCATCTACCGCCCCCACTGACTAGTACAGTGAAGTCACTGTTCACGCATGTGCATTCCAGTCCACTCTCCTTGGCTTCCAGGTTACATCAACGTCACACAAAGCATTCTTGTTATATTAACAATGGCTGAACTTTTTCCAGACAGACCTCACAGGTGCACCCAATATGGGAGCACATAAATATATAAAGAAAACCTTGGGGAACTTTAAGAAAGAGGTCGACAGAAATACAGTCATTGTAGGGGATTTTAACACCCCACTATCAACAATGGATAGACCTTAGCTGTCCTTCATTTTGTATTCCAGACAAAAAATGAACAAGGATATGGTGGCATTAAATGATACTCTAGATCAAGTGGGTTTAATTTAAATTTACAGAACATTTCACCCCAAAGAAGCAAAATATACACTCTTCTCAAATGCACACGGATTATTTTCAAAGACAGACTGCATGGTAGGACACACAAGCTTCAACAAATTCAAGAAAACTGAAATCGAAGGGGGGTGGATTTCAGGGGAAAAGAGGAAGGGTTTACAGGAACAAATATAAAGGACACATGGACAAAAACAAGGGGGTGGTGGAAATGGGAGGGAGGTGGGGAGGGCTGGGGGCGTGGGTTGGGATGGGAGTAAAAGGCAGAAAACTGTACCTGAACGACAATTAAAATAAAAATTAAAAAATTAAAAAAAGAAAACTGAAATCATATCAAGCATCTTCTCAGATCACAATGGCTTGAAATAGAAACCAACCTCAAGGAAAAACTCAAAAACATTCAAATGCATGGAGGCTGCATAACATGTTATTAAATAATGAAAGGTCAACAACAAGGAAAAAATCAAAAAGTATCTGGAAACAAATGAAAATGAACACACAACAACCCAAAGCGTATGGAACACAGCAAAAGAGTCCTGCAAGGGAAGTTCATAGCATTACAGGCCCACCTAAAGAAGATAGAAAAATCTCAAACAACCTAACCCGACATCTAAAGAACTGGAGGAACAACAACAAACAAAGCCAAGAGTAAGTAGAAAGAAGGAAGTAATCAAGATCTGTGCAGAATTAAATGACACAGAGACTAAAAAGCACAACTCAAAGGACTGATGAATCTAGGAGCTGGTCCTTTGAAAAGATAAAACAAATTGACAAAGCTTTAACCAGACTCAATAAAAAAAGAGAGAACACAAATAAATAAAATCAGAAGTGAAGGTGGAGATATAACAACTGACACCAAAGAAATACAAAGGATTATAAGAAGTTACTACAAACAACTACATGCCAAGAAACTGGGCAACCAGGGCAAAATGAATAAATTTCTAGAAACATACAATCTTCCAAAACTTAATCAGGAAGAAGCTGAAAACCTGAATAGACCAATAATGAGCAAAATTGAAGAGGTAATCAAAAAAACTCCCAGCACACAAAAGCCCTGGGCCAGATGAACTGAGGCAAATTTCACCAAACATTCAAAAAAGAACTAACACCTATCCTCAAACTATTCCAAAAAATTCAAGAAGAGAGAAGACTCACAAACTCTTTTTATGAGGCCAGTATTATCCTAATCCCCAAACCAGGTAAAGACAATAAAGAAAGAAAATTACAAACCAATACCTCTGATGAGCATAGATGCTAAAATCCTCAACAAAAGATTAGCAAACCTGATCCAGCAATACATTAAAAAAATCATACACCATGATCAAGAGGGATTTATTCCAAGAGTGCAAGGATGGTACAATATTTGCAAATCAACACACATCAACACAACATACATCACATAAACAAAATAAAAGACAAAAATCACATGATCATATCAATAGATGCTGAAAAAGCACTTGATAAAATCTAGCACCCATTTATGATAAAAACACTCATCAAAGTGGGAATAGTGGGAGCATACCTCAACGTAATAAAGTCCATATACAAAAAATCTATTGCCAACACCATATTCAATGGGCAAAAACTAAAAGCATTTCCCTTAAGATCAGGGACAAGACAAGGGTGTCTACTTTTACCACTCTTACTCAACATAGTACTAGAAGTCCTAGCCACAGGACAAGAAGAAGGAAAAGAAGCATCCAAACTGAAAGGAGGAAGTAAAACTGTCATTATTCCAGATAACATGATAGTGTACACAGAAAACCCTATAGGCTCCACCAAAAATTACTTGACCTAGTAAATGAATGCAGCAAAGAAGCAAGATAGAAAGTCAATATTCAGAAATTGATGATATTTTTATACACCAACAATGCATAATCAGAAAGAGAAACTAGGGAAAAATGCAATTTACTACAGCTACAACAACAACAACAAAAAACAAGGTACCTAGGAATAAATGTAACCAAGGAGGTGAAAGACCTGTACTCAGAAAACTATATAACACTAAAGAAAGAAACTGTGGAAGATACAAATAGAAGTATATATCATGTTCATGGATTGGGAGTATTAACATCATTAAAATGTCCATACTACCTAAAACAATCTATACATTTAATGCAATTCCTATTAAAATACCAACAGCATATTTCTCAGAGCTAGACAAATATTCCAAAAATTTACATGGAACCAAAAAACACACCAAATACCCTCAGCAACTTTGAGAAAAAAGAACAAAGTTGGTGGGATCACAATACCTGATATTAAACTATACTACAAGGCCACTATAATTAAAACAGTATGGTACTGGCATAAGAACAGACATATAGATCTATGGAACAGAATAGAGAGCACAAAAATAAAACTCTGTCCCCATGGTCAATTAATATTTGACAAAGAGGACAGGAGCATACAATGGAGTAAAGATAGTCTCTTCACAAATCAGTGCTGAGAGAACTGGAGTGGTACATGCAAAACAAACAAAAAAAAATGAAACGAGACCAACAACCTACACCATACACCAGAATAAACTTAAGATGGATAAAAGTCTTAAATATAAATCGTGATACCATAAAAATCCTAGAGGAATACATAGGCAGTAAAAACTCGGATATTTCATGAAGCAGTATTTTTCCTAATATACCTCCTAGGGCAAGGGAAATAAAGGAAAAAAATAAACAGGACTACATCAAATATAAAAGCTTCTGCATGGCTAAACAAACCATTATCAAAATGAAAAGGGAATTGACTGTATGGAAGAACATACTTGCTAATGATACATCAGACAAGGGTTTAATATCCAAAATATAGAAAAAAAAAGTCATACAACTCAATACCAGGAAGACAAACAATCCAACTAAAAAATGGGCAAAGGACCTGAATAGACACTTTTCTAGGAAGATATGCAAATGGCCCAGACATATGAAAAAATGCTCAACGTCAGTAACTATCAGAGAGATGCAAATTAAAACCACAATTAGGTATCACCTCACACCTGCCATTAATAAATCAACAAACAAGTGCTGGTGAGGATGTGGAGAAAAGGGAACCCTAGTGCAATGTCAGTGGGAATGCAGACTGGTGCATCCACTGGGGAAAACAGTATGGCATTTCCCCCAAAATTAAAAATGGAACTGCTTTTTGACCAGTTTGATTCAATTCAATTCAAATATAGTTCAATTCCACTGCTGGGATTATACTCTAAGAATCTCAAAATACCAATTCAAAACAATTTACGCACCCCCATGTTCATAGCAGTGCTATTTACAATAACCAAGATTTGGAAACAGCCTATGTGCCATCAGTAGATGAGTGGATTAAAAAGCTGTGGCATATTTATACAATGGAATACTATGCAGCAGAAAAAAAGAAGGGAGTCCTATCTTTTGCAACAGCATGTATGGAACTGGAGACTATTATGCTAAGTGAAATAAGCTAGTTTGTGAAAGACAAATACCATATGATCTACCTATAAGAGGAATCTAATGAACAAAATTAATGAATGAGGAAAATAGGACCAGAGGCATAGAATCATGGAATAGACTGAAAGCTAAAGAGGGGAGGAGTGAGGAAGGAACTGTTTGAAAGAAGGTGAAGGGATTAGTCAAGAACATATATGAGGGACCCAGGGACATGGACAACAGTGTGGGGAATGATTATGGAAGTGGTAGGCAGGCTGGGTGGAGGGGGGCGAAGGGAAGAAAAAAATCGGGACAACTGTAATAGCATAAACAATAAAAATAAAGTAAAAATAAAAATTACCTTGGGTATTCACTTTAAAAGCAGAGTCCTGGATGTCACTCCAGATCTAGCCAATAATTAGAATCTCTGAGAGTAGAAAATGGGAATCTACATTTTAAACAAGCACCACCAGAAAATTCTGATGCAGGTCATTCACAGAGCACACTTGGGGTAAGCACTACCTTAAGACATGAGACAAAGCTGAGAGCAGAAACGTCATCTGTTGAATAGCCACAAAGGGATATAAAGCCTTACTATAACAAAATCAAGTTGCTCTCTTTATCAAAATCAGGACAAACTGGAATTGAGGGAAAGAAAAAAAAGAACCTCACTGCACTACAGAAATGGATGGACCTGAGTTGAGTTTTGCAAAATAACAACAGAACAAGAGGGAAAAGTTGCGGGCACTTACCATGTGAAAGATAGGGGGAAGAAGTAACAGTAAATAGAGATTTGTTTACATGACATGGGAGATAGATAGGTCTATCCTGTGTTTTGCAAAGGATTATCCTAGAAGAAGAAATGAAGGCTATACAGCGATTATTTTCTGGTCCAAAGTTCAGGAAAGTTGATGTGTTGTTATAAAACTTTCCAAGTTTATACATGTTAAGAGGGTTACAAAACATAAAAACTGAGACAATTTATCAAATAACTTGTCTTTAAGAAAACAATATTCAAATTCTATATACCAGTATGTGGTCACCAAGGCCACATACCAAGTAGAGAGAGCTGTGGGCTATGACTTCTAAGAGCCACCAAGTACAGATGCAAAAAGAGAAATAGCATAGAGTGACCATCGTGTACATGATATTGACAATCAGTGTACCATACACTATGAGAAACTGCTGATGCTCTTCACACTTTGGCTTCTTCCTTTCCTCCCTAATGTATAAGGTGATGTTTACTAGAAATGTGTTGTATTAAAATGCCACAGTCATCATTGAGTACCTCCTACTTATTACCATGCTTCAGCACTGGATCCATATTACTCCTTTATATACAGTTGACTGCCATAGTAATAATATTGCATAATACTATAATGCTAAGGGCTTTACAATCATTATTTCATTTCCCTCTCACATTAATCTGGTGACGTAAGTGTTATATCTCTATTTAAAACATGATAAAACAGGCTGAGAAAGATTCAATAAATTGTCCAGGATCACACAAACAGTACATGATACGACTAGGATTTAAATCTTGGCTTTGACTCCAACACTCCTTAACTACCAAGCTATGATTTCTTTATTTTTTATTTTATTTTTTCTACAGATGTGATTTAGAGTTTAAATTAATTTTTTAATTACAGTTCACATTAATTATTATTCTGTATTAGTTTCAGGTGCACAGCACAATGGTCAGACAATATACTTCACAAAGGACTCCCCGATATTTCCAGTACTCAACTGGCACCATACGTAGTTATTACAATATTACTGACTACATTTCCTATGTTGTACTTCACATCCCCATGACTATTCTCTAACAACCAATGTGTACTTCTTAATCCCCCTACCTTTTCCCGCTCTGGCAACCATCAGTCTGTTCTCTGTATGTATGAGTCAACTTGTTCATTTATTTTGTTCTTTAGATTCCACACTTAAGTGAAATTATGAAGATATTTGTCTTTCTTTCTCTGACTTATTTCACTGAGCATAATACCCTCTAGATCCATCCATGCTGTTGCAAATGGTAAGATTCATTCTCTTTTGTGGCTGAGTAATATTCCATTGTGGGTATGTGCTACTTCTTTATCCACCCATCTACCTATGGGCATGGAGGCTGCTTCTATATCTTGGCTATTGTGAATAACACTGCAATGAACATAGGGGTATTTATGTTCCTCTGAATTAATGTTTCAGGTTTCTTTGAACATATTCCCAGAAGCATAATCAATGGGTCATAAGGCAGTTCCATTTTAAATTTTTTGAGGAAACCTCCATACTGTTTTCCACAGTGGCCACACCAATCTGCATTCCTACCAATAATGCATGTGGGTTCCCTTTCCTCCACATACTGGCCAACACTTGTTTGTTGATTTATTGATGATGGTCATTCTGATGGGTGTGAGGTGATATCTCATTGTGGTTTTAATTTGCATTTCTCTGACAGTTAATGACATTAAACAATTTTTCATGTCTATTGGCCATCTGTATAGCCTCTTTGGAGATATGTCTATTCAGGTACTCTGCCCATTTTTTAAATGAATTGTTTGGGGAGAGGGTATTAAATTGTACATGTTCTTTATAAATTTTAGATATCAATCCCTTATTAGATGTATCATTGGCGAATAAATGCTGTAGATTGATCTAGTCCCATTCATTTACTTTTTCTTTTGTTTCCTTGCCCAAGGAGATATATCAGAAAACATATTGCTGAGAGAATGGCAGAGATTTTACTGGCTATGTTTTCTTCCAGGAATTTTATAGCTTCAAGTCTTACATTTAAGTCTTTAATCTATTTGAGGTTACTCTTATGTATGGTGTAGGAAAGTGGTCTAGTTTCATATTTTTTTTGCATTTATCTGTCCAATTTTCCCAACCATTTATTGAATAGACTTTCATCACCCCACTGCACAGTCTTGCTTCCTTTGTCAACTATTAATTGCACATATAAGCAAGGGTTTATTTGGGGGGCTGTCTATTCTGTTCCATTGATCTGTGTGTCTGTATTTATGCCAGTACCAGACTGTTCTGATTACTATGTCCTTATAGTATAGTTTGATACCTGGTAACATGATACCTCCAACTTTGTTCTTCTCAAGATTGCTGTGGCTATTTGGGGTCTTTTGTGGCTCCACATAAATTTTTGGAATATTTGTTCTAGTTCTGTGAAATAGGTCATTGGTATCTTGGTAGAAATTGTGTTGAATTCTTAGATTGCTTGAGGTAGTATCGACATTTTAATGATGTTAATTCTTTATATCCATGGGCACAGTACATGTTTCCATTTATGTTTCCATTTATTTATATCTTCTTAGATTTCTTTCTTCATTGTCTTATAATTTTCCAAGAACACCTATTTTATATCTTTAGTTAAATTTATTCCCAATTATTTTATTTTTTGATGCAAGTGTAAATGGCATATTTTTTCTTAGTTTCCCTTTCTGATAGTTCATTATTAGTACATAAAAATGCAACTGATTTCTGGATATTTATTCGGTATCCTACTTTACTGAATTCATTGATCAGTTAGTGGAATTTGTGGAATCTTTAGTTCTCTATATATAGTATCACATCATCTGCAAATAAATTGCAGTTTTACTTCTCCCTTTCCAATTTGGGTGCCTTTTATTTCCTCTTCTCTGATTGCTGTGGCTAGGACTTCCAGTACTATCTTGAGTAAGTGGTGAAGTAGACATCCCTGTCTTATTCCCAATCTTAAGGGCAACACTTGTAGTTTTTGCCCATCAAGTATGATGCCACCTGTGGGTTTGTCATATACAGCCATTATTATGTTAAGGTATGTTCCCTCTAGTCCCACTTTGCTAAAGGTTTTTATCATAAATGAGTGCTGGACTTTATAAAATGCTTTTTCTGCATCTATTGATATGATCATGTGGTTTTTATCTTTAATTTTGTTTGATTTGCAAATATTGTATTGTACCGACCTTGCATTCCAGGAATAAATCCTACTTAATCACAGTGGAGGATCTTTTTAATGTATTTCTTGATCAAATTTGCTAATATTTTGTTGAGGATTCCTACATCTATTTTTGGCCTATAATTTTCTTTCTTTGCAGTGTCTTTATTCAGTTTTGGGATTAGGATAATGCTGGCCTCATATAATAAGCTTGGGAGTCTTCCCTCCTCTTATTAAACAATGATTTCAATATACTCACTGATTGCCCCAAAAGGAGTACAAAGTATTCTAAAACCTCAGAAAAGGTACTGTTCCTTTCTAGCTTTGAGAAGTCTTCACTGCGGTGGTATGTAAACTTCAAACTGTTTTTGAAGATGGTAGAAATTCAATAATCAAACATAAATAGAAAAGCACAAGGATTGTCCCATGCTAGTAAACAGCCCAAATTGGCTGAGGCAGAGAGCATAGGCAAGAAAGTCATGGAAAAAAGGGGAGTGCCCGAATTAAAGGTATTGAGCTTTATTACTTCAGCAACCAACAGGGAACAATAGGATCATAATAGTATTTGCCATGTTCCAAGCTCCCACCAAAAGAAAAAACCTAATGGTAACTGCACTGAAATTTTACTGCCCTCCAATGTGGATGAAATCCCAATTCTCTCACATAGCATACAATGTCCTTTGCAATCTGTCCCCAAACTATATTTTTACCTTCCCTAAAAGTATTCTTCCAGCCAAAACAAAAGTTATCACAATTCCCTATATGCACTATGCCTTGTATATCTGCCTGTTTTTACACTTGCTATATATATATATATCCCGTCTGAAATGACATTCTCTCTCTAGGGAAAATCCTACGTATCCATCAAGAACCAGCCCAAAAGTTACTTTTCCTATAAAACCTTTCCTATCTTTCTCAAAAGAAAAATTATAGCTCCTTCTGTATACACTGATTATAGCATTTACCACATCATATACTCTACATGTCTACATATCTCTATTGGACTGTTAATCAATTTTGCAATTTTAGAATGTATCACAGCATCAGCAGGTAGCATGTCCTCACACTTTCTCTGAACAAAGATTGGTCTGATAATAAAATGAAGAATCATTTGAAGGGGAGAAAAATAAAGAAATGGAGATAAGAATAGACAGGAGACAATTAAAATTTCATCTTGGTTGATGTCAGTGTGAGAAAAAACAAGTGTTTTCACGTTTGAATTGGACAGAGAATCTATCTGATTTGTCAACAGACTAGATAAGGGAGAGGAAATGGAACTCAGCAAGGCCTTATAACTGAAATGTTCGAGAAATAGTGGAATACTCGAATTGAAGGCTATAGTAACGGCTTTATACATGCACGCTAGGTTGAAGAAATCAGCAAGACATTCAGATAGAAAAGCCCAATAATTAAAAATGTGAAAATGGAGGTTGAGATAGAAATATTAACTTAAAAATCCCCCCCAACAGTGGTAAAAGCTAATACAGTTCAAAGAGATGAGATTATTAAGAAAATGGAAAAGAAAGGACTGAAAGTTAACCTTAAGGATTTGTAAATTTAGGAAGCAGAAGGAAGAAAAATCACCAATGGCATGACCTGAAAGGTAGAAAGGGCAGAAAAAAAACCAGAACAGTGCAATAGCATGGGAGTTAAAGAAAGAGCTAAGAATATCTACCAGGCACAGGGAATTGGTTAAAAGGATAACTAAGAATTGTATAATTAGTGTATTGATGGCTTTTAAGAAAGCCATTCCAAAGAGTGATTAATACAGACAGAAAACAATTTCAAAAACTTACATGGAGATCCAAGATGGCAGAGGAAAAGTAGAAGCTACACTAACCTCCTCCCAGGACCAATATGGAATTACAACTAAATTTTAGAGAAATCATCCTGAATAACCAACTGAACACTACGTGGAGAGAAGCCTTATAACCTCAGACAGACTGAAGAAACCACTTCACCACAATAAGACTGGTAGGGGTTGCAAGGGAGGTGCAAGAGGGCTGGCTGGGCTCCCATGGATGGCAGCTGAAGTTCCGGAGGGATATTTAGCAGCCAGGATGGTTCTGCCTGAGAAGAGTGGGGTCTAAAGCCCAAGTTGGGCTCTCCAGCCTACAGCACCAGAGGTCAAAAGGTACCCAGATAACATTCAGCTGTGGGAAGGCAGCAGGGTTTCAGTCTGCCAGAGAGAGATGGCTGGAGACACAGAGAGCCTCTTAAAGGTCCAACACACAAAATTTTGTTTGCAGCCACTTTCTCTGGGTGTCAGCAGAGGGAGGGCAGAGTGCACTAGAGATGCTTGAGAATAATCTGGGGTTGGTAGCGCCGTAGAGAAATGAAAGAACAGCCACCAGGATGCCTGTGCTGAGTCATTTCCCATACTGCAAGAGCCACCTTTCTCAGGCAGAGCATTCCTCTCCAAGTAGCAGCAGCCTGAGGGGAAGCAATAGCCCTGCCCACAAAAACTACTCTGCCTCATCCTGTGGAGCTTAAGCCAGGCTGCTGATTACAGCTCTAGGCTGAATCACTGATTAGTTTAAAAATGAAGGCAGAAAATACAAAGAAGCAGTTAAAATGGGAAGACAAAGAAGATGCCAAATGAAAGAACAAGAGAATTCTCCAAAAGAAGAACTAGATGAAATGAAGGAAAGCAATATATCAGATACAGAGTTTACAGTAATGATTGTAAGGATACTCAACAGCATGGAAAAAAAAAAAAGAGAAACCATAAAAAAGGACTAGTTGGAAATAATGAATGCCATATCTGAAATAAATAATTCACTGGAAGGAATAAACACTACGTTAGAAGCAGCAGAGGACCGAATCAGTGATTTGGAAGGCAAGGAACAAAAACAAAAAACAATAACAAAAAAAACCCAGGCAGAGCAGAAAAAAGAAAAAAGAATTTAAAATAATTAGAGTTTAAGAACATTTTGGGCAACATGAAGCTTAACAACATCCTCATAGAAACACCAGAAAGAGAAGAGAGAGCGCACAGGACTGAGAACCTACTTGAAGAAATGATGACAGAAAACTTCCCTAATCTGGTGAAGAAAAAAGACGCACAAGGCCATGAAGCTCAGAGAAACAAGTTGGACCCAAAGAGGTCTATACCAAGACACAGCATAATTAAAATGACAAGGCTTAAAAATGAGGAGAGAATTTTAAAAACTGCAAGACAAAGCAGGTAGTTACATACAAGGGAGCCCCAATAAAAATGTCATCTGATTTCTCCACAGAAACATTTCAGGCAAGAAGGGAATGGCATGAAACGAAAAGCAAGGACCTACAAATAAGGCTACTTTGCTCAGCAAGGCTATCATTTAAAAACAAAGGAGAAATAAGGGGCTTCCCAGACAAGAAGAACCTAAAGTAGTTGGGTAACACCAAACCAGTACCACAAGAAATGTTAAAGGGCTTGCTCTAAGAACACAAAGAAGAAAAAGAGAAAGGGGGGGAAAAAACTCAGAGGAAAACAGTCTAACAATAAAATGGCACTAAATAAGCATCTATCAATAATCACTTTAAATGTGAATGGCTTAAATGTTCCAACCAAAAGACATCGGGTAGCTGAATGGATAAGAAAACAAGCCCCATATATATATATGCTGCCCCCAACAGACCCACCTTAGATCAAAAGATACATTCAGGCTAAAAGTAAAAGGATGGAAAAAGATATTTCAATCAAATGGAAAGGAAAAAAATCTGGGTTAGCAATACTTAAATCTGACAAAATGCATTTTAAAACCAAGGCTAAAGTAAGGGACATAGGAAAACACTACATCATAATAAAGACAACAATACAACTAGAGGATATAACTAGTACACATCTATGCACCCAACATAGGAGCACCTAAATATGTGAAGCAAACCTAAATGGACATAAAGGGAGAGTTCAACAGAAATAAAGTTACAGTCAGGGATTTTAAGACCCCATTGACTTCAAAGGATAGATTCTTCCAGGCTGAAAATCAACAAGGAGTTAGCAGCCTTAAATGACACTCCCAATCAAATGGATATAATTAATATCTTCAGAGCATTTCATCCCAAAGTAGCAGAATAGACATACTTTTCAAGTGCACATGGAATGTTTTCAGGATACACCCCATCTTTGGACAAAACAAGTCTCAATAAATTTGAGAAGACTGAAATTACATCAAGAATCTTCTCTGTTCACAATGCTATGAAACTAGAAATCAATAACAGGAGGAAAACTGAGAAATACAGAAAGACATGAAAGCTAAATACCATGTTATTAAACAATGAATGGGTCAACAATGAGATCAAGAAAGAAATCAAAAGATACTTTGAAGCAAATGAAAATGAGAACACAACAATCCAAAATCTGTAGGACACTGGGAAAGCAATTCTAAGAGGGAAATTCATAGCATTATATTCCTACCTCAAAAAAAAAAGCTGAAATAAACAATCTAATTTCACTCTTAAGGGACTTGAAAAAGAACAACAACAACAACAAAGCCCTAAGTGAGTACAAGGAAGAACAGCCCAAAGTGAGTACAGAGAAGGAAATAAGAATGATCAAAGCAGAAATAAACAAAATAGAGTCTAAAAAAACAGTACAGAAGATCAATAAATCTAAGAGCTGGTTCTTTGAAAAGATAAACAAGATTGACAAACCTTTAACCAGACTCATCAAGAAAAAGAGAAAGAACCCAAATAAATAAAATCAGAAATGAAAGAGGAGAAATAACAACTGATACCAAAGAAATACAAAGATTGTAGGAAAACACTACGAACAACTATATGTCAACAGACTGGACAACCTGGACAAAATCGATAAATTCCTAGAAATATATAATCTTCCAAACCTGAACCAAGAAGAATCAGAGAACCTCCATAGACAGATTACACATAGTGAAAACTGAAGTAGTAACCAAAAACTCCCAATAAACAAAAGCCCTGCACCAGACTGCTTCACAGGTGAATTTTACCAAATATTCTAAGAACTAACACCTCTCCTTCTCAAACTATTTCATAAAATTCAAGTGGAAGGAAGGCTCCCAAACTCATTTTATAAGGACAGCACTATCCTAATTCCAAAACCATATAAAGACACTACAAAGAAAGAAAATTATAGGCTAATATCCCTGATGAACATAGACTCTAAAATCCTCAATAAAATATTAGCAAACAGAATACAGCAATGCATCAAAAAAGATCATACACCATGATCAAGTGTGATTTATTCTGATAATGCAGGGTTGATACAACATTCACAAATCAATAAATGTGATACACCACATAAACAAAATGAAAGATAAAAACCACATGATCATATTGATAGGTGCAAAAAAGGCATTTGATAAAATCCAGCACCCATTTATGATAAAAACCCTCAGCCAAGTGAAATTAGAGGGACTTACCTAAACATAAGAAAGGCTATATATAACAAACCCACTGCCAGCATCATACGCAATGGGATAAAAACTACAAAAGCTCTCCTTAAGATTGAGAACAAGATAGGGATGTTCACTTTTACCTCTCCTATTCAACAGAGTACTGGAAGTCCTAGCCACAGCAATCAGACAAGAAGAAGAAATAAAAGGCATCCAAATTGGAAAGAAAGAAGTAAAACTGTCATTATTTGCAGATGACCTGATGCTGTACATATAGAACCCCAAAGATTCCACCAAGAAACTACTAGAACTGATAAATGAATTCAGCCAAGTAGCAGGATACAAAATTAATCTCCAGAAATCAGTTGCATTTTATATGCCAATAATTAACAGAAAGGAAAATTAAGAAAACATTATCATTCATAATTGCTACAAAAAGAAAATAAAACACTTAGAAATAAACCTAACCAAGGATGTAAGAGATGTGTACTTGGAAAATTATAAGACACTGAAGAAACAAGTAGAAGACACAAATCAGTGGAAGCACATAACATATTCATAGATAGAAAGAATTAACATCATTAAAATGTCCATGCTACCCAAAGCAATCTATAGATTCAATGCAATTCCTATCAAGATTCCAATGATGTATTTCACAAGAATAAGACAAATATTTCAAAAATTTATATGGAATCACAAAAGGCCCCACATAGTAACAGCAATTCTAAGAAAGAACAGAGTTAGAGGAATCATGCTGCCTTATATCCAACTATACTATGCGGCAATAGTAATGAAAACAGCATGGTACTAGCATAAAAACAAGACACATAGATCAATGGACCAGAATAGAGAGCCCAGAAATAAACTCACACCTTTATAGTCAATTAGTACACAATGTTGGGAACCACCCTGCCTGGTTTCAGAAGCTGTAACTCCCCATGCCTAAGGCTGAGTGAGCAACCTTCGGACCGTAAGCCACTAAGCAGACAAAGCTTATCTCCCTGGCAGGAGCGCTGCTTTTGCTCCTTTTTCTTCACCCTGCCTGACCTGCATTACTTGATCAGTTAGCCAACAACAGGTAAGATTCCCCAAAGGGGAAAGGACCTAAGGCAGTCACGATCACGTGGAGGCCCCAGGGAAGGACTTGAAGGGCTATAGAATTAGGGGGTGATGGACCCTCACCCCTCAACTTTGACATAGCATGAGTCCTCATTCTGTCTGCGGTAAGTCTCTTAATCTCTTGGCTGCCTTACTTCCCCTGCCTGACTTAAGCCTGAAACAATGACAGAGGGCAGGGCAGTGTAGCCCTGTGCTGGAAAGGGTGGGTTCCCTGGGTGATCAGGCCTGAGAAAGAATACATAAAATCCTGTGAAATCCGCTTCTCTAAGAATGCTCTCAATTAAATGATAAAGGTTTCCAGCAGGAAATGAGTTTGTTTCCCAAAGTTTTGTAGCCCTTTAGCTAACAGACCCTGACTCAGAATAGGCCCTCGTAGTTCTTTGTATGCGATCTATTGTTTGATCCGTACTGCCTGACAGTGATTAATGAACTTTACCTGTATTCCTGTGGAAATCGAAACCCAATAAAAACCTGTCAAGGCAAGGGTCAGGGTGTTCTCCTCTTGAGAGAATGGCCAGGCCGCTCTGAGGAGCTCTCCCCTTGAGAGAGTAGCCGTGCCATCCTTTTCCCTCCACAGGACTCCGTAGTCTGTGTGAATCTTGTATCTCATCCATAATGCCATGGACATTGCACACTGGTGTCCGTGTCAACTCAACAGTGTAAACAAGCACACACAATGGGCTGAAGATAGTTTATTCGATAAATGGTGTTGGGAAAATTGTACAGATACATGCAGAACAATGAAACTAGACCACTTTCTTACACCACACACAGGAATAAACTCAAAATAGATCAAAGACTTACACGTTAGACCCCAAACCATAAAAACTGTAGAGGAAAACAAAGGCAGCAAAATCTCAGATGATGCTCATAACAATTTTTTATTGGATATATCTCCCCATGCAGGGGAAACAAAAGAAAAAACACACAAATAGGACTACATCAAACTAAAAAGTTTTTGAACAGCAGAGGAAATAATCAATGAAATAAAAAGACAACCCACTGAATGGGGAACACATTCGCTGATATATCTGATAAGGCATTGATATCCAAAATTTATAAAGAACTTACAAAACTCAACACCAAAAAAATAAAAATCCCCATTGAAAAATGGGCAAAGAACCTGAATAGGCACTTCCCCAAAAAGGACATACAGATGGCCAATAGACATAGGAAAAGATGCTCAACATCACTAATCATCAGAGACATGCAAATTAAAACCACAATGAGATATCATGTCACATTTGCCAGAATGGCCGTCATCAATAAATCAACAAACAACAAGTGCTGATGAGAATATGGAGAAAGGGGAACCATTCTACACTGTTGGTGGGAATGCAGATTAGCAAAGCCACTGTGGAAAGCAGTATGGAGATACCACAAAAAATTAAAAATGGATCTGCCTTTTGATTCAGAGATCCCACTTCTAGGAATATATCCGAAGGAACCCAAAACACTAATTTGAAAGAACATAAGCACCCCTATGTTCTTTGTAGCATTATTTACAACCTTCAAGATATGGAACCAGCCCAAGTGTCCATCAGTAGATGAGTGGATAAAATGATTATAGGACATTTACACAATGGAATAGTACTCCACCATAAAAAAAGAAGAAAATTTTATCCTTTATGACAGTATGGATGGGCCTGGAGAACATTATGCTAAGTGAAATAAGCCAGTCAGAGAAAGACAAATACCACATGATTTCTCTCATATGTAGAATCTAATGAACTGAACAAACAAGGAAAATGGGGACAGAATCATAGATGGAGAGCAGGATGACAGCTGTGGGGAGGAGGGGAATGTAGGAGGTACAGGGTTTGAGCAAAAAGACAAAAAGATTCATGGACATGGACAACCATGTGGTGACTGGTAGGGGAAGGTGTATAAAGGGACTAAATGGTAATGGAAAAATAGAATAAAGATTAAATTTTTTTTAATATTTTATTTATTTATTTTTTAGAGAGGGAAGGGAGGGAGAGAGAGAGAGAGAGAGAGAGACATTAATGTGCGGTTGCTGGGGGTTATGGCCTGCAACCCAGGAATGTACCCTGGCTGGGAATCGAACCTGGGACACTTTGGCTCCCAGCCTGCACTCAATCCACTGAGCCATGCCAGCCAGGGCCTAAGATTAAATTTTTAAAAAACTTAAACATACATGCTTTTAAGAAGCAGGAAATGTCAATAAAGAAAAAAGACTGATGACTCAATAGGAAAATAAACAGGATAATCTACAGAGCAAGATTCTGGAAAAGGAATCATCAAAAAAGATGAACAGGTGATCTGGCTGAGACATCTTTCAATGAATGATACCCAGAGTTAGTTCAGCTCATTTAGCTGCCTGGGCAATTTTTATACTAAGCCCACATCCACTTCTTTCCAGGCAACAGCTGATTAGAGCAATGTAGACTTGTGACCCACCTATTGGGGGCAAGGGGGTTCAATAATTCTCTGCTACTAGCTAAATTTCCTGGTGGAGGAGGGGTGAGTATATTTGACCATTTGGACAAAAGATTAGAAAAGGCTGGTCTGCTTAAGGAAACATGTAACAGATACTAGCAAGAAGTGATGCTAGCAAGAACCCTAAAAGCTATCCTGGACTCCATCTGGAGGCCAAGTTCCACTCCTGCCCTTAGGTTCTTTGGTGCCCCTGTACTCTTATATTAAATTCTTCTCTTCTGCTTTAACTTAGTTCAAATCAATTAATATTTATAACCTACAGTCCTAATTAACACACATACTAAAAAACAAGTTCTTTTTAAAATGGTTATCGATCATATTAAATCTAAAGGCAAGCACAGCAAACTAGAATGTACTTTCTGAAAATAATGGTAGATAGCAGGTAAGAATTAGGAAATAAAACCGAAATGAGACTAGCAGTCTCATAGTTGTGTTGTGAATGTACAAACACTTTGTGAAGTCAAAGCAGACAAAATGCTATTTGGAAATCAAGCTCAACATGAGAACAAAAGTAGAATCTTTTACTTCAAAAATATAGACTTTTAAATTTCATTTCAAAAAGAGATTACTACTTTGTGAAAACACCAAGACATTCAGATAGAAATGTCCAATAATTAAAAATGTGAAAATGAAGATTGAAGAGTTAGAGATTAATTTAAAAATTTTCCCCAAAGGGTGAATGCTAAGGAGATTTTACTTATAGGAGATTTTACTTCAAATATGAAGCTACTGATTTTATTTAAAATTCATCAAAAATGAGATGGACTAGCCTCGCCATGTAGCTCCATTGGTTGGAACATCATCAGATATGCCAAGGTTGCAGTTTTGATGCCTGGTAGGAGTGCGTGTTGGGGGAGGGGGCACCGAATGGGTGGAACAGCAGATCAATTCTATCTCCCCCCACTTACTCTCCCTTTATAATAAAAAATTACATAAATCAATAAATTTTAAAAAATGAGATGGACTTTTACTGGATGAAGAAGAGGTCAGATTAATGGATATGTGATAAGCATAATAAAATGTTAATGGTAGAATTTAGGTGTTTGGTATATAAGTGATTATTATAATATTCAACTGTGCAAATATGCTTAATTTTTTTAAAAAAATAGTACTTGTTAGGGGAAAAGAAAACTGCTGACACTATAATCCTTAAAGTGCAACTCAAATAGAGAGGGATTTGCCAAAACAGGAAGTATGAGGCATCAAAATAAATGTGCAGTGCACATTAGGTACTGGTAACAATAAGTGGTTTAAACTGGAACTTCTGAACCAGTTGCCTCAGCTCTCCTCCTCATCACCTCAAAGGCCCAGGCAGCACTAAAGACTGTTTCCTAGCCTCCCTGTGGTCATGTTTTGGTTTCTTCTAGCAACTCAGGCCAAAGAATCTAATTTCCTTTTATGTGAATTTCTAGAAATCTGCTTTCTTAAATTATAAGATATGAATCTGCTCAAACACCATGGCAATCGTTTTCCTAAGATTCCAATCATTTCCAATTCTTTATTCCTGATCAGAATTAAGTCCAAAGAAGCAGTTGTCCTTTATTTCTACCTGCGTCCACTGAGATAAATGAAGGATGTATTGCAATGCTCTCTGACTCATTAAAATACTTTTCTAAAATGTGCCTTAAGCAAATTTTTAAGGACTGAATTATAAAAGGCTTATCATGATCTTTATAAGAGAAAACTGGAAGCAAATATAATATAGTCCTCATTAAATTTGTAATACCTACATATAATTCAATACTTATTTAGTAACTGAAGATGGTAATAGGTTAACATTTCTTGACATGGCAAGTTATGCACAAGATAGTGAGTGAAAAGTGGTTTAAAGACATCATTACAGCATGACTTTATACACACACATCATATCTGAAAAATGCCAAGATGCTACAGTGCCTCTTAGTTAGCTTGGATATTTGCCTTCATTTTATCATTTTTTTCTGCAACAAAAATATATAACATTTCATAATAAATTACTTATCCTTCCACTTTTTTATAATTGTAAAATAGCTGCCAGATATTCTGCTGCTATCAGAATAAGACTTCTAAAAGCTATCCAGACACTGAAGGCTCCCATCATTACTATAACCAACTGCCATACCAATTTTATACTTTATTATATTGTCCATATTCTCCTACCCTAATTCTTCTGATTCTATTTTCATCCAAATGTTTCCACATTCAGACTTAAGAACTTTTGCATAACATCTTAACATAGAATGGTACTCTCCCAACCCTGGGAATCTACATTTTTTTAAATCAAGTTGCCCTTCCATTGCTGTGCCAGTCACCATACCCATTATAGCACCTAGCACCTTGCAGTAATAGAAGACACATCAGTCTTCTGTGGTAGACCTCTAAGTCCCAGAAGGCAAAAATTAATGTGCTAACCCTCCCTAGTGCTTAGCATATAGATAACTCTGAATAAGTTGTCAAAAAACTTGGATGGATGAAGTTTCAAACTGGTGAGGCGATGGCAAGCATGTAGCTGTTTTAAATGAAGTAAAGGCTCCAGTCCTAATAGATATTACATGGCACAATACTTAACAGCATGATTTTAGAGTTAATATTCATAATATGAGAAACCATGGGAAAGAGGTAACAGACAATAACCAAATGTCTCCTCCCACAATTAAAAAAAAAAGTTCCCCCAAACAATAGACTCTGAAGCCTGGTGGCAAACAAGCAAAGCTCTTCCAAAGAATAGCACAAGAAAGGGTGTGGAGGCTAGAAAATGTGGCTTGAGTAAGAGACCATGCCTAACACTGAAGAGGCAGTAAATCAGAAGCTGAGGTTTAAGAGGTACAGATTTTAAACAGTGGCTGGGAGTGGGGTGTTATGAACTGACTCCAGCTACATTAGTCTCTTTGTTATTCTCCTAATAAGTCACATGGATGCCTACCCCTTAGGGTATTTGCACACACTATTTCTCTGCCCAGATCACTCATTCAATTAGATATCTCCCATAACTAAACTTTCTCATCTCCTTGAAATATCTGCTCAATGTTCTCCATTGACCTTCTACTTGAAATGTGAACCCAAACTCCTTACCCTGCTCTACTTTTTCTTTTTACAAAACTTAAATAATTTAATTATTTATTATGTGTTGGGAACCACCCTGCCTGGTTTCAGAAGCTGTAACCCCCCATGGCTAAGGCTGAGTAAAGAGACCTTGGGACCATAAGCCACTAGAGAAACAAAGCTTATCTTCCTGGCAGGGGCGCCACCTCTGCCCCCTTTTATTTCACCCAGCTTGGCCCTAGGCAGATGACTAGTTAGCCAATGATGAGTAAGATTCCTCAAGGGAGGGATGACCTAAGTATAGGCACAGTCATGAAGGGCCCTGCGGGAAGGATTTGGGGACCTATAGAAAAAGGGAGTGATGGACCCTCACCCCTCAGCTTTGACATAGCCTAAGTCCTCATTCTGTCTGTAAGAAGTCTCCTAATCTCTTGGCTGCAGTACTTCCCCTGCTCACCTAAGCCTGAAACAATGCTGGAGGGCAGTGCAGCCCTGGGCAGGAATGGGTGGTTCCCTGGGCGATCAGGCCTAAGAAAGAATAAAATTCTGTGAAACCTGCTTTGCTAAGACTTTCCTCAATTTTCTGATAAGGGTCCAAGCATGAAATGAGTTTGTTTCCCAAAGTTTTATAGCCCTTGAGCTAACTGACCCTGACTCAGAAGACGCCCTCATAGTTCTTTGAATGTTATCTATTGTTTGATTATTACTGCCTGAGCATAATGAATGAGAACCTTCCTTGATATAACGCTCCCAGAAAGCAATAAAAGCCTGTCCAGGCAAGGATTGGGGTGCTCCCTCACTCAGAGAGTGGCCATGCTGTCACTTTTCTCCACTGGACTTCTGCAGTCCCTGTAAATTTGTTTGTTGCATCCACAACACCGCTGACACCTCTGGCCAGAGCCCACATCAATTATGTTTGGTTAATTATTTGACCCCTAAGAATGTAAGCTCCATAAGCACAGAGATCTTTGCTCATTTTGTTCACTGATGTAACCCAAACACCTAGAACACAAGTAACTGATAAATTCTTGCTGAATGCACAAAATGAATATGAGAAATATTACAAAGAAAAATGAACAGGACTTGGTGATGTCAGCACAGTATCAAGGAAGCTCTAGATTTGAAATAAAAGATCTGGACTTCAAATCAAAGCTCTACCACTTACTACATAGAGAGTATTTTCTGGGAAGCGTCTGTAAACCTCAGTTACTGATCTGTAAAATGAGTGGTTGAGATCAGATAAGATAAACATGAGCAGCAGGGTGACTAAAAATTATTCATTTGAATAATTCAAAAGACAGTTTAATCTCAACAGAAAGGAATGAAAGTTCAGGAATAAGGGTTGAAGGATACAATCACAGGAGTAGTACTAATACTAAGAGAAGTAAGAAATCCAGAAAAGTAACTTCATTTGGGAACAAAAAGGGACAGATTATGAGTTAGGTTTCAATCTATGGCTGTGCTGTCCAACATGGTCCATCACTAGCCACATATGCATATTTAAATTTTAATTAATTAATATTAAATAAAGTTTAAAATTCAGCTCCTCTGTCACACTAGTCATATTTCAATGACTTAATGGCCTTAATGGCCACCCATGTTTAGTGGCTACCATACTGGAAAGCACAGATTACAGACCACTTCCATCACCACTGACCAAAAGTTCTAGTGGACCCCTCTAATTTATAAAATTTGAGTTGACAGAAGAATAGAATTCAAGTGGGTGTCATTTTAATATCCCTGATGCTGGATTCCTGTAAAGCTTAAACATCTTTTAGAAGAAAGGCAAAACCAACCACATTATCAATCTGAGTGGGAGTTGCAAACTGAATATAACAAATTAAACAATTAATATTATTTGTTTCCAAGGGCCTGGGATGCATGAAAATTCCCCACCTGGGGTATAAAGTCCCAACCTGGCAACCATAAATAGAATTTGGAGAGTCCCAGTGAAACTGCCAGCAAGAATTTGGCCATCATTATGGCCGAAACCTCTGATATGCTGGCAAGGCCAAATAGTTCATGCAATACAAAAGTTTTCTTAGTAAGTGACTAATAATAATACCTAGAGCTCCAAATCTCACCCAAGAGGCAAACCTCTCTTGCCAAAAGTAAGCACAGTTACCTAGAATGGTAACAGCCTTCTTTAATGAGTAAGCATATTTCAACCACAGAAAGATTCAGAATGAAATATAAAAATACTGAAAAGAATCAAAGCCAGATGTTAATTTTTGTTTTAAAAGGCTAAATAAAAATTGATCTTTTATATACTTACAAAATTTAAGAGAATCTGGCCTGTAAGAATGACTGACTTGTAACAAATTTAAAATGTGTAACTGGGTAATAACTTGAGACATGATATTAAGCTGAAATCCTGTAAGTTCAGAAACAACATTTCAACACTGCAAAGATAGTCATTGTGCTCACAAATTCAATGGATGTCAAGAGATATTTTTTCCTCTTTTTTTGTAACATTACAATAGCTTTTTAAATAACTAATAAAATCCAAAACCAAGCATAAAAATGTCACATACTTAACTGACATTTACTATGACTTTTTAAGACTCTAAAACTGCATTCTGAAGCAAGATAAAAAAGGAACTGTTTATGGAATAATATGCCCTTAAGGAAAAACAGAGAGTCCAAAAGTAAACCATCACCCTCAAAACTCTCCTCAGCAACTTCTAATAATAAGAATATGTGTTCCTGGACAGAAATAATTAGAATCAATTCATAGGAAACCATAAAAGAAGTGCAACAGGTTTTAGCCAGTCAGCCCTCAAAATGTCCACATTCTTTAGGACTCTGTAATCCCTTTTCTGTTTCACCATCTCCAACCCTCAACCCCCCTTGGCATTCAATCATATAATTTTAAATACCATTTAATGCACTAACCTTCAAACCCAAACCCATTCTTTCCTCTCTATTCTCATTGCCATCATCTTAGTTTAATCCTTCATTATTTTTCACTCATTCTGCTACAATGGCCTACCCTAACTGATCTCCCCAGGTCATCTTCATCCTTCTCCAATCAATTCTTAACACTCAGCTGGAATGATTTCTCTCAAACCCAAACCCATCTGATCGTGTTCCCTTCCAGGTCAATTCTTTCAAGGGTTCTTCAACACCTACTCCCTTTAGCTACTTCATTCTTCCTCATTACATTTAACATTATCTGACATATAGTACTATACAACTTGTTTGGTCACTATCTCCACTCCAACTAGAATATAAGTCCATAAGGGTAGATTTTGTTCACTGCTACATATTGCATAGTAAGCACCCAAACATGCATAAATGAGTGAACAAATAAGTGAATGAATGAATGATGATCTACAGGCCAGAGGCCTCCGTGACCTGCAAGGGCCCTCCTCTTTTCACCCTGCTCCCACCTCTGCCTATGTTGAATTGTTTAGTTACCTAAATACAATATGTGCTTTCATGCCCCCTTGCTTTGCCATATGCTATTTATTTCCTTTGCCTCACCATTCAATCAACCTGCCACACTATCACCCATATTTTAAAACTGTCTCCAGAAAGCTAACCCTGACTCCCTAGACAAAGTACATCACTTTCTTTGCTTTGTGCTGCACCTGTACCTGTATTTACAGTGGCTTGGCTCAAACTGTACCAGAATGTATATCTCCTTTGCTAGATTCAGAATTCTTTGAGGTCAAGGTCTGTTATTCACCTCTTTGTCCCCAGTGCCTAGAACAATACTTGTCATAAAGCAACTACTCTATAAATGTTGAGCAAATTAATATATGTGTGATTAAAGTGTTAAGAGGAATGAAAATAAGGAGTTTCAAGAAGTCACTCTTCCAATTCCACAATGATAACCAGCCATGAGATAAAAGAACTGTGACCAAAGACATCATCCAAGGTAATGAAAGAGGAGTTATACAAACAATACACATCACCAAACAATTCCGAAACAACTGACATACAGTCCCATTCACACTTTATTAGATATACATGCTGGCTCCTTCTTGCTCCATCACTTGCCTTCCTTAAAAGGAAGACCTGTGTTCCACATGAACAATGTATTACGTAGATCACTCTCTGAGGAAGTTACTGTGCTCCCTCATATTTTAATTCAAACTTCAAAACAGTTTCATAGAACCAGGTTTTAAAACTAACTACACCTAGCCCTGAACCAGAGAGCAAACAGACCTTTCTACTCTTTGCAATCTATGCCATCAATGGGTTACACCTGTACCTTCAAACAATGGAACAGTCTCACAGGGGACCCCAGACCAATCACCTGCACCCATGGAAGCCTCACCCATTATCCCAAAGTGACTTATAAGACTTACTATTTTTCTCCAAATACTGTAGACCAAGGCCCCTCAATCTAACCATAAGGAATACATCTGATCTACCTACTTAGTTCTACGAGTGCAAACCTGCATGTAAATGTATAATCACACACAGTTGCATACAAATGAATAGACATTAATGTACATGAAGTCATTTAGAAAACTTAAGTTTTAAACCTTATGATGGCTAATATAATATCAAGTGAAGCCAGAGGCCAAGATATGATCCTTGATTCCTCCATCCTCCACCATTCAGTAACCAAGTTACGGAAACTTTGCCTCCTCTTATTTTTTTTCAAATAGGCTGCCTATTCCCAATCGTAGCATTTCTCATTGGGTAACAGTCTTCTAATTGGTCTCCCTGTCTTTGTCCTCAATGAAAAAATGCCTCTACCATTTGTTGAGGGGTTATGTAACCAGCATTGCACTAAGCACTTAATCACTTTATATTTTTCAATTCTCATAGCAACAATGCCACGCAGGAATTACAGTCCTCATTTTCGCAGATGGGGGAACAGAAAGAAGTTCTGAGAGGTTAAGTGACTTGTCTAAGTCATGCGGCTGGAATTGTATAGTAAAAATTCAAACTCAGGTCTATTTTCCCATATTAACCTTCTTCGATTCAGTCCCCAATGTGGCCTTTCCAAAAGGTAAATGTAACATTTTACCTCACATAAAATCCTGTGAACAAGACCAGTCTCTCTAGCCTCATCACCTGTCATTCTCACTGCTTTCTGTCACACTTTACTCCCAGCAGTTCCCTTACTTGTCTCACTGCTTTATCCATGAACACACTTTTTCTGCCAAGAACACTTTTCTCCTTTGGCAGGCTGCTTCCAACACAAACTTCAAGATTTACTTAGACAATCCATATTCTGAAAAGCCTTTGCCCTAACAGATACACACCCAAAACTGTGTTAAATGACCATTTGGTGTGGTTACCAGCTAGTTTTTTATCACACTTTATTAGAACTGTATTTTACTAAGGCTATCAGTTCCTTAAGAGCAAACACCACATTTTTAAATCTCTGTATTCCTAGTACAATGAGTATGTAGGAGAGGAAGGACTCAATGAATGCTGAATTGATGAATTCACGAGAAGCAGTACAGCTTAAAAACTTGACCCAAAAATTAATGTGATGTGCTTTCGCATTCTAACCCACCACATAGAATACCTGCCACGCCTGCAGCAGCCTTGTAAAATCTTTTTAATTTCCTCATCCATAAAATGGGAGAGAACTGCACCTACCCCATTGTTTGGAGAGAAGAGTAAAAGAAATAATAGATTTAGCACAATCTCCAGTACACTGGCATTAAACGTTAGCAACATTTTTTTCACTCTCAAAGTTCAGTCACATTGACAAAGACACATCTCAGAAAACAGCTTCTCCTAGCAGCTTCCATTAGAGCTTAAGATTTCTCCAAAAAGTTGGAAGTCAAGATCTTTCACCTTATGTTTACACAAGAGCTCGGTAACTATCACCACACCCTATAATCACTAACTAGTATCTGAAATTTATTGCTTCTTTCCCACCTCTCGGTTTCTTCCATCCAAGTCGAAGGCCCTGCCCCTAAGCAAGAGGAAACATACCCCACAGAAACCCGTCAGTGCCTTCTTCCACTTCTCCTTTGCGGGAGTTACGAGAGAGATCCATCATCTAGTACAAACTTAAATCTCCTCGAAGGATCAAAAGAGAACCCCTTCTATCCATTCCTAGATCTTGGCCCCCAATGTATTAATTCAAGATAGATAATGAATTCCTAGCATTAAAAAGCCAAGGAAAAGGGTCCCCTTGAAGGCTTCCCCAATAAGAGTACTTCAGGTCTGTTACTCTCAAATAGTGACCCAAATCCAGCATTCCATCCTGCCCCCTTCTTGACAGAGTCCAGGTCTCGTCCACTCTTCTCTTGAAAGAAATGGACCAGTACCTTCAGGGACCGGAATGCCTTCCACCCACCCGTCACCTCCCGTACCACGTCGTGTGTTCCCTCCCGCAGGGCGCGGCCTGGCACCTCGCTGGAGGCTCACTCCACCCTGCCGCTACTCACCGCTTCTTGGGGATGGTGCCCGACTCCTGCGCGGCGGGAGTGGCCGTGGGCGCCGCCGTGGCAGGAGACGCGGCTCTCCGCGCTTTGCACTCATTGGTACTCAGACCCTCCTGGGGCCGGCCCAGCAGATGGCCCGACAGAACACGCAGCCTCCGCCCCGCACGGTCCCGGTCCCGGTCCCGATCAAGGTCCGCTGTGGAGCCTGAGCCGGAGCTCGCGCCTATCTCGCCGGCTGCAGCCGCCGCCTCCGCCATGGCTTCCGCCTTGTGCCGCCGTCTGGGACCGCTGGGCGCGGGTGAAAGGTCACTCAGAGCGGCGCTCGGCGCGACCATTCGCTGCGGCGTATCCCGGCAGCCACCGCGGCGACTGGGCGGCCGGCGCCACGAGCCTGGAGGAGTACATCCTCAGCTCCCGCCCACCCTGCCAGCCCGCCTCTGCAGTTGCGCCTCTGACTGTGTGCACCTGCAAAGCAGGTGAGTTTGAACTGCCCCGGTCTGTCTCAGCTCCTCCTGGGCTGGGCCAGGATCCAAACCACAAATGCCCCTAACTTGACCAAGTATCACCCTAGGTCTTGTCCTCAGTGTGACTTGGGCCTGCAGAGAAACCTTGCTGCAAGAGGCTTGGCAGTGCTAGACCTGGTAGAACCAGCCGCACCCTTTACCTGAATAAACTCATACTGCCTCACCTCTGCCCCCAATCCCTGCAAGTCACTAGAGTAACTCAAAACTGAAGTATTGGCTGAACCGTCATAGCTATCATTTTTTCATTGCCTACTTCGTGCCTCTGCCGGATCTCAAGTACATAATCCACATTTTATCTACTTGATGAAAAAGATAGAAAAACTGAATCACAGAGACACTAACTTGCTCATGGTCAATCCTGTAGTCAAGAAATGCTAGAGCTGAGTTGCAATCTAGTTCTCTTTCCATTCTTGCCAGGCAGTATTTTAAGGTACCGATAAATTTACCCAACACTGTTACTAAGACTCCTTGCTTATCTACAAATTGACTTCATTTTTGGAGAATGGTACTTGGTGAAATTAGGAAGATCTCATAGGACAGTGCTCCATAGCCGTTTTCAGCAGTGGGTTGAATTGCAGAGCTAACCATCAGAAGTCAAGTTCCTTTTTGCATAATGCACAATGCAAAGATGTCTTAGATATAGTAAGGGAAAGTATTGCCATAAGGATTCCAAGACCAATGAAGTTTCCTCCTTCTGAATAACCATCTTCTTTGTAACACTGGCTCTTGTGAAAAAATTGAGGAGTTATATGACTAATACAAAAGAACGCCTAAGTACTGGAAAAAATCAGGCAATAGGAGGGCTTGATTTATATGCCAGATCTTCAGATCTTAAGAGATACTTAAGCATTAAATATCTGGTCCAGCTCTAGAATGGATGAGCTCAACCTCTGTTTAGCTGCTGCTTCTAATATTGCACTCTTTTAGAGGAAGCCATTGGACTGAAGAAAAGGGACAGGAGGAGGAGTAAATTGCTGAGTGCTTTAAGGAACAAGCCTTCTCAAGTTCAAGAGTTCAGCAACTGTAGTCATCAAGGTTCTCACACCCTTTCCAGATGTTACTAGAACAGTGTTAAAACAACAACTAGCATCTTTGTTTGCAATCATATAAAATTAGATTTCTTGCCAAGATACTGTATACACAATATAGAATCTTTTGTGACAGGCCTGTTCAATTTTGCTTGAGTCCCGGAGAGCTCAATCTAACACCACTGGCATACTTTAAATGTGAATAACAAAAATCCTTTTCTCCTGGGTGATGTAAACCAAAATTATGAACCAGTGGAAAAACTACTGATTTGTATTGCAAATATGTGTAGAGTGATGAAAAATATATAGGCAGTAAAAGTATTTGTTAAAGCCTATTAAGTACCTAATTCATTACTTCTTTGCTATGAGATGCAAAGCATTTAAGCCATTGATTCACTTATGTTGTATAATCAGGCTAATTAGGAATTAAAATACACATGTGGGAAAAACCTGTGATGTTACTGGATGGAATAAGTGTGACACAACTGACCTGGGCGAAGGGTTTCCCGCCTCTTCTTGCAAGAGCAGAGCCAAAGTACAGTGCCCTGAAACTTATTTAATGCTACTGAAGAAAAACAAATGTTTCATTTGAAGCATGGTCATTTGAGAGGCTTATGATTCCCACAGAAAGCAAAACCTCAGGGAATATCACATTCAGGAGGGCCTCAACAAACCTGTTCCTTCCAAGTCCTGGAAACACTTGTCCCTGATAACCTGGATCCCAATGAAGAGCTGACCACATGTACAGAAGCCAGAGATGAACCGATGGCATGTGGAATTTTAAACAGACTAAATTTATCTGCATTTCTCTTCTGTTATGTAGCACAAAAAGTCTAAATAGGACAGATTAACTCCTAAAATATGCACTAATTTTTTTTACTGCACTGATTTTTATTACTCATCTTCAGAGCTGCTGAGTGATGCATGAATAAAGGAGTTCTTGAATTTTCACACATATTTTATTACAAAATGCAACAGAGAAAAGTGAACCAAATCACAAATCATCACAGATCAAACACCCATGTGACTTTCGTTTAGGTCGAGAAATAAAACAGTGCCAGCTCCTCACTAGTTGCCTTGTGCCCTCTCAATCACTTAATCCTCACTACCTGGGAAAGGTAACCACTGTCCTGAGTTTTATGATATGCATTTTCTTGTTTTTCTTTATGGTTTTAACAATTAAGCATGCATGCCTTATTTGTATCTTTGCATTTATATAAATGGATTCATAAAGTATGTTCTTTGGTGTCTGGTTTCTTTCACCTAGCATTATGTTTATGAGATTTATCCATATTGTTACACGTAGCTGTAATACATTGATTTTCCTTGCTGTATAGTATCCATTGAATGTATATACCAGGGTTTGTTATTCTATGATTAATGGACATTTATTTCCATTTTCTGGATGAAGTTGCTATGAATATTCATGCATATGTCTCTAGGTGACATATAGATTAAATTTATTGAGTACCCACTTTAGGAGTGGAACTGCTGGGTCATAGAGTATGCATATGTTTAATAAATAAAGAAATGAGAAACTGTTTTCCAAAAGGATTATACAAAACCTACTATCTGAGCAGCATGTGAGAGTTTCCATTACTCTAAAATATGTTATTGCCAGTCTAGGAGTTTTAGCTTTTATACTCGTATACTATTATCTTAATATGGATTTAATTTGCATTTCCCTGAATACTGAGATCAAGTGCCTTTTTTGTATGTTTGTTGGTTGTTTATATATCATTATTTGTGAATGTGTAATGAAGATAAATCTCCTATATTACCTTCTAGAAGTCTTATTGTTTTTTCTTTCACATTTATACCTACAGTTTGCCTGGAAGTGATTTTTGCTTATGGTTTAGATCAGATTTCTTTTTTTCCTCTCTATATGAATATCCAGTTGTCTCAGCACTACCTGTTGCAAACATCTTATTCTACATTGCCACTTTTGTCATGAATCATGTCCATACAGCAGTAGGCTATTTCTGGGTTCTCTGTTCTATTCTGTTGATCTGTTTACCTACCTTACACCAGTAAAACCCTGTTTTAACTGTTGTATACATATTCTTTTAGATTTTCTATGTACAATTATATCATTTGTGAATAACAGTTAATTTCTTTCTTCACAATCCTTGTACTTCTTTTTCTCCCTTTACAAACCTGTACAGTACTTTTTTTCTTGCCTTATCCAGCAAACTAAGACTTCCAGTACGGTGCTGAATAGGGGTTGCAATGATGGCACCCTTATTTTGCTACTGATTCCAAAGAGAAATTTATCAACATTTTAGCATTGTTTGAAGTGGGATGCTTTTAAAAAAAAATAAATCTTATAGAACATAAACACCTCTGTGTTCATCAGCATTATTTACAATCCCAAAGATATGGAAACAGACCAAGTGCCCATCAGTAGATGAGTAGATAAAACAACTATGGGGCATTTACACAATGGCATGCCACTTGGCCATAAAAAAAGAAGAAAATTTTACCCTTTGCCACAGCATGGATGGACCTGGAGAACATTATGCTAAGTGAAGGAAATAAGCCAGTCAGAGAAAGACAAATATCATAGGATTTCACTCATATGTGGAATCTAATGAACAAACTGAACTAGTAAGCAAAATAGAGACAGACTCATAAATAGCAGGCTGACAGCTCTGGCGGGCAGGGATTAGGAATTGAAGGGATTGAGCAAAAAGGAAAAAGGACTCATGGACATGGACGATTGTGTGGTGATTACAGGGAGGTTGGGGGGTATAAGGAGGATAAATGGTAATTAAAAATACAATAAGAATGTTTTTTAAATAAAACATATCAAATAATGTTATTTGATATAACATTAACCTTATAAATAAACCTTATATCAAATTAAGCAACTCCCCTTCAAATCCTAGTCTTCTGAGAGTTTTTATCATAAATGGATTTTGACGGGGGAGTAGTGGGGAGAAATGCAGACAACTGTAATTGAACAACAATAAAGTAATTTATGGGAAAAGATTAAAAAATAAAAATAAAATAAAAATAGATAAATGGATTTTGACTTTTATCAGATGATTTTTCGTGCATCTTTTGAGATTGTGATATGTTTTTCTCCTTTATTTTGTTAGTATGGTAAATTACATATATTGATTTTCCCTTGTTCAGCCAACCTAGCAATGCTGTCAAAAACTTAACCTAGTGAGGATGTGTTGGCCTTTTTATATATTATGAATACAGTGTATTAAATGTTTAAGTGTCTGTGTCTGTTTATAAGTAAGATTGCTCTATTACTTTCCTTTTCAAATAGGAACATGCCAGGTTCATCTGGCCTCATGAAAAATGCTAGTGAGGACTCCTTTGTTTTCTAGTCTCAGGAATATTTTATGTAAGATTGATTATTATTTCTTCTTTAAATGTTTGTTAGAAATCACCAAAGAAACTATCTGAAACTTGAGTTCTTTTATGGAAAGGTTTTTATTTACAAGTTAGTTTAACATTATTCAGATTTTCTATTTGTTTCAGTTTTTGACCATGTTTTTCTAACAAATTGCTTCATTTACATTTTCAAATATATTGACAAAGTTTTTTATAGTATCTTATGTTATCATGTAATGTCTACAGGGTCTGTAGTGTGCCCTGCTTTTCATTCCCGACATTGGTTATTTTACGTCCTCTCTCTCTCTCATTTTAAGCAGTTTGCCAGGCATTAATCGATTTTATAGCTTTTTTGGAGAACCACCTTTTGAAATAGTTGATCCTATTTTATGTATGCTTTCTCTTTTTATTAATTTCTGCTAATATTACTTGTCATTTCCTATGTGCTACCTTTTTTCCCCTAATTTCTTTAAATGAATGCTTAGCTCAGTTGATTTTTCAGGCTTTTTGTGTGTGTTCGTTTTCTGATACATGTGTTTAGGGCTAGAAATTTCTCTCTAAGCAATTAATTTAATTTGCTCAACTTTTAATAATAGTAATTTCATTATTATTCAGTTCCATGTAGTTTCCTTTCATATTTGAAAAGGATAATAAGTGTTCTTTCTCATTTTGAGGTACAGTGTTGCCCAAATACAAGTTTGACCTAATGGCTGCTTTGTTCCAGTTTTTTACATCCTAACTGGTATTTCACTACTTATTTTATCAGGCATGAAGTATGTTAAAATCTCCCACTATTATTATGGATTTATTTGTTTTTCCTGTACTGCTAATTTTTTCTTTCTGTACTTTAAAGCTATCTATTAGACATTGCAAAATTATTACTATATTGTGTTGTGTATAATGCACTCCTGTGTATAATGTGTGCCCACATTGTTGGCCCAAACTTTCAGGAAAATAATGTTCCATTTTAATTTTTTAATTCAATTATTTATTTATATTTAGAAACAAACCGATTATCATATTCCAGTGTATTATATTGCATATGTATATCGTTATTGCTTTCTAGAGTTACACTTTTAACACAGCATAAATAGAAGAATTAAAAACATTTATGCAGATACAGAATTAGTACTACCCATGTATAATGTGCATCCTTATTTTTCCCTCAAAAATTAGGGCAAAATTGCGCATTATACACAGCAAAATACAGTATATTTTATATATGTTATATATATTATATAGTTACTAAATATCCCTCTTATCTAATAATGATAATTTTTGTTTTAAAGTTTAGCTCTACCAGCTGTGTGTGTGTATATGTCTGTCCATCTGTCTCAATGGTCCTCTCCTATAACTTTCACTCTTTCTGTGTCCATATATTTTAAACGTGTTTCTTGTAAACAGCTGTTAGGTGTTTTCTTTTAAGCAGTCTGAGCATAAAATCCTAAATCCATTTAGCCCATCAAATTTAATTGACTTACTGATATATCTGGGTAAGAGCACTAGCTTCATTGCCAGACAGACTTGAGTTTGAATATTGGCTCTACCAATGACTAGGTATATTGCCTTGAGCTTATCACATTAATATCTCTGTGCTTGGCTCTTTGTCTATAAAATTGGCAAAGTAATGACTACTTGCCAGGTGCATTAAAAGTTAATGAACAAGAATATAGTAAATTCTAAGTGCTACTATGAAAGTAGGAATGAGTCTGATGGAAGGAAGATAGCCTTCCTAGAAAAAATAATTCATATTAGTAGGAAAAGAAATAAGGTTAAGTGGGTAATAGGTGACCAAATCATGGGAACACCGAAAACTTAGTAGAGAAGTAAAAACTTATCTGGCAGAAGCTATTGTGAGTTCTTGAGCAGAGGATTAGCATGACAAACCTGGAAAGACTGTAACAGAACCCCTGGATTCTATTGCTGTGGGTTCTGCTGCCCGCCACCAATAAGAACTGTGACTCCCAATGCCAGAGCCTTAGGAAAAGGAAAGGAAATATTTATTCCAAAGTTATATAGGTTAAGAACAATGGTGGAATTCTGCTGTTAAATCTCACTCCCTTTAGAAACAAACAAACAAACAAAAACACACAGTCTTGCCCACTGCCCCCCTAACAAACCAGGCCAGCCAGAGACACCATTTCTCAGGAAAAGAAATAGAGGTCTGTAGCTTAACTGGGCAGATTCCCATCTGTATCCTGGCTCCCACCAGTCATCCATGCTTGGCTAGCTAGGCTCCTGCTTTTAATCCCAAACTGTATCCTCGTGGGCCCGGGAATCCTTCTGCATCCTTCCAAACCATGTGTCCAAGACGCCTCACTGCTGCTACGTGGTCAAGAGGCTTCTCCTTCCCCAGCCACATGGTCAAGAGGGCAATGGCTGTTCTGGGCCTAGATATAAATCCCAGCTCAGATCTTCCTCTGTAACCCCATTTCCAATTCCCCCCATACTGTGTTACACCGCAGTAAGGAGTCTGGTTTCTCGGCTGCCATTGTTAGTCCAGGCAAGCAGCCTGTGACCTAGGGCTAACCACCTTCCTGATCTCACGCAGGTGCAGCAAGCCGCTTCAGGGCTACGTTGCATCACAGGTTAGAGTCACACCCATCTCCCTGGCTCCAAGCAGGCACAACCTTGAACATTACTAAAACACCGTCCAGTGGCCCTACTCCACTTCCCTCATTCCCCAAGCAATTGCTATTGGGGTTTTCTCCATTTGGGGGGACTTCTAGCTCAGCACCCCATGACAAGACTACTACTTTGGAATTCATTCTCAAGTGGAAGTCAGCTTACTGGGTACGTCTTAGAACCTGTAGGCAGTTTTAAAAAGAAGCTGTACCAGCAAATGATGAAGAACTAAAGAGCTCATACAAAAGAAGCTAATATTTTTGAATGATGGGAAAACATTTAATTATGGTTAGCTGTCTGCTCAATTAAAGGGCAATGAGTTACCTCAAGAAGATGTAAATGTAAAAGTGGCTAGAGGTAGTTCCATGTTATGTTGTGATACTGTCCTATTTCAGGATGTCACAATTACACTAACATGCACAGGGTAAGGAACAACTGACCTAATTAGCCAAATCACTGGGCTAAAGTGAAAAGTACTTTATGTTCTCTTACAGGTCTGCTACAAACGTATTAAGCAATATAAAGTTCTTTGTTTCTTTATTATTTCATGTTTTAGGTAGGAAAAATTTCTGACAGCCTACCCATCAGACTTACTACAAAATGATAAATATGTAAGTATTTTAAAATCAAAGTCAAAAGTCACTTTAAAATAATTATCTTTTAAGCCAGGCAGTGAAAGACAAATACCATATGATCTCACCTTTAACAGGAGCCTAATCAACAAAACAAATGGACAAGCAAAATATAACCAAAGACACTGAAATAGAGAGCAGGCTTACAGTGACCAGAGGGGAGAGGGGAGAAAATTTCAAGGGAATTTCAGGGACAAGGGGAAGGGTTTGCAGGAACAAGTATAAAGGACACATGGACAAAAACTAGGGGTGGGTGGAAGTGGGAGGGAGGTGGGGAGAGCTGGGGGAGTGGGCTGGGATGGGAGTAAAAGGCAAAAAACTGTACTTGAACAACCAAGTAAAAATTTAAAAAATAATTATTATTTTCTTTGGAGCATATAAAACCAAGATTTCTATTTATCACTTAATACTCTAAAATAATAAGCTTTCAAGTAGCCTTTTTAAGTTTTAAGTTTTTAAGTAAATTTTTTGGTCTCTAGGATTTCTTTATAACTTTAAAAAAATTGAGACCCCTGAAGAGCTTTTTTGATTGTCTACTTACCTACCTGTCTATCTATACTATATTAGAAATGAAAATTGAAAAGTATTTAAGACATTTCTTTATTAATCTATTTTAAAATAATAATGCTAAATGAATCAATACATATTAACATAAATGACATATTTTTATTCAAAATGACTTTTTCCATTTAAGAAAGAGAAAAATGGAATTTTACAGTTTTGCAAATCTGTTTAATGTCTCTCTGGCTTAAGGGAAGACATCTGGATTCTCAAATCTGTTTCTGAATTCAATCTGTTGAAATATCACATGCCATGGAACTACTGGAGACCTCTACTTTACACACTCATGAGAGAATGAGAGTGAAAAACAACTTCTTAGTCTTATTAAGAAAATACTTTTGACCTTTCCATCTCTAAAAGGGTTTAAAGGATCCCACAAGTGTTTCCAGACATTTTGAGAACTGCTCCAATGTATTTCCATAGATGTCTGCTAAAACAATTGCTAGGGAAGCTCTAGAAAACTGGATGCTAAAAGTAGTTATTGCTATTGCCACAAAGGAGTAGTATGCAATGCCACTAAACAATGTTGTCAAAAAATTTAAGGCATGTTCTATTTTAATGCATTCTTTCTGAAATACATATATTTAATTTCATACAATCACATTTTGAAAGTGATTTCTAAGTTCTCCTGAGTTCTAGTGCAGATGACAACATAGGTAAACACAGATCACCTCCTCACACAACCACAGCAAAATTACAACTAAACTATAGAACCACCACCTCTCAGAAACATCAGAAATTGAGTTGAGCCCCAGCTGTTATGGCTCAGTGGACTGAGCACCAGACTGTGAAGCAAAGGGTCATCGGTTCAATTCCTGCTCAGGGCGCATCCTGGGTTGTGGGCCAGGTCCCCAGTAGGGGGCATGTGAGAGGGAACCACACTTTGATATTTCTCTCCCTCTCTTTCTCTCTCCCTTCCCCTCTCTTTAAAAATAAATGAATAAAATATTTAAAAAATAATAAATTTAGTTGAATGGAAGTCTGACAACTACAGAATTAAAGAAACCACATCTATCCAGAATGGTAGGAGGGGCAGAGACATGAAACAGACTGGTCCCACATCCATGTGTCTTGTTGTAAATAAAAATTCATGACAAATATCTCAGGAGTGAAGAGTCCCAGCCCTGCACAAAGCTGCTCAGCCCAGGGTTCCAGTGCCAGGAGATAAGTCCCCATAATACCTGGATGCAAAAACCAGCAGGGATTGAGTCAGTGGAAGAAACTTCTGGAGAACCAAGCTGTTCCTCCTAAAGAACCCACACATGGACTTACACTTACTCCCTGTGAGATTCAGCACTGGGGTAGCAGCTTGAAAGACACCAGTGACATACAGAGAGGAACTGAAGTGTCTGGCATCAAGGTGGGAGCTGGGGAACAACTTTTTCCCAGCCACAAAGGCAGGCAGAGGCCATTGTCCCTTTTCTGAACCCTTCTCCCACAGAGCCACAGAGTCAGAAGGGGGAGCCATATCTGAGATTCCATCAACCTAACACTGTTTGCCCTACCTTGGAGATCCCCTGAGGCTCCATCCCACCCAACTTATAACTGTTAACAGTGGCTTTTCCATATGAATGTCTGGTCTTGGCTCATGCTTTACAACTTCTTAAATCCTTTGAAAATGAACAGCTGGCTTCAGTGAGCCCCCAATCCCCATACCTCTTGCTAAGTAGTCCCAGGCATATCGCTAGCAGCAGTCAGCCTAGGTTCACAATTTAGCTTTGCCTGGAAATCTCCAAGCCCAGTACAAGTGACTGCCATCTCAGATTGCTTTATAGCTCAGGCAGAGTGGCCCCAGGCAAAACACAGGTGAGACTGACCATGGCCTGTACCACCAGAAAACCCCAGGGCCAGCACACCCAGAGGACAGTAATAGGCCACATCAGAGCACCACTACCCTGTAACTCAAATCCTCTATGGAGGGCAGAGGTGGTGCTTTGTAGTCAAAGCCAGTCTTTGTAACTGATAGGCCTGGGTAAATCCCTCCCATTGACCTGCCAACAGCAATCAAGGCTCAACTACAAGAGGAGGGTGTACTCAGTTCACATGGTGCATACACCTCAAGTACCCAGCTTGAGTGATAGGGGAGGCTGGACCCTACAGGATACCTACTTCATTAGGCCATGTTATCAAGACAGGGAGTCGTAGCAGTTCTACCTAATACATGCAAAGAAACACAGGGAGGCTGCCAAAATGAGGAGACAATGAGACATGGCCTAAATAAAAGAACAGATCAAAATTCCAGAAAAAGAACAAAAGAACTAAACAAAATGGAAATAAGCCATCTATAAGATGCAGAATTCAAAACACTGGTTATAAGGATTCTCAAGGAACTGAGTGAGGACCCCAGCAGCATAAAAAAGATCCAGTCAGAAACAAATAATATACTAATTGAAATAAAGAACAATTTATAGGGAAACAACTGTAGAGTGGATGAAGCTGAGAATCAAATCAATGATTTGGTATATAAGAAATAAAAAAACAACCAATCAGAAGAACCACAAGAAAAAAGAATCCAAAAAATGAGGGTAGTGTAAGCAGCCTCTGGGACAACTTCAAGTGTTCCAATATTCACATTATAGGGGTAAAAAAAGGAGAAGAGAAAGTGCAAGAAATTGGAAATCTATTTGAAAAAAATAATGAAAAAAGTTCTCTAATTTGGTGAAGAAAGTAGATATGCAAGTCCAGGAAGCACAGAGAGTCCCAAACAAGATGAATGCAAAGAAGTGCACCCCAAGACACATCATAATTAAAATGTCAAAGATTAAAAATAGAGAATCTTAAAAGCAGCAAGAGAAAAGCAGGTAGTTACCCGCAGGGGAATTCCCATAAGACTGTCAGTTGATTTCTCAACAGAAACTTTGCAGGCTAGAAGGGATTGGCAAGAAATAATCAAAGTCATGAAAAGCAATGACCTACAGCCAAGACTGCTTTATCCAGCAAAGCTATCATTTAAAATCGAAGGGCAGATAAAGAGCTTCCCAGACAAGCAAAAACTAAAGGAGTTTGTCATCAAACTATTATTATATGAAATGTTAAAGGGACTTATTTAAGAAAAAGAAGAAGATCAAAACTATGGACAATAAAATAGCAATAAATACATATCTATCAACAATTGAATCTTAAAAACAAACTAAGCAAACAAGAAGAACAGAGACATAATCATGGATATGGAGAGCATTTTGATGGTTTCCAGATGGGAGTGGGCATGGGAGAAGTAAAAAAAAAGTAGTTACAGAAAACCGTGGGAATGTAAAGTACAGTATAGCAAATCGAATAGCCAAAGAGCTTATATGCATGACCTATGGACATGAACAATGGTGTGGGGATTGCCTGAGGGAGTGGGGGCTCTGTGTGGAGGAGGGAAAAATGGGAAAAATTTGGACAACTGTAATAGCATAGTCAATAAAATATAATTTTAAAAGAGAATGTGATTCCTAAATGTTAAAATCAAATCTCCAAATCCAATTCATATATGAACAGAAATATAATTATTACAAATGAAGTAGATAAATTTAGTGTCATTTTTGTGATATAACATGATTAAGTTACTTTGTTAAATCAAACTTACTCCCATATTTTACGCTTACAAAGTTATATTTCCCATTGCATTTAGGTCAGTGACAAGTAGTTAACAAGATGTCCTGGGACCAATTGAAAGCTACTTTGAATCAGATATTTAAAGTGACCTATTAACCACCCATGCAGTGTTTCCACTGTACCCCTAAATTTGCTACTTAAATGAGCAATATGTATTTTTTATATCTACTTTTTATTATTCTGACTTATTAAATGACTATATTTTCAAGCAAAGATAGATGGTAGCTTCCTCATGCTCTTTCTTTTTCTTTGTTTCTTAACACTCCCCCCTTTTTTTTGTTTCTTTTAGGCATATCTAAAAGAAACATATCTATTTTTTATTTTCTGTGTTTCAACTTGGGTCAATATAGTGCAGGGTTAAAGAGGTGAGCATTGGAAGTATATGTAGTCAGTAAAATGAACAATAAAATCAGTCCATGAGCCAAAATGCAAAGTTGTGGGAAGACAAGGCTAATGCCAGGCGATCCCTCAGGAAACATAACCCCAAAGAAAGCCCTGTGTAGAATCACTGACAGCCAAGCTGCAAGGCAGAAATATAGGGACAGTCTTAGGAGGCCAACTAATTCTGCTAATTTCTTGTCTTTTTGAAATATGTTCTCTAAGACATTGTGTGACACTGTAAATATTTAGTCCTCAAACTATATGCTTGATCCAGCTTGTTTTAAGTTTGTGTGCAAAATAATGGTGTATGTGAAAGTGTTAAAGAATTGTTCATTTCTGTTTTGAAAGCATTCAAATATCAGGGACTGTGAACACGTTTATTCCTTATTTCTTAATGAAATACCAAAGCCACTAGTATAAAGTTACATCTGCTTATATGTGGTAGGGGGGTGGAGGGGACAGAGTTGAAATTCACATTACTAAAACTTAGTTATAGTCAGTTCTACCACTTTATTTTTATGATAAACAGATGGCCCATAAGCACCTTTTAAACCCATCCATTAAACCACAGTTCAGGTTTGAAGAAGAAGTTGCCTGTGTTGAGTAGGGTCATAGGATGAACCCCAGGGGAGCAGGCAGGAGGCTGGTCGAGGGATGAACATCAGGGAATCTCCTACAGGGAAGCAGTGCACCAGCTGGAAAAACATGACACCAGATGCAATAATAATCAGGGAGAGATCTAGGCCCCACAGCAGCCAGGGGTTCCACAAAAGGAAGGTGAAGATATTTGAATGAGTTACTTTTTGTGCTAGGTCTGGGTGGTACTTACAAAGCACAAGAGGTCAGGAAAATCGCCCTCAGTGGCTACCCACTGACTTGCCCTTTTGCACTTTAGCTGCAAGTACATTAGCAGTCATAGCAAGCTCCATCCCAAGGGGATTTGCTTATTATAACCAACCCATGGATCTTCCAGCTACCCAACAGATCTTAAAATGTCAGGAGAAACATTGCAGAAACCCAGAATTCAGGATCGAAGACATAAAATCGCCATAAAAATGCATGAAAATTGTTTTATCTTACAAAAAATTATAAAATATAGGTTGATGATCAGTTATGCAACTTGCCTAAAATAAACAGATATTTCAGTTAAATCACATTTTTTCTTAGAACCAATCAGTGAGAACAAGAGGAAAGCTCCTGCTTCCCAGCTTTGAATATTAGATGGTTACTACTTTGTCTTATGGCAGAATATGATGTTTTGGATTTGCATCCCAATAATCCAGTGTAGGTGGTGATCTGGGAAATAGCGAGAAGATTGGAAAATAAATCAGACAAAATGGAGCATGCTAAAGCTGGGTGTTGACTACATGGATGTTCATAAACTCTCTGATTTTCTCTCTTTTTTTACAGTTTTCAATGATTTTTTATTGTTATTCTATTACAGTTGTCCTAATTTTCCCCCCTTTGCCCTCCTCCACCCATCCCACCCCCAAACCCTGAGCTCCCACAGTCAATCCCCACACCATTGTCCAAGTCCATGGGTCATTCATGAATGTTTTTTGACATTCCCTTTAGTCCCTTCCCTTTCTTTCCACCATTATGCCCCTCCCCACTCTCTCTGGTCACTTTCAGTCTATTCTGTGTTTCCTTGCCTCTGGTTCTATTTTGTTCTTTAGTTTATTTTGTTCATTAGATTCCTCTTAATTCTGCCTTACTCTGTTGGTCATACAGACCAAACCTAGAACATCATGTTTGGGGGAGACACAAGAATGTGAATTCCAGGAGGCAGGGATCACTGGGGACTATTTTGGAGGCTCACTACAGCATGGAAAATAAAAAAGAGAAATAACTCAAATATTAGAGATAAGATACATGGAAATGGACTTGCAAAGGTTATCTTTAAGTGAAGTTGGAGGATCCATCTGGGATGGTTTTGTTATTAAGTAAAGAGAAAGTCAAATAGTAACTTGTAATTTTTTAAAACTTATCTTAAAAATACCTTAACACTGTAAATCTCTGTGTATAAAAGCACATGCCCCGTCAAGTGCTTAAGCCAAGAGATTACTGAGTTCATCTACTCAGAGCTGAAAAGAACAGCAATAACAATTGCTGTAAATTCTGTTTCATCCCCACCCTTCCCAAGTTCGGTCATGCACACTCTGGTTTCTCTTCAGAGTGTATAAATCTTTCGCCTTTTACCAAATGCGGTCATGCGTGCCTCTGCCGCAGCTCAGTTCCTGGTTTCTAGTCCTGATGGACTCCTGATGGACTTCAATCTGATTTTACACAAAGCTATAGTCTGACTATTTTGTTGGTTCCTGATCTTAACCATCCCAACCAAAGAACTGAGGTAGAAGAAAAAGAAAACACAGCATATGCTTTTTGCCTTTGACAAACTTAAAATTTGAACAAACTGACAGTCCCTAGCTGTTCCTGGGCTTCAGTTTATACATATCAAATTAAAAATTATGCTACAGTCTGTCAGTATTCATCACTAATTCAATACTTATGTGGTGATTTCTAGCACTGGTAGTTTTGAAAAACAATTTAGGGTTTCCTATCATACTTTCAGAATGCAAATCATCATGGCAAATAACTCAACCAAATAAAGTAATATACAGATAAACCATTGAAATAATAGATGAATTCCACAGTCCACCACAGAATATTTTCCAACTGTGGTGTTGATTAGATTATAAAAGACATCTATTGGCAAGTAGTCATCAAAAATAGACTAACATACTCAAAAGTAGCTCTAAAATCATTAAACTGTGTGAACTAAAGCATGATTATTTAGGTATAATAGAAGGAAAAAAGAAAGATGAGTGACTTTTTTTTCATTTTCATGATAGTATCATGAAAGAAATAGGCTTTATAATAATTTTACTCATTGGTAAAAGAGAGATAATCATTTTTATAATTGGTTGAATAATAAATTAACTCTCCTTAAGGAAAAGAAATTGATGCATATGACCATTCACTCTGAGTCTAATAGTCCCTATTAATCATCTTCTCCTCCCAGCCCAGTAGTGCTCTTAATACCCTATAATTCTGAGGAACAGATTTTTTTTTGAGTCCTCTCTTGATGTTATCAGAACATGTGAAATTAAATTGTTGTCAGATACTGTCTTCTTGCCAAGATAAATCCATTGGTATCTCTTCCAACAAGATTTTTTTGGTACCACTCTAAAGAATAAAGCACCTATACTACCTAACCCCCAAAATTAAAATAAAAGATTTGTTTACTCTTTAACAGAGAATTCATTCTGGTTCATTCTGTATGAGTTACTACGTTTATACAGCCAAATTATATGGGTTTCTTTTTAGGTTCACTGTAGCAGACACTTTTTCCCAGGGAAAAACTATTGTTGATTATAGCAATAGGTCTAATTCTTTTCTCGTGTGTTTATTTTTTAAGAACTCCCACAGACTGTCTTGACCTTAACCATAAATAGCAGCTTATGCTCAATGATTTGTGTGTGTCTGTGTGTGTCTGTGAAGTAGGGGCAGCAAGGGCAGTGTAGGAAATAAATCTTGTTCTATACAAACATGTAAGAGTGGCCTCAAATGCTCACCAAAGAAGAAATGATTAATATCAGATTCTTCCCTAAGAGCAAGTTTTGATAGTCCAGGAACAGAGATACCACAAGAAAACCAGGCACCTAACAGGGAGTTAGAAGAGGTCAGACAGAATATACCTACATCCAAGGCCAGTCTTTTGTCCTATCCAAGTTCCACCTTAGGGCAGACCTCCCCCGCAGAAACTCCCATAGGAATTAAAATGAATGTATGCATACTTTAAAAAAGAAGCTAATTTCACAATTACTCTTGTATTTCAGGGAATTGTCCCTGATACCTAGACAAGACTTAAGGATGAATTCCCCAAGAGTAATATAAAGGATGGCTGTCATTTTATAGGGACAAGATGAGACAAATAAGAAATGAGATGTAATCTAAAATGGATCTAAAGGTTAATGGAAAAGCATTTTCCAGTTATACGTATTAAATGAGAGAGGAAAATCTCACACATACTCTCAAACAAGGAAGGGAAAGTTATTACAATTAATCATGTAAAGATAATTGTTTTTTTTATAAATGGTTTCTGGGTAGTAGTTGCTTTATTGCAAAATTTTATAAAATAATTTAGTTAGGTACAACAGTTGGTCTTGATTTGAAGTACAATAGAAAGCCAAACAAACGCATTGGGTCAGGGTTGGAAATGGCTGGTGTATATTTTTAACTGCTGGATATATTTAGCATGAGGACCTGATGGCATCAGCTCCTAGTAGAGAGAGAGAGAAATCTCCTGCTCTTGCAGAAATAACTTAAAGTGGTGAGTCAGGAGACCTGGATTGAAATTCTGGTATCATCATTTAGAAAGTGTATGATCGTATGAAAAATTTTTGCTCTCTTTCTTCATTCCTTACTTTTCTTCACCTTATTTTAGGCAGAAATCTTAATTTCTTTTCACATTTTGGGATATTAACAAGGTTAAATGAAATAATGCATATAAAAGTACCGATCAAAGTTACAAGTCCTGTAAAAATATCAGTATTCCTTAGTACTCATTGTCATTTGTCATTCTATTTTATACCTTGGAATAGAAACAAAACTTCCTAAAAATAGAAAAAGGCAAAATGTAATACCTAATGCTGGAAAGAAGGGAAAGAACCACTCCAATTTTGTTTAGTTTTGATACACATAAAAATACTAAAACAAACCAATAAAATCATGTATTAATCTTTCAAAGTACCAATTCCTGCCTCAGACAGCAATTAATATGGCTTCTTGAAGAGAAATGACACCAAGTAAGTTTATTTTATGACATCATAATAGGCTCTTCATGTAAGGGGAAAATAACAGGTAAGTCTGCTTCGGGCGTAGTTCAAATGCTTACAGATATTTAATATGACTGGAGAAAAACTAATAAAGTTTTACACTGTGTTTCACTTTCTCAGTCTGTGACTAATATTTGCTTTTTGATTCAAGCAGAGCTTTTGGCTATAGCTTTAAGCTACAATGTTGGGGTATCTAAAGTGATAAATGAGAAATTAAATATAAAATACTTTTTAAAGTTGAAGATTCAATACAATTGTACACACACACACACACACACACCAAAAACAAACAAATGTAATAAGAACTGTTCACATTAGGAGTCAGGATCTTTGCATTCCACCTTACAACTAGCCAAGTGACCAGTGTCACTGGTTTGATCATTGTACATGTGGTTCTGGGGCTCTACCAAGAGTTGGTCCAACCCCAAACAGCAAATGTTGATTTTCCAGAGACCTGTGGAGTATTCTGCACTTCTCTTTTAGGGAAGAGAAAATTAGAATGTGGTTTGCAGGAATATGCCACTGGGGAAATTTGGCTAGTTTGAGGTTTCCCAGTGTAAATTGTATAGGGTACTCATTCTTCTGGGCACAGGGCATGTTTCTCTGGTTCTGCTGTCATAAATCTGAGTAACAAAAATAAGGTATTGTTATAATAATTTTAGTAGTAATAGTAATTGTTATTATTAATAACAGTAGTAAATATGAGAAAGTTTATTTTCACACAGTCTCATGACATAATCCTCAAAGGCTACGTGCTGGGCCCTTAGTGAGCATTTAAAGGTTCATCCATCTGGTACATTGCCCAGTTCAGGCAGGGAAGGAGAGAGGGAGAAAAGGTGGTAAAAGGAAAAAGAGAAGGGGGAAAGAGAAGATATAGACAAAGTTGCCGGAGTCCTGCTCCAGCAGGTCCAGGGATTCCCAGTGGAGGGACAGCGTTGGCGCAGGAATGACACGAGACGTGCAGTTTCAAGCTCAACAGCCTGGCATCTCTGCTGGGCTCTGGAGTTCTTCATTTTTATATAGTTGGGTATGTACATGTGGCATATGTGAAAGCAATCAAAACGAGGTTCTCAGGGCATACTTGCTTTGTCAGTGCCCCGCAGAAAATATGGCACAGACATAATAAGAAACAGCTGTCCATTATAACTGCATATTATTGTGCAAACTTTTTAGCTCCCAATCTTTGCAATTAATCAGTAACACATTTTACCACTTTATAACACCTTAATTTTTTAAAGCTTAACTTAATTTTAATCTATATATTCTAAAGCCACAAGCTGGGCACGTAGAAAGGCACAGGATTGTTGTAGCTCATTGGCAAAGGCCATGCGGAAGACTTTCGTGGTCAATGTGATTAATACCTGTTTCTCACTTCTCACTTCAACGCCAGAACCCTGTCTTTCTATGCAAGTAATAATCTTTGTTTTGCTCAGTCCATTTGGCTGCCTGCCATCTACCTTGGTGTTGATGCATTTCTACTATTTGTTTCCATCTTTGATGTCTGACTTTTTTTGGCAACAGACACCATGGGGGCCCTGATCACTTAAGTGCCTCACAGAAGGAGAGTGTATAATAATCTTTCCAATATCCATTTATATTTACTCATCATCTCCCTTTATGATAGATTCCAGTATAGGGTAAAGGGGGATCAGTGGGTCTAAGAGTTAAAGGGGGAACAGACCATGGATACTGGTACAATGCTGAACAAATGTGTTTTTTGAATCTATTCCTTGTTCCAGGAGCCCTGGTTCTAAGAAATTGTGTAATAAGGGTGGGTACAGTGGCTTTTGTAGGGAGTAATCCTAGGAGTCTCTTCCATTCCCATTCTTGGAACTCCCTAACCCACTTAGGAGGACACTCTGGTGGGGAGTCACTTTCCAATGAGCTGTCATTTTCTTGCTTACTTCCGAAGAAAAAGAATTCTACTTTTTCTGTGGAATTGCCATCTGTCCTGGTCCCAAGGTAAATCACATGGACCCTAAGCACGGGCAGTAATACAATGATTAAGCAGCGGAGTGCCTGGTGTTCCCCCACCGTGTCTGCTGTGCGGATGCGTGGCTTCCTCTGTGACTGTGTCAGACAGCAGGGCTGGCTCCCAGCAGAAAGGTGCAAAGGGAAGCCAGAGAGGTAGGAGGGGTGAGAAGGGAAAGGCCATCCTCACTGCCTTCCTTTGGCCTCCTGAAATCACCTTTATTAGAGTTACTCAGAGGTAGTTTTCAGAAGGGATTTTTCCATAAGAGGACATTGAAATCATTAACTGGATAATCATGTTTTGGATATATCTGATCTTCATACATGGCCCCTGGATAAGGAGATATCAAGGAAATCTAAGGCAGTTTTAATAGCAGCAAAATAAAATTTTAAAAATGAGCAAGAAAGAATCTGGCTTAGTGGTTAGTCACTATTTTGTATAAGATCCAACTGAGGGGGAAATGTTTACAGCTTCCTTTTTAATACTGAAAATTAAATATCTTTTATGAGGTCCCTTGGGAGGGATGTGTGTATTTTTACAACATATATTACCTATCTGTTAAACAGAAAAATGCCAATGAGCAAATTGACACAGCTTCTTAGGCACTTCATCGTTAATTCCTGGGCATAGCTGAAAAGGAACAAAGCAGATGCAATATGGTGAGGGAGTAGGGGTTCAGAAATCAGGGTGAAGGGAAAGAAACAAATACATCAAATAGTTATTGAAAGATTCAAATTTTCTATTTCTTCTCCATGGAAGAAGCTCGAAGTTTAACTTTTGTGGGATATCGTAGAATTTTGTTTTCTTGGTGGTGGTGGAAATGCAGAAAAACACCAAACATACCCAGGGTGACCCACAGAAAAGCAAGACCCATTCCTTTCTTCTCTCTCTCTCATCCTTAATAGGTTTTTTAGGCCTATTTTTAATTTATTTTATTTCTCATGTACAAAAGCCTAGGATTATACATCTCTATGTGTTATGGAAGAAGGTTTAGGTGCAATATTGAGGAACTTAATTTAATAACCTTTTTATTTATTTATTTATTTATTTTAAATTACTTTATTGTTGTTCAATTACTGTTGCCTTCATTTTCTCCCCACTCCTCCCCCCCACCCCAGCCAAGCCCACCTCCCTCCCTTGCTTCCACCCTCCCCCTTGGTTTTGTCCACGTGTCCTATATAGTAGTTCCTGAAAACCCTTCTCCCCACTGTCCCCTCCCCCTCCCCTCTGGCTATGGTTAGATTGTTCTTAATTTCAATGACTCTGGTTATATTTTGTTTGCTTTTTCTTTTGTTGATTATGTTTCAGTTAAAGGTGAGATTTAATAACCTTTTATGTGCCAAAAGAAGGAAAAAGTCTACCCCATGGCACTAAGAGTTCGTGCTTTCTTGTTGTCTTGAATTGTGTGAGAGGTTTTTTTTCCTTAAAAGTATTTTTTCATATATATACTATATGAAACACATGTGTATATATATACACATAGTATATATAGTATATATATATACACATAGTATATATATATGAAACACAATAGGTTGGTGAGAATGAAGCAAGGCTGCATATTTACAGAGAGCCAAGACTCATGCCCAAAAGGGAAAGGGGGACAGAGACGGTTTCTGCTGAAAGACCAGCAGTCATTTCAGACAGCAGTCTGTCCTTCCAGCAGAAAATACTGGAAGTGGAGTGCCACAAATGAGGGTCTTCCTTGACTGTCTCAAGTATCTGTAGGATAATTGATGTGCCCTTCACCCTGCTTAATGGAAGCCCAGTGCTCCACTTCACTTAAATGAAGGCAGGATCATTCAAACAGTAGAAATAGGGGAAGAAGGAGAATATATATATATATATATATATATATATATATATATATATATGAGAATATATATATAATGTTATTTTTTGGTGTACAGGGCAATGCTCTGACCACCTGAGCCACCCGGCCAAGGCAATATGTTACTTTTTATTATAAAGTAATTCATAAGAAAAAATTAATAAACTTCTTTTGAAGTCCATTCTAGAAAATTTAAAATGTACAAAAAAAAGATGATGAAGAAAATAAAAATTGTTTACAATTCCACCACCCAGAAAGATGTGCTGATAATATTTTGTTGTATTTCTTCCTAATATTTTTTAAATTCTAGAATGTCTTGTTAGACAAGAAGAAAATTGTCATTTGATGTTTGATGCCTTCAGCCCTTCTAGACAAGAAATGGATTAAAAATGCAAAAATAAAAGAGAAACAATAATTGCGCCCATTTGAACTGCGGGAAGCTGTACTGGCCTCTGGAACCAAGTATTCAAAGGAAGAAAGCAGTTGTGAGAAATCCGCAGAGTGAAGTGGAAAGAACTCACAGAACATCTGTCCTAGTACTTACTATCTCACTGTTATTCCATGACCTTAGGAAAATCATTTCCTTCTCTAGCCTTCATTTTCTTGATCTTTAAATTGCAATTTAGCAATTCCACAGACATTGTGAGGTATTTTGCCCTGTCAATTCAGTTACATATTCTCTAAGTACCGAAGGCCGAGTTTTCACAATATTGGACTGTAAAAGTCTATCCTTTCTGCAAACTTTCTCCTGATCCTTCTCTTCTCAAGCAGTTCCACTTTAATCTAGGAATTCAGCAACCTTAAATTTTCTCTTCCATTTCTTATGAAGACCGATTGGACAGTAGTAGAGGTGAATCGTAAACAGCCTAGTGTGTTTCTCCCAAGAATGTTTGTACTACATTTTTATATGTAATTGTTTAACAGAAAGTTTTTCGTCCTATTGAAGGAATTTCATATGTCAATAAGTAGGTAGAGAAAGGTATATTCAGAGGCAAGGCAAAAGACCTTCTTCACACATCTAAATTTATACCAGATATAAGAAGCCTTTGTCCAAGTCTTTCAAATTCTAGGACAATGTGGATTATGTCTCTAATATGGGTCATTCTTCAAACTTCACTAATAGGAACTTCTTTCCTTCTCCCTCGCTTGGAGCTACATTGGAGCATATTTTTAACTTTTTAACAACTTATAGAAATACCACCCAATTTCCACAAGCCCTGAAAGAAATGTAATATCAAAGAGCCATTTCAAGATGTACAGAGGAGAGTGTTTGCTTATCTTCTGTTTATCTTGTGAAAATTTATGGAAGGTGTCCTGATTAGGGATCACACCCACAACCTTAGCATATCGGAACAATGCTCTAACAAACTGAGTGACCTGGCCGGACTAGATTAAAATCTTACTTAAAACCCATGTTATATAATCGCCTTACTTTAAAATGGAGAAAATGAAGACACAAACTTGTCAAATGACAACTAGTTATTACTAGAACACCTGGCCCAGAGCTTACTTCATATGCCACAAAGTTTCAATTTCCATAGTGGTGAGCAAGTCCCTATCTGCTCCCTATTTCCTTCTCCTTTCTGTAATGAATAATCGGAGTTGGGGACCCCCACGAGGAAACCTTGCACAGTTTCTATATATGGGGATTAGGATGAGAATGACTGATTCTTGGTGTTTTGGTCTGACTTCAGGCCTGGATTGGGAGTGTGGGGATTCTGTTAAGAAGGAAAAGAGAGTATCACTGAAAACAATGCAAAATGGTTAACACAATATCTAGCCCCTGTTCACAGAGATAATCTGACCCTTCTCACTGCCATGGGATACACACACACACGTGCACCTACAGTGATATTGTCAAGCCACGTCGTCTCTTCAACACATGTTCTCCTCCCAACATTTCATCTGGACTTTCCACTGTCTCCACCTCAGTCCAAGTCACCCCCATTTTTTTGGCCTGGAGTCTAGGCAAACCTTGATATCTTGATGACTAATCTTTTCACACCTATATTTGTCTTACTTTTATCCTTCCTCTATTCTACACCCAAAAGAACCTTTCAAATGTGTGTTGCTTCCTGGTTTGCAAGGATAAAACCCCAAATCATGAATGGGGCCTGCAGAGCCATCCACAAAGAGGCTCTCCCCAACCTTCTTAGCCTTCTCACTCTTTGTGGGCAACCCACACTGGATTCACTGATCTTTTGTATTGTATTTGTAGACTCTATTTCATTTATTTCTACTCTGATCTTTATTATTTCTTCCTTCTACTCATTCTGTGTTTTGTTTGTTGTTCTTTTTCAAGTTCCTTTAAATATGAAGTTAGATTGTTTATTTGAGCTTTTTCTTGTTTCTTAAGATAGGTCTGTGATGCTATGAATTTCCCTCTTCAGATTGCTTTCCCTGTGACCCACAGATTTTGGGTTGTTGTGTTCTCATTTTCATTTGTTTCAAGGTATCTTTTGATTTTTCTTTAATTTCATTGTTGACCCATTCATGGTTTAATAACATGTTATTTAGCTTCCATGTCTTTGTGTATTTTTCAGTTTTCTTCTTGTGATTGATTTCTAGTTTCATAGAATTATGATCAAAGAAGATGCTTGATATGATTTCAAGCTTCTTAAATTTATTGAGACTTGTTTTGTGTCTTAAGATGTGGTCTATCCTAGAAAACATTCCATAAGCACCTGAAAAGAATGTCTATTCTGCTGTTCTGGGGTGAAATGCTCTGTAGATATCAATTAAATACATTTGATCTAGTGTGTCACTTAAGTCCACTGTTTCCTTGTTGATTTTCTATCTGGAAGATCTATCCATTGAAGTCAATGGGGTGTTAAAACCCTCTGCTATGACTGTATTTCTGTTGATTGCTCACTTTATGTACATCAGAATTTGATTTACATATTTAAGTGCTCCTATATTGGGTGCATTAATATGTACTAGGGTTATATCCTCTTGTTGAATTGTTCCCTTTATCATGATGCAGTGTCCTTCTCTGTCTCTTACTATATTCTAGGTTTTATGTCTATTTTGTCATATATAAGCAGTGCTATGAAGCCTTTTATTTTTCCATTTGTATGAAATATCTTTTTCCATCCCTTTACTTTTTGTCTATATGTATCTTTCATTCTGAGGTGGGTCTCTTGGAGACAGCATATATATATATATATATATATGGGTCTTGTTATCTTATCCATTCAGCTACCTTATGTCTTTTGATGGAGCATTTAAGCCATTTATAATTTAAAGTGATAATTGATAGATAGTTATTTACAATTATATTTTAACTTTTTCCTCTGTTTACTATCTTTTTCTTTATTTCTTCTTCTTAAAGCAAGCCCTTTAACATTTGTTGCAATACTGGTTTGATTTTAACAAACTCCTTTAGCTTTTTCTTGTCCAGGAAGCTCTTTATTTCTCCTTCTATTTTAAATGATAGCCATGTTGTGTAAAATAATCTTGGTTGTAAGATCTTGCTTTTCATCACTTTGAATAGTATGCCAATCTCTCCTGGCCTGAAATGTTTCTGTTGAGAAATAGAATGATAGATAATGGGAGCTCCCTTGTAGGTAACTGTTTTTCTCTTGAAGCTTTTAAAATTCTCTCCTTCAAGCTTTGCCACTTTAATTATGATGTGTCTTGGTGTGGGTCTCTTTGGTTCCATCTTGTTTGGTATTCTCTGTTCTTCCTGCACTTGTTTGTCTTTTTCCTTCACCAGGTTAGGGAAGTTTTCCATCATTATTTCTTCAACTAGGTTCTCAATCCCGTGCTCACTCTCTTCTTCTGGTATGTCCATGATGCAGATGTTGTTATGCTTCATGTTGTCCCAAAGGTTTCTTAAACTCTCCTCAATTTTTAAAATTCTTATTTTCTATTTGCTGCTCTACTTGGGTGTTTTTCTCTACCTTGTCTTCAAATCACTGATTCAATCCTCTGCTTCATCTAGCCTATGGTTCATTCCTTCCACTGTATTATTTAGTTCAGATATTGCATTCTATATTTCTGACTGGTCCTTTTTTATGGTCTCTATGTCTTTTTTCATGCTGATGACCATCCTTATAATCATTACTCTAAACTCTATATCTGATAAAATGCTTTCCTCCATTTCATTTAGTTCTTCTTCTGGACAATTCTCTTATTCTTTAATTTGGGGCCTATTTCTTTGTCTTCCCATCTTGGATGCCTCTTTGTATTTGTTTATATGTATTAGGAAGATCTGCGAAGACTCCGGTACCAGCTTGTGTCAGACACTGCCTGTGACTGGCCGTGAGCATCCTGTTTGGAGCTATCAGTGATCTATAGCTTATGGCTCCCTCTGCCAGGCCTGGGTTTGTGGAAAAAGAACCTAGCCGTGCACCATGGCTGGCTTTTACTGGCACCAGCCTGGGAGAGGATAAGCTAAGGTCTCAAAGCTTCCAGAGATCCACCTTAACATGCAGGCTGAATCAGTGAAAGTGCCTCCAGCTGTAAGCTCCACAGGGTGGGGTAAGAGGATTTCCTCTGGGTGAGGCTCACTTCCCCTCAGGCTAATACCACCTGGAAGGGAGTGCTGTCACTGAGAAAGATGGATTCTGCAGTATGGGAATGACTCAGCACAGGGATCCCGGTGGCTGACCCTTCAGCTCTCTTCCCAGAGCCTCCAACCCCAGACTCTCCTCACATAGCTCTAGTGTGCTCTGCCCTGCCTCTGTCACAGCCCAGGGTAAGTGGCTGCAAATGAAATTTTGTGTACTGGCCCTTTAAGAGGCTCTCTATGTCCCTAACCATCTCTCCCTGGTGGACAGAAACCCTGCTGTTTTTCACTGCTGGATATTATTTGGGTTTCTTTCCTGGTTCTAGAGCTGTAGGCTGAGGAGCTCAGCTTGGGATTTAGACCCTGCATTTCTCAGAGGGACACCACCCCAGCTGCTAAAATATCCCTCAGAACTTAAGCTGCCACCCATGGGAGTCCAGCCAGCCCCCTCATACCTCCATACTTCCTACCAGCCTCAATGTGGTGATATGGTTTCTTCCATAAGTTCTTGGTTATAAGGCTTCTCTCCAATTAGTGTTCAGCTGGTTATTCAAGATGATTTTTCCATAATTTAGTTGTAATTCCAGTTTGGTTCTGGGGAGAAGCTAGTGTAGCTTCCACATACCTGGCTGCCATCTTGGATCTCAGGTAACAGGTCTTGAATTCTTTTTTTTTTCTTTTCTTTTCATTAATTTCAAGTCTTGAATTCTGATATTCAGTCAGCTGAGGTAAGATCCTTCAAGGTTCTAATCAACAGAACAAACAAGTGAACAAAATAGAATGAGAGACATGGAAATAAAGAACAAACTGACAGAAACCAGACTGACAGGGGAAGGGGAAAGAAGGGGAAGGGCCTAGTCAAGGAACATGTATAAATGACCCAGGGACAAGGACAACAGAGGGGGCAAGGAGGATTGAATGTGGGAGGGAGGGGGTAGGTAGGGCAGGGGAGAGTAATGGGGAGAAAACAGGGACAACTGTAATTGAACAACAATACAAAAAATTTTTTTAAAAGGTCCCTCAAGGTTCATCCCAATCACATGCTACAATACTCTCTCTCTAAGAGCCTGCCTATTCTTGTCTGAGCATCTCTCCTCTTCCTAAAGCACTTCATCTTAACCTCTGTTGAGTGGTTATGTTCTGGGTTCTTATTATCCTTGTTTTGATACCCATTTACCTAACCTACCAAACTATATTCTCTCTGAAGGAAGGTACATTGAACAGATACATTGTCTGAATCATCTTTGTATCTCCAAATCTAAAAAAATGTTGTGTTTATTAAACTAAACTAGTACCAGAGTGGCTAGAGAAAGTTCTTTAGTTTTATCAATTCCATACATCAATTTCATTACATATTCCCCCTCACTTCCATGAAGAACTACAGAGAATAGAGGCTCCCTGCTCTCTTTGCCCTTCCTATGAAAGATTTCCAAAATTATTGGCAAAGAAGAAAGGCAAGGCTCATAAATATCTAGAACAAACCAAGCAAAGTCAGTAAATATATGCATTTGGTAATGATGCATGTTTTATACTTCAGAGCTCTTCCTCAAATCAGATGACAAGTTTAAAATGCCAGGGGTATCTGCTGATATCTCAAAAAAGGAAAAGAAATAGCCCATGTGCTGATAAATTGAACACACCTTATTAAGAGATGATATGGTGCATTATAATGCTTCGTGGTGGAAATCATCCCCCCTAATATGTAAACATCTAAAAATGATGTTTATTCACTGAAACCAAACTTATAGGCCTGAAAATTTGGGTTCTGATCCCATTTCTGCTCCTATCTAGCAGAGCGACCTTGGGAAAGTCAGATTACCATGTGTAGTTAGTTGTGTTGCAACTGGGACCTCATGTTACAGACTTTAAAATGGAAAACCTTCTTCAGGAACTTCCTTCTATTTCCTGGAGCCATGTGTGGACTTGAGGAAGGGTCAAATCAGGCCATGACTGTCAGGTGAGAAACTCGATATTTTGCCATTATCAAATATATATTATATCTAGGAAAATAAATCTTTTCAGATAAAAAATCTTCTTGCGAACTGCCAGTTAATTTCCATTCAGATGTTTCTTTTTTCTTTAGTTCAACTGGTATTTATTAAAAGTCTGTTATTAAAAAAAAAACATGGAACAGACTGACAGATTTCAGAGGGGCAGAGGATGTGGGGAACTGGAAGAAATTAGCCAAAGAACATATATGCACATATGTGTGGCCCACGGACACAGACAACAGTGTGGTGAAGGCCAGGGGGTGGGGTGGGAAATGGGGGCTGGGTGGAGGGGGACAAGTGGGGGATAAATAGGGAACATCTGTAATAGAGTCAACAATAAAAAAATGAATTTTAAAAATAATGAAATATTGCAGAACTATTAAGCATAAAACCTGTGCTTTAGATTTGGTTGCATACTTAAAACTGTGTGCTTTAGGCATTATAATGATAGTGACAATTGTCTCTTAAGAGCATGTACTCTCTGCTTACTGTGCTTGGTACTTTGCAGGTACTTTTTTTAATTCTCACAAAACTCTTCATGATAAGTGTTATTAGCCTTATTATACAGTTCACCAAAGCAAGGTTCAGAGAAGTAAGCAACTTGCCCCAAGTCACATAGCTCATACTATAGGGACAGTCCAGCATCCTTGCTTTTTCTGCTGACTGAATTCTCTAGACCTCATTTTTCCCCTTGTGAAATAAGGGGATTTAATTATGTGACCTTGAGGGACAATATTAAATTTAACTTATCTGTGGACTTTTTATTATAGAAAATTTCAAACTTGCACAAGAATAGAATGGCTGGTTCAGTGACCCATCACCCAGCCACACCAACCAGCACCTCACAGCCACTCTGGTGTCACCTCTTCTCCACTGACTTTGGTCCCCAGCCCTGCCCCCCGTGGAATCTTGTGAAGCAGTCTAGATACAGTATTTGATCTGCAACTATTTCAGTATTTATAGAGAAAGGGAAAGACTTTATAAAAATAGTCCAACACTTTAACACACCTAAAATATTAACAGTAATTTCTTAATATTAAACAACCGGTTGGAGCCAGTCAGCCCCCTACTGTGCCACGATCTAATCTTTAGTTGTTGGACTATGGAGAGGCAGAGGTAGGGTACTGTCTCAGGCGGCCGCAGCAGTTCACCAACCCACATAGAATTGTTCCAACATTTAAAAAACTGGGGATGCCATTCTCTGCGTGCTGGCTTATTACAAACCTTGGAATCTTTGAGTTCCCTACTAGCTCTAACAAGAACCTACTCAGTCACTCAGTTGAGCTATCCTTTTCCCGCTTCCTTCTCCTATTGGGCTTTTTCTATACATATATCTGAAAATTTTACAATAATACAGATCATTATTTTACATGATTCTGGAACTTCTGGCTAATAAAATAAGCAACAAAACAAGAATGTGAGTTATGACTATTAGAAAATAAAATTTACAGTAGTTGGAACCAAATAGGATTAAATATCCAAAACAAAAAAGAAAGCAAACAATAAATTCTTAGATAGAATAACAAATTATGAGCACAAATTTGTAGGCCAAACAAGCCTACAAATTTGTATGTATCTGGCTCCACAATAGTACAGGGTGGGACAAAAGTAAGTTTACATTGTAAGTTTACAGTGGAAAATAATACAATAATTAATAAGTAGTAATAAAAGAATGAACTGTGTTTCACATACTCACACCTGTAAACCTACTTTTGCCCCACCCTGTGTTACTGTGGAGCCAGCTACCATGTTAGAAGGCCTGGACCAATTAGTAATTATAATTGAAGTTAAATATAATTAATCATACAGTTTTCAGCTGTTTTGAATTAGTTTCACTAAAATTACTTAAGAATTACTTCAGTGGATGTCAGTGATACTGCCTTCCCTAAAAGCTCTTTCCTAGGCACCAGCATACCCCTCCCCTCCTACCGCCCACAGGACAACAGGCAGGGCATCTCTGTGCTCACAGAAACCGGCTCCCCTCATCACACTTGGTGGGTTCAGAGACAGTCGCCTGGCCTAAACCAGTACAACCAGAAACTTTCCTCTGTATTTTTCAAACTGGAGTCAAGAAACAGTCATTGTTGTAGGACATTGCCCCCAAATACTGCCGGTGCCCCTGTTTTCTCCTCTGTGGGGAAGTCCTGTCTGCAGGGAGAGCAGATGAAGCTGACATGCGGAGAGGAGCCTATCCAACTGTCGGAGGATTTTTGACTGCAGTGGAGTTCCTGCAGTGGTCGTGAGACCCCACTGCACCCCTGCCCATCTCTTAGGTTGGTATTTAACTCTTCCTTGGAATCCATAAACCAATAATTTCTAATTTTTGCCAAAGTTAATTCAAATTAGATTTCTATCTCTTGCCATTAAAAGAATTCCCACTTCATTACAAAGGAAACGTATAGGATACATTTTCCATAAGTAATAGATTTATGCTTTATTTTAAATAATGTAATATATATTTTATCATACCATATATAAATCCTCTCAGTTCCTCCATTATTAGCAATAAAAATCAGAATTTTAATGGATTTTCGACCACATGAGTTTTTTAAATACTTAGATATGTATAGTCTAATATGTGGTGGGGGAGGCAGGACAAATCTGAAAAAGCAAATTGAGGTTAGAACATATGGGGCCTTAAATATCATGATAAGGAGTGTGGGCGTTGCTCTGTAGGTAGGAAGGGTCCAACTGGAAAGTTTCCAAGCAGGGAGCAGATATGTTTGGATCTTTAAGATATTTGGATAGGTGATTCTGCTGTCAACGTGGAGCTGGAATTAAAATGGAAAAGAATTGGAAAACACTCTACTAGGTTCTTATTCTGGAAACCTAATCACTTAAATGTATTCCAGGTATCCGAGACCAACGGGATGAGGAGCTCAGCTAAGAAAGTTACCCTGAAAATGTTGGGAGACAGATTCCAGACATATTTCAGTTGTATCCAGAGCAGGAGCTGGGGAGCGGGAGCCGAAGAGTTTTGAGAAGCCTCACCTCTGCCACTGGCCTAGTTACCATCATACCCAGGAGCCACAGCTGCTGCAGCCGGCCCCAGTCACCCTCATCGCAACCACCAGCAGCTGCTTACCGCCCCCTCCCTCAGTGGTGCTGACCCCAAGCCCAGCACCTCAGGCAGCAGCGGCCCAGAAGGTCTCATATCCTGCCAGTGGGTCAAGAAGGTCAAGGCAACGAAGGTTTGGGGAACAGGAAAGAGATTTGATGTAAGAAACAAATACGGTTTCATCAACAGGAATGACACTAAGGAAGATGTATTTGTACACCAGACTGCCATGAAGGACAATAACCCCAGGAAGTGCTTTCACAATGTAGGAGATGGAGAGGTTGTGGCATTTGATGCTGTTGAAGGAGAAAGGGATGCAGAGGCCACAAGTGTTGCAGCCCCTGGTGGAGTTCCAGTGCAAGGTGGTAAATATGCAGCAGATGGTGAGCATTATGGTGTGATCTGTGTTGTAGGGGTCCTCCAAGCAGTTACCAACAGAATTACCAGAATAGTGAGAGCTGGGGAAAAAGAATGTGGGATTGGCTCCCAAAGGCCAGGCCCAACCCTGCAGCCCTACTGCAGGCAGCTGCTCCCACCTCATTACATGCCGACACCCTGTGGGCATCAACCACGATATTACAACCCTCCTGTACAGGGAGAGGTGATGGAGGGTGCTGACAATTAAGGTGCAGGAGAACAAGCTAGACCAGTGAGGCAATAGGTGTCGGGACTATAGGACACAATTGCATACGGAGGGGCCCTTCTCCACTAGAGAGGACAGCAAGGAAGTAGATAAGGAAAATCAAAGAGATGAGACCCAAGGTAAGCAGCCACCTCAGCATGGGGTATCCCACAACTTAACTTACCAACATAGTCTCCCAGAAAACCTCAAATCACAATATGGCAAAGAGACAAAAACAGCTGATCCCACCAGCTGAAAATCTGTCTGCTCCAGAGGCTGAGAGGGACAAGGCTGAGTAAATGCCAGCTTACCATCTCTCCCATCAGCCATTTAGTCATCCAACATGAAGAAATGAATATGTAATTCCAGCAACAAGAAATGAACAAAAGGTTGGAGCTGAAAACCTTAAGTGCTTGCATTCTGCCATTTGACCAGATAACTAGAACTATCTGCATTGTCTAGGCAGCATGGGATTTTTATTATTTTTACCTAAAGATATCTCTTTTTAGATGACAAATGCATCTTTTTTAAAGCCTGGTTTTTCTCAGTACACCCCTAAAGGTTTTAAAATTGTTTCGTATCTGGTCAGGTTGAGGTTTTTAGGAAACTTACTTTTAATTTGTAATAAAAGTTTACAACGTGATTTTTTTTTTAAAGTAAAAGTCAACAAACTGCAAGCACCTGTTAATAAGGGTCTTAGGTAACTGGGGAAAAAAGAGACTTCGGAAGTAGACTTTGCACTACACAATGACCACTTGGACACTGGAAGTGAAAGTGAGGAAACACAGAAGGACTGTGAACAGATGGCATCAAAACAGTCTGAGAAAACCCTCGTCTAACTGAACTTCACCACTGATGTTCAGAGTCCACTTTAACAAGTATGGGCACTATGTCCCCATGTAGTACTCACAGTCTCTCATTTCAAAGACAGCCTTCGTATGATTTTATCTTGTCAGGCTATTTGTACTTTATTTGAATTCCCCCACAATGTAGGAGGCCAAGGAAATTATTAAATTAATTCTGGAAACAGGATTCCTACTTGGTCACTGATAAGAAGGCAGTACTATGGTTTTGTCATGTATTGGCCTGATAGACACCTTTGACTTAATGAATATAATTAAAAGAATAATTACAGCCAAACCTAAAATTTTGTATATCACACATCAGAAAGAATACCACCAACTCAACTACTCTGCTTTTCTTTGCCTTCATGGTTAGAGATAGAAGAATTAAAATTTTGTAGTGAAATAAAATTGAAAAGAATGTGATAAAGTGATGTGAGGCTCAGATTCTCAAAGTAAATTTTCTGTGTTCAAAACAATTTACCAGAAGTCCCATTTTCACCATACCTTTTCTGGAAAACTAATCAGTTCTCATTTACTTGATTCCTAAAACAAAATTATCAAATTCTATCAATGTAACTTGTTCTCTGTTAAAAATAGAGTTAGACACAATCCCGACTTGCTTGCTGCCATTCCAGTATTTTTTGAAAAATGCAAAATTCCAATTTGTAGATGGTGATTTTGCCAAAAGTGAAAGCTCAGCAGCTCGCAGACTTGTGAAATAACTGACATTTCATAATTCTGACAGTTCTGATGAAGTACAGGAAACATTGGCCAAATGCCATTTGGTTTGAATTTTTCATCATAACTGAAATAGGAGAACTTTGTTTCTATGGAACAAGGCTAGGTTCACTCATGGAAGAAAATAGCCTTAAAGTAATGCTGTGGTAGTAGTATCCATTATTACAGGATTTCACCTTGATTTTTTAAATTAAGATGTCAATGGCCATGAATATTTTTCTGTATTAATTCTAGAAAATGACATTCTTAGTGAAACTAAGGATTATATCTTCTTATTGGCTTGCTCCCTTTACCATTATGTAGTATCCTTATTCTTCTCTTACTATATAGCCTTTGTTTTAAAGTCTATTTTGTCAGATATAAGTATTGCTACCCTAGTTTTTTTTTTGTTTGTTTCTATTTGCAGGTAATATCTTTTTTTCATACCTTTGCTTTTAGTCTGTGTGTATCTTTTTTTCAGAGGTGGGTCTCTTGTAGACAGCACACATATGTGTCTTGTTTTCCTATCTATTCAGCTACCCATGTCTTTTGATAGGAGCATTTAAGCCATTTACATTTAAAGTGATATATCGCCATTTTATTCTTTCAGCTATGTTCCTTTGGGTTTGTCCTTCCTCCCTTCCTTCCTTCCTTCCTTCCTCCCTTCCTTCCTTCCTTCCTTCCTTTCTTCTTTACTTTCTTCCTCCTCCTCCTCCTCCTTCAAGCAGGCCCTTTAACATTTCTTGTAATACTGGTTTAGTGGTAGCAAACTCCTTTAGCTTTTTCTTGTCTGGGAAGCTCTTTATTTCTCCTTCTATTTTAAATTATAGCCTTGCTGGGTATAGTAATCTTGGTTGTAAATTCCTGCTTTTCATCACTTTGAATAGTTTGTGCCAATCTGTTCTGGCCTGAAATGTTTCTGTTGAGAAATCAGATGACAGCCTAATGGGAGCTCCCTTGTAGGTAACAAACTGCGTTTGTTTCTCTTGTGGCTTTTTTTTTTTTTAAGATTTTATTTATTTATTTTTAGAGAAGGAAGGGAGGGAGGGGGGGGGAGAGAGAGAGAGAGAGAGAGAGAGAGAGAGAGAGAGAAACATCAATGTGCAGTTGCTGAGGGTCTGGCCTGCAACCCAGGCATGTACCCTGACTGGGAATCGAACCTGCGACACTTTGGTTCGCAGCCCGCACTCAATCCACTGAGCTATGCCAGCCAGGGCTTGGAAAGAATCTTAAAAGCCACAAGAGAGCCCTAGCTGGCGTAGCTCAGTGAATTGAGTGCGGGCTGCGAACCAAAGTGTCTCAGGTTCGATTCCCAGTCAGGGTACATGCCTGGGTTGCAGGCCATGACCCTCAGCAACCGCACATTGATGTTTTTTTCTCTCTCTCTCTATCTCCCTCCCTTCCCTCTCTAAAAATAAATAAATAAAATCTTTAAAAAAAAAAAAAGATTCTTTCCTTGTCTTAAAGCCTTGCCATTTTAATTATGATGTGTCTTGGTGTGGGCCTCTTTGGGTCGATCTTGTTTGGGATTCACTGTGTTTCCTGGACTTGTGTGTCTTTTTCTTTCACCAGATTAGGGAATTTCTTGGTCATTATTTCTTCAAATAGGTACTCTATCCCCTGCTCTCTTCTCCTTCTGATACCCCTATGATGCAGATGTTGTGATGCTTCATGTTGTCACAAAGATCCCTTAAACTATGCTTATTTTTTTAAATTATTTGTTCTTTCTGCTGTTCTGATTGGGTGTTTTTTTTTCCTACTTTGTCTTCCTAATCACTGATTCAATTCTCTGACTCGTCCAACCTACTATTTATCCCTTCCAGTGTATTTATCGTTTCAGATAATGTGTTCTTTGTTTCTGACTGGTCCTTTCTTATAGGTTCTATGCCCTTTTTTATGTTGTTGACCATCTTTATAACCAGTACTTTGAACTCTATATCTGATAAATGCTATTTCATTTAGTTCTTCTTCTGGAGAATTCTCTTATTCTTTCATTTGGGGCCTGGTTTGTTTTTTTTTTGTCTCCATTTTGACTGCCTCTTTATATTTGTTTCTGTGTATTGGATAGACCTGTTATGACTCCCAGTCTTCATGCAGCGACCTTATTTAGCAGGTTTCCTGTAGGGTCTAGTGGTGTAATCTCCTTGATCACCTGAGCTGGGTGCCCTAGAATGTCCCTGGTGTGGGTTATGTGGGTCCTCCTAATATAATTGAGTCTTGATTGCTATTGGCCTGCTCGTGCATGGGATCAACACTCAGGCTTGCTGACTATGAAGCTTGACTGTGAGGCTCAACCCTGATCACAGCATGCAAGCTACTGTGCAGGCACTGACCACATAAAGTAGAATTTACCTCAGCATGGTTTAGTGCCTCCAAAGATCTCCCTTTGGATATGCTACTTACGAAGCTTATTGGATCCTACTCTGTTTTTATCTGTTACTGACCACAGAGTGTGTTGGTTCTGGGCCTCTTGGGAGGCAATCTGGTACAGGGCAGTGTCAGACACTGCCTGCGACTAGCCCTGGGCAAACTGTTTGGAGCGAAAAACAATCTGCACATTGTGGCCGACTCTGCTGGGCCTTGGTGCATGCAGAAAAAAATCAAACTGTGTACCAAAGCCAGCTTTTACCAGCCACAGGCCTAGGGGCAGCTCAGCAAAAGTCCCAAGGTACCCTGAGATCTGCCCCTGACTGCCACCGCTTGCCAGGTGCCTGTTAGGCTCAGTCACTGAAAGAGCCTCTGGCTATACTCCTCAGCGGAGCCTAAGCTTCACAGGTGGGGTGAAAGAGAGTCCAGAAGGTGAGGCTATTGCTTTCCCCCAGGCTGATGCTGCATGGAGGAAAGTGCTCCACCCAAGAAAGATGGCATCTGTGCTATGGAAGAATGACTCAGCACAGGAATTCTGGCAGCAGACCCCCAGCTCTCTCACCAGAGCCACAAACTTCAGAGTCTCTTCACATGATTCTAGTCTACTTCACCCTCTCTCTACCGGAGCCCACGGTGACTGGCTGCAAATGAGATTTTGTGTGTTGGCCCTTTAAGAGAGTGCCTGCATCTTCTGCAGGTTTCTGTCTCTCCCTGCTGGACACAAACCTCACTGCTTTTCACAGCCAGATGTTATATGGTCACCTCTTGCTGGCTCTGTTGCTCTGGGCTGGGGAGCCCAGCTTGGGGTTTAGACCCCACACTTCCCAAGGAGAATCCCCTGATATCTGAGATGTCCCTCCAGAACTCAGTTGCTGCCTGTGGGAGCAGGCCAGCCCTTTTCGCAACTCTTCCCTTCCTGCCAGCCTCAGTGTGGCTTCCTCTTTAAATCCTTAGCCACAAGGCTTCTCTTTAGCTAGCCTTCAATTGTACACCAAAGATGATTATTCTATAATTTAGTTGTAACTCCAGTTTGGTTGTGGGAGGAGGTGAGGGTAGCTTCTACCTACTTCACTGCCCTGTTGTATCCCCATCCCAAAGTACTTTCAAATATACTGACCTTCTCCTTATAGATTTGTTTCTCAAGGCCTTTGTGGGGATTGTCTTTTGGACCTTTTGGGAGCATACAGTTGAGGGTAGATGGTTGGGTCAGGAATGATAAGTCCATTCCAGTATTCCTGTCTCCTGAAATTTTTAAATGTGTTCTTTTTACATTTTACCGAAGAGATTTACATCACAACTTCACTTTTCATGAGTCACCATTGTGTCCAGATTTCAGTCACCCTTTAGCAGAACAAACAGAATTATCTCCTGCTTCTCCAGCTAAAACAGTTAATCTAGAATCTCTTGTAAACCCCATTTGTAGGATCTGCCCAGTTTAAAATTGTGTCCTCCTCTTCATTCAACATTCTTAAAATCTTTTGTAACCCACAGTCAATAGATTAATTATAAAGTTCAATTCTTTTGATAGTTGAAACATCTCTTCCTGAATTTTACTTTGTAATTGACCTCTTGAAGCATAGTAGAAGTTGGTTCTAGCTAAAGATCTGGAGAGGGGCATAAGAGAACTCGTATCCTCTTACAAGGCGACTCCCATGAACAAGGGGGCTTCAGTATCTCCACACAAAGGAGACATTGCTTCATAAGCAAAAGAAGATGCTGCTGCCACTGATGAGGGAGGCTCAGTGGAGCTGGGGGTGGGAATTCTCTAAATTCTTCAAATTCTCTCCTATTTAGCATTTTCATTTCAAAGATATAACTCTTTTTGGATCAGTACCTTAACATAGGTTCACATAAGACCCCGAGTAAGGAGGTGAATTCAACTGATTTGCCAGTCCGTAATCATCAAGTACAAATATTAGTTTATAGTTATCTAAATTCTAGGTCTATAAGAGGTTTTTTGTTTTGTTTTTCTAACAAATTTACAGTCCTGGTTTCAGTTCACATTTAAAATGAGAATCTAGAAATTTCCACATGTCTGTCTCTTCAACTGAAGCAGCTAACCTCAACACACAGCTCTCAGGTTCCTCATACCATTCATACTGTTCTGTGGCAACAACAGTTAAGTCCTTCACAGTCTTATCTTCAGTGGCTGCCTTAATCCTAATGTTCACGGACACTAATCTTCAGCTATTTCACTCTAACAATCCATGGCCTTCCCATCTCTGAATATTAATTGGGCATTTATTACCTTCAAACTGAATGAATCTGGATAGCTACTCTCCTCATATCCTTAAGAGTTTGTTGTTTGTAATCAACTCCCCCTTACCAGCTTCTGTGTAAGTCAGGATTATTGGTTATAAGAATTAGAAACCAACTCTAGGTAGTTTACACAAAATAGAATTTGTGGGAAGGACCAAAGTAGTCACAAATTCTATGGGAAAATGAAAAACCAGGCTCAGGAAACTGATGGGAGTCAAAAAAAGAGTCACAACAGGAAACTCTGCCAAGGACCTCTGTAGGAACAGTCTGGTTGGAACAGAACTTGGACGAGAGCTGTTGTAGGAAGAATCTAGACAGAATGCTTCCAGTGACACTACTATCACAGGCATTCTCTTCTCCTGGATTATTGACATCACCACTATCTTCATAAATAACTTGCCGGACCCTGTACCATTCCATCACTCCTTCTGGATTCAAGGTCAGAATGCCCCTGAACAAAGAATTACATGCTGAAGTCCTCGCTGTCTAGAGGGAAGATCTGCCCTTCTTTAGTTTCTATACTGGGGAAAGTGCAGGATGCTAGGTAACCAACACACACACACACACACACACACACACACACTTCCAGGCCACCATACTTGTGATGGTTTCTGAACTTTCTACTCTCTTTTATTAGTCTGTTTATTTTATTGTCCCTATGATATTGTTTTAATTTCAACCATTTTATAATTTCTTTTAAAATCTTATAGTTCAAATCCTATTCCCCCTCAAAGGTTCATTTTTTTTTCTTGGCTCTTTCAGCTTAATTTTTCTCAGTAAATTTCAGAACTCCATCAAGCTTCTAAGAATCTCCCATCAGGATTTTGATTGGAATTGTATTACATTTATAAATACATTTGAAGAATAATTTAAAATATTGACAATGTTCTTATCCAAGAACATAGTATATCTATTTATTTAAGCCTTCTTTTATACTTCTAGGTAGTTGTCTCAAATAGATTTAGCACACTTCTCAAGTTTATGTGTTGGTTGTTAGGGTAGATGGAATTTGTTTCACTTTATTTTCCTTTAAAAGAGTTTTAAGGCTCTCCTTTAACCCAAGCTAAACCTTAATAGCTCATAACTTTACTATGCCAATGACTCTATGATCATAATTTTCCTACTCAGCTATATGAATCATTAAGCTAAATTAGTACTAGGTTCTTTTCAGCTTTCATTACCAAACTAAAGCTTATTCTTTGTAGTATAAATTTGAGCTTAAGTTAAAATTAGAAATATTTTTCAGGGGAGTAAATTCAGGGGGAAAATCAACAGAAATGGATAAACTGGAAGATGGTAGCCATTGCACTAGTGCTACAGTACCCCCTAGTGGACACAAAGAAACATGGCCTTTATACCAAGAATGACCCCAGTCTCTTCCACAGGAAATTAGAATCTGGAGGGTCCTTGGTGATCAACTAGGTTAAAGTCTCTTTCTTCCAGATAAGGAAACTGAGGAACAAAAAGGGGAAATGATTGCCCAAGTTCACATAACCAACCCAAAGCTAAAATCCAAGATTCCTAACTCTCATTTTTATTCCTCCCCCATTCCTCCCTCCCTCCCTCCCTCCCTTGCTTCCTTTGGTTTCCATATGTATTGTGCATCTGTTATGAAACAGGTTGCTAAGAATATATAGTATGAAAAATATTTAATCTTTGCCTTCAAATCTAGTTTTCTTTCAAACCTACCACTTTTATCCATTTTCAGAGCATTACTTTATTGGAGAATGACCAAACAATCATGTAGAGGAAAGTTGTTAATCATCCACAGATTGACTCACAATATAATTAATTAACTATTGAGATTTAACTGGAAAATAGGTTTGCAAATGAGGAAACTTCCCATGACCAGATTCAGGTCATTTAATGAAGAGAAAAGACTTTCCACATTCATTACTGTGAATTCTACTGCAAAAGAAAATGACAATAGTATTTGAAGGTGTTCATGTGTGCCCACCACCTATTCCCAAACATCATCATTGATAGATACTTCACTGAGCAAATCTTGATTGAGGACCTACATGCTAGGCATGTACTAAGCACTGGGTTTAATATGATGAAGAGAACAGATATGCTTTCTGCTCTTACAAAGCTTATAGCCTCCTATGTATGTATATGTATAATTCCTTAAATCCCAGATAAACAGTTTTTCTCATTTCATTTCAGGAAGTCACATTTTGAAGTTATAGAAGTCAGGAAGTATGCAAATATTTTTAAAAATTACTCTTCTCCACCATAAGGAAAATAGATAATAAGGATTTGGGGCTAGATGAACTGGAATTGAATCCCAATTCCACCATTTACAAGCTATTAAACAAACTCACTTCTCTGAACCTCAATTACTTCTATAAAATGAAAATAATATGTATCCCTTTTGAAGGATATTTTATCATTATCCTTATTAATACATGAAGAGACCTTACTTATTAATACCTTAAGTCAAATGATGAATTATATAGTCTTTTTCCTAAAGCGCAGAAAAATTATCCAAAAAAGTATTAACATCCTTCACTTAGTTTCACTAAGAATGTCATTTTCTATAATTAATACAGAAAAATATTCATGTTCATTGACATTTTAATTTATGAAAAATAAGGTGACATCCTCTAACAATGGATATCATTACAACAGCATTAATTTAAGGCTTTTTTTTAAAAAAATGGGTGAATATGGCCTTGTTCCACAGAAACAAAGTTCTGTTATTCAGTTGTGATGAAAAAACCTGGTATGACCATTATTTATCTGTATAAGGGATTGTTTAAAAAAGAGACAATAGACCCAAAATGGAGTCACTTGTGCTAAGGGCCATGTCAGCAAACTGAGACTTAATATCTAACCTAATTGCAATTTCAGCTTCTCCCAGGAATGTAATCTTAATTGATCAGCCTGGAATTTTCTGGTCAGCACTAGTGAGGTACTCCATGTGAAAACTGTCTTTCACCCCTTATAGAAAGTTGACCCTGCCTGAAACAATTTGCTATTTTCTTGGGTTTTCACCCCTTTTCTGCTTATCAAAGACTTTCATTTTGTACAGCTCCTGGGAGCATCTATTTGCTGGGTGGGATGCTGACCAATTCATGATCATTGAATAAAGCCAATTTGATCTTTAAATTTATGCCATTGAATTTTGTTTTTGAAAAGGTATTGCCTTGGCTGGTGTGACTCAGTGGACTGAGTGCCAGCCTGTGAACTAAAGGGTTGCTGGTTGGATTCCCAGTCAGGGCACATGCCTGCATTGCAAGCCAGGTGCCCAGTTGGGGGTGCCCAAAAGGCAACCATGCATTGGTGTTTCTCTCCCTCTCTTTCTCCCTCCCTTCCCTTCTCTCTAGAAATAAACAAATAAATTAATTAAAAATCCCTTTGAAAGGACCTCACAGTAAGCTGTATATAAATGTATTCCTCCACCTATTTGATGGTTTGATACAGGCAAGAATCATGTCTTACTCAGCCCTCCCTATCCCTCACCCCCAGTGGTACCTTGCATAGAGGCAGAGCACACCTGATGTGTGCTGAGTGAAGAGACCACCTTATTGCTGGTTGACATGTGAGCTGAGGGAGAAAATCTAGACTAAGTTATAGGTAAAATTATTTTGTTTCACTTTGAAGTAACAATTATCAAAAAAAATGTTATAACATTCCTACTAGGAAAAAAAAGTAGTTACATTTCCCAATCTTTATTCAAACCAAAGCAAAGCTTCAAAATATTTAGACCCAGAGAGGAGGAATAGGGTGGCTGGGGGGAGGACTAGTACATTCGCACACGCTGTGCATGCAGCAGCCCGTATTCTTTCCCCCGTTGAAGTATTTTCTAAAGTTTACTCCACACAACACCAGTTTCAGGGATTCAAGGTCAAGTTGTGGAAACTTTCCCTTGCAAGCTCACAGTGTGCAGTGGCAAATTAAAGGCTACAGGAGGTGTTGCCTGTACTAAAGAAAACTGTTTAAAAATGGTTTGACCTTGCACTTCCCAAATATACTTGACCAGTGTTTCACCTGTAAACATCCCGAAGAACTAGTAGGTTCTATGGAACACACTGACTTCGGGAAATTGTCCTGCTGTATTCAGAGGACCCCTTATTAAAACACACACACACACACACACACACACACACACTTTGATATTTTATCTCCAAATCCTGCAGGACAGAATGTGAACATTTCCAGTAACGTTTTAACTATAGCAAAATGACACCACTTTGGAGGTCCCAGAATGTTAACACAATTGAATTGTACTTATGTAAGAAGAGGTCAATTTGAGTCCAGGAAATGGCTCCTCAGCAATGCCTGGAATGTTATCGTAAAAACCGATAAACAGACATCCAGATCCTGTTTTGCGGCTGAAAGGAATAGAGAGAGTGGGTGGGGGGAACATAACATTATCACCACCAAATCTCACTGATGTTTCTTACAGTTTTCTACAAATCAGTATGTAGTATCCATTTCCCCTCATCTCCATTTTGGGATTTCCAGTTTACTTTTGTGTGTTTCTAATTCTTCTCTCTAGATGGCAGCACAGATGGAAAAAAGTGCCAGAACGCCAGCAGAGCAGGCTGGCTTCCACAGCGTCAAATGCTTACATTTCAACAGCCTGTCCCCAATTCACCCTTTTTAAAATGAACAGAATCTAAGATGGATGATAGTTGACAAATTTTTGAAATGGATTTAATCAGTTACATGGGGATGGAAAAAAGTAATGACAAACTAAGATCTGCAAAAATGAGGAAACTGACCACTTAGCAGCATCTCTCCCACGTAAGATATGTTTTCTGTACCTTAAAGATAATGTCATCAATATTCCTGCGTCATGCAGAGTGCCCTATAACGTGACCATTGGCGTCATTATGCTCGGCATCATTACAGCCAAATACCAAGCCACCTGGTTTTCTGTCAGCGTTGGATTCACTTAAGATATACAATGACACTGGTCACTGACCCTTTCGTCAACCGACACTTTGAACCTGCTGTAAAGTGATCACCATGTCACCAGATGCCACACTGAAGGTTAGGAAGTTAGCGTGAAGGTAACACTTCATTAAAAGCATATAACTTATGGTTGAGTTAATAAAGCAAGAGAAAAAGAGTGGAACACACTTACAAAATCTGTATAGTTTACATCACAGCCTCACTATGGATTTTTTAAAAACCTTTACTTTTCCTGGTACCATTGCATGTCTTCATTAAACAATAAAACAGAGTCTACCAGCAAGACATTCACAACAAAATCTGCTGACAGAGAGAACATGCAGATGATAACCCCTTCAGCGTATGGCATTTCAAGGGCTCCAGAAGACTCCCAAGAACACTAGATTGCTCATGTGTAATGAACTAGACAGAAGCTAAAATGTGACCTTTGCTTTTACACAAACAAAAACTCACCATAGGGAGTGAAAATAAATGTGGTACATTAATAAACCAACCTGAGGCCAAGTGGATTGTGGTTCATATTTAAGGAAAAATTAATTCGCAATGTATCAGCCTCTTTTTTCATTTCATTTATTTCTTTATTTTATTTTCAATTACAGTTTGTATTCAATATTATTTTGTATTAGTTTCAGGTGCACAGCATAATGGTTAGACAGTTATATACAAAGTGGTCCCCCCAATAGTTCAAGTACATAGTTATCATGATATCATTGACTATATTCCCTATGCTGTACTTTACATCCCTGTGACTATTTTGTGGCTATCAAGGTGTACTTCTTAATCCCTTGACCCTCTCCACCCAGCCCCCAACCCCTTCTGGCAACCATACGTCTGGTCTCTATCAAAGTCCTTTATAAATTCTCTGTCCTTTTTTCTTTTTTTAGTGCAAGCAAACATTCCGGGAAATTACTCTAAACGCCACATCTTTCCTTGAAGGAGTACCTTGTGATATTCTTTGTGTCATAAGGAATGTTAATGCCATAACATAGTTAATGCCATAATGAGTCTGGCTATCTCCCAAAACAACTCCTGGTGCTCGAAGGTTATTTACTGGCTGCTTTTCTCTGGGCTTTAAGTTTAGACATAAAACCAAGCCCTAAAATGAACAGGCAGAAAGGCATTGAGGTATTGCAGGATATGAGGGAGTGGAGGAAGCTGGGATGTTGAGATCACCCAGCCATTGGCCTGTGTGAGTCTGAAAGGTCATACCACCCTATACCATCCAGAGCTTGCAAGCCAGCAGCCAGCCCTCAGCTTTGAGCCTTGCACTGGAAGCAAGATTCAGCTCATTCCTTCCTCAGATCCAGGAGTTGTAGAGGTACTGAATCTTGAGAGGCCGGACCCATTCTCCTGCATCTTTGCAGCCATCAAATCCATCCCCCCCACCTGCAGACCCTTGATATCCTTGATGTGTGCCCAGGAGGGAAGGCCCTTCAATGAGTTATACTGTTCTGAACTCTCATCCCCATACTTGACTCAGCCTCCTACTCCACCCTTTCCTCCTAAACTTCCTCTGTGACCTCAAGAATCCCTTTCGATCATCAACAAAGTCCCTGATAATCCTAGACTCTTTACTGGACATTCTTTAAATTTCTTGCCCTAAGAAACTTCGGCTTTCCCCACAAACACAATGCTTCCTCTGCAGCCCTTCCAAGTGGAGGCTACTGGGTCGGATTCTGTCACACACTGCCATTTCTGTGGATCTCAGTTGCCCTGTGAGACCCAGACTACATAGCCATTATGTCATACTCTCTACCCAAGCTGTCTTCCACTGACTACCTGGCTGTACCCTTTATTTATTGAAGACATTGGCAATGGACCCACAGTATTCCTTTTCATGCCAAATTTTGCCAATGACCTGGCACATCTGGTATATCCATGAAGCGTGCCTGACCACTCGGGTCCTTCATGCCATCTCTGATTACCTTCTCCGTGCTGTTTCAACCACCCAGTCCCACGGCCACCCCCGGACTTTGTCATCAAAAAACCACAATACCTCTCAACCCACGACTTTCTGTTCCTCTGGTTCTTTTCATTTGGTTATTTTCCACTCTGTCAATTACCCAAACTTATTAAGACTTCTACTCTTTCCTTGTTCTCCTTACCTATCATCCATGTTCTGTCTCCTTTTCCTTCCCCACCCAGGAAGGCTTTCACGCTTCATGACATTAACCTCTGACCTATGTCCTCAATTCCGTTTCTCCAATAGTCTTCTGTTTCATCTGCCTGACAAAACTTGGAATGTGTACCTTGAATCCAGTTGTCCGCCTTGGCCAGACAACTGGACTGCTGGACACTGCTGCAGAAAACCACACAGACTGAGCTGCCCCAAAGTCATGGTCAAGTGGGGCTTCTGTGCTTCCTGCAATCTGACCACATTGCCAGGACCTCTATGTTCTTTCTTTTGAATCTCCAGAGTGACTATTTCGAGAATTTTCCTCTCTTCCCAAACCTTCGTGCTTGCTCTATCACTCTCTGTAGGTGATTTTATTTCCCACTTATGAAGGGGAGAAATAGAAGGTACAGGATGTGAGCAGTCTCAGTTTTCTGTACCAGCCATAAATGTGCTTCTTTACCGGCTTTGCCTCATTATTTGACCATGCCTCTTATTATAAAAGCTGTTCCCCTCCCCTCCTCCACCAGATAGCTTGGCCCATGCTCTGAATCCCATCTTCTTCTGATTTTTTATTGGCCTTATTTTCAGTAATTCTCATATTTATCTATTCGACCTTTCCCTCTTTACTTGCTCCTTGCTTCTCAGGTTTAAAAAAACCCCACATTCCCCTCTTGACAGCCCTCTCTCCCCTGGCCAGCTATACTTCCTGGAAAACTTATCTCCACTCAGTGTTTCAACTTCCTCACTTTCCATTCACTCTCCAAAATTGCCTTCTCCAAGGTAACCAGTGATCTGTGTGTAGCTAAATTCATGAGTCTTTTTTCAGTTCCCTCTTTATTTGACCTTAAGCAGCCTTTGACATGTCCTTTTTTAAAATTTCTCATTTATTCTGTTACAGTTGTCCCAATTTCCCCCCCTTTGCCCTCCTCCGATGCACCCAGCCTCCCCTCCCACAGTCCATACCAACCCCATTGTCCATGACATGTCCTTCTTAAACTCTCTCTTTCATGGGCATTTGTGACACCATCCACATGCTCCCAGATATTTCTCTCTAGCCCAGACCTTCTTCTTGAGCTTCAGACCCAGATAGCTACATTTCAGTCAGTTCCGCCTACATGTTCCACTGTCATCTTAGACTAAAACTGAAGTCAAGTTTCTCTTTAAATCTGTACCTCCTCCTGAATTCCCCTTAATGAGTAGCAGGCACTACAATGGACTCATTGATGCAGCTGGAAACTTGCATGTGTAGCATCCCTGTTTTTTTGTTTTTTTTTCTCACTATCTCTCCCATTCAGTTGCATCATCAGGAACTCTTACTCGATTTCTCCTATCCTTTTACTTATCTCCTTCTTCTCTGCCACCATCACATTTACTTAAATCCCTGGTCTTCCTGTTTTCTTTTTTTCTCTTGAGCCATTCCCCACACAGTAGCGATGTGATTGTAACAAGCAAGACACTTCACAGGTATACGAGTCCCCAAACACTCTGGCGTGCAAAAATGGAACACTTTTTCCTAGAGTAAATTAATGTCTGAATCTGAACCTCCAGCTTTCTTCCTGACAGACAATTTATTCTAGGTGCTTTGAAGTGAATTCAGTGATTTGTCTGAAAACTGAGATTCCATAAGTATTTCCATTCAGAATTCAACTGGAGACCATCCCTCTTCTCTTCTTGCCCCCTACTCTTGGCCTCCTTGGGCTGGCTGCCCAAGGGAAGTGGAGAAAGGACGGAGGTCGGTGGGTAGGCTGCATGTTGTGATGGAGAGGGAGCTCTCCATCTAGTCTCGTCTGGGGTGATCCTAAAGCTGGCATGAGCTGCTAGTGCCATTTTTGTCTATCCTTTCAGCCCAGGCCGGGCCCAGGGTGCCCTCTGGAGTTTTGGGCCCTGCTGGCTCTCACAGGTGGTGATGGGTTGGCCGGGTGCACATGCAGGTAGATTTCATGTAGCTTCATCTCTCAGAGGGGCAGCCATGTCCCCTGCAATTGCAGTGAACAATTCAGAACCATCTCTTCCTTTTATCTAGCACACCTTCTTCCAGGTCAAGTCGTTTCTTTTCCCCTCTCAGCACAGAGAAAGAAAAAAAAAAACATTCACATTGACACATTTGTGTGAATTGTTAAATCTCATCAATTTAATCTCTCAGTTAAAGTTCAGAGCCCTGTGCATTTGAATTTCGTAATGTAAAGTCTGGGGCTCTCTTAGCAGAAGACTGTCTCCACAATAAGTAATGTGCTTCCCACTCTACTCACAAAAGAGTCTGGTGGAGCGTGTGTGTGTGTGTGTGTGTGTGTGAATGAATTGGTGGGGTAGTAGCTTGCAGGCTGGCAGCCCGGAGCCCAAGGAGAGAGATGAATGGAGAGAATACATTCCGTTCATATTTCACATATAATCCTGACACATATTCTATCAAAATTGTAAATCTGATCAGGCCATTCACTGCTTAAAGCCTTCCTGTAGCTTCCCATTGCCTTGAGGATAAAATCTAAACTTTTAAACTTATAATATGTCTCCAGTTTATCTCTCCTACATCATTTCCTGCAATTTCCCCCCTTTTTTGAGGTCCAGAGGCTCACCATGTTCTGCATGGCCTGGGTACTTTCTCACATTCCTGTAAGGTTTTCTCCAACTTTTCCCCATACTTAGCGAATTCCTTCATATTCCTCTGGTCTCAGGTTAAATGCCACCTCACCAGGGAAGTCCTCTTTGAATTCCCTCCCACTCCTGACTTCGATGTGTCCTCTGTGCACTCCCACAACCTTCTCATGTCGTAGCACTTATCATACTTTAACTTGCATTTTTGTCTGCTCTCCTACTAAATTGTAAATGCTTTTAAGGCAAGACTGTGTCTATTTTGATCACTGTTCACCCTCCAACACCTAGCACGTGCCTGACACATGCTAAGTATTCAATAAATATTTGTTAAATTAAAAATACATGAATGAATATGCAGCCAGATATTAGCTGGCTTTATGTGTACTATTTTTCCCTTATAGCAGGATTTGGTGTTTTATTTTGTTTTCTAAAAGCAAACCAATCTACAAAGCAGAGGTGAGCAATGTAGATTTGACTGAAAATTTCATGAATGCACAGAGGAGAGGGTTTAAATGGCAGGGATGTCTATTCTCCCTTTAATATTCCTGTTTGGCTTCTAAACTTGGGGTCTTTCTATCTTTTTACTCTCTCTTCTTCCGTGCCTCCCCACCCCCAACTCCCTTTCTACTTCCCTTTCCTAAGGAAGTATATCCCTCTGTAAGGATGATCTGGGAAGAACTGGAGAGAGATAAGGCTCATATCTGTGAATACCTTTTAGGAGACAGTTGAGTGAAGCCAGGCAGAGATGAAGGCTTGAATTAAGAAAATAACAAAATGAAGAAAAGAGGGTTTAAAACATGTTTGAGGGGATGTAACAAGATGTTGTTACTGATTGGACTTGGGTAAAAGAGAAAGGAAAGAAAATTATAGGATGCATCACAGGTATTGGTAAATGTGAAAGAAAGAGAGAGAAAGAGGAAGGAAGGAACAAAAGAAGAGAGGAAAGGAGGGAGGGAGGAAGGACAGGAGGAAGGAAGGAAGATGGTTAGAAGATAATGAGTGAAAGAGTAGGGACTGAGAGTGCCATGGGATTAGAATTACCACCAAGAAAAGTAAGAGAGGTTATGAAGCAAGAAAGGACAAGTATAATGATCATTACCTCTTGAGGGTCTAACTGGGGTTAAAGGTGAAAATTGTTATCAGCACACTAGCCTACACATTATCGTATGATTTTCTTTAATAACTTGGGTTAGGAATGGGAAGAGCTGATAAAATGGGTGGTAGGCTGATCCAAGACTTGGGATCTGCTGGGAAGATGGGGCAGAAGAACCAAAGAGCAAAGTGATTGGTGATGCTACAAAAACACGTTCAAAGCGATGGAGATTACACCTAGGTTCAATAGTGGTAGAAGTGAGCCAGGATGGTGCTGGTAGACTGCAGAGGAGTGGAAAATGGGTCAGGAAATTGGATATTTTGATGTGGTGAAAAGGAAGTAAGAAAACTAGCATACTAAGAGACAGAAGATGTAGAACGGGGAAGGGACCATACATGATGCAATGCTTGCAGGCAGTAGGAATCCCCAGGTTCCAGGACCCAAGGGGAAAACAACCTTGAAAAGGAGAGCGTTCTCTTCTTTCTCTGAAATGAGAGGGAAGGAAAGGAGGAAATGTCTTGTTTAAATATTTCTTAGTAGAGAAGAAGCAAAAAGAGGGGGTTCATATTGTAGAATTTTGATTTCTTCTATTAAGCAAGGTGGGAAAGTGATATGTGGGAGGTGGGATCAGGGCTTGAGAGAAGTAGGAAAGATTTTAAAAAGAAGCAGTGGAGAAGGTGGTAGGAAGGCACCTACCTTGATTGAAAAAGCAGACAGTTGCCTTTAATAGTGAGGACCCAGCTGGAACCAGTCAGCTGACATTGGTCTGGATCAGAATTCTAATCTCCAGCAATATCTTCTGCTTTGAAGCAGAAAGAGACAGTACTACATGGTGAACTTCATACAAGGCTAGTGATTAGGAAGACAGGAATGGATGGAGGACCAAGGAATTGAGGGCACCTAACAGGATTATCACTGAAATTGTCAACACTAGTAACAGCGTAAGAGGATGGCAAGTGAGGGCTGACGGGTCCTTGGCATTCTGAGAACAGTGGTGAGTGAAGAAGAAGGTCACAATGAGGAGGACAAACACCAGGATCTTCCAGACATTTTCTCCATAAAGGGAAAAGGTACATGGCCCTTTAAATCATTAACTAAACTGGAATTTAAATCTGGGCAGACTTTCCCAGGTTGAGCTGTTCTGCTTTGCTAAGCATTGATAAGCTTCTGTGAACCCTTCAGGGTGAATAAGTCATGATCCATCTTCCCTGTCTGGACAAGCTTGGTCTGGCCTCCCTTCTCCTGCTGAAGCAGGTCTGAGGTATGCACCAGGATTACGCATTTTAGACTACTTATCACATTCCATAACATAGGGCTCCTGCTGATACGAGGGCTCTGCTCTGACACTTTCTGGCTGTGCCCTGCACTATAGGGTGAGGAAACTGTGGGTCAAGGGGTTGTGCCCACTCAGAATCCTCATCGGTCTCTTCTAAATCATATTCTGGATACCTTAGACCACCTCAGAATCCCTTGCCCAAATGCCTTAAACCCAGCTTCCAAGGTACACTTCTTCCCCAGTCCCATCTTCCAAGGGCAGAACCTGCCACTCTGTATGTACTCCTCAGCCTGAAGGTGGCCAAAGGGAGCCTTGGACATGTTCACAAAGCATGAGCGCATGGGCTGGGGCATCCACACTCATGCGTGAGAGGCACTTCTCCGTCAGCACCAGGAATGGGAAGAGAACGAGGCAGCTTCAGCCTGTGGTCCAGCTCCCTCCACCCTACCTACATGTCCTGGGTGAGAACTCCAAGGAGTCTAAGAATTATGCATTCAAACTTGACCTTCAGGACATTAGGAAGCTGGACTAATCAAGTTCGGAAAATAGGACAATTTATTTACAACTTTTTACACAGGCAAGGAATACAGATCTCCATTTGTACTCTTGCCTTTTTTTCCACAAATGTTAGGGGCAATGCTGGTTCCTGCAATGTATTATTTACCTGTTGTAAAGAAAAGCCCTTCAAAATAATTATTCTAAGTTTATTTGACATATAGCTATATGTATAAATTGTATCCCAATTTAGTAAAAAATAAAAACCCATTAAAAATCCTATTCAGATTTTTTAAGTTTTGATAGCCTAAGTAAGTACTTTCTCCAATTTTTAATATCAGTTGATAGAGTATGTTTCCCTGTTTTCCTAATGTCCATATTTAAGCTGCATTTTCTAAAAGAATCTGTGAACATCTATCCTACTGTGACATTCAAGGTTCTTAGCTAGGCCTTGAGTACAGCCCCATCAGATAAACCAACATTGGGACATATGTTCAGCACATCCTTTTTGATGTTGATGATGCTATCATGTCTCTTTCATGTGTTCCAGTTGCTTACAGATATATCCAATCTGACTAATGCTAGATTTGTGAACTGTCCCACAAATCTATGCATTATAGCTTCATTCCTTCATTATCAGATCTTAATTAAAGGAGTAGAATCAGATAAAGCTAAAAATGTTTAGTCATTAAGTTGCAGAAAAGAGATGGAAGATAGCCTCTGGGTCGCCTGCCATGGCCCACTGCTACCGTTCTGTTGGAGCCTTGACACACCCTCTGTTACCTCGTGCATCTGAGAATGAGAGGTGACCTCTTGAGAGGGTCTGTGCTAGGACCCCTTCTGATAGTGGTTCACAATCTACCATAAATCTCAGAGCCTTATTTGATAGCGATCCAGGTGGAAAGTGGAAGGCCCAATTTCTAAAAGAGCCAAAAGAGATCATTGATCTAGGCTGGAGGAGACCCAAGTTTCTTGACTCAGAGCTACAATTAGGCTGGTACTGAAGTGGCACAAGGCAAGTCATTTCACTTTTCTGTTCAGGTACTAATGCTGGTGTAGTATGTGGGGTTGGAAGAGGGGAAGGGAAAGAAAATTCACTTAGCTTACTAATTTCCAAATTTAACTGTGACCCTCCCCACACACACACACACACACACACACACACACTTTTTTTTTCAGCAATGTGCAAAACAAATAATCTAAGGAACACTCTTCGGGAAATGCTAGGCTAAATCAGTGGTTTTCAACAGGCAGGGGGAGCCGAGATTTTGCCTCCACCGCCAGAGGATATTTGGCAAGGTCAGAGACGTTTTTGGTTGTCACAACTGAATGTGGCAAGGGATTCTGCTAAGCATCCTACAATGCACAGGACAGCTTTCCAAAACAAAGAATTATCCAACCCACAATATCAATACACTAAGGAGTTGAGAAACCTAGGCTAGATAAACTATCTCTAAATCTTTTACCTCTAAAATCTCAATGAGGTGGGGTTTGTTTTTTTAAACACAAAATTTTATTTCTCTTTTACTCAAAGGCAGCTATAGGCCTGGGTAAATCTCCGTTTTGCCTCCATATTTAAGTCTCTTTGATCTTAGAGCACCTTCCTATCAATATGTGCTTCTCTGAGTCTACGGTTGCCTTGGCAAAGGAAGAGAAGCATAGAGAATCAAGTTCATCCATGTTTCAACATGTATCAGTACTTTTGTTGCCGAACAATATTCTATTATATGGATATAACATATTTTATTTATCCACTCATTAGTTGATGAAATTTGGGCTGTTTCCACTTTTTAGATGTTATGAGTGATACTGCTATGAACATTTGCATACAAGTTTTTGTGTGGACATATGTTTTCATTTATCTTGGGTTATATACCTAAAATAGGAATTGCTGAATCATCTATGTTTAGCCTTTTGAGAAACTGCCAGACTGTCTTCCTTATGGCTGCATCATTTTACATTCTCAGTTGTTGCAAATGATTTTTTTGTTGCTAATGATTTTTTTCCAATTTTTCCACTTCCTTGCTAACACTTATTACCTTTCTTTTTATTGTAACCATCCTAGTAGGTGTGAAGTGGTACATTTCACTGTGGTTTTGATTGACATTGTCCTGAAGATGAATGATGTTGCGCATCTTTTCATGTGCTCATTGGCCATGTGTGTATCTCCTTTGAAGAAATGTCTAGTCAAATCCTATATCCATTTTTAAATTGTGTTATTTGCCTTTTCATTATTGAGCAATAAAAATTCATTATGTATTTCAAATACAAATCTCATATTTGATTTGCAGATATTTTCTTCCCTGTAGATTTCTTTCTGGTGTTCTATGAAGCACAACAGTTTTAGTCTAGATAAAGTCAAATTTATTTATGTTTTCTTTTGGGGTTTTTTTTGTGCTTTTGGTGTCATATCAAAGCAACCATTGACTAATCTAAGGTCCCAAAGCTTTATGCCTATGTTTTCTTCTAAACTTTTTTAGTTTTAGCTCTTACATTTAGGTCTTTATCCCATTTCGTGTTAATTTTTATGTTGGGTGTGAGGTAAAGATCTAACTTTATCCTTTTGGATGTAATATACAGTTGTTCCAAACCATTTGTTGTAAAGACTGCTTTTCCCCATTGGATTATCTTGGAACCAGTTGGTCAAAAATCAATTGACCATAAATTTGAGAGTGTATGAGTTTCTAAAATACCTCTTTTCTAATACCTATATATTTTTTCCTAACAGGTTGAGTAATAGGTCATATCTCAGATTACTGTGACTCATTTAAATCAAAAAGTCCAGAAGAAAAGCTCCTTGTATAATTGTGTTGTTCCCCTAGAGCTGTTTAGGAGAAAATCTACTTGCAGCTAAAAGCATTCTTTCCCATTAGAGGTATTTGGCCCACACAGGAAACAGAAATCTAAATCAACTGGGAAACTGGAGACATAAAGGATCTCCTTAATTTCTGATGTATGCTCTAATTTCCTCTTTCTGTCCTCATTTTTCTCTCTTAATCCAGAATAATAATATTAACTTTCTATGAAATTCATGGAGATGGATCATCTCTCAAGTGTGTGGGTTCAGAATATATTTCTTGCCTAAAAGATCTCTTTAGCCACTTGCACACATAGGAAAAACTAAAACTTGGGACTCTGATCTCACAAACAAGGCACAGACAAGGATTTTTTCCTCAAATGCGTCAAAGGCTTAGGCGAAGAATGTGCTTTAGATTGAGATGGTTTTAGTAAACTCAATTAGCTCCAGTTCTAGGCTTATTTTACTGCTCCTGTATTTTGTCCCCATTTGTACTGATGAGTAATGGATTTATCTGTGTTCTATCATTTATATGATTAATATTTCCTCTAGGTTTGAGCGCTATGTGGTTCTCCTTTAAACGTGTACGGGGATTAGACTTGGCAGTGATTTAAGGTAATTAATTCATATGTCAGTTGTTAGCAAGATCCAGTAATTAAAGTCAACTTTAAGGTAAGTTATTAACTCTCCAATAAAAAAAAAAAACGCTTTATCAACTTATCCGTTTCAGCTATTTATTCTAGTTGACAGATGAGATAGGGCCATTATGGACTGCACATAATCACCTCTGTATTTCACTACTGAATAACGGGACCAAATGGAAGTCTGGGCTGTCCAAGGTCATAGTTTAAATCTAGAATAAACTGGTTCAGGTTGATGGGCATATGGGAGGGCACCCCCTTGGATCTTATTACCTTTGCAATGCTGTCTCAAATTTTGCAAAACCCATTTTTGCTCTGTTCAAAATTCTCAAACATATAAACTAAAAATAGCCTAGAGCAAAATTTTCAGATTGTGATCCGAAATATGAAATCACTTTCCTGTTTATATTGTATTTGTATAACACTATAAAAATAACTTTTTAGCTGTTCTCCATATGAACAGGCTAGGGGGAGGAACTCCAGTGAAGTGTAATACCTGCGGCACAACAGGTACAGCCCTTTTATTTGCAGGCCTCAGCTCATCACAAGTTTCCATCTCGTGATACTAAGGCTACATTTATTTTGCTTTATTTCTTGGCCTGACATCTGCTTACATTTACTCAGTTGAGGGCATGCCATAATGGGTCCTTTGCTTAAACCTTCTTGGCTTGTGATGAACTTACTACCAACATTAAACCCATGTCTGACTCTTTCATGTGGTCAGGGTGTCTATATAGTATTGGTTCCCAAATCCAGGTAATCATTAGACTTACCTGGAGTGACTTCTAAAGAGCTTTTCAAGTCTCACTCCAAATGTACTGAATCTAGATCTCTAGGGTAGAACCAGTTAATCTGTCTGTTTCAAATCTTTCCAAGCTAGTAATGATGGTCAGCCAAGTTTGGGACATGGTCTAGACTCTCTCCAGGGGCTTCGAGGTCCCACGGGGTTAGCCTTAGGGCATTGCCACTGAGAAAATGCCATCTACTTGCCAGAAGATACTAAAAGACCAGGGGTGCCTATTGCAATCTGCCCTTAATGACTACCTACTGCCTTGGCAGAGTCTTGCATTCCTTCTCTGAACTCCCTCAGGCTGTTCTTGTGACTTACTTGCTTTTGCAGCACTGGCACTGGTAAAAATAAGATAGACTCAGTCCTGACAGACCCGATGTGGACTCTCAGTTCAGCCTCCTCTATGGATGCCATTTGCCTGATCTGTGAATATTATCCCCCAAGGAGGATTACTTGGCAAGTTATATAAATATCTAACTACTAGGCTATACACCTGAAACTAATACAATATGGAATGTCAACTATAATTTAAAGAGTTAAAAGTAAAATTTATATATGTATATGTATATATGTGTATGTATATATATGTATCTTTGCTGAATATATATACACACACACACATATATATATAGTCTTCCCAAGGATGCAATGAAGACCAGCAGAATGTATTTGTATAGTACACAGTACACCCTGCATTTGGCATTATTACTTATTTGGCTGTACTTGTCCACCTCCCTTATGAATATGGTGAGTTAATGAAGTTGCTTCTCAATGTTTCCTGACTGTGGTGCCCTGGATTGCTCTGGGCAATGTTTGTCAAAGTAAAGGCACCTACATCTGAGTAGGAAGAAAAGAGGACAGAAGTCTGCTTTGCCGCAGCTCTAACATTCTATACTTTTTAATTTTTTTATTGCAGTATAACATACATGTAGAAAAGTGTGTTTATCATAAACAAACAGCTCAGTGAATTTCAGTAAGCTGAACAGATCCCTGTAACCAGCACGTAGATCAAGAAACAGAGTATTCCCAGCACCCCGGGAGCCCTCCACCGCATGCAGCCTTTTAGGACCCTTGTTGTAAGAAGAGCCCGCCTGTGGAGCACTCCTTTGCCCTGTCCCACTCTTCTCTCACAGGTCAAATCTCTTTTCCACGTGAGCCCTCCCCAATCCGAGAGGCTGGGCCTGTGGCCTCACTGGCACCCTTAATAGTGATGCTACTTCCTTTGTGAGAAGGATCACGAAGGGCGTTTCCATCATTTATATTCCTAGCATACACCCTAAACTGCTTGCAGTAGATGAATTCAGGTCCTGGCCAACAAGGAGTGGAGATCAGTCATTGCCTGAACCATTGGCACCTCTAGCATTTTCTCACAGAAGGGTGAATGAGGTGGATTCTAGGGTAATTACCTTTGTGTAATTGGAAGCTAAATCACTGATGACTGCATAGTTTAAATATCCATTTGAATACTTTCACTTTATTGCCTTTATGTTTACAGGACATGCTACCACCGAATAGGCTATTAATTTTTCCAAATTGGGTACACTAAAAGCTAGCACAGCTCAAATGGGTACCCTCTTTTTCCATCAATAGAGAGTTTTTCTTTATCTTTAATCCAACTATCCAAACAGTCTAATAGACCAGGACCCGTAATGATAAAGGTCTCACCCAAAAGAGATCAGGTTTTCTATGCAATAAAATTTAGGCAGGATTTTATATAGTTGAACAAGAACCTGGGGTGTTTTGCCTTTATCTTCTCAGGATTTAACATGCATACAAATCACATGGAGTTCTGGCTGAAATGAAGGTTCTGATTCGGTGGGTCCTGAGGAGCCCTGAGATTCTGCACTTCTAACAAGCTCTCAGGTATTGCTGCTGCTGCTGCTCTGAGGGCCACCCCTGAGTAACACAAGTATTCGGAATAAACACCGGCCAGAAGCCTGTATAAATATCTGAGCTTCAGTTTCCTAGTCTATATAGACTATTTCTAAGGTCCCTTATAACTGTACAATTTTACAGTTCAGTAATCCCTCTTCAACTATTAGCTAATTTGTCTTTAGGCTGGTGATTCTCATTGTTTATAAGTTGTTGTATTAGATCTTGTTATGTATTAGAAAGCCAGGTACAAACTCTTGCTTATGGCTGACAAGTTTTGTTTTCAGCCTTTTACAAGTCCCCCCCAGTCCATGGGAAGTTTTGGCTAACAATAACATGATGCTGGCCTTGGATCATAAGCTAAACTTGAGTCAGCACACTTGGGCTTCGGTCAGATAAGCGAGTGTGAACCTGGGAGTATACCCAAAAGAAAGGGACAGCTAATCCTACCTGAATAGGCAGTCCTTATGTGAATACAGGGTGGGGCAAAAGTAGATTTGCAATCGTAAGTATGCAAAACATAGAGTTTATTCCTGTATTATTATTTTCCATACAAACAACTGTAAACCTACTTTTACCCCACCCTGTACTTCACTCCAATAGCCACAACTGGGAAGAGCTGCAGAACCTGTAAAAAAAAAACTTCAAGTAACTTGCATTATTTAGGTTATGAAGAGAGGACAAAGGATACCTTAAGAATTTTTTAAATGGCAGCAGAAATTAGCATATCCTCTGAAGTAAATGTCTTCACAGTGCATCAGAATAAATTTAGGTTAGCTCTAAGGCAGAACTTTCTCATAATAATGATGGTCCTAGGGGATGGGATTGCCAATGGTAAATTTTCTTAAAGACCCTTAAAATGAACAACCCTGGCTGGTGTGGCTCAGTGGATTGAGCGCCAGCCTGCAAGCCAAAGGGTCAAGGGTTCGATTCCCAGTCAGGGCACATGCCTGAGTTGCAGGCCAGGTCCCAGTTGGGGGTGCATGCGAGGCAACCACTCATTGATGTTTCTCTCCCTCTCTTTCTCCCTTCCTTCCCATCTGTCTAAAAATAAATAAATAAAATATTTTGAAAAAAGACCCTTAAAACCAACAATAATCCTTCTCCATCAACTATCAGCTATTATTATATATCAGCTACTATTATCAGTTATTAGTTGATCTACCAAGTGGATTCAGCGAAGACATCATTCTAGGTATTGAATACAAGGAGTTATATACTTATCAAGCCATTAGGGGGGCTGAAAGAACAGAATTTAGAAGGCTGTCCTTAGACTTCCAGGTCTGACCACATAGCAACAGTCAAGAGGCCAAGAAGCCATGGAGATCATTGCCAACATCACAGCTACTTTTCACCAATGGAGTTGATGGCAATAGAGACACAGAAAGTCTTGCCACTGAGAATCACATCTAATGTAGCACACATATCAACGACTGACAGGGAGAACTGGCAGGCCATGAAAATGACCCCCATCTGGTTTTAACCTTCCAAATTTCATAACATATTATATCTGATTGGCAAAATCTATGCAGAATCCTATTAGTGTGGAAGTCTAAGAATTATAGTAGTTGGGTTTTTAACTGTAAGTTGATTGTATTGAAGTGTAACATACAGAAAAATATACAAATCATAATCAGACTGCTTGATGAATTTTCATAAAGTGAGCATACCCATGTAACCAGCACCTGGATTTGGAGCCAGAAATGACTAGCACACCAGAAGACCCCTGAATCAGGGCATTTTCTAGGCATTATCCCCCCTGAATGTAACTGCAATCTTGGCTTCTGATATCACAAAGCAAATTTGTTTATTTTCAAACCTTATACAAAGTGGGATGATACAGTACGCACTCTTTTGTGACTGGCTTTTCTCACTCAACATTGTATTTGTGAGAATTATCCATGTTGTATGTAGCAATAGTGTCCTATTTTCATTGCTGTATAGAATTCCATTAGATGAGTAACGCAATTTCTGCATTCTACTGCAGATGGACATGTGGGTTGCTTCTAGTTTGGGGTTATTACAAATAGTGTTGCTATGAACATCAGTAAACATATGTATGCACTTCAATTGGACACATAAGAGTGGAATTTCTGGGTTATAGAGGATGTGTATGTTAGGCTCAAATAGATACTGCCAGTTTTCCAAAGTAATTAATGAGTGTGCCACCTCCTTACCAAACTTGGGGTTTTCTGTCTTTAATATTTAAATGCCTCTTCAGGTCTTTCTCCCACTTTTCTATTGGGTTGTCTGACTTTTTTCTTGTTGTTCTTTGTAGTTCTTTATAGTGAATGAGTCCTTTGTTGGATATCTGTATTGGAAATATCTCTTGCCACTCTGTGGCTTTTTTCCCCTCACTTGTTTAATAGTGCCTTTTGAGGAAGATGTAGTTCAGTTCATCAGAGGTTTTCCTTTACGGCTTATTTAGTTTAAGAAATCTTTGCTGACTCCAAGCTCATAAAATTATTCTCCTATGTTTTCTTGGGAAAGCTTTATTATTTACTCTTCACATTTGGCTTTATAATTTGTTTGGTATTGATTTTTGTATACAGTGAAAAGTAGGAAATACAGCTTTGACACCTTCTGACTTCTATAATACTGTGGAGTGGGGATGAGTATCTCTAAAAGGTGGTGAAAATGAATGCTGAGTGCCAAGAGACCGTATCTAACAGTTAATGTAGGTGAGTTTTACGCTATATAAAACAGCACCAGACTGTGAATTTTCCTGAACCTCTTTCAAGTGTGATGGTCTGTGATAGACCATTTTTCACATTCCACACTTCCCTAATGGCTACAGTCCACCTCAGGTAGTTGCATTGTCTCTTCTTTCTTATCCTGCCTCTTGGAATCTCACCACTGTTGCAAGAGCACTGTGTTCATTTCCAGAAATAACAGCAAGAATTGGTCTGCTTTCAAATAAATGAAAAGAAGACCAGAATTAGACTTGATGGATGAATGTGAATGTTAGAATACCTTTAAAGAAATTTAATTTTACTACCCAATCTAAGAAAGCATGGACAAGTATAGGGCATTGCTCCAAAAGGCTTGAGCAAGGCCCTGGCCAGGCAGCTCAGTTTGTTAGAGTGTCATCCCCCAGGGCTGTCCATCCCATGGCCCCTGGGCTGAATGCAGCCCAGGATGGCTATAAATGCAGCCCAACACAAAATCATAAATGTACTTAAAACCTTTTTTAGCTCATCAGTTTTCATTAGTGTTTGTGTATTTAATGTGTGGCCCAAGACAACTCTTCTTCCAATGTGGCCCAGAGATGCCAATAGTTTGCACACCCTTGGAGAAGGTTACACCAAGGTTGTATGTTCGATCCCCTGAAAGGGCACATACTAGAAATCAGCCAATGAATGGAACAACATAAATAAATGGAACAACAAACTGTTGTCTCTCTCTCTTTCTCTCTCCCCCTCTCCTTTCCCACCTCTCTCTCTAAAGATCAATGAATTTAGACTTCTGATCAAGATGGCAGAATAGGCAGATATGGCTCGCCTCCTCTCATAACCATGTTAAAATTATAGCTAAGAGGAAAAAAGAAACCACATCCATCCAGAGGGATAGGAGGGCCACAGATAGGAAACAGACTGATCCCACATCCAGGTGTGGTGGATAAAAATTCGGGAGGAATATCATGGGAATGAGTAATTCCAGCCCCACACCAGGCCCTCCAGCCTAGGGTTAGTTCCAGTGTCAGGAAAATAAATCCCCACAACTTCTGGCTGTAAAAACCAGCAGGGATTGAGTTGGTAGAAGAGGCTACTAGAGCCATAAGCAGTGCCTCTTAAAGAACCCACACACAGACTCACTTTCTCAGAGTCACTTCTTCTGGGATCTGGCACAGGGGAGGGGACTTTAGGGACACCAGCGGCATGCAGGGGGAGGCTGAGGTATCTGGTATCAAGGCAAGCAGTGGTCATTGTCCCTTTTCTAGGCTCTCCCACCACAGAGCCAGCAGAATGGTGCCATAGATAAGATTCTATCAACCTGCTGACTTACACTGTTTGACCCACCTTGGAGATCCCCAGAGACTCCACCCCACCCAACTTATGGACCCACCCAAGCTGCTTTTCCATATGAATGAACAAGCAGCAGCTGGCCTCAATGAGCACCAGGCCCAGGAACTAGCAACTTAAATTCACAGGTTGGCTTTGCCTGGAAATCTCCAAGCCCAGCACAAGTAGCAGCCACCTCAGATTGTTTTGTAACTCAGGCAGGGTGGCCTGGGAAAAACAAAGGTGTGGGCTGACCTTGGCCTGCACCACCCAGGAAATACCAGGGCCTGCACACCCAGTGGACAACTACAGACCATGTTGGAGCACCACCACCCTGCCCCTGCACAGCTTATCCTCCATCAAGGGTAGAGGTTGGTGGTAAGTGGTGGCTTTAGTGATAGGGGAGGCTGTAACACTGGACCCTACATATTAGGCCACACTACCAAAACACAGAGTCAAAGCAGCACTACCCAAAGAAACATGGTCCAAATGAAAGAACAGATCAAAACTCCAGAAAAAGAGCTAAACAATATGGAGATAAGCAATCTATCAGATGCAGAGTTCTGGACATAACGCTGGACATAAGGATGCTCAAGGAGCTTAGTGAGTACCTCAACAGCATAAAAAAGATCAGTGAGAAATTAAGAATACACTAGTTGAAATACAGACCAATTTACAGGGAAACAACAGTACCGTGGATGAAGCCAGAATAGAATCAATGATTTGGAACATAAGGAAGCAAAAAACAACCAATCAGAACAAGAAGAAAAGAGAATCCAAAAAAACAAGGTAGTGTAAGCAGCTTGTGGGACTACTTTACAATGGGAATACAATCCAACATTCACATTGTAAGGGTGCCAGAATGAGAAGAGAAAGAGCAAGAAATGAGAAATCTATTTGAAAAAATAATGAAAGAAAACTTCCATAATTTGGTAAAGGAAATAGACATGCAAGTCCAGGAAGCACAGAGAGTCCCAGACAAGATGGATACAAAGAGGCCCACCCCAAGGCATATCATAATTAAAATGCCAAAGGCTAAAGACAAAGGGATGGGAAGGGAGGTGTGGACAATGGGTGAGAGGTGAGGGGATTAAGAAGTACAAATAGATAGTTACTGAATAACCATGTGGATGTAAAGTACAGTATAGGAAAGGGAGTAGCCATGACCCATGGACATGAATAAGGGTGAGGGTGATTGCCTGAGTGGGTGGGGAGTGCTGGGTGAAGAGGAGCAAAGGGGGGGGGACATCAGGACAACTGTAATAGTATAATCAATAAAATACAATTAAAAAATAAAAAATGCCCTGACAAAGAAAAAAAAGCAAGTTGCAGATCAATCTCACATTTATATATAGAAAAACAAAAAATTAATGAATTTAAGAATAAATAAATAAATAGATAGATAGATAAATAGATAAATAAAAACTGAAGAAAAAGTGGGTTCTCCTATATGGTTTTAACAAGCTCCCTTACTCTACCTCTACCCACTTATAGGCACAACTGTTATCAATGGAAAATGAGTTCTTGTGGTGTTAAGAGGAACCTGGGACCTGCAGGGGAGGATTGGGTTTCGAGGCATGTGTTACTGATGATGTAAAATTAAGGGGTTCTCCTCTTGACTTCCCAATGTCCCATATCCATCTGTCCCGCCATGGAAAAGTCCAATCTTGTCTTCAGTAGGGCCAGTATAAAGGCCACTTCCCAGAGTTTCTGCTCCATGTTAAAGCACAGTTCAGCATCCAGCTAGCTTAGCATGTGTTTCCAGCTGCAGTCCATTACTGTGCTGCAGTACTCAGGCTCCCTTCTGGAGCCTGCATGTGGAGTCCCCATGGCCATGGGCCACATGGCTGCTGAGGCCACATGGCTATGGAACAGGTGAGCACACCAGATAAGTGTGGACCCCAAGCAAGAGGGAGAAAAAGAGAGAGACAGAGATAGACAGAGGCAGAGAGAGAGAGAGAGAGAGAGAGAGAGAGAGAGAGAGAGACGGCACACTTCTTTGTTCCCCTGGGATTATTCCCCTGGGATTATATTAGTTTGGGTTTGGGATGGACCAGGTGCTTTTTCAAAAGAACCAATGAATGTCCCAAGCCTTCATGGACTTTGAATGGGTTTACACCCCCTAGTTGTCAGGTCTCTTTAGTCCAGAACCTCACCCTGTACTCTCCCCTTCCTCTGCCCGCCGCCTGCCAACAATCTGGTACGAGTCGGAGGAAGGGAGGAGTGGTAATTCTCTTGGTGGAGCTATGCTGTGATCCCTTGGGGTGTGAAGCTGTGGTTTCCTGGCTCAGCAAGCAGGCTTATGCTCCCCAGCTTATTTAGTTCAATGTCTAGTTCCCTTTGCTCCCCTTCCCTATTGATAATTAGTTAAATATCAACAGTAACACAACCATCCCCTACAATTTTTTTCATGTGGAATACTCAATCCTATATAAGGTATTGTATAAAGGAGGTCTGGAAACAAGTTTCCTAGCTTCCCTGCACCAGATTCCCCCCTCTTCTGGAAATCACAGTATAGCCACTGGAACAATAAATGAATGTAGAGCAAAATTCTTCTCAACCATTTTGTACCTGAATCACTGCTTTTTCCTTTGACATTTGAATATATCTTTTGGCTCCTTAATAATAATAACTAAAATGGGTTCTTTATTCAACTCAATTTCATGTCCCCTTTTGTCTGGCCTATTAGGAAAAGTAACACTGCTCAATTCAGGTCATACTGCAATGGTGATTTGCAAGCCATCTTACACAGCGTCAAGGCTTTTGCAGTGGGGCAGGGGTGGTCTTGGCCTGTCCTTAACAAATTCACAATGATACACCAAGGCTGATATATTCCACTGGAGTCTCCACAGCCCCTTTATGTCTAAGAGCTTTCTATTGTCGGGGAATCCCCTAGAGGTCTATCTGCATAGATGCACCTGAGAGCCATTGCCCCTTGGTTCTTCCAATTCCTATTTGTCAAGCACTCCTGTAATCACTCCATATGCATGTTCCTATTTAACCCTCATAGTAATCTAGATTATTATCTACATTTTATAGAAGAGGACATTGAGGTTAGGTAATATGCCCCATGCCCTTGCATCTTGTTAGTGGCGAAGCTTTTGCTGTGGATTGATTTTCTTTACTCTTTTGTGTGAATATCCATGAATAATCTACTTGCCCAACCTTGCTCTCCCCCTCAGATCTTAGACAAACTTCTCCATATCATCTCCCCTTCTCTCCAGAATTCATCTTTGCAAAGACCCATCATACCAAGGCATGTCTGTCATCTTAGTTAATCTCCTCATTCAACTCAGGAAAGCAAGAATTTCTAGACACAAGTTATATGTCCCACACAAGTTTTGACACTGAATGGGACAGGAAGCGAAAGAAGTGCAAGAGTCCCTTTCATAGGAAACACAAATGGAATTTAACTTAATTAGAAAGAAAAGTAAGTCCTTTACCTACTAACCCATTGATTTGACACTTCAGACTCAGATATATGAACAGCTATTGTTGTTTTTGATGGCCCTTTTCTCTAGGTCATCTGCTAGAAGTAGTAAAGTTTCCTCTTCTCATTTGTGAGCTACTGACCCCTAAAGGTCCCACCTCCACCCACATTCCCCCTCCAGGTTCAGTGGGTCTCAAGTCTCAATTTCCCAATTCACCAGTATGCTCCAAGGCTTCCACAGGGATTCAGATGGGAATGGAATTGGTGGGCTAATTGGAAGTGCTATTTCATAGTCAGTATATATTTTTAATGTTTTTATTTTATTTTTAGAGAAAGGGGAAGGGAGGGGAAAAGGAGAGAAACATTGATCCATTCCCTCTGGTATGCACCCAACCGGGGACTGAACCTGCAAACCAGGCATGTGCTCTGACTGGAAGTTAAACCAGTGACTTTTCACTTTGTGGGGCGATGCCCAACCTACTGAGCCACGCAAGTCAGGGCAGAGTCAGTATAGTTTTGATAGGTTTTAGGGATGAACCTGGTACCTAGCCACAGTACATATAATTTTTATTAAAAGATTATGTACATTCCCCCGCCCCCCCCCCCAAAATACTCTTGGAACTCAATCTGGCAACACTCCTTGATTACCATGTAACCATGTTACATTCTTCGCATTTCTTAAGTACCTTAACTTATAAAGCTGGCACTTTTCAAGTGGAACTTTGGTATTTTTCCCAATTTTTTACTCTCCCAGACTGAAGTACAAGGTTCTTCCTGATCTTGACTTGAGCAAATGCGTGTCTCTAGCCACTTCAAGGAAAACAGAGCTTTCTCATAGGGATAATTTCAGACTTTATAGCATTGTTTTTCAAAGTTCTGATTAACTTTGTTTGTCTAGAATCTCCTGAAAATGAACCCCTCATTAGCTGAATGTGAGATGACCTACTGTGGGAACTAGTGGTACTGGAACATTGTACCCAAGAGTTCTGTGACCATGAGCTTAGCTCTAGAGAAGGGAAAATGAAAACCGTTCTCTCCATCCCATCATGAAGGTCAAGCCCAGGAGCTTGGTCAAATAGTTCATGACCCCAATGGAAAGCAGGATATCAGAGTTTCATAAGAAGAAACATAAAATCCCTAACCTCAGTGATCAATTCATCTTAACGCTTCCCCCTTCGATGTACAGCCATTTCATGAGACTGCTGGGCACACCACCTGCAGGAAGGGGAGAGTACTGAAATTGAAGATACCCCTAAACTTGTCTTGAGGAATTTTTAACCTCTATCCAACCTTCACAGAATTGTAATCTGAGAAATGGGGTCATGATACCTATTTAACAGGAAATCGTAAGATCACATGAGATATAAGAAAGTACTTTATTAATGTTAAAGCAGATTTTGACAATTTACTTTTTTATTTCCTCTGTTTTTTAACCTAGAAAGTGTCCTGACCAGCCATATGATCACATTACACATTTTAAAATCATTGCTAGACTCTGGCATTGGTGGTATGGCAATAGTAAAAGCAAACACACACATACACACACCAGAAAGAGGAGTGCAGGTGGTGGGGTACGTGTGTGTACATGCCCACGTACTGGGTTTTCTTCATTCGCCAAAGTCTATAAAGGCCTCTTAGTGTTCAGATGGGCAGGAGCACAAATAAAATGGGGAATTGCCTTCAGTGTCAGGGAATCCACATTAATTTTACTGAAAAAATAGCTGTCTATCCCAAGTTTATTTCATTACTTTTTAAAAACAATAGCCATTTTTATTGCTAATAGTTTTCAAAGACTGGGAATTTTTTTTTTTTACTGGTTAAGTAAGAAAAAATGGTTAAGATTTTTAAATTGGTTAAGATTTCTTAAATTTCTTAAAAAGATAAGAGGTCATCTTAGAATAGCTCTGTTTTAAGAGTCGAGGTAAATTTCAATTTGGAGCAAGAGTGACTTAGAGCAGATGCCTGTTTCCAGTGCCACTCCAGTGGAAACCTTAGGGTGAATTCCACCTTTAAAAAAAAAAAGGTCAGGATGTGTATGGACTCAGTAAGGGTGGAGAAAGGAAAGCCGATAGTGACTCAAGACAGTTTTTGGAAAAAGGATTATGCCTCCACCCCCACATGCCTGATGCCGGGAACTCCCACTTTGGAAGATGAGACAGATCTTGACATTGGAAGATGAGACAGATCTTGACACGAAAGCAGATTGAAGTAGTGACCCACCCTAGAAAAGAAACTAAATGCATTGTTAGCTTCTAGATTGCACAGTTAAAGATATAAGATCAGCAGTGCACTGTGACCAGTACACTCAAAGGCCTTAAAAACACTTATCTCTTGGTGAGCAATTTCAATTTTAGGACTCTATGCTCAGGAAGTAATTAAGCATATATGCAAAGATTGAGCTACTGGTAGATCATCCAAGCTATGTATGTTCAACATACAGAAATAATAAAAGCTACCTAAATATCCAACTATAAGAGTTTAGTTAAGTAAACACATTCATATACAGGATGGAGCAAAAGTAGGTTTACAGTTGTGTATATGGAAAATACTACAATAATTATAAATAATAATTCAAGAATAAACTGTTTCACATACTCACAACTGTAAACCTACTTTTGCCCTACCCTGTATCATGTACTATTATACTTAAAGCAATGGTATAGATAAATATTTATTAATGTGATAAGATGTCTAAAATTAATTAAGAACACAGGTAACCAACCAATATGTACTCAATGATTCCATTTTTGTAAAATAAATAAATATGTGAATGTAAGTCAGTTTTAAAAGCTCTTAAAGGGTTTCTGGTTCAAGGTGGTAGACTGAGCATATGCATTTAATCTCCTCTTGTTTTACAAATATCATTGAAATTATTTTAAAACACACACACTCGCAAAGAATACAATTTATAAAAGTGCAAAAAGAAACTCCTCCCGGCTTTACTCCCAACCCAACTCTGGACCTTGCTCCTATTTCTCTGAGTGGAAGAATGCTGAAATAGGACAACAAGAAAAGGAGGCTTTTTTACTTTTTGATTTATACTTTCTGTAGTATTTTAATTTTTCATTAGTATGTATGTATTTTGGTAACTTCAAAATTATTGAAGGATTTTCTTTGGAGAGTGAATAAAATCTTTAAAAAACTATTGAAAGATAGATACGAATATGTTAATACAATAGCATCACATTATTTTGCACTTAGTTTCACTAGGATTCAAGTAAGCTTGGTGAGGGCAAAAGGCAAAAGAGAAAGAATGGAGGAAGAGGGGAAAGGGAAAAAAAGAGAAGAGAAGAGGGAGTGCAAGAGAGAACACTTAATGATGTGATGATTTCTGCCTGCCCATCCATTCAATTTGGGCTTGAACTTAACCCAAAGTAAAGCTGAACTAGATGATGTCATTGTGACCCCTTTCTTATCCTGAGTACTTTTCATACTTTGAGTATCTAGTCATGCAGAGTGTGATTCTAGTGTTAACAGAGCCTTTTATTTTTGTTTTTACATCTAAATAACATGGCTTTTAAACACAACAACTTCATTAGGTGTTCAGCTGAGGATGCAACTGATTTTTTTATTCCAATTGATTAAATTAAGGTCCTTGAAGGGAAATTCTCATTCCTCCCTCTCTTAATTTAACATTAATTCCCAAAACTACAGAAAGCCAGTGCAACATCTGATCAATATGGTGGTGTAGGCAGGCATGGCTCACCTCCTCCCATAGCATGTCAAAATAACAACTAAAATATAGAATAACCATCACTCTGAACCATCAGAAATCAAGTTGAATAGAAGTCTGACAACTATGGAATTAAAGAAACCACACCCATCCAGTCTGGTAGGAGGGGCACACACATGGAATGGGTTGGTCCCTCACACACATATGGTAGATAGAAATTCAGGAGGATATCTCAGGAGCGAGGAGTCCCAGAGCCACACCAAGCCCCCCGGCCCAGGGTTCCAGTGCCAGGAAGAAATGTCCCCACAACTTCTGGCTACAAAAACCAGTGGGGATTGAGTCAGGGTAAGAAACTGCTGGAGCCACAAGCAGTTTCTCTTAAAGAACCCACACATAGACTTACCTACTCAGACTCACTCCCTGTGAGCTTCAGCACTGGGGTAGCAGCTTGAACGGCACCAGTGGCATACTAGGAGAGGCTGAGGTGTTTGGCATCAAGGCGAGCAGAGGCCATTGCCCCTTTTCTAATTCCTCCCCCCGACAGAGCCACAGAGCCAGTAGTCTGGTGCCATATCTGAGACTCCATCCACTTGGCTAACCCTGTTTGACTCATCTTGGAGATCCCCACAGACTCAGCTCCACCCAGCTTCTGGGCCCACCCAAGCTGCTTTTCTAATAAATGGCTGGTCTTGGCTCATGCTGCACAACTTCCTTAATCCTCTCCAACAGGCAACAGTTGGCCTCAGTGAGCCTCAGGACCAGCACTAGCAGCAGGCAGCCTAGATGCACAGCTTGACTTTGCATGGATATCTCCAAGCCCAGTGCAAGTAACAGCCATCACAGATTGCTTTACAACTCAGGCAGGGTGGCCATGGGCAAAATACTTATGGAAGATGACCTTGGGCTTCACCACATGGAAACCCCAGGGCCAGAACACCCAGTGGACAGCTATAGACCACATCAGAGCACCACCACCCTGCTCTTGCACAGCTGATCCTCCATGGAAGGTGAAGCTTGGTGGTCAGTCGTCACAGCCAGTCTTTTCATCTGACTGGCCTGGGTAAATCCCTCTCATTGATCTGCCAACAGCAACCAAGACTCAACTACAAGAGTAAGTGTACTCAACTTACACAAAGGGTATATCTTGATTATTCAGCCTGGGTGATAGGGGAGGCTGTGCCACTGGACCCTACAGGACACCTACCACATTAGTCCACACTGCCTAGACAGGGAATCACAGCAGCTCTACCTAATACATAGAAACAAACACTGGGGGGCTGCCAAGATGAGGAGACAAAGAAACATGACCCAAATGAAAGAACAGATCAAAACTCCAGAAAAAGAGCTAAACAATATGGAAATAAACAATCTATCAGATGCAGAGTTCAAAACACTGGTCATAAGGATTCTCAAGGAACTTGGTGAGGACCTCAGCAGCATAAAAAAGATCCAGCCAGAAACAAGCAATACACTAATTGAAATAAAGAACAATTTACAGGGAAATAACAGTACCGTGAATGAAGCCAGAATCAAATCAGTGATTTGGAACATAAGGAAGCAAAAAGACAACCTACCAGAACAACAAAAAGAAAAAAGAATCCCCCAAAATAAAGCAACCTCTGGGACAACTTCAAGAGGTCCAACATTAATATCATAGCAGTACCAGAATGAGATGAACAAGAAATTGGAAATCTATTTGAAAAAGTAATGAAAGAAAACTTCCCTAATTTGGTGAAGAAATAGACATGCAAGTCCAGGAAGCACAGAAAGTCCCAAACAAGATGGATACAAGGAGGCCCACCCCAAAACACATCATAATTAGAATGCCAAAAGTTAAAGATAAAGAGAGACTCTTAAAATCAGGAAGAGAAAAGAAGTTAATACTTACAGGGGAGTTCCCATAAGACTGTCAGCTGATTTCTCAAAAGCAACTTTGCAGGCTAGAAGAGACGGCAAGAAACACTGAAAGTCATGAAAAGAGGGGACTTACAACCTAGATTTCGTATGCAGCAGATCTATCATTTAGAATTAAACAGCATTTAAAGAGCTTCCCAGACAACAAAAAACTAAGAGTTCATCATCATCAAACGATTCTTATATGAAACGTTAAGAACCATTCTTATATGAAAAGATTTACTTAAGAAAAAGATCAAAATTATGAAAAATAAAATGGCAATAAATACATATCTATCAACAATTGAATCTAAAAAGCAAATTAAACCAACAAAAAGAACAGAATCATGGATATAGAGAGCATTTTAATGGTTGTCAGATGGGAGGGAATATAGGGGAATAGGTGAGCAGGTGAGGGGATTAAGAAGTACAAATAGGTAATTACAAAATAGCCATGGGAATATAAAGTACAGTATAGGAAATGGGAACTTATACGTATGACCCATGGACATGAACAATGGTGGAGGGCTTGCCTGAGGGAGTGGAGAGTGCTGGATAGAGGAGGGTGAAGGGAGAAAAATCAGGACAAGTGTAATAGTATAATCAATAAAATATCTTTTTTTAAAAGGAAAGAAAGACAGTGCAGGATTAGTAATCTAATTCTAAGGTGTAGTTCTAAGGTGTTTATTTTCCCCCCTCTCTATTTAGTCATATTTTCGATTTGAACAATGAGGAAGTATCCCTTTGTAACATAGAAAACTATATTAAAAATTTGTTAACCAGCCCTGGCTGGTATAGCTCAGTCGAGCCTGCAAACCAAAAGGTCACTGACTGGTTAGATTCCCCATCAGAGCACATGCCTGGGTTGTGGGCCAGGTCCCCAGGAGGGGGCTCATGAGAGGCAACCATGCATTGATGTTTCTCTCCTCCTCTTTCTCTGTCCTTTCCCCTCTCCCTAAAAAGTAAATAAAATCTTCAAAAAAAAAATGTTCCATATCCACCTTCACCTAGCCAGTAGGTACTCAGTGGCTTATTCTCTTTTCCAAATGCAGCAGGATTTTATGACTCGACTCAGTTCTTAGAGCCAACTTATTCCCTCCTGCTGCTGCAACTTTGTGATACCACAGCATCACAATTTTGTATCTCACAAAATTCACCCAATCCCAACCAGAGGGAAAGGGAGGTGGGGTGACGTAGGAGAGTGCATAAGGGTGTAAATGGTGACGGAAGGAGACTTGACTTGGGGTGGGGAACGCACAGTACAGTGTATAGATGGTGTATTGTAGTATTGTATACCTGAAACCTATATAATTTTATTAACCAATGCCACCCCAATACATTCAATAAAAAGCAAAAAGGAAGGAAGGAAGGAAGGAAGGAAGGAAGGAAGGAAGGAAGGAAGGAAGGAAGGAAGAAAGAGAGAGAGAGAAAGAAAGTTCTTCTGGGTCAAAAAGAATTCAAAAGTAAAATAGAAGAATATCTTTAAAGTAGCAATAACAAAAATACTAAAACTATTTGAAAATAAAACTTTACTCACAAAAAAATGTATACCTTAAACACTTTGATTACTAGGATAGAAATGAATATGAAATAGCTATGCATTCAAAGCAAAGCTTAGAAAAAGAAAAACAACATAAATCAGCCCAAAAGAATAAAAGACTTTAAAAAAAGGAAATTGGTAAACAATCAAGATAATAAAATTGATACAGCAAAAAAAAATAAAGCTTTTTCAAAAGTTAAAAAAAAACCCCTTGCCCAATACCAATCTGTGTCAGTTGGTACAAATAACTAGATGCTCAGTTGGGTTTTTACCTTGTGTAAAATGCTTTATGAAATTTTAAGAAACCAAGTTTATTTTCATCAGTAAGATTTTCGTTTCAGAACTTGAAATATATGTACTTTGAAAATGCCATTTGTAGTAGAAACATTAAATAGGCTACTACTTTATTGTATAAATTAAAAAGTTATTCAAGAAGCTGAAGGTATCAGAAAAGGAACTCAGTTTTGCTTTTGTCTGCAAAACTGAGTGATCAGGATTGGGCTGTCCCCGAAGAACAATTATGAAATCCTGAAAGGACAATCAACCAGCTCTCTCAATGGCCTGTGGAATAACCAAATCCTTTGGCTACTTTAGAAGTTAGAGAGTAAGATGCAGCTGAAAGCTGCCTACTCTTTAAAGGGGCCCAACCCTGTAGAAATCTGTCCGAACTGGTAGCCTGACCAAGTTTCAGGATTAATAGTTCCGACCTGTGGCAAGTGAGACTCCAAGACTGTATGTTCTTATGGAGGATGGATACTTGGATAGACGCCTAATTACAAGGGATCCAGTTTTAATACCTTATTATGTGGTGAAGAACAATTTATTTAATCTCCTTGACTCCTTTATTTTTATAGATTTAAAATAGGAATCCTATTCTTTGTTCTGCCCATTAAATGAGAGGCTCCTTATGGGTGTACAATGCTGGGATTCTCAAGTACAAGAAAAAGCTTTAAGCCCTGGCTGATTGGAGCATTGTCCCAGACACTCAAAAGTCGCAGGTTTGATTCCCAGTCACGGCACATACCCAGGTTGCAGGTTCGTTCTGCGGTCAGGGTATGTGCAAGAAGACAACCAATCTCTCTCTCTTTCTCTCTCTCTCTCTCTCTCCCCCCCCCCCCCGCTCTCCTCCTCTCTCTCCTCCTCTCTCTCTCTCTCTCCCCCTCTCTCTCTCCTTCTCTCTCTCTCTAAAAACAATGAAAAGGAAAATGGCCTCAGGTGAGGATACCAAAAAAAGAATAAGCTTTAAAATATTTATTAAGAAAAAAGGATAAAACATTCTATGTATTGCAGAGTTGTTGGGCCTTTTAAGTGTGGGAAGCAGACGAGCAGTTCCTAATGAGCCCAGTGGGCAGCCTGGAAATATTTTCATGTTCCCTTTTAGCTTTTTGCACCTTGTTTACTTGTTAAATGAATGCCCTGGCAACAAGAATTGCATTTTTTCTTGCATGGAATCCATCTCTAAGAAAAGACACACCTGGAAGATGTCAATATCAATTTGCTGGCCAAGTTAGAGTGAGCGCATTGACAGGGTTGGCATGGATCATAGCCTTAATCCTTTCTCAGTGCTCAGAGAAGCAAAGGGCGCAGGAGAGTACCTGTCAGGGGAGTTCATGTGAGTCCCACCCTGCCTGCCCATCCGCAGGAGGCCGCCCACTGCTGCTTCCCCTGTCATGTGACAGGACTGCTGCAGGTGCTCCACAGCCAGCTCGGCTGAAACCATATTGGGGGAAATCTCAGACAGCTGCAAGTCCAGATAGAAGTTCTGAAAATCCTTTTTGAGACAAAGGCCTGTCCCCTCAGGTCCACTAAGATTCCTGACAGTACCTCAGTCTGAGCCTTTTTGTTCATCACCTCCAAGACCTCGGACTTGCTGTTAAGCCATTTACCTGATACCCACCTGCACCTCCAAACTCACCACAAATTTCTAGGATATTCTGTCTATTGCACAATTTTACCCAGAACTCTTAGGTATGCTAAAATTTCCTTCCAGTTTTGACTGCGCTCAGCAACTCCATTGTCATTGTAACGATTATTCTCACGCCAGGTCCCAATGAGCCTGCTGGGTTGGGCCTATCCTGGTTCTCCCTACCACCCTCACCCACTCTGCCCTACCCACCGTCTTCTTTGTTGGGTCAGTGCCCTCTTACAGAAAGCCAAAGTGTAAACCCTACTAATGTACCACTCTTTGCCCTTGATCACATATGACAGACCTAGGACATGCTCCTTAGAGTCTACAATATTTGATAATAGAAGAGCTGGTGATGGCATATTTTCTCCTCCTCCTGCTTTTGGTGTTGTTGTTTTGTGTCTAGTTTATTTAACTTAAGATACCATTTCCAAGGTTTTCTGTGTTCTAGCATATATCAGAATTCCATTTCTTTTCCTCCCGCTTGTTAATTCCTCCTTATTTCCCTACTTCTGAGATGGGCACTGATTAATGTACCAAACTGATCTGGAGAGGATGAACTAGATGCACGCACATTATGGAGCTTGGCCTCAGTGGAAAGGTATTAGAATCCTCACCTACCAGTCCAACCATGATATCTAATTTTAAGCTTTAAACATCTAAAATAAGAACAGCTATGAAAATACTAACCTTCTTGTGAGACTGAGATAAAATGAAGTAATAGGTATGAAAGCACTTTGCCAATTGTTTGAAACAAATAAACCCTGTTAGCAGTCATCGTAGTGGTTCTTTGCCAAGGCAAACAGCCAAGACTTTGAGTAGAAAAGTCAGTGCATCACCCACCTCCCGCCTTCTTCTTCCCGGCCCCACCCCTGATGTCCCAATGCTCACTGCCTTCTATCGGACCCAAATCTCTCACTTCCCTCCTCACCCCATGTTTCCTCACATCCTTCAGCACCAGTGGAAACTTCCCAATGAGCTGTGGATCTCATTATCAGATTATAGAAATAAGGCATGAATACAGATTAATTCTTCTGGAATACATTTGCATTTTAAAAGAGTTTATTAATCAGAAAGATATATATTAATCAGAAATACATTTCTGAGATATATATATATATATATATATGGAATGAACTGTAGAGGAAAATGGGAAACTTTTAAAATGTAGTTTGGGGGGGTGAGGGAAAAAGGGAAAACTGTACTTGAACAACAATAAAAAAGTGTTAAAATTAAAAAAATAAATAAAATAAAATGTAGCTTTGGCTTATTTTTCAGATTTTAAATTAATGCCTATGATAGTTGGCAGAAATGCATTCATCTTTTCACCAAAATATATGAACAGGAATACTCATAGGCTCACCATTTGTAATAGCCCCAAACCAGAAACAATCTGAATGCCCATCATCAGTAGAATAGGTAAATTAACGCAGACTTTTTTACTGACTTGTCCCCTAGAGCAAGGGACATAAAGGAAAGAATAAACAAATGGGACCTCATCAAAATTAAAAGCTTCTGCACAGCTAAAGAAAACAGTATCAAAATTAAAAGAGAACCAACTGTATGGGAAAACATATTTGCCCATGACACCTCAGACAAAGGTTTAATCTCCAAAATATATAAAGAACTTACAAGACTGCACTCTAAGAAGACAAGGAATCCAATTAAAAAGTGGGCAAAGAACTTGAACAGACACTTCTCCAAGGAGGACATACAGAAAATCCAAAGACACATGAAACGATGTTCAATATCACTAACTATCAGAGAGATGCAAAATAAAACCACAATGAGATATCACTTCACACCAGACAGAATGGCCATCATAAACAAAGCAACAAACAACAAGTGTTGGAGAGGTTGTGGAGAAAAGGGATCCCTAGTGCACTGCTGGTGGGACTGCAGACTGGTACAACCACTATGGAAAGCAGTATGGAACTTCCTCAGAAAACTAAAAACGGATCTGCTTTTTGACCCTGCAATTCCACTACTGGGACTCTATCCTAAGAATACTAAAACATCAATTCAAAAGAACCTATGCATCCCAATGTTCATAGCAGCACAATTTACAATAGCTAGATGCTGGAAGCAACCAAGATGCCCATCAGTAAATGAATGGATCAAAAAACTATGGTACATTTACACAATGGAATTCTATGCAGCAGAAAGAAAGAAGGAGCTCCTACCCTTTGCAACAGCGTGGATGGAGCTGGAAAACATTATGCTAAGCGAAACAAGCCAGGCAGTGAAAGACAAATACCATATGATCTCACCTTTAACAGGAACCTAAATAACAAAACAAAGAAACAAGCAAAATATAACCAAAGACACTGAAATAGAGGCCAGGCTGACAGTGCCCACAGAAGAGAGTAGAGGGAATTTAAGGGGACAGTGGGAAGGGTTCATGGGAACAAACTTAAAGGACACATGGTCATAAACTAAGGGGAGGGTGGTAATGGGAGGGAAGTGGGGAGGGGTGGGAGGGGGGACTGGATTGGGAGTAAAAAGGAGAAAACTGTATTTGAACAATGATTAAAAAAAAGAATAGGTAAATTATGATCTATTCCAGTGATGGAAGACTACACAGCAATACTAATGAATAAATTAAACCCTTATGCAACAACATGGGTGACTCTCACCAACATCATGGCAGGTAAAGGGAGCCAGACACAAACGAGTACACACCATATAACTCCATCTAGAGAACGTTAAAAATCAGATCGAATGAATCTCTGCTGTTAGAAGTCAGGATCATGTTTACCTATTTGATGGGGAGGTAATAGTCACTAGGAAGGAGGCACAGGGGCAACTTTTGGCTTTATAATAATGTTGCATTTCATGATCTGAGACTGGTTACACAGGTGTACTGATTATGTGGAGAATTCATTGAGCTATAAACTTATGTATGCATGCACATCATACTTAAAATTTTACTAAAAAATAGCAATACATGTTTACTGTAGAAAATATAAAATATAAAAAATAGATAGTGTTAAAGGAAAACATATCAAAGATTTTACTTAACTCATTAATTGATGAAGGAACCAGTAAAATGTTAGAGCCATTCAAATGGATTTGACTTATGGAGATTTATGTTATCTGCCAGGCAAAAGTCACTTGCACTACATTAAAAGAAATCATTTATACAGCTACAGACAGGAAACATTTGTATTATTATCAATTTTCTATACGTTAACTTTTCTCTCTACAGAGTTTTAAAATAGTCTTGTCAAAGACAACAGAAGGAGAAATACCAGACTGGACAAACTATATTTTACCCACTGAACTTCAAAGACGTTCTTACACTAGAATAAAATCAAAACATCTTGCAATCCTTCTATTCAGGCATAACCTACATATACACTTTTGTGCCATATTTTTTAATAGCACATGAGAATTGTGTCATATCTGTAGCAAAAGAAAAAAATTCTCTCTTTTCTCTACAGATGTTCCCTGAAGGTAAAACACTTAACTGTTCCCATATTGAGTACAGAATTTCCTTTGTTCCAGAAAACATTTGTTCACATTTCTGATTATTTCCTTAGCATACTTTCTTAGAAGGGAAAGTACTGGATCAAAAGACAGAACAATTCTAAGACTTGGTACGTATTGGCAAACATTATAAGAATATTTTGGAGTGCATAGTTCAGTGGGGTGAAGGGAGGAAGGAAAACTTTTCTAGGCCATTTGCATGCTCTAGGGATTACTCCTGCCCATAAGACTTCAGGAGTAAGATGCATGTTTATAGTCTTTCAAGTACCCACCATCTGCCTTCTTCTTTTCTTTTGCTTTTGGACTTCACTAGGGTTGAGTAAAAACTTAGTCATTGACTAAGGAGAAAGTGTGAGTTGGCACAGCACATCACAAAAATCCCAAGTTCAAACACAAATCCAAAACTACTAGAGTTCTCCCTGCACTGATGGCTTCATCTATATTATGTTGTAAATCCCTTGAGGGATTTTCCAGAGCAGAACTCAAAGCCTACTTCCTCCATAAGACTTCCTGTGTTCATGCGTATTTCCTGATCTGTTTTGCCAGTCTGGATTTTAAATTCTATAAGCTACATGTATCTAACTAAGACATCAATTATTCCATAGTATTTATCAATTGCCTACTAAGTGCCAGGCACTCTGGTATGTTTCTGCCCTGTGAGCCCCCAAAATATCATTACCATATATAACCCATAAAATATACCATGTGGAATGAACATCATGCATTATAATGTCAAACTATTTATTGTTTCATTGCATTTGTTGATTGTTTCTACCCAGATAAAATGCTCCTTGAAGGCAGGGGTTATGTCTCCACTTCTCTGGCATCTTCCAAAGTACTATACCCTTAATAGGCATCCAGTAGAGAACAACTGAATTGATGACATTAATGCCTCATGTCTGCATGGACCAAGCAAGCTATTCCAGCTCCTCAAACTACTCATAGAGTCTCTGTGGGAATAAGTAACGAATGCTTGGAAAACATGAACTAATTTATTATGTAAGTGATCATTTTACATTTTATATCTTCACCAATAGGTGGCACCATCAATTTTGAAATTATATTTTATATTGTTAACAGCCCAAAAATCTAAGTACACAGTTCATTCAGTAAATATTTATTGGGTGCTGACTGGTGTGGCTCAGTTAGTTGGGCATCGTTCTACATAGCGAAATGCTGCTGGTTGGATTCCTGATCAGGGCACATGCCTAGGTTGCTAGTTCAGCTCTGATCAGGGAGCTTGCAAGAGGCAACCGATTGATGTTTCTCTCTCACGTCGATATTTCTGTCCCTCTCTGCTTCCCTTACCCTCTCTCTAAAAATAAATAAAATCTCTTAAAAATAAATAAATAGGTAGATAGATAGATAGATAGATAAGTATTTATTGGGCACCTTTATGGAGAAGCTGCTCAGCCAGCCACCACTAACAGAGCAAAAACTGAAATTCTTCAGATATGCTTTATTATACTTCCTCTTCAAGTAATGCCTTAAAGGACATTCCACTCTCATCCTTGTTTTATAAAGTAACATCTAAAACTTGAGTAATGACTCAAAAACAATAGTTTTACATGTGTGTGTTCCAATGCAACCTAATATCTTATTTTAAAAGGGGGAGAGGGATGTAAAGTTAAATAAAACGCAAGCCAGAAAAATCTGGATGGCTCTTTAATTAACACAAGTTACCACTTCTCAGTGAAAGGAATTTTCTTTCTCTTTGGAAGGTAACAGAAGTGTGATCCAGGCATACCAGGATTCTTTCTGCATCTCCCAAGGCTGCGCAGTCCATCTGGAGATAATAAAAGATCCATTCCTCTGTGTTTATTTCAGAAGGTTTATTCTCTGGAATGACCTGAGGTTACAAGCTGCAGAGCATTTGCCAGCTGAAGAAGGTTGTTGCCTGCACGCTACTCAGACAGCTTCTAGTCCCCAGGAGAACCCCTCTAAAGTCTCCTTAGTGTAGAAGGAGGCCCCTCTGCCCCTCCTGATAACATTGCCTTCTGCACAGGCTGAGAGCAAAAAAGGAGCAGAAAGGAAGAAACAGGGAGGGGCGGGGCAGTGGGGAAAAGAAACCCTGGTATTTGCATCAAACACCATAGAATAATCACTAATTTAGCCACGTACGGAGGAGAGAAAGGGGAACTCTGACCAAGTCTGTGCCTCCTTTCACTGAGCTTTTTTAAAGTGGAATGAGTGGCATTACGTACTTCAGGAGATGCAAAGGTGAAGCATACAGGGATTTTTGCCATCCAGGAGCTCCTTGTCTGGAGTCTTGTGTAGAGGTGGTTAAAAGTGTGGGTGCTGGTGCTCTATTCGTTTGAACCCTGGATTCACCACTTACACATTCTTGGATAAGTTATTTTATTTAGCCTCTTCTTGCCGCAGTTTCCTAACCTGCAAAAAGGGGATAATAGTAGATACTTCATAGAGTCATTAGGAGGATTACATGAATATAGCATTAAGATTTTAACCAAGGATGTCTATTGTTACTAAAACAAACTAATACACAAAGGAAATGGTGGTATTGTAGGAGAGGTTGAGATAAAGAGCTATGACAAACAACTCAGAGGGTGGAGCAATACTGTCCAGTGAAAGGGGTGAGCAGGGCGAAGCATTCATTGATGGCTTTGTGCAAGTGGCATTGTCATTGAGATTTGAAGAATAAGTAGAGCTTTAAAAGGCAGAGCTGGGGGAACAGAAGTTATTCCAGGAAGATAAACCATAAATAAAGGTGGTGAAAAAGGAGGTGAGGAGGCGTGGAGTGTTTTCCGCAGAAATAGTGACTCAGTTGTGCTGTTGTGACGGGCACAGGAAAGGAAATGAATGGCGGAAACTCTGCTGTTACAGCAGATAGGAGTTATGTGCGGGGCATACATATATCAGGCAATGGGGTTTAAAAGCCACTGGAGGCTTTTGAGCAGTGGCATGCTGACAGAGTGACCATACTCTCACGACTGAGTTGGCAACCACATGTGACATGCATTAGAAGGAAAAGAGATGGGTATGGTGGCAATGGCTGCCATTTGCGAATTAATTGATGTGGTGAGAGTAACAAAGGCAGAGGTAGTAGGAACTGAGAGAGAAAAGAGATATGAGATATTCGGGTGGGGGCAGTATAGCATGTAGGAGACAAGACAAAGGGAGGAGTCTCTGGCTGGGTGAGTGTGAAAATAAAAGCAAGGAGTTAGCAGGCCTGGGGGGAAACTCAGTGAGTTCATTTGTTGAGCTTATAATTAGGCAGTGATATCCAGGAGGCAGCTAGGAATGCGGGGGGGCTTCAGAGTAAAGCTCAAGGCTGTGGAGATGTCCTGCAAGGTTATGACAGTAGATGGCAAAACAGGAGATTGGATGAAATTACCTAGGGAGAGGAAAGAGAGAGGCAAAAGATGGCCAAGGATAAGAACTTGGGGCACACCTACACTGGGAAACTGAGAAGGAAGTGGGACCAGAGATGAAACAGCCGATGTGAGGAAAGGCCCAGAAAAGCAGCAGATGCAGAAGAAAGAAAATTTCAGAGCTAAGGAGAAGTGGAGAACAAAGATGAGGGGGAAAGATCTTCAAAAGAGCAATTTTATTAGAATGAAGAGACGAGAAGCTGGGTCATGGAATGAGAGGGAGAGCGCAGTTTCTGGATTCAAGTTCAAGTTGTCCTGCTTAATAACCTCAGGCAAGTGACTTGGCACAGAAGGAAATGGGCCGGACCTTCACACTCCCTTGCAAAACATACAAATCCCCTCTCCTCCTCTACGGTTTTTAGGAATTCTCAAAATACTTTTTAAAGAAAGTGAAGCAGCCCTTTCCCCATCCCCAGCTGAGAATCTCTATGATGAAGTCAGTGTGGTGAAAGATCGCTCAGGCTCAGAGAGGAGCAAGTGTGCATGGGGACCGTGACTTTGCAGCATCAGCAATTCATCACATGTCGCTATCACCTTGATAGCCTGTGGACAGGAGCAGAGAACTTAGATGGTATGTCCTATCCAGAGTTGGGAGTGGCACGGGCAAGGGTGGTGGTCTTGTGGATGTTAGGCAAAGTGCTGCTAAATTGTCTCTGAATGGAGCCCAGGCTCTGAAAGTCCCGTGCAACCTGTACAGTAGTTCCCCTTGTCTGCTGTTTCACTTTCCACAGTTTTTGGTTATGTGAGGTCAATCGTGGTCCAAAAATATTAAATGGAAATTTTGGAAATAACAGTTCATAAGTTTAAACTGTGCACCATCCAGCTCCATCCCCCCTCCCCCCTCCCCCAGGGTATTCACACTGCATAAAAGGCCTGTCCAGAAAAAGTCCAGCCATTGTCAATGTAATGAGAATGGTTGTGTGACATTTATCTAACCTGGCAGCCAAGGAGAGTGGGCTGGAACACACATGTGTGAAAAATGTAAACTTCACTGTACTAGTCAGTATGGGGCAGTAGAGATGGTTGAGTGAGCATGTGTACTGTGTGGTTGTTGCAGTCAAAATGACTGAGCAAGTAGAGTGATGAATCTGCATGAAATTTTATGATAAGCTTGAACATTCCTCCAAGGAGACTATTTGGATGATCCAGGAGGCTGAAACTATGGGCAATGGTGTTGGCAGCTTCATCACGACAACGTGCCCACTCATGCATCATGTCTCTTACAGAATTTTTGGTGAAACATCAAATCACCCAGGTGACTCAGCCTCCCTCCAGCCCAGATCTGATGCCCTGTGACTTCTGGCTTTTCCCAAAACTAAAATCACCTTTGAAAGGGAAGAGATTTCAGACCATCAACGAGATTCAGGAAAATATGACGAGGCAGCTGATGGTGACTAGGAGAACTGTGTGAGGTCCCAAGGTGTTTATTTTGAAGGGGACTGAGGCATCATTGTACTATGTACAAGGTTCCTTGTTTCTTGTATCCTCTTCAGTAAATGTCTCTATTTTTCATGTTACGTGGCTGGACACCTTCTGCACAGACCTCGTATACTACCTTGCCCCTTGTCACTCAGCAGCTGTCTGTGTTACCAGAGCAACTCTCCCGGCATCATAGTGCTAGTATTCAAGAAACCCTCACTTCACTTACTAATGGCTCCGAAGCACAAGAGTAGCAATGCTGGAAATTTGGATAAGCCAATGAGAAGTGAAAGTCACCCTTAAAATGAAAGGGTGAAAGTCCTCAACCTAAAAAGGAGAGAAACAATTCAGTCAGGAAAGAAAGAGAAATTCATGCCAGTTTGGCTGTTGCACCTCAGACTGCCAAAGGTATGGCCACAGCGCACAATTAAATTTGTGGACAGATGTGAGCAGAAAATGTGTTGTGATTGATGGCGACATGTGGTGCTGGGGATCACTGCGCCTACAGGAAGATTTCAGTGAGGGATGCCCTGAAACAAGTGGCGCCAAGTCATTTACTATAAGTAAGAGGTGGCTGCACAGATTCAGGAATCATTTTGGATTGAAAAACATAAAATTACTGAAAAGAGAGAGGCCGCATTTACATGACTTCTATTGCAGTATATTGTTGTAATTACTCTATCTTGTTATTAGTTATTGTTGTTAACCTTTTACTGTGCCTAATTTAGAAATTAAACTTTATCACAGGTAAGAATGTATAGGAAAAAACATATTTAGTGTTCACTACTGTCTGAGGTTTCAGGCATCCACAGGGGCCTCAGCCCCCACCCATCAGTGGAGACTACTATATGAGTGTCATAAGGCTGCCATAACAGTGTACCACAAACTCAGTGTCTTATGACACTAGAAGTTCATACTCTTCCAGTTCTGGAGGCTAGAGTCCAAGACCAGGGTGTTGCTGCCTCCTGAGGACTGGGTGGAAGAGTCCGTTCCACGTCTCTCTCGTAGCTTCTGGTGTTCCTAGGTGTTCCTCGGTCATCGATGCAGTACTCCAGTCTGCCCCTCTTTGCACATGGCATCCTCCCTGTGCCCTGGCATTTTCACATAACATTTTTCTTATAAGAACACCGATCACATTGGATTAAGGGTTCATCCTACTCCAGTGTAACCTCATCTTAACTTATCTGAAATGACCCTCTTTACAAGTAAGGTCCCATTCTGAGGTACTGGGAATTGGGACTTGAACGTATCTCTTATTTCTGAACACTAAGGAATGGTGGAGGTACTTTTGGCCTCAGATGGGTCTGAGTTTGGGGTGACTATATTGGTTTATACAGATTTAATGACACCTCTGGCTTTAGAACATATTTTTTTCAATCATCAGGAATTGACTTGCATTTTTGAGCTAGGTGCTTTGCTAACACTCCAGGGTTGATGGACCCAGTCCTCTACAGAGGCCTGGGGTGCTAGTCTGGTTGGAGGTGGAAGGCGAGGGGAATTTTCCTAATGCCGTGTTTGATGGTGAGCCCATCATGATGACCGGGTTTGTCACTCTTTGGGATGACCTGGGGTTAGGAGAGCAGATGAATGTGAGGCCACACCTCCGACAATATCCGTTGGTCTCTAGCTTATTCTTTCATCTTGCTGGCCTTTCAATCTGTTGTAACTCTATAAACCCAAATGTGTTAGTTTTAGGTGAAACCACGACTACATGATTGGTGTGTGCTCAGACTCATTTGCTGGCTCCATGCCCATCAAGAGTGAGGGCAGTGTGCGCGTTAACTATTCTGGTAGAGTAGTTCAGCATTTAGGACAGCCTGCAGCTGCAGCAATCTTAACACAGGCTGCCCTTGGAAGAATGGATAAGAAGGTGCACACAAGTAACAACATACCAGTGTTACAGCACAGATTTTACAACGACTCACAGAAACAACGAGATATACACTAAATTAAGCACAGTAGAATGGTTGCTTCTAGAGAGAGACAGCAGAATGGGAGGAGGCACAAATAAAATGAGATAATGGATAGACAGACAGACAGATAAAACCAAAGAGGGGCCTTGCAAACACCAATGAGGAGAGGGTCCTATCGACTGAAGAGTGTGATTAGTACAACCTCTTCCACCTGAAGTTTACAAAACCAGCAAAAGGCAGCTCTCTCCATGGAGCACACCTGTGCCTTTCCCTGCCCACTTCCCCCAGGTGTGTTTCCTCGCTTCTCTTTCTCCTAAGCTCCAAGGGCCCTTCTTTTCCCTGTGGTGTTTTTCCTGAGCCCTTTTCTTCTGTGGCTCACTTCTTGTACCTCTGTGACTTTCTACATAAACATTTTCTTAGAGTTTGAAAAAAATTTAAAGATAATTAAATAATTAAAAAATTAAAATTAAAAAACCAACAAAAACAGGCAGAATATCTGGGTCAGAATAGTGAACCCCCTACTCGCTAACTTTTTTCAAGTTAGCTGACGTCTCTATCCCTCATTCACCATCTGTACGATGGAGATAATATTAGTACCTGCCTCATGGGATGGTGAGACTGAAATAAATCCGAACGTGGAAAGTGCTTAGAAGAGCAGCAGGCACACAGTGAACACTCAACCACAGGGTCATGGGAATTAAGTGTAACAATCCACGGGAAATGCTCAGTACAGCTGGCTGATCCACAGTGTTCAGCTGGAGTGCATCAGCGCTGTTGTCACAGTCATCCTCATCATTGCCATCACTTCTTTACGTGGCCAACACCATGCCTTTATTTAGAGAGACCAAGAGACTCTTTCGCACAATGGAGAGACAATGCTTTCTCTTAATTCCACCTCCATCATTGCCTTTTGTGTAATCTTAGGCAAGTCACTATTCTTTCTGCTTCAGTTTCCCAGTAAGCCTCCTATATCTGTTGTCAGCATTAAATCTCACTCCTGAGACATCACTCCCTTGAAGACTCTAGTGTCAGAACCCCACACTGAGTCTCTGTTAGTTACTGTGCAGGACTCAAAGCTAAGGCAGGGGACTAAGCCTCAGGGAAGTCAGTCGGTCCTAGTGAGCCTGCCAGACCCCTTAGGCCTTGCAGGCCGCTAACACAAGCCCCATCAGTGCGGCCTACACAGACAGCCCAAACATGGGGTCACTGGGAACCAGCGTACTGCATGAAAGCAGAGGCCCCCGAACCAAAATGGGGTAATCTGGGCCACCCACTGTAGTCTCAGGGGTTCGACTTGCCTGGTTCTGCCTTTTTGTCTTCTGTTTTGTGTCAGTTACCCTGGACTTGCTTTGTGTCAGGTGTTGGACTGTTTCACATGTCTTCCTTGGTTAGTCCTCATAACAACCTGGTGAGGAAGGGATTGCTGTTCTCACCATTTTATGGACAAGAAAACCGAGGCGCAGGGAGGTTGGATATCAATTGCCCCAGTTACCCAACTAGGAAGTGGCAAAGTCACGCACTAGCTGACCCCACACAGCCTGGCAGCAGGACCCTCGCTATACTGCCTCTTAGAAATTCCCAGGGAGTTTGACAGTTTGGATCAATATGGAAAGTGGACATACTCTTGATCCAACAATTTCACCTTAATGAATTTACCTGCTAGATCTGTTTGTCTTGTTGTTTAAATTCTTATAATGGCAAAAGAAAAAAAAAGTAAACATCGATTTATACCAGACTGGTCAAACAACTTATGCTACATAATTACAATGGGATGATGCAAACTCATGAAAAAGAACAATACAAGCTTATATGCATTCACCTGAAATGCATATAGTCTTAAGTAGAAACCATAGTCTTAAGTAAAGAGAAACAGTCCTACCAACTGCGTATATTTTTTAAAATATTGCAAAACATTCTATAGCATGCTGTCACACTGTATCCCCCTCCAGAGGTAACCAAAATCTAGACTAGCCCTCCCTGCCACTATCCCATTGTCATCCGTTAAGTATCTAAGGATGCTCAGAATCTCCTAGACCAGCGGTTCTCAAAATGTGGCCTCCAGACCAAGAGCAACATGCTCTTCTGAGAGCTTGTTAGAGACACACACTCTCAGGCCCTATCCCAGACCTATAGCACCACAAACTCTCAGGGTAGCACCCAGAGGTCTGTGTTTTCACAAGCCCTGCACGTGATTCTGATGCATCTTAAAATGTGAGAACCACAGTCCTAGCCCTGGCTGGCGTAGCTCAGTGGATTAAGCACGGGCTGAGAACCAAAATGTCGCAGGTTCGATTCCCAGTCAGGGTACATGCCTGGGTTGCAGGCCATGACCCCCAGCAACTGCACATTGATGTTTTTCTCTCTCTCTCTTTCTCCTTCCCTTCCCTCTCTAAAAATAAATAAATAAAATCTTTTAAAAAATGTGAGAACCACAGTCCTACACCAACCGCTTCACTTGGGAAACATTAAAAAATGATGCCTGAGCCTCACCCCACCCCAGAGACTCTAATTTAATTGTCTCAGGATGTGACCCAAGTGTGGGTTTTCTGATGTTCCACAGATGATTGAGACCATTGTGACCTAGACCTTGGAAGCGGCCACTTGCATCTGGGAATGGCTAATTGCATACTGTGGCATAAAACTGAACTGCAAGGGCTGGCAGATATGCAAGAACACCACAACGTCCCAGTCTGGGGTCCTGTCCCAGTCTGGGTTCCTGTCCTCTTCCTCACACCCAGCATCTCACCCGGGAGGCGGAGCCACGGTGGGCGGTGCTCTTCGGCTAAACAGGCACGAGCTTATTAGTTTGAGCACTTTACTAACATTACTTACTTTAAGTCTCCCAATTCAGTCTTAGGAAATATTGAGAAGAGGCAGGGGAGAAAATATAAAGTAGTAGAAAAAATGATATCTGTAAATGGCATAGTAAAAGCTCAGTATTACCAGCTATTTCTTGGGTTTATATATTGTGTATTGAAGATGACACCATACCACATAGCACATCTCTGGCACAACGAGGGTTCAGTTAGCATTTGTCTAATAAATGAATTCTCTAATCAACTAATGAACAAGTGGATATCATTGAAGGAGAAGCTGATTCTGTCATTAGTGTCCACTTTTTACAGTTTACTGCCAATGCTGCCCTTAGAATGGAGCAGGGGGAATGAAAGTGCGCGGACAATAAATGTGCTAGGATCAGGTGCTGGAGTCGAATGCTACCTGACAGACCAGAAACCCAGATGCGGCAGGAGGGGGAAGCAAGTGCGGTATTTTTAGCGCTGGCAACCACACATTTCCAGGTCCCCTCCCTCAGATGTAGTTTGGAAGATGCATCCCCGCTTCTTGGAGATCTCTGTGGCCGTCTGACGTGCTTGAGTCACTGAAGCGAGAAGAAGTGTTGTGTTTTGCTTCCAAACAGAAGTCTTAAGAGCCAGTGTGTGATTTGTCCCACTTCTCCGGAGGGTGACCAGCACTCCTGGCTTGCCTGAGGTGGAGGACGTTCCCAAGGTGTGGAATTTTCAGTGCTAAAGTTGGGACAGTTCCAGGCATCAACACTTCAGGTAGCGATGTTTCCACCAGCTTGGACCCAGGAGTGAAGGCAATATGAAGCAGGTCCCCAACCCCTGTGGAGACTCGGAGCATTGAAATGACCTGCCTGTGTCCACACCACACAGTCCAGAGTCAGGCACCGTTCAACCAGGTGTAAGTAATCTTTATTGCAGGCATCTTTTTTCATTTCATTTTCAACCTTGGAGACTCTGGTCCACAAAAGTAGGTGAAAACACGACCTTCCTAAATTAATCAAATGACATTCATTTCACAAACATTTATTGTGCTCTAGTGTGTTAAAGGCTCTGTGTCTGGGTTTTAGGGATATACAAAGATAAAGAGATGCTGTGACTTCTTTCTTTAAGAAACACAGGATGGAGAGGAGAGATAGACTCACACATGGCTAACTGTATCCCAAGGCAGAAGCTGGTAGATTCATCAAAACATTTCATATGCCTGTCTGTATTTGGCAAGTTAACTACAGTAAACACATAGTGGTAATGTTATTTTTAAAACATTTATTTTAGAAAGCAACACTTAGAAAGAGTTAAAGTGGCGTTATTCTCCAGGTTACCCATTCTCAGAATAATAATAATAATATCTTTTTCTGAAGGTCAGTACCATGTATTCAAAGTACAGTTGCACCTACCGCTCTTCAATAGGATGGAAGCTTTAAATTTTACTCAATGTTGCTGGCAGATTCCCATTGCATTCATGGTTCTTCCTTCGCCCTGTGTGACCAGCAGCTCAAGTCTGCATGCCCACTGGGCAGGATTCTCCACCATGGATCAAGGCCAAGGCTAGCTAACTGGTCCAAAGGAGGTAGTTCTTCTTAAGAAAAGAACGATCAGCACTCCCTAGGGATCCTTCCCTTGGGTCCAAAGGCATTAGAATAAGGCCTTGTGCACAGAGTGGGTGGTGGCCAGGCATGCCACGGAAGAAATCTGAAGCACAGGACCTTGAAGATAACAGAGTTTTCGCGCCAGCCCTAGACAAAGAAAGTGTGGTTTCTGGGGAAAGTCTCGCTGTCCTGCTGTCTGCAGTTGGACAGCCTCCGGGGCTGCAGGGACGTTTTGGTCTCTGAGTACAGTCACTAGTACCAGCTGTTCTGGTGGCTTGAACAGAAGGTAAGCTGCAAGTGTGTTCATGTTGATCTGTTTGGGGAATGGAAGTAGCATAAGCAAACCTGCAAAACGTACTGCTTTGAGAGGTTTTGTCATAGGGGTGCTCCCTACAGTGTGGGTTTCCTCATTGTCTAGATCCAAGAGCATCTCCTGGGCCTTCTCTGTTAGAAGACTGAACGTCCTGGGGGAGTGTGAGAGGGGGAGGGAGGGCCTGGCTCCCGGCTAAGACAGTCATGCAAGGCCAAACCTCAGCAAATGCCGTGAGGTAGTGAGTGCGGAGGGCCTGGGGCCTGTCAATTCCAGGTGAGAGATTTCTCTCAGGTTTATGGGTAAATGTGCTCCACTGAGCAAGCCATAGACTTGAATGTCATCCTAACTTGTGCTTGTGACATCTTTATCCAAGAACAACACAAATTGAACAATTATGTTTTTCATACTTTGGAAGGAAAGATACAGAACGAACCACTTTTTCATGCCTTGTGACATCTCATAAGATATCTCATGTTATCCTACTCTGCTAGTCAGGATGGACTAGATAACACATTAACCCCAAAATATTAATGGCTTCATATGACCAAAGTTTACATCTTACTTCACAATCCACTGTAGGCAGGGCATTCTCCTCCAAGAGGCTCCTTTCATCTTGAAATGCCCTCAGCGTCAACATTTGGCCTTAGCAGTTGTCAGAGGGTGAAGAGAGCACACCACGCACAAGGACACACCGCGGGATCTGTGGCTAGGTCTGCCCATGACTGCTGCTGCATCCCACCCACAGAATCTGATCAGATGGCTCCATCCTAACTGCAGCAGGAGTGGGGAAGTGGTGCCTTTTGTGTGTCAGGAAGAGAACATGAAATTAATGAGTATCTAACCAGCCTTTCCTCCAAGTGCACACAAGCTGGAGTTATTCCATAGTATTTTTCTCCTAATTATGCTTTGCATTTGATACAATTTAGTCTGCCGCCTGGCCTTGCATTGTGTTCTCTGACATCTTCATGAAGCGCTCTGGCTCTCACAACAGCACTATGAGTTGTCAGGACGGGTGTTATTACACACATTTCACAGATCAAGGACCCTGAGGCCCTGTGTAGCCATGTGACTTGTCCAGAGTCACACACTATTAAGTGACGACTCTCTTTCAAATTAGTGGTCTCTCCATTATAGTGGAGCACACTGTCTTCTCCACAAATTCACACTAAATTAGGCACAGATCTCAGTATACAAAAACGAATATCTTTATTCCACTATAAATCAACCTAATTTATCTTTTACGCTGTGGCTCTGTGTTGAAAGAAGTCAGCAATGACTTCCATTATTTTGGTCCCCACCTTTGAGGGTGCATCTCAGCTTGGGACGGGACTAGGTGGGGCGCAAGGTTAGTGCCAAGGTATTGGGAGATCCATTTGTTTTTCGTCTGCTCTTTGAGGAGGCCCCAACCAAGATGTCTGCAGTTCCTTCTAGTCTTCCTTTACAATACTGATACATCTGTGCCTCCTTCCTGTTCACATGGCCCCTTTGGGTCCAGCAGCTCCCTGCTACTTCAGGTCCCGTCCAGGGTCTGGAAGGTTCTGTAGGCCCACACCACACAGCCATCCTTCTCCCCAGACTTGCTGCCTTCCTGAGGTAGAGGGGTAAGGTAAGAGGGAGGACCCACCGTGCCCTTACTTGAAATTTTTATCCATCTGTCCTGACTCCGGTGGAGGCCCATGGTTCTGATCCCGCAGGGAAGTCCCCCTCTCCTCAAACTGTTCACTTCCGAACACTTTGGCTGTCCTCTAAGCCCTCTCCAGTCCTCTGAGGACTTTCATAACATAAAACACAACTCACAGAAGTTTTTTGTTCTCATTGTGCTTTGTATCCTGCCATATCCCTCCCCACCTGAGGGGACGAGACAAAAGCCTGCTGTCCACGCATAGAACTGGGGAAGGGGAATACCAAGAAAAAAACCCGTTTCTCCATCACATGTGTATCCCATTTAACTTCTCGGGTCCTTGTGAAGTGGTCTGTCCTTTTCCTGAAACTAACAGTGAGGGGAAGAGGCACTAATGGGAGTTTTCACATTCGGGAACTAGTAGATGAAGGCCCCTCCTGTCCTCGGGGTATTTAAAGGCAGGATTTTCCCTTCCCCACCTCACCCTCCACGGCTCCATCCCCCCATGGCTTCATCTTACACTCTTGGTGATCAAGTTCTCACTCAAGAACTGGGGACCTGGTCTTCTCAGAGGAAGACTCACAGCTGTGAAGGTCTGACAGTAGATGACATACTTGTCTTCCAAGTTTGGAAAAGGGGATTTGTTCCTTTGGGTGTTTTATATGTTTATCCCTTCCCCCACCTCAGTTATGAGCACCCCCCAGAGTAAATCTGTTCCAGGGGGACATGTTATTGTACAGTACAGCCACAGCGATGAAGGGAAAAGGGAGCATTAAGACGGCTTAAGTGGGAAGATCACATACTGCTTGTAAGAGCTGAAGGAATTCAGAACAAATGACAGGCAAAGAGGTGGTGCATTAAAGCAAAATACCACTTTAAAAAATCTGACTTGTACCAAATCCCATTTGCAAAGGGAATTTTATTTTGTTGTTGTTGTTCTATTACAGTGGTCTCAATTTCCCACACTGCTCTCCCCAGCCCCGCTCCCTACCTACCCCTGCTCCCACAGTCAATTACAAAGTGAATTTTAAAATCATTTCAAAGCACACTCATCTTTCAAAAGACACTTGTTTTAAAGAGTACAGTTGGCTTTTGGTCAAAATATGAAGTTTCGGTAATGCACAGTAACAATTGTAGTATAATTACCGGCCACAAAATACCAGGTGCCTAACCAAGCCTTTTCCACTCATTTAAGAGAGCCAAGCCAAACAAAAATGCCCTGCCTAGCCATACCCAGTAGTTTATGAGCTCAGTCTTTGTCACCAGGAAGGAATTAATTCAAAGAGCAAAGCCATTATTAGGCACAACCAGGCATTTCTGTTGTAAACATCTTTTGTTAATACATGTTGAGAGCTGAACTTTCTCACATTTGAAAGAGGCCAGCTTGAGAGAGAATTTAAACCAAGCCAGTTTCAAGGTTGTTTCCTTTTCTCTTTTCTTCTCTTCTGTTTTCTTTCTTCGCTTTCTGACATCATACCCTACTGTCTGCACAGTAGGGAAGCACTGGCCTTGGAGCCCCAAGACTCCCCCACGTATCATTTGACCTAAGGATTGCAGTGTTCTGAGCTCTGCTGTGAACAGATTGCTTTTGCACCAAGGAAATGAACAAGGAAAGAACAGACAAGGCCCAGGAGTGTTATAAGGAAGAAATATATTAAGAGACTTACAGATGCACTTCCTCATTATTTGTAAGGAAGCTATTTCCTAGATTCCTTGAGGTATAAAAAGCTAAGTGCATTTGCTTAAGTTAATAAATTTTATTGAATTATTGTGATAATACCACAAAGCAAAAATGTTTTATATTTCTTCTCTTTTTATTGCTTCCTGTTCGTTATTGAGAGAAGAAATCCAATGTAACTTTTTTTGTACTCTATCATAATGAGGTTATCTAATTTGTTTTGTATGTGCTTCTGAATGTATGTGCATGTATGTCTACATAATTAGATTGAATAAGACAGCCATAGTGTGTGGTTGCTGCAAACACAGATGTACTGCTAACAATGGGGCCCAGTTTTTTTGGAGCAAAACCCCATCATAAAAGCCCTCTGCTATGCTTTGGAATGGATTATTCTGTACTGGGAGCAAATACAAAATCTTCACTTCTCAGAACAACCTGAAAAATCGGTGGTATGTACTTTCTTCTCCTTTCCTAACCCTGGATTAGAAGAAAATTCTACATTCAGCTAAGATGACCAATCCACCTTGGTTTGTTGGTGCCCCACGTCCCATCCCAGAAGCAGTGTGGAGCCCGAGGTTCCATTGACAGACTCTCTGGGTCCTGTGCACTTCTTTGCCTGTAGTCGCAGAGGAGGCAGCGATGGTATAATGGACACCACTGAGCAGGGGTTGTGAGCAGGGAGACACCAGTCTTCACCGTCTTCTCTCTGTCCTCCCACGGTTGGTGCTGATCTGCATTTCAGGGAAAAGAGAGGGTAACTTATCTGGCTTAACCATGTGACAATTCTGCCTTTGCAGATCAAAAAAGGTCTAATATCAGCAATGCATGTGATTCTACCTAATACTTGCCCAATATCACAGAGTTAGTAGGTGCTAATTCCACAGTTTGAACTCTCAACTATCCCAAAATGATAACTGTACATCTGTATTTTCAGATGACAGACCAGAACTTGGAGCAAATGCATTTAAAAATAAACAAACAGTGCTATCAGTAGACTACTTCCTTTCTTCTGTAGTCTCTGGTTTCACTACTGACTTTATTCATGTCATAGCGTGAAAATTGGCTTTCAGTCAGATAAAACTGCCGAGCTGAAGCCAGCCCATCACACCCGCTTTCTCAGGCTGGCTGCCGCAGAACCCCCTGCCCCCAAATATTTCTCCTCAGGGTGGCACAGAGCCACATACCCCAGCTCCCCAGATGACTCTCTCCATTAGACCCACTCAGCTATGGCCACATGACTTCTACCCAGAGCCATTGTTAAAATTCCTCTGCAAACCCTATCAACCTTTCCTGTTAGCACACCAAGGATTTTCTTATCATCAGGTTAAGTGAGCTCAGGACTTGGATCAAGTGAATTTTATTTGGGAGCTGATGGGTAAGCTCAGGAGCATGAGGCTGATAAATCATGGACCGTTAGATGCAGCAGCAATGTGAGAAGCTGTATTGGCCAATCCCAGCATTGCACAGCAGAGGAAACTGATATTCAGGTGCCACAGCTTTGGCGTGCTCATTTTAGGTTGACCAGTCACCCCAGTTTGCCTGGGACAGAGGGGTTCCTGAGTGTGGACTTTCAGTGCCCAAACTGGGAAAGTCCTGGACAAACCAGAGTGAGTTGGCCACTCTGCTTGATGGAAGCCCCAAACTCTTCTGTTTCCCTTCACAGGTTGGAGAAAACTCTAGGTGGGGAAATGACAGCAAACACAAATTTACACCTCACAGCTCAACCACAGCTGGCTCCCCTGAACGGTCAGTCTCAAGGTAAGAAGTGCGTGCCACACAGAAGCCATGTGACATGAAGCTTTGCCTGCCTCATGACTGGCGGAACTCTTAGACTCTTGGGCCACAGCATTTGGGAAAGTTGGTTAGGTGGAGTCAGTTTCAGGAAGTAAGTCTGTGGTCTGGTTTATTCACTTCACTGAGACAGGGCCACTGTGTCAGCCACAGCATGTGGCTCAGAGCCTTCAAGGACGGGCTGCTGCCATTTGTCTCTGCTCCCTGTGGTTGCAAAGGGAAGTACTCAGGCAGGCAGAAGGGTCAGCAGGATGCCGCGTGCTAATCACTTCCTTTTTCAGAAGTTATGTCATTCAGAGGTTTTGACTCCTGCAATAGGCCGTCATTATTGGCTAACTTTGGGCTTTTTTACTGAAATGTCAAGCACCTAATTTGTAAATATGTCTTGGTTTTATTTCTCCTCCTGGACTATTTTGCCCCCAGCCCTTGGTTGCTTGGCAGTTGTTTCCTCCACCAGGCCTTCTGCTTTCTGTTCTGCTGAGACCCAGCCTCTAGTTCACATTCTGCACCTGGGGATGAGTACGTGCTGAACAAGGAAGGGAAGGAAAGAGGGAAGAGAGGGTGGAATAAAACTGTCAGGTAGTACAAGCTTCCCCTCTGCTTGGGGCTCCCCTCTGTACAAGACAGTACACACCTGCTACAATTTAAATTTTTCATGATCCACCCCTGTTTTCAAACACCACTGAAATGCCCTTCTTAGTGCCCAAGTCAATTTACTGATCAGATAAATGAAGCTTAACTGTGACCTGTGTAGGTAACACTCCTTCTAGGTTGTCTTAACACTTTAACAAACCTAATTCCAGTGGAGGGATTTTGAAATTGGGGGAGGGGCAGGAAGCATAGTGATGGATTGTTTTGGGCAGAGCCCTATAATGAGGACTGCCAGATTTAGCAAAGAAAAATAGAGGATGACCACTTGAATTTGAATTTCACTTAATGAATAATTTTGGGGGTATAAGGATGACCCTTGCAAGTTATGAAATAATCATATTAAAAATTATTCAGTGCTTATCCAAAATTCAGGTTTAACTGTGTGTCCTATATTTCATCTGGCAACCCCATGACGTAAAATGTCTCCCAAGTACACAGCCCGTGCAGTAGAAGGATGGGTTGCTGCGGAGTTTGGAACAGTTTCCAAATGTTTGGCAGCAGGGAGCCAGCCTGTTCAAGAGGGCATCATGTGGTACAGTCACGTGAATCTCCGTCTTCCGAGCCAGGCCTGCTGAGGTGTGGGACATCTGAGGTAGGCCTGAACAGGACACCCCTGGAGACTGGCCCAGGTGCCAGTAACAAGGGCGTGTTCTGCTGGATCCTTCCCCATCGATACAGTGTCTGGTTCCGGTGCTGACAACTGACCCGTCTGATATCCGTCATACTAGAACATTATTTTTAGATCTGAGGAAGCAGTGGCAATTTTTTTTAAAATAAGGCACTAGATACAGGGGTAAACTACACTCAAGAAGCTCAATCCATGACCAGGAAATGCAATCCATGGGCCGTTAGCATTACATGTAGGAAAGGATAGTACCAGCAGCTTTGCATATAAAAATTCCTAAGACTGAGACCCCACCCTTTTTTTCACTTAAAAAAAAATCTTCACCTAAGGATGTGTTTACTGATTTTAGAGAGAGAGGAGAGATAGGGTGGGGGAGTTGGAAAGAGAGCGAGAGAAACATCAATGTGATAAACATTGATGGGTTGCCTCCCATACATACCCTGACCAGGGATCGAACCTTCAGCTTAGGTAAGTGCCCTGACCAGGGATCAACCTGCAACCTTCTGGCGTATGGGATGATGTTCCAACCAACAGAATCCCCCAGGCAAGGCTTTTTTTCCACTTTTTATCTTTTTTTTTATAAGCAAAGGTGATACTGCTAGCTTCAAGAAAATCGATTTTGCCACCTACAATAATCTTTTTGTTTTCAACTAATGAAGAGAAAGGCTGTTTTGTCATCTGTTACTAGCTTCTGCCTTGGATATACCAGGTATGCTCTTTCAGACCTGCCCTCTGCCCTTCTGTCCTGCTCTGCACTCTGGAAGCTGACCCTGGGGGCTCCTTCTCCTCTGCCTTCTGGCTAGTTCACACCAATGGGAGACTTCAGCAAGAGATCGGAGGTTAGATGGACAAGTAGGTCAAAAGAATAATTTTATTGTGGTTGGTGTTTATTGAAATGCTCATGGTGTCAACAATCTTATAAAAAGAACTCAAAATTATGAATAGATGAGTACTTCTTTAACACGATAAAATACACCAATATTATCCCAAAAGCCAGCATTCTGCTTGATGAGGACTGAAAATCCAGAAGCCATTTGAAAATTGATAAGCTCAATTATGTAAAAAAAATTTTCAATTCTGTGTGGCAAAAAAGATCACTACAAGTTAAAAAACAAATGGCTTAAAACTAATATAAAATAATATTGAATGTCAACTGTAATTTTAACATGGCAAACTGGGAAAAAGTATTTTCAACTCATATTACAAAGTATTAGTATCCCATACAAAGTGCTACTAGAAATGACTAAGACAAAGAAAATTGACAATGCAATTTGAAAAACGTCAATGGAAATGAATAAATGATTAAAGTGTTCTGATACCAATTCCAAGGTGTAGGAGGGGGAGTTTTTCTACAACAAATTCTCAGACACTAGTTGGGTGGCCTACAACCCAACTCAGTGCAGACATCCACCCAAGAAGGTGTCAGGTCCCACAGGTTAAGGGTTTAGTCCTACGAGACTGCCCATCCTCCACCTCAGGTGCCATTCAGGAGTCCAGGCTGTCACCTGTGCTCCTAATCAGGAGCCATGTATCAGAAGTTCCAACAGCCCACTCCTTGGGTTTGAATAATTTGCTCGAATGGCTCACAGAACTCAGGGAAACATTTTACTTACTAGATTAACAATTTATTATAAAAGGACATAACTCAGGGAAAGCCAAATGGAAGAAATGCATGGGGCAAGGTACAGTGCGATATCTCAGAGCTTCTGTGGCTTCTCCAGGTGCATCACTCTCCCTGAGCCTCCACCTGTCCATTAAGCAGAAGTCCTCTGAACCCTCTGCTTTCGGGTTTTAAGGAGGCCTCATTACATGGGCATAATCGATTAAATCATTGGCCATTGCTGATTGAGCTCAATGCTCAAATTCCTCTCCCCTCCCAGGAGGTTGGGAGTGGGACTGGAAATTCTAACTTCTAATCACACAATTGGCTCTTCTGGCAACCAGCCCCCAATCCTTGAGTACCTTCCAAAATTCACCTCATTAACATAACAAAAGACACTTTTACTGCTTTCCTCACTTAGGAAATTCCAAGGGTTTTAGGAGCTCTGTGCCAGAAATGGGCAAAGAACATATATATATATTTCTCATTGTCAACCTAAAAAACCAAGAACCTAGTTCAAGGCCAAGCATTTATTTGAGATAAAAGAATGCAATTTGGGGTATACAGATTTAGGTGGAAACACAAAGAGTCTCAATTATAGGGTGAAGTAAGGGGTTTTTATGATAAAATGAAAAGGAATAATTAATTGCATGAAAAGAAGAAAAAAATCCTATTGGTGCTGATACACGGAGCTGCTCTAGCTACATGTGATTGGTTACTGATTCTGTTTTCAGATAGAAAGTCCGTGATCATCAGTCCTTGTATCTGGATGCCTGCTTTTCTGCTGCATTACAAACAATGGGAGACTTAAAAGTTACGTATCAGATAAGGAATGCACTATTTTCTGAGTTCCTGAAATTACGTTGTGGCAACGCCAAATTTGCCTGGAACAGAAATTTTCAAACTTTTTCATTTCATGGCACACATGTACTAATTACTAAAAATTTGTGGCACACCAAAAATTTTATTTTTTGCCGATCTGACAAAAATAGGTATAATTTTGATTCATTCACAACAGACAGCTATTGTTGTGTTGGCTGTTGTCATTTTTTAATTTGACAATCTAACGGAAAAGAGGTCAGTACCCCTGACTAAATAGTCATGTATTTCATGTTTTAAAAATTCTGTGCTGTGGCACAATGGTTGAAAACCACTGGCTTACACCAAAGATAAGCAGCTGAAATAAATATCGATCCCTTCTGCAGGCTCACAATGAGCCAATGGGCTTGCATAGCACACGCAATCCTATGTGAGTTTGGGTATAAGCAAAAGTGGAATTGGAAAATAAATCTGAATTAAGTCGCAACATAAAAGTGAATGGCAGACGTCATCAGCTCTAATGTGTTCAGTAGCACATGGATTTGAAATTAAGACATTAACATTTCAGCAAATGAAAATGTTTTGCAGTCTGCAAATTCTTGGCAGTAGTGCCACAGAATTCAGTCAGCGGGGGCTCCTAAGCTACAAACATAAAAGGTTACAAAGAAAATTAAGAATTATTCCTTATTTTCCACTGCCATTATTTTAAATTAATAAAAATAATTTCTAACAGAAGTCTGACATTCTACTAGTGCAATAAAACAAACCTCACATGACAAAGATCCCTTCAAGATCATGTTCCCTTGACTCAGAATAATTCCTTCATGAGTAGAAAATAATTGTTATAAATCTATTAACAAAGCCATATATAAAATCATATTATACTGCCTCCTTATTTGAACATAAATACCAACGTCTCTGGCCAAACTAGCAGCTGATATTTTTAATATGTGCCCTAATACAACACAACAAAAGTGTTTATACAATGCAATCTCTTTCCTGTCATCTTTTTTTAAAAAGTGGTGTTAATTTTGGAAGGAGTCTTAGAAATCAACAAGTCTACTGAAGCAATTATTCATTCATTTGACAAATATTTGTTGTCTCCACATATTGTGTAAAGTAAAAAGCAATGGAATAAAATGAATAGCACAGTTCCTGACCCTCAAGATACTTAAATCTAAGCCAACCCATTCATTCATACATTCATTCATTCATTTTAAGACTCTCTAGGTCTGTCAAGTTCAGACTAGTACTTGTTTTCATTATCAAGCATTTATGAAAAGAACTAAATAGTTTATATTTATGGATTGGCAGTGGTCTATTTTTACTTCAGTGTTTTTCACATAGTATTTTTTAGTTTTGAATATTTCAAAGGATCTAACTGCTCTTCATTTTCACGAGTGACTTTCTGTACATTATGCCAGTTAGCTTCACAACAACCGTTATTTCACAGATGGGGAAATCGATGTCAGTGAGATTAATCAGCTTTCCCAGAAACACACAGATCTACCTGTTTCTAGTGCTTATACTCTCTCTACAATAGTACCAGCAGGATTTGCCAAAATGTAGGCTACAGAAATTGTAATTTGTATTAATACTTTAAGAGTACATGATTGTCATTTGACTGTTAAATCCTCTTCTGCTTCACAAAGAATTTCTTGAAGAAAAGCACTCTATAGCTGTAAGTGCAATGTATTTCTGAGTACCTTAATGCTAGCTCATGAAGACCATGGAATGATACTAGATATTTGTTACTTTCCATTATTAGAATACTCTGCATTAAAATGATCAGTGTATAAATGAAGTTACTGTTTTTTCCCCCATGATATTCCTTTACCTTTTAATCTTTGAACTTTTCAATAGCCTTATCCTTTGTTCATTTGAACTCTTTTGCTCTGCAGTTTTTGAATATCCATATCAAGGCCACCATATCATAAAGATACTGTAATATTTTTATATTGTATTATAATTATGCTTTTTAAAGAGGTACTTGACTTTTTGTCCTTTTAGCCATGTTGGTGCAAATTTCCTCCTAACACACATACGCTTCTACTTAAGCATTCCCAGACACTTACTATACAGTGAATTATCAGTACATAGCTCATTCAGAGCAGGGTGTAGATTATTTCAATCATGAAAGTGATCTTTATGTAATAAAGGAGATAATTTGGGTAAAGTCCCATGATAAAATCTATCATTGATTGGCAATTAGCTTTGAAAACCATGGACCATGCAATCATATTATAAAATCTGAATCATGTTCTTTAGAGTGATATTCTTCAAATTTACTCAGGAGCTACTAGAAATCAGATATAGGTTTCTAGGAGCCATTATAATTTCTTTTTAAGTATTTATATATTTGGAGCAATAGTAGAGGGTCAGTAAGCAACAACCAAAAAAGAAAAGCAAGTATATGGAAATCTTAAATTGAATTTCAACATGAGAATTATGACACAGTTTATGTTGCTTCACTCGTCAAAGATTGTTATTCACTTAAATAAGGTCCATAGCAAAAACTGAAGTATAGATTATAGTTACTATATTATTTAATTATTCACAAAGCATTGAATGGTATCTTGGGACCTAGTTTGCCACAGAGAATAGAGCAAAGGTTTTAGAATGGGTTAAACCAATGATTTCATGTGAACTTTGCCTTGAAATCTTAGGCAATGTACTGAATCATGGAACTGTGTGACCTTGGCCAAGTTACTGGATCAGACTGAACTCAGCTTTATCAACTGTAAAGTGGTTGTTGTGAGGACTAGTGATAACACATATAATGTGTTTGGAAGTAAAGCCTCATAACCGTGGGTGCGCAATAAACTCGAGTCTCACGTAGGGCACTACACACAGTGCACACAATGATTTCTTATTAAATTGAATTGATTATAAGCAGATTAGGTGTTAGTATTATATGACCTTTTTCCTGGAGTGGACAGTTGAAATCGAAAGGATGTATTTCTTGCTGCTGATAGTACAGTGCTTACTCCCTCAAGAGACTAGGACTGGCAAACCTGAGTGAGAAATGTCTCCATAATGAGGAAGTCTATAGTGCACAATAAAAACTTCCTCTATCTTATAAATCACTATTATCACAAAATATCTATCTATTCAGTGTTTATAGCCTTAAAAAAATAAAACATCAGTGACCTTGTCAGGGTAGTTAATAGGTAATTTTAACCAAGTTGATTAAAATTGTTTATAGTAATAACTAGAGCTTCAAAGGAAGAGGAATCAAGGAGAAAAAAACAGGTAATAGTTGTTGCTTCCCAACACAGTTCAGGAAACATGAGTGGGTTCATTACAGCATGATGTATAGAATAAATTCTGAGGCATCAGTGAAAAGTAAAAGCTTAGTTTCTTTTGTTCAGACCTCAAATACACATTAAGGTGCACATTTATATTTTCTGGAATTTTTATGCCTTTTAGATCAATAGTTAATGATATTTTCTCACTGTACCCCCTCTTTGTTGTGCCACAAAAAGATACTTATCTTTAGTCATCAGGGAAATACAAATTAAATGCAAATTAAAACCACAGTAGTGTGTGTGTGCATATATATGTATGTGTGTATATACATGCATATATACATATGTTTTATATATATTTACATACATATATATATGTTTTTAGAATGATATACCAAGTCGTCTTGGCAAGGATGTGGAGGAACTGGAGCTCTGATAGATTGCTGGTGGCAGTGTAAATGGTATAACCACTAGGAAAAGGTCTAGCTGATTCTTTTTTTTTTTTTAAGGTTTTATCTATTTATTTTTAGACAGAGGAGAAAGGTTGGAGAAAGAGAGGGAAACATCAATGTGTGGTTTCTTCTCACATTCCCCTTACTGGGGACCTAGCCTGCAACCCAGGCATGTACCCTGACTGGGAATCGAACTGGCAACCCTTTGATTCACAGGCTGGTGCTCAATCCAATGAGCCACACATGAACCAGGGCATGATTCTTATAAAGTAAACATACTCTTATCATATATCCCAGACATTCTGCTCCTAGGTATTTATCCAAAGAAATGAAATGCATGTCTGTACAAGGCTTATATATGAATGTTCAGAAGCTTTATTCGTAATAGCTAAAAACTGGAAACAATACAATGTCTATCAATATGTGAATAGATAAACAAGTTGTGGTATATCCACACAATGAGTACTACTCAAAAATAAAAAGGAACTAACTATTAACCCATCCAGGCAAATACATGAATCTCAATTATGCAGAATGTAAGGAGCCAGATTTTAACAGAATATATAACATGGGATTCTATTTCTAATATCCTAGAACATGGGTATTGATTCATAGTTACAAAAAGTAGATCAGTGGTTGCCTGGGGATGGAATGGGGGATGGGAGAAGCAGGATTAAAATGAGCACAAGCAAACTTTTGGGAGCGATGGATGTGTTCATTACCTCAATTGCCTTGATGGCTTCACACATATATATATATCAAAACTTATCAAATTGTATACTTTAACATGTGCCATTTAAATTAATAGTTAACAATATTTTCTTACTGTATCCCCTCTCCACTGAGCCATGAAAAATAGTTATCTTTAGTCATTAGGGAAATGAAAATTGAAGGCAAATTAAAACCATGTGCCATTATCAAGGTATGTCAATTATACCTTAATAAGGCTGTTTGAAAAAAAAAACGTTGTGTCCAGTTTTCATAAAAATGAAGAGACAGCTCTGACCCTCTGCCATTAGATTAGGCAGATCAAGGGCTCGCTTCCTCAGTGGCATTCACCACACCTTGGGTATGGGCTACTGTGGCGCGTTATTACTGGACTGTAAGGACCTTGAGAGGAGAATCCATCTTGGTCTTTCCCCAGCATGGTCCCCCTCATCAACTGTTGTTTTTTAAATGAATAAATTGCCTGGATAATTTTTGGCAAAACATTTCTCCTCGAATTCCCTAATTAACCCTTACCATTTTCTTTTTTTTTAAAAAACATCCATGGAAGACAGCACATCTTCCTGCTTAAGAACTTGAAAACCAGAGTGACTGTTTAGCTACTTACTCATTGCCTGGCCACAGACAAAATTAGCTAGCCTCTCCAAGCTTCAGTTTCCTCATGTCTAAAGGGGTAATAATATATTTATGTCATTGGTTTTCTGAGAAGACTAAATGAAATAATCCATATAAAGTGCATAGTCCATAGTCAAAACTCAATTTTTAAAAGGCACGTGAATTCATACATTTACCATCACAAATTTTTGACAGTTTATGAACCCCAAAGACTAAAATACTTTATCTTCCATCAGGAGAAAGAAAATTGGATGAACAGGTGACTGAAACTCACAAAAAAAGATAGCTCTAAACCAGCATTAAAGTTACTTGTATCTTAGGGCTTTTAGAAGCAGATAGCCAGAGGATTTTAGTTATTGGAAGAAGTACAAGGATTACAATAACTTATAGTCTTGTCAGTACATTTCATACCTTGTTCTTAAGACTTCTTCATTAAAATAGAAAGACAAAAACCCCGCCATTAGGCGGAGAGGCTGAAGGTGCAAACAACCCATTTAGTTTCTCCCTACTCTTTATTTTGAAGTTCTTAAAATGTAAAATCCTATTCTTATGTTTGTTTGCAAGTTTTCTGCCTAGTGAAAAATACTTTATCATTCTGTCCATGGGGAGTTAATTAAACAGAATGTGGAAAAATGTAATCTTCAGGGAGCTTCTGCTCTGAGCACTCTCGGTAAATATTGCACAGACAAGGGAGCCTACAGAGACCTTACCTGGACTGGACTGAGCTCGGGTTTTAGAACCAGCCAGTTTTAGGTAATAATTGTCTTGAGCTTTGAGCAACTCAATAGCCTTCTGATTTATAATACTGGCCTACTCACATTTCCATGATTTGAGGGGAATTTTTATAAAATACATGAAATTATTATTATTGATAAACTGGATTATTCATCTTCAAAAATAAGGTGCTGACATGTAAACAAAATTTACACCTGGCCCTTGAGGTCTGGCCCAGTACTAGATTTGCCTTCAAAAGTCCAAGTCAATTTGCTGTATGGGAAGAATATCATATCAGGAGTCAGGAAATACTATTCTACTCCTGGCTCTGCCAATAACCAGCTCTGTGATCCTCAGTAACCACTTCACCCACCGCTCAGCTTCCTCAAGTGTTAGACAGTCAGACCAGAACAGGGAAGGGAGCACCTGATATGTGCCACCAACTCCTGTCACTCTATGTAAATGGCAGCCACTGTTAATCACTGAAACTTTTCTACTGAATTAGGAAACTGCTTCTGAATTCCTCTCAGCAAAGTATCATAGGCAGCCACTACCAATGAACTGGAGTTGGCTGTCAAAGGAAAACCTACCTACTCGTTGAGCAAGAACACCTCTAAGGGTCATTTTAATTCTACTATTACTCAAAGGCTGAAGTGAGAGTACACAGTATGGCAAATGCTGGAAAACAAATATCTTGGCAAGTCTTACTTCCCTTTTTCACATTCCTGCCTCTGAGAGTGTTAAAGGCAGCTCTCGAGGCCTGTCTATGGGGATGCTCTGTTCTTCCATCAGTACATCTGGCTTTTTGCTTGTCCAAAATGAATAGAATTTAATTGATTTCCCCCCAATTCTAAAAATGCTTGCTGTAGAAATCTCAACAATGAAGTAAAGTACAAAGAGGAAAGTGAAAGTTATCTGATATTTGATGCCCCTTATTAATATTTGGTAACCGGCCTTGCAGACACAGCTCTAGGTGAAAGTGTTTTTCTGTACTCTGCTTATTTTTCCCACACGGCAATGTTATGTATGGGTAACTTTGCATATCACTCCACAGCTGCAGTTCTTCATCTCTACTCAATGTGTTCCATCTTTGCCTGGGGACACTCCTATTCTGCTGAGTGAAACTTTGCAAATATAGGAGTAGACTGAAAGGGTAAAGGATTTTTAGAACCTTACCAAAACCACACTTAAAGATGTGGTCAGATTCTCCAGGTTCCACTCTAGTAGACACAGAATGGAAAGATGTGCAAAGCTTGCAATTAAAATTCAATTTGAAAATGAAGTTGACCCTGCAGCTTGTACAAAAGCCAGCGTTCCTCCCATATCTCCATGTACCACACCCCCACATTTTTTTCTTATTATAAAAGGCATATGTGTTTATTTAGGAAAATGCAGATAGGCAAAACAAGAAAAATAAAACCATCGCTAATTGGAATAATTATGGTTAATGTTTTGATCATATCTGTTCAGTCTTTTTTTCCTATGCATACATATTTATATAGCTATCAACACATATCATTCAAACCACTCTTTTAAACTTCTGGATTTTTCTCTTTGTGCACTGCACTGCAGTTCCTACAGAGCACTGTTTGTATTACAAGCAGGAAATTACGAGTTAAAACTGGCTTTGGAGATTTAAAGCTCTTTGTAACAGTAGTTTGCATAGTGAGGTGTGCACACCAAGGAACCAAGGTTATGGGTGTGTTTTGAAATTAATACACCAATTATTTTGAACACTGCTATCCTGGAGTTCAGTTTATCCACTGGGCATGCTGTGCCTGAAGTTCAAATTCTCTCAACAGATATTCAGAAAGTATCTTACATAACTGGTCTAAATGAGGCCATGTCAAGTGCAGAGTCTCTGTACACATTTCTATACTGCCATCTACTTAATTGATGAAATGCCTGAATTCCTTAAGGGTATTTGATAAGGAGACTGTCTCCTCACCACTCATTTAATGTGGTGTGATACTGATGCATGCTGTGTGAGGTAATTTACTTTGTAGCAACAAGCATATATTATAGGGAAGATAACGTCCTTATTTGCAGGGCGGTCAATTTGCTCCTGAGGGTTTGAGACACTATTAAATTGCAAGGTACCATCCCTATATGTGTTCCCAATGATGGTTAACAAACAAAAAGCAGTCTGGAGAAATCTTACCCTTGATATTCAATATATGGTGTTTTGCTTATCAATTGATAACCAATATGCTATATTGGTTATCCACACCAAAACTTAGAGGCTAAAAACAATTTATTCTGATCTCTCACAATTCTCTATGCTGACTAGGCTCAGCCAGGCAGGCTGGTCTTGCTTGGAGTCTCCACATGTGGTTGCAGTCAGACAGCATCTGGAGCTGGGTCATCCGGGGACATGACTGAGTATGCTGGAAAGTCTGAGATGGTTTCTTCATTCACACGTCTCGTGAATGTTCACATAGCTCCTCTCTACTTGGAGTCTCATCCCCCAGGGCTACTCCGCATGCCCTCTCCTCCCACAAAGATTTCAGACTTCTTACATGATGGCTGGCTTCTAAGAGTGTAAAATTAAAAGCAGTCATACCTTTTCAAGGTGGAGACCAGACATCGTGTCACTTCCAGCAACCATTCATAAGTGAAAGCAAGGCACAGGGCCACCGCTGATTCAGTGTCAGGGAACCACATAAATATCAGGGAAGGGGGTGATTCATTGGGTGCTATCTTTGAAAACTAGCTACCCTATATATTCCAACTGCCCAAACTGGACACAATTAGAATTTCAACTATAATTCCAATGGAGTCTGGACATTTTCTGGTTCAAACACACAGTATAATTAAGGGGAAGTGAAAAGAAGAGGAAAGAAACCTCAAGGTGATGAAGAATTTTGAAACATGGGTACTTTCTTTGGCCTTGAAAACTTGGCAGCTCAGATCACAAAGAAGAAGGTGAAATAAATAGGTCATTGCATTACTATTATCCAAACTCTGTGTGCTCAGAAGGCTTACTTCATGATGGTTATTTTTTTTATGAGAACTCTAGAGCAAATATTACAATTCTGACACATTGTGAGCATATATGGTGGGTTGCCTTTCCAAACACAACCAAGAATTCAGACATCAATGGAAATGTAGAAGATTAGTAGCATGTGAAAACAATGGGGAACTCGGGATAGTAGCTGGGAGGGCCTGGCAGTAAAAAGGACTCCCATGGCACCAGGACAAGGGAGATAAACCAGCATCATCTCATCTGTTCCTCTGGAGCTTCTCAGCGTGCAGTGGCCATGCCCCCACAGCACACTGTGTAAGTTCGGAATACAAGGCCTAAGTTCCCCCATGAAGACAATCTCATTTCAGTGCCTGCAAAGACTGGAAATCTGCTTGCTATGAGTGGTCTGAGACCAGGGTTCCCCATCCCCCGCCTCTTTTTTTTTTTTTTTTGTGAACTATCATTCAATGCCAAACAGCTTTTCCTTAGTGTTTATTTTTCTTAAACATGTTCGGACTGTTACTATATTGTTCTACTCCCTTTGAAAATATGTACTCTGCAGGTGCCTGAAATAATATACTCCCAGCAACTGCAGTTTTGTCAAAGTAAGGGTTATTTCATTCAGTCTAAACTCAATGGATATCTGTTGCTTAACAAGGAAATCCCAAACATTTTGCAAACTCCTTGAAGACAGCAGGCATTTCATACACAACTTTGGTATCTCTTCCCCCCTGGATTCATTGTCTGCCTTCTCAGATATAGTAGTGGTAATAAGTAACTCGAATTGTTAACAACATACTCTCTGCCCTATTTCATTATGTCTCTGCATGTTCCTCAGGTCGTTGTAAATAATTTCTCCTAAGGCTTCTTTTTCAGTCCGCAGATCATTTTACAGGCTTTTCACATAACAGCTGAAAGGGTTTAATTCAAACTGAAGAAACTTGCTTCAAATACAAGTGATTAACTTAGGCTTCATTTACCTCAAGGGATACTTGACCGTATAAATTTACAGATAAATCCTGGGAGTGTCGAATTATGCAACCAAGAGAAAGTTTAAGTTTTTTGGGTGTTGATCTGCTATAATCAGGTGTGTGTGTGTGTGTGCTACGTGTGTGTGAGAAAGATTTTTTTGAATGAAATAATAGTAAAACCACTGCTGGCACTACTTCCCCTGGTTTTTCATAATTTCAAGAAGTTAGAAATGGAAAACCAGGCTTGTTAAAGAGTTAGACTGTTAAAACATAAGAGAGAAAAAAAACCCAATTTATCTATTCTTTTTTACATCTTTAAGATTTCACAATATTCCTGATTTCAAGAACTTGACATTTTCTGTGAGCAATGATTAATTTTAAGTACTTGTTTTTATTGTAAAACGTAACGTATATTCATTGTAAATTGAAAAGATGCTTAAATTAACAGAAAAATAAAAATCATTTATGATCCTACAACTATTAATATTTGGTGAACAACTTTCGATTTTTTGCCTGGGCACATGTTTTTACGGAACGGATCCGTGCTATGTAAGCTATTTTATAACTTGGCTTTTCTCATTTTTATTTTTAAAATGATACCGTGCGTACGTGAAAAGAAACTTTGAAAGATTATGGCATATCGTAGTACTTCACAGTGTTAAAGGACGCCATCTCGAGTATGGTGTGTGCTCTTTGATAGGAAAAGAAAGGTCTTAGTGGGCTGTACTGACTACTCTGCGACCAAGAGACTTCTTCGTTTGCCCTTGGCGTCCTGAGCCTAGCCAAACTGAAAGCGCGTGGGAGTAGGTGGAGGGCATTCAGGGTAACTGCGAGCACGAGCTCCCCGCGCGGTCCACACTTCCCCTGGGCAAGTCCCACTGGCCCCAGCCCGTGAGGGGACCGAGGACGAGAGGGCAGTTCGCGGTACGCACAGCCGGGTCCGAGATGTTACTCCCGCCCCGGGGCTGGCGCCACTCTCCGACCGTGGGTGAGATAAAGCGGGTCAAGGTTCTGCAACCCCAAACCAGGGAGGCGCAGCTCCGATACTGGCGCCTTTGCCGGGTCTCCAGCCGCGTTTGTTCCGAGTGTTTAAACTGTTTCAAAGCGCTTGAACCCGAGAGACCTTCGGCAAACAACTCCTAATCTCTCGGGCAGAGAGCGTTAGTTTTATTTGCCAGGAGGACAAATTGAATGCGGGGACCTGGTGGCTCAGGCGGCCCTCCTCCAGGTACCCCGCCCGTTCGCCGGCGCCCACCACCCACTGGGACCCCAACCCGAGGCCCTTTCCAGCCCGGGGACCGCGAGCTTCTTGCGTCAGGCCAAGCGGGGGTGGGGGATTTTCGGCAGCGCTGCCGGCGCGGCCTGTCTGAGAAGGACAGGCCTGGCTCTTGCCCCGCCCTCGGGGGGGCGGGAGGCGTGGCGGGGCTGGAGCCCAGTAGGCGACTAGGGCCTTGTCGCCTAGGAGCGAGTGTCGGGGAGCCGGTACGAGTCGCCGCCGTCAGCGCCTCTAGGTCCGCAAAGAGCTCGGGCAGCCGGGACAGGACCGCCGTCGGGGAGCCTCAGAGCACCGTCCCCAGCTCAGCATGATGGACTTGGAGCTGCCGCCGCCGGGGCTGCCGTCCCAGCAGGTGCTGCCCCGGCCCTCTCGGTCCCATTGTCGTACCTAGACGGGGGCGGTGGCGCGAGGGAGCTGCGGTCAGGAGGGACAGCAGCCACTGGCATCTCACCGTCTGTGGCCGGAGCCCGGACTGCAGCAGCAACGTACTGGAGCCGCCGCGTTTGGGGCGGGGCGGGATGGAGGAGCAGGGACCCAAGGAGCCGCGAGGGTAGTGCGGGCGCGCCCGGGTGGTCCCACCGACAAGATGCCCGCCGTCCCAGAGCGCGACTGGCTGGGGGTTTGGAGGATACACCCGCGTGCGTGGAGCGAGTGGTGCGTCTCTTGTTGCGTCCCAGGCGGCCAGGTTGGAATGCCGAAGTCCCATCCAGCCCCCCATGTTTGAGCGGCTCCCAAGGCTACGGGGCAGGAGGGGCCGGACGCTGGCGGTCTGAGCCGGCGCTGGCCGGCACTTCCGGGGCAGAGCGGTTCCCCCGCCTGGGAGCCTGCAAGAATGTGCCTAGTCACGGGGCCGCTCGTGGGGGAGCTGAGGCCTCGGGGCTGGGACCAGGAACCCCTTCCCTGCCATCACTGTCCTTCTCCCCACAATTGCACGAGTAGTTTGCTCATCCCGCTGGGCCAGATAAAATTCTTGTGCACCAAGTTTCAAAAGAAGGATAGAACATCAGAGTTTGGAGTAAGGAAAGGCTTATTGATGAGAAGGCCCAACTTGAGAAGATGGGAGAACTAATTCTGAAATCCATTCAGGCGTCTTTTTCTGTCAAGGGAAGGGAGGAGGGGCGAAGTGGGCGGGGGCGTGTACAGGTAGGTATCCAAAGGTGTCCAAGGAAGAGGGCAAAATTTTTATATCCCTTTGTACCTGGTGGACCCCTGCTAATTAATGAGTCTAGTTCCTGAGTCATTACTTTGTGCATATTTCCCCACCTCTTCTGCTGATAAAGGGGTTCCTTAAGCAGAATTCCTCTAATTAATTATGTTTGTAGCTGGAGCTGTTAGCCTGAAGGCCATCAGTGGAGAGTGGAAGCATTTCACTGGTACAGGCTAAGTCCATCAGTGGGATCGATCCTTCAGGGAGCTTGGCAAGAAATTCCAGCCCGTAGGTGGGGGGCAGAAGAGGTACCCAGGTGCCCTATGCGCTAGGATGCCCCGATGTGCGGCCCCTAAACCGGGGCTCGCACAGTGGGAAAGTTTCGGCTGGAAGACCCCTGATCGGGAGAAGAGCGGGTGGGGCGGGGTCTCTGTAGTTGAAGTCGAGCGCCCCAACCTTCTCCATCCTCCCGCGGTGCCTGCTGGTGGCGCACGCCCAGTGCGTGGCCTTGGCCTCTGCATCAGTGACAGTGGCCGGTTGGCTGTCACAGCGGCCCTCGGTTGGCCCTTTCCAGCTTTGTAGCGTGCAAGCCTTGCTGTGCTGGGGCCAAGGGACAAGTTGGAGCTGTTGATCTGTTGCGCAATTGTTATTTTTCCCAGGGCGGCTTTCTCTTTGGATTTAGAGTTTCAGACTTGCAATTCCAAAATGTGTAAGGCAGGATATTCTGTTTTGTGCTGTCAAGGGTAAGAGTTGCGAGTGTTAGATTAGAATTTCTGTTGCTTTTAGGCTGTTGCTAAGTTTTTGGCTTTCATATATTATTTCTCCCTTGGGTGTTTTATATAGTTTTCCTTTTCTGTTTGAGAATTTGCCTCAATTTCTTAGCATGCTGCTGCTTTTGTAAGGGCGGAGGAAGAGACACCTTTGTTTCATAATGCTTTACTATAAAGTTCTGTAAATTGTTTAAAAAGAAGTTTCTGTTCATACTTGTAGGGACTTTTAAAGGAGTGGAAGTTATATTTCTCTTTTTTTTTGTAACTGGGTACTTAGGGGAAAAAATGGTTCAAGGAAATAAGTAACTTAAGTACAGTATGTTTATGCTCTTAAAACCTAATGTTTAGACTGATTCTGATGGCCTAAAGTGCGGTTATAAGTCATTGACCATGTATTGTGCTTTTTTTTTTTTTTATGTTTTTTTTCTTTAAAATTGTTTGGCTTGAGCTTCCCCCCAGTAATGATTGGGATTGTATTCCCTTGGTTCCCACTTGTATGAAAAAGTATGTTTTCAGATTTAGCTGCTGTTTGAGGGTAAACTGTATGACAAATGGATGTATGATGCTAATGGACTTTACTTTTCCTAAATTCAGGAACTGTTGCCTGGAACCCTTCTTTTATTTTTCTCTTTCTTTACTGTGTAATTTAACATTCTATATACAGAAATGCATAAAGCTTAACTACTGCTTTCCCATTTAAATGTGAATTTTCTAGTTATGTTTGATAAGGCAATTCCTTTTCTACCTTTTGTAATCAGATACCAATTAGCATACTGGAAAACTGAAAAAAAGAAAATGGAGTAAAATTTAGAATCAATTTCATGTCTATAATGGATTCACATATGAAGTCATCGTTGTAGTTGAGGAAGATTTGAATAGAAAGTCAAAGCGGATTGTTTGTCAAAGAGACTCCAGGTACGATGTGGTGTTAGGATATGGCTTTTCATACTCTGTGCAGAGGAGTGTCGATGAACAGGTTGGTAAGAAGAGCCTTAGATTCTTTATCTCCAATAGGTGGAAGGAGCCATCTGTTACTGTTTTAAGGGTGTCTTAGAGAGATAAAGTACTTTTGCGTGTGAGGGGTGAAAGTGATCTTGGACAAGACCGATAAGATTATTTTTAAAAGAAAAATATGACAGACCTCTCATCTCCTAAATGAATGTTAACCAGAGAACAACTTGACTTTTTAGATGAGAAAAGTCTCTTGAGAGATTGTGGAAGCAGTATGTAGGAAAATAAATACACAACTCATATCAGTCTTTCTGCATTAAGAATAACTTGGGCCATTTAGAAGTCTCTTTTTTGTTAACTTGAGTTTGTATAAACAATGTTGGGGGAAACAAAAACCCTGTCTGCCTTTAGGATTACCAGTAAGAGTTGGAAACCAAATACATTATGTTTCTTAATATTTACTTTTTGTTCAGGATGAATTATATTTACAGAACAGCACAGGAAAAGGAACCCTCTATAAACTATAAGAACTTTTTTCCCCTGGGAATGTCTTGTCTATTGGCCGAAGACAATTATTTAAAGGAGTTTTGCATAAATAATATTTCCTCTTTAATTTTTGCTTGATCTGGGGTTAATTGCAGTGCAGACTTGGATGCAGGAGAATTTGGCCCTGTGATAATAATAGATAAGTTGTTGGCTACTTCCTCGCATGCCAGGCAGTGCAATAATTGCTTCACATGCATAATTTCACAGTAACCCCATAGGAAATACTATTATCACCAATTTCCAGGTGAGAGAAGAGGCATAGAGAGGCCAAAGTTCTGCTTAAAAGTGATCCAACTATTGAACAGCATGAGTGGGATTCAAATGTAAGTAGTCTGACACCCATAGTTCTTAATCACCGCTTTCAAACTGGACCAGGATTAGTGAAGCTTTGAACAGGGGGAAAAGCTGACACTTTTAAGAAAAATTGGGGAAAGAAGAGCAGGAATTAAAGAGATTAACCTTTTCCACTTGTGAAGAAATTCTAGTCACTGTGTACGTGAGGCGGGAGGTGGACCTCCTTCTACAGAGAGGGAGCAAATAAACCTGTCAATGGAATTACCACATGCGCAGGGGGGCTTACAAGGAAGATGCAGAGGCCAAGAGGGGGGTAATTTAGTAATAACAACTTCATAGTTTTTAAGATTTCTAGGATTTCAGTAGTATTTATTTATAGAGAAGAGAAGGGAGAGAGGGAGAGAAACATCAAGTGTGGTGCCTCCTGCACTGCCCCCCTCCCCACCCTGCCCCACACTGGGGCATGGCACACAATCCAGGCATGTGCCCTAGACCAGGAATTGAACTGATGACCCTTTGGTTCACAGGCCAGCACTCAATCCACTGAGCCACGCCAGCCAGGGCAGTTTTTCTTTTTCTTAGTGAAATCTCTTAGCTACTGGGGTCTTTGTTTGCTTTTGTGTGCCTTGTTAGTTAGAACATTCTTCTGTTCCACTGGCTCTTTTCCTTTTGAAGTTGTGGTCCAAGTAAGTTGGTGATGACGATATATATCTATATGCGCGCACACACACAGAGGGTTAAACCAGGTTGAAGGAAATTGAGTAGAATAAAGAGAATTTGAATTGAAAACAACTAGTGAAATTAAACACTAATGTCCTATTTTGGCATTTATGAAACTGATGCAGGAGTAAGGGCTCAAGTCTATCTAATTGAAGTTTACTTGGTCTTTAAGATAGCACATTTCAAATTAAATACTTTATTTCTGAGGCCTTGTTGCTAAACAAATTGTTTTGAGAATTATTGTCTTATTTGTCTGAATCAAGGATCGTGCAGGATTTTTAGCATCCAATGGATTATCTGCCTAAAAGCCAGTCTGGGTAAACCCAGGGTGTTTAAACGTCTGGCCAGTCACTTCTAAAAGTTTGCTGAAAACCAGTTGTACACCCAGTATTGGAGGACAAGTTTACCGGAAGCCATATTCAACCTGCTTTCTTTGTCTATAGCTGTGTGTTTAAGTTTAGCATAAAACAGAGAATAGCGTTTCTTTTTGATAATATGATTTCTAGGAGTTACTAAAATTTCGTGACCACCTGCTTTTAAATACGCTCCAACAAACTTTCCAGCAAATTTATTCAAAAGACTCCAAGCTATAGGCCAGAGCTTCTTCATTTGGCAATGATACGTTCTCTGGAAATGAGTTCAAAAATATGCTCAAGCATATAATTCCTGAATGGTATTAGAAAAACACAATGGTGTTCTTACACCAACCCTTCGCCCCACCCCGACCCCAGAATAAAACAGACTGCTAAACAAATTCCCCCTCTTCCTCAAGTTGACATTTTCTCTGTGTCACCCTGCCACAATTCATACTTTATACTGTTAGTAGTATCAGGAATGTTAGGAACTCTGAGGATGGGGAGCACTGTTAACCATTCATTTTTACAGCATACATCCTGTCATACTCATTTGTCGCAAAGCCTCAAGTTATCACAGTGTTTTCGTATGTGAGAGTGTCTACGTTTATTTGATCCAAGTTCTGGTAGTAGTAAAGACAAATAAATCCAGGGCATAGGAAAGATTTAGAGCACTAAGTCTGTCTTTCAAAAGCCCCGTCGATAATTGACTCCTGAGAGTCATCATAATCCTTCAATAGTCCTTCAATTCCTAAAGATTGAATATACAGATAGGGGCAATTCTGAGTAGTCGTGCCTCTCTCACAAGCTTGGAAAGTGACGTTGGGGCCTGTAGGATCAGCAGCACACTGCAGAGATCCAAACTCCATTCTTTTTTCAAATTAGAGAAGAAAGATCTCAGATTATTTTGGCATTGAAGGCTCCGTCTGAATTTGAGTATTTATTTCTGCACTAGGCAATTCTCTTTATTGGTCTTTTAAATTCTCTCAATGTTTGTCTCATCTGTTTATCTTTTTTTTTTCTCTCGCTACAACTAAATTTTAAGTTCTTTGACAGCTGGGCATAGAATTTAGGTTTCTCTCTATTTTATTAACAGCTTTCAGAGATACCATTCAAATACCATACAGTTCACCCCTTTACAGGGGACAGTTCAGTGACTTGGTACAGTCAGAGCTGTGTGTCCATCACCACACTTGATTTAGAGCATTGTCTTTTCTTGAAAGAGCCCCAGGCCCACTGCAGTCATTCCACAGTTCTCTCTCAGCTTTCTTAGTCCCTGCTAACCACTCATGTATTTTCTATCTCTACGGAGTTGTCCATTCTGGATATTTCATGTAAATGGGATCATACCACGTGTGGTTTTGTGTGACTGGCTCCTTTCCCTTAACGCAGTGTGTCAGGACTCCGTTGCCTTTGTTGCTGAATGCTATTTCGTTGTGCAGAGACACAGAGCTTATTTATCCATTCATAGTTGATGGATATTTGGGTTGTTTCCACTTATATATTTCTTTTCCTTTTTCCCTACTGCCGTGGTTTGCTATGTATCAGAATCACCATCAGCATTTAAAAATACTGCTGCCGAAGCCCTATTCCTCATTAAATCAAACACTCTGGGCATGGGACCCAGGCCACAGTATTTTTTTCGAGCTTCTGAAGGGATTCCAGTGTGCACTCAGGTTTGAGAGCCAGTGCCCTAGAGCAGTGGTCCCCAACCTTTGTGGCTGTCGCCAGGGACCAGTTTTGCGAAAGACAATTTTTCCACGTACTGGGGGGTTGGGAGGCAAAGCTCAGGCGGTAATGGGAGCAAAGCTTCACTCCCTGGCTACCTGCTGTGTGGCCCGGTTCCTAACAGGTCTTGGATCTGGATCTACCTGTGGCCCGGAGGGCTTGGGGACCCCTGCACTAGAGAACCTAGCTCAGTGCTTGGTAGCCATTGATATCTAGTGACTTAGAAAATCTGGTTAGGATGTCTCACTTAAAGCATGAAAGGAAGTGTTTTAATATTTGTTCGAAGACCTTCACAGCCTTAAGATCAACACCTAAATCTGAGAACTGTGTTTTAAGTGCCTGGTCAATGTTTGACATTCAGTAAATACAGCTTGAGCTCTTTAATCCCTCCTAGAGATTTGGGTGATAATTTTTTATCAAAAGATTTGCCCCAAGTGAGTCAGTAGAATTTTTTTGTGTTTTGTCAGGAATGTGGCCTGCGGCCTGATTATTTGGGAATAGCATAGAAAAGGCAGTGAGACGGGGGTGGGGGGAGGCATGGGATGGGTGGTATAGACTCTGGAAGCCAGGATGAACTTGGCCTTGTCCGAGGAAGCTCTGTGCTCTGCATTTCTGAGCCTCATTGTCTTCTCCCATTAAAAAAAATCCTTAAATTTATAAGGCATCTTTTAGCAACTCATTTTTTAAAAGATTTTATTTATTTATTTTAGAGAGGGGAAGGGAGGGAGAAAGAGAGAGGGAGAGACATCAATATGTGATTGCCTTTCATGCGCCCCTTGTTGGGGACCTGGCACTCCACCCAGGCATGTGCCCTGACTGGGAATCGGACCAGCGACCCTTGGTTCTTGAGCTATTGCTCAGTCCACTGAGCCACACCAACCAGGGCAGCAACTTAATTTTTTAATTCTCAGTATCTGCCTGGCAAAGTCAACTTTATATTGTGACCACAATTGCTACCATTTGTACTCACCTGAGTGGCTTTCTGGTTTACACGTTTGGGACTGGGGCTAACTTCTGAATTACTTTTGAGACAGAAAGAGGGAGAAACGGAGGAGAGGAAGGAAAGAAGAGAGGGCGGCAGGGCGGGAGGGGAGAAGTACAGCCCAGCAGCAGCCCCACAAGGGAGAACTGAGGGTGTGGTTCTGTGCCTTCTGAAGCTGGCTCAGCCCCACCTCGCTGACACGGTGGGAACAGGCCCAGAAGGGAGCGGCACACCCCTGTGCCAGCCGGGACTCTCTCCGGCGTTGCCAGGCACAGCTTGTGCGGCCCCACGCCAGCCTTGCCCTCGACCATCCTGCCATTGGAGGGAGGGGGTATATTTAGTCTTCCCTGGGAAGCTGCCTGCTTTTCTAACTAGTCACCAGTAGTTTGGAATTCTGTTAACCCATCTTCTGCAATTGCTTCAAGATTTAAAAAAAACTGTTCTGTTTTTTCCCTTATTCCTATGAATTTTGTGCTCAAAAATGTAAATGATACATGTTTACATCAAAACAGAAGGATTTCAGTGACAACATTTAGGTTCTGTGCAATGTGTACTTGCGTTTTAATGAACCATTTCCCCCCACTAAATGCCCTTCCCCTTTTTTGCTGGAATGTAGCTGGCATTCAGGGTGGGTTAGTATCATCTCCCCCCTGACTGTGCAGAGTCTGTGTGAGAGGCAGGGTTTGGATCCTGACTCGGTGTGTGGGAGGCCCACTGACCGAAGAGTGTGGAATTTTGCTTTCTTCCGGTCTTGACAGTCTTTTGTCTACTCTGCGTCAGCACAAAGTCACACTGTCACACGTAGGTGCAGAACCCAGTCTGTGCCCACTCTAAGGGGGTAAAGGGAAAAATGATCCCCCTGCTTTGTTGCCTTCTGTGACCAGAACAGGGACAGGGGTATGACACGTGGAACGACACTGCTTCTTCAGCATGAGGGCCAAGCACCGGGGCTTCTTGCTGGTCTGTCACACAGCAGCGGAGTCTTGCTGCTGTGTATAGAGAGTGTGGAGGAACCATCAGGTTTTTTGACCTAGCAAAAAAAGAACAAAAAAAATTTTAAACGTTAAAATGCTGGTAATGAAAACCACCAAAATTAAAACAATCATTTTTACTTGCAGTAGGAAAAAATATGCAAGAAGTTGTTTCTGTTCATGGTAATTCTCAGTGAAACATTGAGACCTACAAACTACATTGAGACACCAACCCCAAAGGACAGGGCCGCTCTGCTCTGTGCTGGTTGTGCCCTCCCCTCACCCCCTGGCCTGTGTGCTCTCCTTCCACTGATGCCCAAGTGAGACCAGGCCAGACGACCTGTGGGTTCCGGTTCTTTCTACCACCCCAGAGACAGAGGCTCACCCTCTGCTAGAAAATTTCTTTACCAGGCTGCATGTTTGGCAGAAACGTGCCTCCCTGGGGCAGTGGATTGAGGTGAGGATGGCGACTCCAAAACGTGAGATTCCAGGTTGCATTTCACTTGGAAAATGGGGCCTGCAATTAGAAGGAGAGAGCCGGAGAGGAAAAGGGAACTAGCTTACAGGATTCTTTTCAAGGAACCTGGAAGGAATACAGCCTTTTTTGATTCTTCTTGAGGGAAGCCTCAGGTTGACCCAGAATTTTTACCTGAAGATCTCCTAAATCTGTAATACTTAATTTGCTCTTCCACTTAAGTTCTCTGTGTGAGAAAAGGGAAAGCATTTTTAAGTATTTATTTACTCGTATGGTTTTATGCTTGTTATCTGTACTTTTTTTTTACAGATTTTTTTTTTTTAATTCTCACCCAAGGACATGCTCACAGATTTTAGAGAGAGAGGAAGGGAGGGAGAGAGAGAGAGAGAGAGAAGCATTGATGTGAGAGAGAAACACCAATTGGTTGCCTCTCACAGGCTCCCCAACGGGACACTGAACCCTCAGCCAAGGCATCTGCCCTGACCGGGAATTGAACCCCACTGTCTTTATGGCTCCAACCAGCTGAGCCATACTGGCCAGGGCTTTTAGTTCTTTTAACAACCATATTGGTAGGTTTTGTCTTTATTGAAAAAACTTTGGGATGGTTAAGAAATAATCCAGAGTTCCGTTTAGAACACCAGGAACCATGCAAGATATTTCTAACAGAGGGAATATAATATAGAAAATTAATTACACAGGTGATGGAAGAGCTGAGAAGCCAGACAGTGCCGAGATTAGCAACCTCGGGAAGCCACTGCCCCTGGAGGGGCTAAGGGAGGCGGTGCAATACCAGGATCTGGAATATGGGGCCTCGGGAGCTGGGATCGCAGAGAGGTGTCCTTTCCCCCACCCTCCAGCATCTCTCCAGTGTCCCCCTACCTGCCACATCATTGGTGCAATGTAGTCAGAAGCCAGTTGGCAAGGGAGCCTGGGAACAGAGCAGGGGCACCCTTGTTCTCCTTGTGGGTGAATACATGGAAATCCCTCGCTGCATGGGTTTCGTGTTTCTCCATTTGCAGGGAGAGTAAGACCACAATGCCCACTTCATTCTGACTTCCGTGGAACATTTTATACTTCCATATTCCCTCCAGTTCACAGAGTACACATATGTGACCGCAGAGTAATTCAGTAATGATATAATCTGACGAATTCTCCTAAAGAGTGCAGATGAAGGCTCCATAAGAGTTCACGATTTAGAAAAGTACTTTTATTGCTGGGAGGTTCTGTGCCCCACCCACCATGAAGTGCCCCTGGGATGCCAGGGCAGGATTGATTATGCATGGATATTTTGGGTGTTGGCCCCTGGCTCTTGAACTTGGGCTTGGGGGGTGCATTCAGAAAGGACATAAGGCATTTAAGAAGAGCCGAGGGAACTTTACACACAGTCTTTTGTTCCTACAGAGAGGTGGGTAGAAATGACTGCTAGATAGAAATTTACTTGTCTCCCTTCCTTTGGTCCCTGACTGGTGGGAGGCTGGGTCTCCCTGAGCACACGTCTCCTGCCCTGTGCAGCAGGCTTCCGAAGTGCAGTTGCTCGGAGTTCCGCTGTGCCGCAAAGCTTCAGTGTCTGTGTGCACGCTGGCAAAGGTAATAATGGAGACGGAGGGAGCAAGTTAGTCTCTTCATTTTGCTTCATGTCACCAGTTCACTTCATTTAAAACCAAGTTGTGGAGAGAACCGGCCCCTCCTTGTTACATCTGAATACCGACAACTGAATTTCACAGGGAGGAGAAGGGTGGGGGGCTAACATTGACTGAACACCTGCCTGTACTGTAGCAGGTCCTAGATGTTCTCTTACTTGATCTGGACAATAAGTCTATGTGGTGGGGGCCATTACCTCCACTTTACAGACAAGGACACCTACCCAACCAGGTAAAGTAACTTGCCCAGTGCCATGCCACTCCAGGGGCAGAACAGGGATTGAGATATCTGTCCATAATCCCTGCTCTCCCTTCCCTGTCTTCTTTCACTCTAATGACTGTGGGTGTTTTGTTAGGTGCTAAAGAATAAGGGGCTCCTTTACAGAAATTAAGATAGCGTCCCAACCTCTGTGGGAGCTCACTGTGTGTTCATCAGGGGGTGCTGCTGGCACATGGGCTGGAGGGACTTTTCTTTGGGGTGGAGGACAGTCCCACATTACAGGATATTTTGGGACAACCAGAGATGGAACTATCTGCCCCCACACAATTCCAAATGTTCCAAGGTGGCTGCAGTAGCCCAGTGGAACCACTGTGATGCTCTGACTTCTAGAATATGACTGCTCGCTCTCAGGAAATTCCAGGCTGTTACTTGGTCTTTTTAGAGAGGCCCACCATCTCCTCAGATGGTAGCCTGCTGACAACCTTACATTCTAGTCCGAAAGCAGGTGACGGGAGAGAGATCACAGAAACCAGAAGGACCAAGTACGTTTCATTTACTCAGGTAGCGTGTCTAGTCCAGTTTCCTTAACAGAGAGCAGTGCATTGATGGTAGTTGTTACCATGATGTACTGTTTCTTGGGCCTGCACCTGGGAGGAATTGGTGTGAAAGAGATAAACATTATTTTAAATTTTCAAGGTGAAGTTAAAAATCATGTGCTATATCTCTGTGGGTCCTTACTGCCTTTTCTACTGGGTACTTTCTGAAGATGTCTGAGAACTGAGGTGAGAAAGTAAGGAGCGGTAGAACAGCTGAAAAGGTTCAGATGTGGTAATTCTTCGATGCTTTAGGACAAAGGTCCAGAGGTTGCTCATTTCTTATCTTTTTTGTTAGGGAAATAACTGCTCTAAGAAAGAACACTTAATCGACATTTGTGTTGATTGATTGTTATATTATCCAAATTGCAAAAATTTTTAATGGATATTTGGTGATATTATGTTCTCCCAAGAAATCAATTTTATTGCTAACTTGGAGTGTACGTTTATAGTTCTTTAGATAAAATACTTTGAGTAGAGGACCCAAAGAATAATTTGAAGTATCGTTTCTATGAATGAAATTAAAGAATTTTTCTATGACTAATAGTTGGTTCATAAATGATATTAAATGTGATATCTTTGTTACTTCGGTAGTTAGAGCTCTTTAATCCCAGATATCTTAGGTAAACAATGAAAATACTGAATTCTGGGCGTAAATGTACACTTACTCATTTCACAAATATGTATTAGGTATTTACATGGCCTGGGGGACTTGCAGGGCATGAAGTTACTTCACTCTTTGAAGATAATGCAGCAGATGTGTTGTCCTTGTTGGAGGACGTTTGCTTTTTAAATTGCCCCTTCTAACTAATTGGTCCCTTTGCTCTTTGTACACCTGCATTACAGCATGATTCATATCATAATGAGTATAAATTAGTTTACATCTTTATTCCTTCTGTTTAAAGTATGACTTCCTCTAGGACAGTGACTGTCTTTTATTCATTTTGTAACTGATATCTGGTACCATGCCTGGTACTTACTTAATAGTAGTTGCTCAATAGAAATGATAATGAGTCTGTTACTGCTCTAAGAACTTGGTGCTTATACAAGCTCCTCTGTGGTACATCATAGCTCCATGGCAGTACAGAGGAGAGGTAGGGTTTAACTACACACATTTTTAAAGCATGGGTTTTATTTGGCTCAGGCTGTAGCTGGAAGCTTGAGGGAAGGTGCAGGCAAGAGCTGGATGGACCTGGGCTGCGCATTGGGTCTCAAGGGCTGATAAGATTGATTTGGGGACTCGAGCGTGCCTTCACGTGTCCGTGTGTGGCATTGCAAGTTACAAGGCAGCTGGAAATTGTGGAAGGGTTTGGAGAGGGCGAGACTCACAAGGTGCGTGTGGACAGGAAGTTATCCTGGCTTGTGAATAGGAGGTCGGACCGTTGGAGGCAGAGACGGTGAGGGGGCCCGTCTGTGAGCGTGAGCGTGAGCGTGATGGAGTGGGTTTGGCATCAGCAGGTGTATTGGGGGTCTGTAGTTGTAACTCTAAACCCTACCTTTGTTAACTGTTTCAAAAGGATTTTTTAGTTCGGAGATTAGTCGACTTTCTCCTAATTTTGGCCACATGATGCAACCATTTGTGCTCAATTTTCATGCCCTGTTATTCCGGTGTGTTTAACAGAAACTCGTCCACCAGTGTATTAATTCCATTGATATCAGGAGAGGATAATGAGCCAGAAGTTGCTGTCTTGCTGTAAGGATGGATTGTTTTCTTCAAGATGGTACTGGAGGAGTTTCTCTCCCTTTCTAAGATCGAGTTGCTCTGACTATATTCAGTCACCTGGAACAGGCCCATCCTAGACTGCCAGTCTCGATGATGGGCAGCATTCACCCGAGACAAGAAAAAACAGGCAGTATCTTCTCTTTTCCTGTGAGTCGGAGCTCACAGAGGTGGGGCATCTGGCAACGCTGGTGATGGCAGCTGCCGCGTGCACTCCTGTTCTGCCCTCTGAGGTGAGGGGCATTGTCCCCGTCTCACAGGCCGTCAGAGGTTGGCAGTGCCTTCGGTTCATCCCCTTCTAGATGTGGCTGATACTCATATCACAGTGTTCCTAAATTAAGGAAAGAACTGAGCGCAAGGTGGAGCACACAGTATGCATTCAGCAAGCTGTGGCTGTGATTATGATCATACTTCTATTTGTTATTTGTCAGGGATGTTTGAGTATATGGGGATCTGAGGTGCCATCGCCCGCTTGAAAATCACCTTGAATTCTAGCTATGTAACAGCATAGACACCCAGGCCTCTTGTTGCCATTGGTTACAAACCCACTCTCCTGTAGTCTTCGTGTGCACATCCTGGCCATGTGTAAGGGCCTGATTGTTGTGACGACTGAAGCTTCCTGGGACTGAAAACTGATCCACAGTGAGGCCTTAATGTGTGCTGTGCCCTAGGATAGTGGAGGCCACGCCTCGCCCAGCTTCTCTGTGGGATCCCTGGCCTGTCTGCTGGATCCCCTGTACTTCTGTGGGCTGATCAGCCACCTCACTACACTCCTTCCCCGATGCACTCCTTCTCTAGTGGCAGACTCCTTGCTCTGGGGCTCTGGGCCTGGAAGCGAGCCGTGTCCACAGGAACAGAGGGAGCTTGGGGCGTGGAAGTGCGTTAGCGCAAGGCCACATCCAAACATGAGTGAACTGAGTCCTGTGGCCTGTCTTCTTTCCAAAGCCCACGCCCTTCTTTCAATCTTTAAAGATGAAAATATTTCTTTAGTAATAACTACCTAAAAGTAACTGGCCTTAAGTAAAAAGACAGAGTGGCTAAGGAAAAGAACCTTCTAATGCCCTCGGGGAGATGACACGGGAGAACGTTTCCGTCTGCACCCCCTGCTGTTGCCATGCGGATGTCTGATCCCTACACTGGCAGCCTAGAACTCGCCTCCTGTTTTCTCTGTGGCGGTTAGACCCAGACGCCTGAAATTAGCTGCTTCTCCTGTTCATCTGACATCCGCAACAGGAGTTGAGTTTATTAAGAGCATTAATAATACCTCACCCCTGAGTTGTCCTGTATTTCACAGGGGTATTCACATTCTGTTTTTTTTCATATGAAAAAGGATCCTGCGAGGATGGGTGTTCTGCCTGGGAGCTCCCTTACAGGAACAGCACAGTGAGGTTGGGTGGCCAGGCGCAGGCCACTCCACACAGCTGGCTGGCGCCTTGCAGTGCTCTTTGAGCAGCCTCCCTGGAAGAGGCCTAGGTTATTCTGAAATAAGAGCCTGTGTTATTTGAGTGCTCCCGTAATAGAATCCTGGGTTGGAACTCATTGTCACCACTTATTATATAGAGGTCTTCAGGCAAAATTGCGTAACCTCTCCACGCTTTGGTTCCCTTGCTCCCCAAGAGTGGTGATACTACTACCGCCCACCTCACAGATTGCTGTGAGCAAAAACAGATAATGAACGCAAGTGCCTGAAATCATGTTAAACATGTAGAAAGTACACGATAAGTGGTGGCTGTTATTATAACTTAGATTGGGTCACACCTGCCTTTGACCTGGGCCAGGAAGATTGGCACTGTGATCTTTCATTCTCAAATCTTCATGTCAGGGCTCACTAGGTATTGACCACGTCCTCACATATTTATTTAGTAGGTTCCTTGAAGAGATTTACATTAAGGGGGTAAAAAGATTCCTGTACTGATTTGAAGAGAATATAATATGATATATACACTAATTATAATTTCCTTTTTTAAGAGGTCCAAATGATGCCGGCCAATGGCAACAACAGTGGGTACTGTGCATTTTCAAATGTGGTCATCTGAAAGCAGCTGAAGTATTTCCCAAGTCAGGATTATTCATGTTCTTAGTTGGAAGAGATAACCACTTTCCCGCTCACTGAGGCCCCGTATTTTTTTTTTTTTCCACCCATTTTGTCAGATGACTTTTGCAGCGACCCCATGGTGGTTATGTGGCATTGGACCTGTAACTTTTGCTGAATAATGTTCAGGATGACCCATTTAGTCATTCTGCGTCCTCTTAGAAGTTCAGATTCAACAAGCAGCACTTTCAGGTCATGGCTGTAGCTTTTTACAAACAAACTGCTGAGAGGATAAATGCTACCTCATGCAGTTTGAAGGTTAATGTTCCCAGTGCACCTGCAGGAAGTAGTTTACAGAACAGGAGAGTTGATTCAATAAATGCCAACCCCCAAGGAGTGTGGAGGGTTCACTCTCCATAGGCGCAGGCAGAGGTGCTCTGTCCAATGACATAGTCAGCTAGCCACATGTCACTTTTTGAGTGCTCAAAATGGACTAGTGCAACTGAGGAACTGAAAAATTTAAATGCAATGAATTTTGATCTAAATGTAAAAACATCAGTATAAGAGTTTTTCTGTTAAATATAACTTTTATGTTGGTAGCACGGCATTTCAGGATGTCGGGTGAAATTTGTTGTGGCATATGTTGAATGTGTTCATCATTTCTAATATCATTAATGAATTTAAATTTTGGTTAATGTTAAAACAATTTTGATATATTGTGTTAAATATATTGTTAAAATTAATTTTTTTAAGTCAGGCTACTACTAGTTTTTATATTACAGTGGCTTGCATTATATTTCTGTTGGACAGTGCTGCTGCAGAGCATCTGTTACAGGTAGCTGAAATTAACCTGTTTTAGATTCAGAATCAGTTTTCAGACTTATATTTTGGACTTCACAGAGTCAGAGATAGGTAGAGGAAAGGATCTTCAGGGTCACCTAGCCCAACCCTGTCCTCTGTCAGATGAAGAAACCAAGGCTAAGTGTACCGTCACTGCCTCGCCCCAGGGGGGGACTGGGACCCGATGTTCTCTCTAGGCTGCTGCTGTGTCCGGGTTTACTTGGCATTGGAAACGTGGTGGGCGTCAGGGCTGCAAAGAATGTAAACTCCCCCAGACCCAGACTAAAGACATTATTTTAGGTGGTAAGTAGAAAGGACGTTTTGTGCTGTGCCTGCAGTGGACGGCGTGACCAGTTGAGTGTTTGCCATGTGTTTTTGTTGGGTGGGGTGTTGGTGCCTTCACGGGGAATAGTAAACAAGGTAAAAATCCCCATGGCTTGTGTGAGTTTTGGCTTTAGAAAACGCCATACAGCTGGCTTTCAGGTGTTAACTTCAGGCCTTTTTTTTTTCTCTTAAGCCAGAAAACTTTAAAGCAGACAGACCCATAGCGTTTGTCCTTGAGGAGACTGCGAGCCTGCCTTCATGTGTTGTTGTCCCAGTCAGGTTGTCTGAGAACATTGGGTAAAAGTTTAGGCCTGTTCTAGCCTTTTCTATGTTTGTTTTCTTAGGAGTGTATCAAAACTGATTTTAAAGGAAACAGCCACCACAACTACAGTGAACACCCTTAGAGCACAGCAGAATCGTACTTATATTTTGAGGCGTAGAGGAGGAAAGGGGGGGGCGTTACAGCTCACTCAACACGGATCGATTCATGGGTTTGTCCACCAGAGGGAGAGGAGGGGCTGCTTCTGCGCGAACGCCGTGTCACGATTGCAGGCGCAAGTGTTCTGTGTTCTTTGCAGCGATAGAGATGTAAGGGCTGGTGCCTCCTGAGGGCGGGCTTTCTCCAAGGAGATGTAGAACTATTTCTTGGGTTGCCTTGGTCTTAGTGAGCCTTTGGATGAGTCAGTTTGGAATGTGCATTTAGTGGGTACATGGCCTTAACCCCATGACTTGAGAGTTCTTAGAGCTCCGATTTTAACTTTGAGCCACTTTTGCTCTTGGTAGCAGAAATGATCTGCCTGAAGGGGACTTGGAACCTGGAGGCTCTTCGTTCAGGTTGCATGGAGCTTGGAGTCAGGGAAGGAAAGTTTTCTGCAGAAAAGTGCAGGTCAGACATTGGCTACTTTCTCCTAGTAACAGTTTCATAGGCCATTAATTTGGCTGTTGTATAGGATTCAATTTTGTAAAGGTCTGTTTTCAAAGTAATTCCTAATAGTTCATGAATTTTTAAGTAATAGAAATTGCAACAGGAAAGTCTGGTTTAAAATCTAATTTGTATTGCATTGACCAAGTGACCCCTCCTGGGCTCTGCTCAGTCAGATGAGACCTAGGGTGAGTTTTCATTCAGCATCTCTGCGCCTTGGGATCCCCACTTACTTACCAGCCTGGGGTTTGGACTGTGATCTCCAAGATCACTGTTGGCTCTGCTTAGTTAGTTGTGTCTTCTAAATGCAATTTAATGGCTGGTACACATCTGTTCCTGAGAGACACATCCTTAGAAAGAATGTCTCTTTAAGAGTTGGTCAGTAGTTCAGCCTGACTGAACTTGCTTTTCCTTTGAAATTTACCTTATCAGTTGGAAAGGCTGAGGTTGCCGATTCAGTGTTTCACTCATTGAGACTTTTGCCCAACCTGAGTCCTCTCGGTGTGCACTATGGCCTCTACATGCCTGCCCTGGCCACTGCTCCACCAGCTCCCAAGGCACCAACCCAGCTTAGCTTCGCTGGAGCGAGGCTGGGGCATCAAGTGGTGGTTAAGCAATGATGCTGTCCTCTGGCCAACTGACCTGTCTGTATGTGAAGTTTTTTCTCTTCATTAGCCTTATTTTATTGTGTGAAAAGATAGTGAGAAGGTCTGATTTTGAAATGATTCTAGAGTGAAGTAGGAGACCTTGTACAAACAGTTAATATGTATTTATCGAGTGGGCACCATGTACCCAAATGATGCCAGGTGTGAAGGACACATAGGTTGGGAAGAGAGCAGGGAATGGAGGTGCACCCTCACCATGGCGGGTGGGGTGGGAAAGGTGCAGCCCCTGTGTGCAAGGCTGCTTGGCAGTGTTCTGTCAGAATTAAACAGGCGTATGCTCTTTGGCCCCGCAATTCCACTTCTACATTTTTATCCTACAGATACCCTCAGACACTGATGAAATGATTATGTACAGGATACTCATTATAGCATTATTTGTAATAGCAGAAGATTCAAAATAACTTAAAATCCAACAAGAGACTGATTACATAATTACATTATTAAATAATAGTATTATAGACCTCTTTATAATGAGATACTGCCCAGTCATTAAAAACAATGGGACAACTTTGCCCTGAAGTAGAACCACCTCTAAAATATACTAAAAAGGGAGGAATAAGTGTGGAACACTGTGATTATGTGTTACTTTGTGTGTATCTGTATGTGTGTGTTGTGTGTGTGGGTGTGTGTATGTCAGAATTTATCTTCCCAAGAAAACATAAGAAACCGATGTAGTGGTTGCCCTGGGGGAAGGTAACTGGGAGATTATTTTTTTAATTTTCCCTTTTTAAATTTTATTTTATTGAATTATTGAAGTGACATGGTTACTAAAATTATATAGGTTTCAGGCATTACAAGTCTATAAGACATCACCTGTAAATTCCGCAGTTTTTTAAGTTTGTGCCACATACGTGTGTTAATCTATTTACAGAAGACGTGGTCAAGAGTTTACACTTCACTCAGACCCTTTAAGAAAGCCCCGATAAGAACATGCAAAAGTAATAAAACACTGTCTTTGTGAAAGGATTAGTTTCCGTGCTAAGCTCTCCTCTGCAGTTGCGTTGGCCTGATTTAGCCGTGAGTGAGTCTTCGGGGCAGGCAGGTCCGAGGGTCAGGAGGGCGGCCTTCTGAGTCTTGGTGTCCTGCCTGGGGAGAGGGCACTGGCACAGAGCAATTTCCCAACCTTGTGCTCTTGTGGGAATACCAAGGAGCAGCACCACAGCGTGGGAAAGGGGAAAGGCCTGCCAGGCTCAGACGCAGTTCTGGGTTCGAGTCCTCACTCTGCTAGTTGCTGGGCATGTGGTTTGGGGCAGGGTAGCTCCATGCCCTGAGCTTAAATGTGTTCACCCGTCGATAAAGACGAAGCACCTTCCCTTGTGCCGCTGCCGTGAGACTCAGAGGAGACAGGGACTGCCCTGGCATGCTGTAAACCACACAGACACCAGCCATCATAAAGCTGTTAGGTACCTAGAGACTGGCAAGCGGGAGCAAGAGATGCTAATTCAGAAATTAAAGTGAAACAAAAACATCTTTTTCCCCTCTACCAATAACTTGGCAAGAGATGTAAAAGGAGAAAAGTAGACCGAAGGTAGTTGTGAAGTCCCTGGCCTCAGACCTCTTGGGGCAACTCATTGCATCCTCCAGACTTGTCTCCCTGTTTGAAAAATGAAAGGGGCCCTCGGTGTCAGTCTTGTGACCCCCTCCAGCTGTAGCATTCCGTGACAGTGTTGCATCAATTCCCATCTCAGTTGGGATGAGTCATACTGACTGAAAAGTTCAAATGGGAGGAGGAGGTTTCTTTGCATCTGAGAATTTTCCTCCCACTGGATATCTGAGCCTCTGTGGGGAAAACATTGCCCCCGCCAGGGGAGACCAGGAATGCATCGAGTGGACACTACTCCTTGTTTTGTTTTCTCTCGAGCTAGACCTTTGGAAACCAGGTTTAACCCTTGGTTCACTGGGTAGGATGCTCATATAGTTTGACTGTACGTTATGTCAGTCGTCGCTCCTGTGTGAAGTCTTCCTGTGCAGTTTAGTGATGCCTGAGCTCCTACATGTTTCTGATCACATGTCAAGACTAAGATGAGAGACTGTTTTTTGCCTCTGTGTCCCCGACACCTGGCACAGCCCCGTGGCACGCGAGAGGTGATATACACATTAGATGGGAGGGTGGACTAATGTCTGTTTAGGGTGGTATGCACACTAATCTTGCTGATCTTGACCCCCATCTTTATTGTAACTGCTGCCATTCTGGTAAAATTAAGTTGTAACCATTTGTAACTTATTATTTTAAAAAATAACTCATACTTTAAAAAGTTCACACTAAGAAAATTAAACAGATCCCTTGGGATATATTTTAACGGGATCTGCAGTTTAAAAAAAAAAACAGCTACGTACTTTAAACAGACTCTGTCTACATCACAGTGTATGACATTCTCCTCTGACAGTTGTCATCATCGCCAGTGCTCACCACCACCACGGGCGCACAGGTCTTTGGCTGACAGTAGCAAACAGCATGTGAGGCTTACCTGGCCCCCCACCTGGATGACTGTCCTGTTCTTTACTTTTGAAAGCTAATTGTAGGCAGTTAAATCTGAAAAATGACCTTTAAGATCGAAATAAATAATTGCTTTTTACAAATGCAGGACCCAAAGCAGGGAAAGGATCACTCAGGGAGTTCAGAAGTGTTTCAGAGTGCTGGAGCCCTGCCCTCCCTTCCTGGAGTGCCCTGTAGGAGTGGGGTACCCGAGGGTGGGTAGGCGGGGCTCTTTCACCTCAAGGTGGATATCTGAGCCACCCCGTTAGTCCACACCCAGTGAATTTAAGTTTATACAAGGTGAAGTAGGTTAGGGAGTTAGATCCAATGCCCCTGAAGGTTCTGTTGCTAATTATGGTGTGTGCCTGTGTGTGTGTTTCCCTGTAGAGTCATTCTTACAGTAATGGAAGACTGACTTACAAGGGTGAGAAGTTCCTTTCATATGTGGAGGATAGCATCCAGAACTGAATACCTACATGGCTTGTTCAAACATGGGGAAAACATTAGAAAAATTACTGTTTGCTTATTAAACCCAGCCATTCTCCTGGCAAAGCAGTGATATCCCTTACGTAAATCCCTTGAGGGCCAGCAGCAGCATCCTGCCGAGACGGACACAAACCACCGAGAAATAACTCTGTTGCAGCACTTTTCAACTGGTGTGCTGCAAGAATGTTTAAAACATGCAGGACACTGAGCTCTTTCCCCTTAGATTGTCAAACTTAAAAAATGATAACAGCCAACACAACAGTAGCTGTCTGGTGTGAATAAGTCAAATTTTACCTATTTTTTGTCAGACTGGCAAAAAGTACATTTTTCAGTGTGCTGCAGAATTTTGATAATTAGTTTATTGTGCCATGAGATGAAAGACACTGCAGATCGCTGCTCCGTTGGGAGCCAGGTGTGAACCCTCTCGTGGAGAAGTCGGGTCCCTGCACTTCTGGTAGCGGGTGGGGTTACCAACTATTTTGGAAAGTAACTTTCTGATTTTCTTTTTGCCCAATACCTGTGTGTCTCTTGTGAAAATAAAAAATCCAAGTTCCTGTTCTAGTCTCACTTTCCAGTCTTGCTTTATCTTTGCATCATGCTTTGCAGTTTGCAGACTAGCGTAATGGGTGAGTTCCAGTAAGCTGGCGGTATCATATTTCTTAGATTGAGTCATTGCTAAGAAACTTGTTTGTGAACAGGAAGCAGCCCAGGAAAGTGTCTGTACAAAGTAACGTGTCGGCGTGAGGAAACTGGACCACTTTCTCGCTGAGAAACAAAAGGGCAGAAGGATGGTTCTACAGACAGAATAGCAAATTTGTCGTCTAGGGTTTTCTCTTAATTCCTCTTTTGTGTGTGTTTGACCATTTTTATGCTGTTTAAAATCACTAGTTGTTGAAGATTAGGGAAGTAATCTGTAGTGAGATTTTTCTAGAAGGTAACTTGAATTGGTGGTAACTGTTACTACCATTAGGAGTTTCTGATGACATATGTAACTAGTTGCTAGGCCAGTTATTATTATTTTTTTTTCAGAGAGTGGGGAAGGAGAAAGAGGGAGAGAAACATCGATTTGTGATAGAAACAACTGATTGCCCCTCGCACACCACCTGCTGGGGACCCAGCCCACAACCCAGGCATGTGCCCCAACAGGGAATCCAACCTGCAACCCTTCGCTTCACAGGCCAGCGCTCAGTCCACTGGGCCACACATCCAGGGCATAGGCCAGTTATTTTTAAAATGAAGCTGTTATTATGTACACAGAAATGAACCCCATGACATTTATTAACATGTGACTTAGATGGCTGGAAGGCCCTTCACCATCAATAACATTTTGTGATTCTGTGTATTAGTGGTGGGGAATATCTTTGTTGTTATTTTTAATTTATTGGGATGACACTGGTTAACAATTATACAGGTTTCAGGTGCACAGTTCCACAACCCATTGGTACGCTGTACTGTGTGTTCACCGCCCCAACTCAGGTCTCCTTCCAGCACCACTGAATCTCCCTTATACCCTCCTCCCCCTCTCCCATGATTTGTTTTTAATCACCCACTTCCCACTTATTGTAGAATGTATGCAAAATTAGCAAATCACTTCAGTAGAACCAAAATACGTGAATATGGGAAAACTATAAAGAATACAACCTGTCACCCCCTCCTGCTCACTGAGAAAACGACAGGCATCGTGTTGAGTATCTTGTATGAAGAAGCAGGGGAGAAGCAAAGAGAAGTAAACCAGCTGATAAATATTTATGAGACATAATGGCCATAAGCGAGATGTATTTTAAACACATGCTTGGTGTCATTTTACTTTATTCAGTAAGGATTGTAACTGTAAAGAGCAGCCTTGTGGACCCAAGAGATCTTTTCTGTTGTTCTGTCAGTTCTTCAGAAGTCAGGCATGCCCTCAGTTGTTTCTGTAGTCTGTTGCTCTTCATTTGGTTTATACCCTGACATGGTTGGTAGGTAGGATGTGATTCATGTTCCATCCGGTTTTGCTCAAAAATATATTTTGTAAACATCTTACTTTTTTTAGAGAGAGGGGAAGGGAGGGAGAAAGAGAGGAAGGAAAACATCAGTGTCAGAGGAAGACATCTATAGTTGCCTCTTGTATGCACCCCAGCCCAGGCACGTGCTGTGACCGGGAATGGAACCTGCGACCTTTTGCTTTGCAGGATAATGTCCAACCAACTGAGCCACGCTGGTCAGGACTGCTCGAAATATTTAAGCAGCTTCTATTCAAAAATATTGAATATTCAATCAGATTCAACAGTTTAAGTAAATAATATAAAATCACCTGGGCATAATATAAAGACTGAAATGTGTGAAAGGAAAACCGTACCCAGGTGTAACAGACTCAATGCTAGTAATTAATATTCAAATGGCAAAACCTCAAGAGGAATAAATTTTAAGGTTTATTTGCTTAATGAAAATACTTGATTTTAAGAAGAAATAACTTGAGATATTGTCTGAATAGTTTATACTGTTAAATTGGAAGTGAAGATCAGTTTTCATTCTCTGTTTACAAAGTTAGTAATCTGCAGCTTATTTTTTCTAGCAGTTTATCGGTGAAATTACTTTAGAAGGAAACCTTCCACCCCCTTCCTGCCTTCTTTGGACAGAGTAGAGGATGGGAGAGGGACGGGAGAAGGAAAGGGTCCTGGGGGGTGCAGCCCTCGGTCACACATTTGAATTTATGATAGTAACCATTTTATTTTTTATTTCACATACTTTGCCAAAGCCTCAGTTTACTGAATTGCTTTAATTTAAGAGAAGATTGTGATGTCTGATATTTTCACTTTGGCTTTATATGTTCCGGTTTTTTCTTATCTTCTGAGTATGATAATGCTGGTTTGTTTAGGCACTGAAATTGGCTTGCAGGAAAACATTTAATGTGGGATTCTGTGTTCAAGCCCTTTCTTTGTTTATCCTGCAGCAAAGGTGTTAGTTTCAAAATGGTTTGTCCAAATTCCGAGTTCCCATAAAACATGCAACAGATTACCCAGATGGCAAATGATGATACATCCATTGTAAATATGAGTATTTCCTTTGGGCCAGATGGTGATTTAATGTGAATTGTCCAACATTTATGTTTCTTATTAAATTGTCTTTTGTCTAAGCCAAGCCAGTAACATAATTTGAAACACACTCAAGGAATCACTAAGGGACAACAACAAGAACTCAGACACTGAGTAGCTGCGGCATTTGCTCCATGTGGCATGTGAAGGCTCCCAGCCAGAGCCTGCCTTGCCCTCGAAAACTTTCACATCTTAAAGAAATACCTGCCAGGATGCTGTGCAAACCGTGCCCCCCCTTTTCCCCTCCCTCCCCAAACCCTTATCTGCCAGTGTTCAGTGGGGCAGCTTTCCTCCCGGGGGCCTTGGCGTGGGGGTAAGGCGGCCGTACTTCCTCCCTGCCCAGGGTTTGTGCGCAGCAGAGCAGTTTTAGTTCTTCCTTACGCACTTCCTCTCCCCACTGACCACTGTCATGGTGTTTGCTGTGCGCTCCACCCGGGCCGTTTCCTCCTAGCTGGTGCTCAGCCTTGCAGGGATGGGTCATCTGTGGAACAAGTCATGCGCCCAGTCACAGGGCTCCTGACGGGAAACGCTCACGGCCTGCTAGTGTTAGGTTAGCACAGGACAAACGCAGCCCTGAGCCTGTGGGGCTTCCCAGCTCTGAGTCTTGGGCGGACAAACTGTTCTCGTTTTGTTTTTAATTTTATTTATCTATTTTTAGAGAGGGGAAGGGAGGGAGAAAGAGAGGGAGAGAAACACTGATGTGAGACAGACACATTGATTGGTTGCCCCTCACATGCACCCTGACCAGGGATTGAACCTGCAGCCCAGGCATGTGCCCTGACTGGGATCCGAACCAGCAACCTTTCACTTTGTGGGATGACGCCTAACCAACTGACCCTACTGGTCAGGTGAAACTGTTCTCATTTTACACGTAAAGCTTTGAGTATTTCATACAGTATCAAATCCCTGCAGGTTTTTCCTTTTGAAACTTAGGTGAAAATCTGAGAGTAACAGAGTATTATATATTAAGGCCACAACAACAAACCCATTGTTACTGCAATCTAAATTTGATCAAAACAACTGTTTTAAAAACGTTTTAAAGCCTAAGTTTTCTTTCAGAGACTTCTCACAGCAAGAATAAACATTACATAAAAATAAGCAAAAACACAGAGGGAGACCTCGGAGAACATGTGGAAGCCTGTCTGGGGCCACTATGATCTCAGCGAAGGCTGCGTGCGCAGCCTGCATGAACAGTTGGATGTCACTTGGAACATTTTGGTGGCATTCTTGGTGGAGACCGTAAGCTAGGGCTGCAGGAGTGCTCCGTCCCGCAGGTCCCCCATTGTTTCAGATCAGATAACAACATAATCAGATACTCAGTTCAAGAGCTGACCCAATTGGTGCTGCAGGGTTTCTCTTCCCTGTTCGCTGGTAAGGATTCATCAAGATGTCTTTTTCTGACAGTATGGGAAAATTTTAAAAATGGAATTGGTTTGGAGCTGTGCATTGAAGGGTAGTCATGTCAGGAATTGAGTAGCAATTGAATGGGTTTCTGTCTGGGTGTGTACATAAAAGTGTATGTTATTTATTTCTTACAGGACATGTTGCACATGCCTTGTAGTTGATTTCAGACCCTCCCTAAGGAACACATAGCTTCATTGCCTTATTTCAAGCTCCCACCGTAGTTAGGTCTGTGACTTCATTGTTATTCAGTGGCCTGGAGTTTGGTTTCTTACAGCTAGTGGTAGGATCCGCCAATGTCAGCATGCGTAACAGTGTCTGCATATGCTTTGCCTTTATAGGCAAATAAAGCCTTTATAGAGAGTTCTTTCACGTGTCTCTTTTGATCCACCAACATCTGTATGATTAGGGGTAGGTTGGAATAATATATTAAATTTATAGCTAAACCATCTGAAACCACTCAAGGTATCTCATCCGGTGGGGAGGAAAGGGAGGGGGGAAAAACCAGTTATATCAACTCTTGGTGTGATTGCCACAGATAATTTTAGAGTAAACTACATTCAAAATTTTCCTCCAACCACTCTAGGGATACTCTGGAATGGTGTGGGCAGTTGTTTCCAACGTAAACTGCTTCAGTGCTGTTTGTTCTTTTATGAAAAAGTCAAAATTGGACACTTGTTCTTATCCTGGAATCTCTTAACAAGAAACCCCAGGCCTAGGCATTCTAGGGACGGGGGGAGGGATGTGTCAGAGTGGCCCCCAGGGGCTGGGTAAGTATTTGGGTTTCTCTTTTATTGATCTTCTGAAGAGCTCAGTGCACATTCTGCAACAGTTGTTGAGATAGGTAGGAAGGGCACTGTCTATTTTACAGAGACTAGAGTTCAGTTGAGATGGCGAAATCACGCATTGATTTTTAGTGCTAGCATTTAATAGATGTGAGTATACTGAACACCTACCTCCTCAATGCCTTGGTCAGATAGCTCCAGTCTGGAAAAATGTCTAGGAAAGATACTCTGCTGCATCTACATTCACCAAGAAGATACAGCCCAACCTAATGTTCTCAATGTTAAGGTAGATTTCTCTATACCCGGGCCTTTGTTTTTCCCAGGACCTTTCAGTGAACATGCCCATTACAGTGGAAACAAATCATTTAAAAATGGAAGTTATTCTCATGATTTATTTTAATGGGGCGCCCCCCACCCCCCTGAGAAGACAGCCATGAATGCTGCTTCATTGCTTGTTTCGTTGCTTGTAGCCAGGAAAATGACCCCGGTGACATGTGCTTAATCCAGCCTTCTGTAAACTGGCCACTTCACACTACACCACCAAGATGTCCAGACGAGGTATTGAGACAGTAGATTGATTTTACTTCCTGCCTGATTTAGGAAACAGTGGTCACTGATCAGATTTTACATGTCTAGTGCGGGCTAGTGGTTCAAAGAGCCTGAGTCAGCCCCTGGCTGAAGCTGCCCAGGGACTTGTCCCTGTCCAGCCACTTCCTTCCTAGTGGTCTCCCGTCTCTCTAATCCTCATTGATCCTACGTGTAAAAAAATAGGGATATATGTGATCTTTATGTGGTTGTTTTGAGGATTAGTTTGCACATGCAGAGTACTTAGAACAATGTGTGCCATACAGAAAGCTCTGAATAGTTGTTGCTTTAAACACAGGTTTACCCTAGCCAGTTCTGAAGAGCTCCAGGTGCCACTTTAATGCTACCTACCCTGTGTGCTACGTATTGTACTGTCCAGGGCTAGAGTGATGACGACCTCCCCTGAGCAGCTTTCCTACGATTCCAGCGCCAACTCCCAGTCACGGCAAGGGGTGGTCTCTGCCACCCAGCTGGCTGTGCTCGCTAGGCTGGGTGGCCTGCTCCTCTTTCGTTGGGTAAAAATAACCTGGCTCCTCACTGAAGCCACAGGCATGTTATTTTTGTCCTTGGAAGGCAGAACTTCGCAGAGTTCTAGACATACTGAGCCAGCCTGGTGCTTCCAGCCATCAGCAGAACTGAAATACGAAGTGCGATGCTGTGCACAAGTTGTAAAACAGGTCTAGCCTTCTTATATACGAGTAAACCAAAATAACTATTCGCTCATTGTGGGGTTCTCCCGATACCTCAAAACTTAGTGCCGTCTGTCCTTCCCTGGAACTGCGTGTGCGCATGTTTAAGGGCTATTACGACTTCCTGGGAGCAAACCCAGTGGGCACTGCCCCTTCCCCAGCTGTTTGGGTAGACAACAGGCAGCCCCCACGTGGCCCATATCACAAGATTACTGTCAGCTAGGACGTTACCGATTTGTTCATGCTTCAGAAGATAAAACTCAGGTCAAGGTGAAACTGTTTTAATAAGTGAGCCATAGAATAGCAAGAAATGAGAAGGAAAAGATAAGCCAATGTAGGAAGAACCAGAGAATCGCTGTTGTTTCACAACTGCTAGACTGACGGTTTAACTTGGGCTTTTTCCCCTCGTCTGTAAACTGGATTTGCTGAACAGGTTCAGAAAAAAATTCTATGTGTTCAATCATGTTTCCAAATCCTATTTCTCATAATGAACCAGTGGCCTGGAGTGCTTGCTCTAATTTCTCTATTCCATTAAACAAGTGTGAGATTTCTTTTAATTCAGGAACTTTAACGTGCAAACCTGTTAACTTTGCTCTTTCATGACCTCTACCATCATTAATATTCCGAATAATAAAGGACTAGAATGGATGGCTGTGTTTGTAGGTTATTTGTTGTTTTTTAAACAAATAGGTTCGATGAGTGGTTAACTGTGCCCTTCCAGAACAGTGGGTCCCCTTCAGATTTTGTTTATAATCTCCCCCCACCCCGCTTCCAGCAACAATGGTATAAGGTGAATTCTGTGGTATCTGCCAATGTAAAACCGTCTTATCCATGGTCTCTGTTCTTCCTTTTTTCTTTTGAACATAGGACATGGATTTGATTGACATACTTTGGAGGCAAGATATAGATCTGGGGGTGAGCCGAGAAGTATTTGACTTCAGCCAACGACGGAAGGAGCATGAGCTTGAAAAACAGAAAAAACTTGAAAAGGAAAGACAAGAACAACTCCAAAAGGAGCAAGAGAAAGCCTTTTTCGCTCAGTTACAACTAGATGAAGAGACGGGTGAATTCCTCCCAATTCAGCCAGCCCAGCACATCCCCTCAGAAACCAGTGGGCCTGCCAACTACTCCCAGGTACGGGGCACTCAGCTCTTGGGAAGCAAAGAATATTGATCCAGGAGTTGGAGCATCTGGATATGAGTCCCAGCTGTGCTTTTTCCTGTGGCGTCATGACCGTGTCCAGTCACTCCCAACCTCAGCCTCCTGATGACTTCAATACCTGACTGACCAACGTCACAGTTATAAGGACTAGGAGGACACACATTACAGGAAAGGGCTTTGTAAGCTATAGAAACAACACGGGAGGATCAGATGGCAGCAGTGGTGGTCAGAGCAGTGGAACCAGTTGTAGGGATTACTTTGGCACTGACTGTGACAGGCACTGTGACTGTTTTAAGGCCCTTGACATACAGACTGATCAGTCAAAACAGTGCTTACCTAAATTAGGTGTCATTATCCTCATTTACCTACAGATGAGCAGTTGAAGCTCAGCGAGGTTAAATAACTTGCCCAGAGCATTCAAGAAATGGAGGAGCCAATTTGTACCCAGTCTGGTTCCATTGTGCTCTGAACTATGACAGTAAACTAATTTCTAAATTAAGAAATGTTTGATTAACAAGATTGTACACATTTTAGGAACCTCATCCATAAACCTTTGGCTCGGGAATGGAACGTTAAACAGTTTTTTTCCCTCTTTGTGTTTCCCTTTACCCAGGCTGCGCACATTCCCAAACCAGATGCCTTGTGCTTTGATGACTGCATGCAGCTCCTGGCAGAGACATTCCCGTTCGTAGACGACAATGAGGTACTGCACTCGGTTCACAACAGAACTCCACAGCTCCATCTAGTATATCCTACATGTGTCCCCTTAATGTCTCTCCATTAAAAAAAAGAATGAAAGCATTTTAGGAGGAAATTTGTTAATGGAACCTTAGCCTAAACGTGAGTTCACAGACCCAATGTAATACAAAACTGAGGGTGTTCACTGCTGTGGAGCTGGAAGCACAGGTCAGCTTAACCATAGAAACTAGCAGTTGCTGATGAGTAGAGCAAGCAGGGTACTACACCAGAACTTGTTCAAGTAACAATTTTAGTAAACCTGTTGTGCTTGAAGCTATATAGTATTCTATTAAAAGATACAGATTAAATCCTAAAGATTATTTTTCCCATTTCAAGTTTGCCTTCAAGTGTGTAGGATAAAACAAAACAGAAGTAAATTTTGAGTCAGTTAGGTAAGAAAAAAAAGATATTTCTTATGTAGACATAGGGGCCGTAAGTAATCAAAAGCAGAACGCAGAGCTGCAGCCAGGTCAGCGTCAGGAGCTGGTGGTGCGTGCCATGGAGGGCACTCACCCACTGCCAGCGGCGGACTCACGCAGGTCAATGCCTTGTCAATTTTAGATTTCTTCGGCTGCGTTTCAGTCGCTTGTTCCTGAAGTTCCCAGCCTCGTGGAGAGCCCAGTCTTTATTGCTCCTAATCAGAATCAGTCACCCGAACCCCTTATCCTTCAGCTGATCAGCGATTTAGATAATATGCAGCAGGACACTGAGCAGTCTGGGAGGAACTATTATCCATTCCAGAATTACAGGTAACTAAGATCTAATAACATAAATACCAAAGACACTATTTTATATTCAGTGCCTTGAAATTAGTCATTCTGGTTATCTATTATTTACATGCCACCTATTTGTAGGAAGGGTTAGAGGGTGCTTTCAAACCAGTCAGGAGAGCTGCCCAAGCTCACTAAAATGCCACTTTGTGAAAGAGGCCAGACGGCTTAAAGTTGGTCTAGAAACTCTGAAAATAATGCAGACGCTTGGGCATAAACATCTGTTGGAAATGGAGTTTTCTCTGAATTAGAGAAGAAAGCAGCTTGGAGGAAAATGGGAGTGGGGACTTTTACTCAGGTATAGATGATCAGTTATGGAAAATATTTACACTTGATTTACATAGTATAAACTTCTTTTCCATGCAGTGTCTTAATATTCAGAACGACAAACTGGTTGAACCTAGCACAGTTGCAAGTCCAGAAACCAAACAGGCAGATGCTGACAACAGTTACCATTTCTACTCATTGACCCCTTCACTGGAGAAAGAAGTAAGTAACTGCGGTCCACATTTCCTCAGTGGTTTTGAGGATTCCTTCAACAGCAGCATCCTCTCCACAGAAGACCCCAGTCAGTTGACAGTGAACTCATTAAATGCAAACGTCACAGTAAACACAGATTTTGGTGATGAGTTTTATTCTGCCTTCATAGCAGAGCCCAGTAACAGCAGCAGCATGCCCCACTCTGCTACTTTCAGCCAGTCACTCTCTGAACTGCTCAACGGGCCCATTGATGTTTCTGATCTGTTACTTTGTAAAGCCTTCAATCAAAACCACCCTGAAAGCACGGAATTCAATGATTCTGACTCTGGCATTTCACTGAACACAAGCCCCAGCGTGGCATCACCAGAACACTCAGTGGAGTCTTCTATCTATGGAGACACCACTTGGTTTCAGTGATTCTGAAATGGAGGAGATAGATAGTGCCCCTGCGAGTGTCAAGCACAGTGGTCCTAAAACACAGCCAGTACAGCCCTCCGGGGATATAGTTCAACCCCTGTCGCCATCTCGGGGGCACAGTGCTCCAACGCATGATGCCCAATGTGACAACACACAAAAGAAAGAATTGCCTATAAGTCCTGGTCATCGCAAATCCCCTTTCACAAAAGACAAACATTCAACCCGCTTGGAGGCTCATCTCACAAGAGATGAACTAAGGGCAAAAGCTCTCCATATCCCATTCCCTGTAGAAAAAATCATTAACCTTCCTGTTGATGACTTCAATGAAATGATGTCCAAGGAGCAATTCAATGAGGCTCAACTTGCATTAATTCGAGATATACGTAGGCGGGGTAAGAATAAAGTGGCTGCTCAGAATTGCAGAAAAAGAAAACTGGAAAATATAGTGGAACTGGAGCAAGATTTGGATCATTTAAAAGATGAAAAAGAAAAACTGCTCAAAGAAAAAGGGGAAAATGACAAGAACCTCCATCTACTGAAAAAACAACTCAGTACCTTATATCTTGAAGTCTTCAGTATGCTACGAGATGAAGATGGAAAACCTTACTCTCCCAGTGAATACTCCCTGCAGCAAACGAGAGATGGCAATGTATTCCTTGTTCCCAAGAGCAAGAGGCCAGATGTTAAGAAAAACTAGGTATGGGAAGATCTGACCTTTTCTGAGCTAGTTGTGTGTGCGTGTGTGTGTGTGTGTGTACTGTTATGTATACTAAAAGCTCCTACTGTGATGTGAAATGCAGAAATACTTTATAATTCTATGCAAAATTATAGTCAAAACTAATGTAGAATATAAAATTTTAAAAGCATTAAATGTTATCAGTATGCTGAAATCAGTTTCACTTTAACTGCAAACTTAATTTCTTAGAGCACCATTTGAGATAGTTTCTGTACACATGTAAATACTACAAAAACTTATTCATACTGTTCTTATCTCATTTGTTACATTCATAGATTTATGTTTTGACATTTGGCTAAAAGCAAATTGTTGCAAAACTAACCACTATGTACTTTTTTATAAATATTATATGAACAAAGAAATGGCCTTTTTATATTAAATTGTTTAGCTCTGGCAAAAAAAATTAGTTGAAAAGTTGGTACTAATAAATATTATGATTGTTAAATTTCTTGTAATTCATTTGAGTTTATTCACGGTATTTTCAATGACAATACATTTAATACATTTAGGTGTTTTGCATTTTCAGAATGTTTTCTCAGAGATACAGAAAATTGAAGTATATCAAAAAGATATTACTTCAATAGCAGGCACATTTCAACCAAGGAAAATGGTCTATCTTGACATGAAAAGTATGTGCTAAGCATTGTGTAAAGTACAGAGGACAGCCCTGGCTGGTGTGGCTCAGTGGACTGAGTGCTGGCCTGCACTCAACCCACTGGCCAGAACGTCACAGGTTCAATTCCCAGTCGGGGCACATGCCTGGGTTGCGGGCCAGGTCCCCATTTGGCAGCATGTGAGAGGCAGCCAGTCAATGTATCTGATGCTTCTCTCCTCCCTCCTTCCCCCCTCCTCTCTAAAATAAATAAAATCTTAAAGTAAAAGGACAAAATGGAAACCCTGTTCTCCTGAAACTAGTGGACAAAGACAGCAAATGTACTATACTATGCCAGAAAGGATTGGGAAGATCAGCAAGTCATTGTGACTTAAAATAGGAATGTAAATAGGAAAACCTCATTGAGATGGTTGTAAATAGGAAAACCTTATTGAGATGGCAGTGTTTGAAGGTGTGGGAAACCCATCCTATTAGCTAAAAAGAGTATTTCACCCAGGACACAGCAAGTCCAAAGTCTCTGAGGCTTGTTTGAGAAAAATACTCTCTATATGGCTGACAATAGAGGAGAAGAAAAGGTGTCAAGTAGAAGTAACATCTGATTTTTAAAAGTCTATTCCTGCCTTGTTGTTGAGAATAGTCTAGAGCACAGGTGGCAAAACACAAGGCCTGAGGGTGGATAAATCCAGCTCTCCACCTTGTTTCTACCCAGCGGCAGCGCTGAGCTCTCACTTAACTGTTAAGTAGTTAACATTTATAGTCCTAAAATTGACCCTTTGAAGGCAACCAAGAGGCTGATATGGCCCCCGGTGAAAATGAGTTTGACAACCCTGGTTTAGAGAGTAAACTGGGAGCAGGGAGACCAATGGGGAGGCTCTGCAAATACTCACATGAAATATTTAGTTGAAAATATGAAATATGGCGTCTAGGTCTAGGATGATACTGAGAAGGCATTGAATCCTACATTTCAAAGGTAAAACTAAATAGATTTTCTGACAGATTCTATGTGGGGTGAAGGTGGAATCGAGGACTTGAGTATCTTTAAGAACTGAGTTGCCCAGAGATGGAGACTAGAGGGAGATCTAGGTGAGAAAAATCAGCTCTCTTAAAATCAGTATAATCTTGCCCTGGCTGGTTTGGCTCAGTGGATTCTGCACCAGCCTGCAAACTGAAAAATATCAAGTACAAAATCAAGGCCCCCTCAAAACTCTGAAAATCTGCTGCTAAATAAACCACTCACGGCATTGATTATTTCCTCACCTAAACCCATGTGTTTAGGTTGGTTTTGTTTTCAAGTGGAGAAATGATTTGAGGCTTAAGCAGGTTTAGCATAAGCACTACGTGCAAACTATTCAGAGCACGCTATCAACCCATGAGGAAAAAGGTCACGCAGAGGTCCACAGGCCCTAGAGGAAGGTGACCTGGGCTTGCTGCCATTCCAGAATGACCTCCACCTCAAAGCAGTCAAGCTTGTTTCCTCACCCATAAGCAGGCGTGTCCAACCTGTGGCCCAGGATGGCTACAAATTCAGCCCAACACAAATTATTTACATAAAACAAACTTTTTGGTAACTACATGTCACGTTATTTAATGGGTGGCCCAGAAATGCCAAAAGGTTGGACACCTGGACTGTAGAGGACTACTGAGCCTAAGCATTCTACAAATGGGCATGTTCTCATTTTCTTTAGCCTTGTATGAGGATGCTTTCTGGTTGCAAGTGAAAAAAGTGAAGTCCAATTAGCTTAACTGAAGTTGGTTTTAATGACTGGGAAGCTCAGGCTGAAAACAACTTAAAAGATCTAGGCATTCAAATGTGAAGGTTGTGCTGACTTTCCTTGTGTGGTTAAGAATTTCCTCCCCAAAAACAACAGAATGAAAAAAATAAAAAGAATTTTTTCCTGTAGTGGTGGTGATGAGATCCCTGCAGACGACTTTTCCGACCTCCAGAGACAAACATTTCGTATCTTGAAGTACCCTACCCCACCCTAAACAAAATTGTGGGTGGGGGTTGGGGATGGTGGCCCTTCCCAGCAGCCCCATCTGGAAGACCTGGAACTGGCTGTCACCTACTGCAAGGGAGCATGCCGCTGGACAGACCAGAAGACTTCACTAGTCTAAGGGCAGATTCCTTTGCTGACATGCATGCCGTTTTTTTTTTTTTTAAATTAACCAAATTTCAAAATATCCCGTCAAATTTATGTAACTAAAAGATACTTTTAACTAGTAGACATACTGTGTATTAGAAACTAAACCATTTAAATATAGGCACACCGCAAGTTTATTATGCTTTGTTTTATTGTACTTCAGATATTTTACAGATCGAAGACAAGACCCTCCACCACCAAAGATTGCAGTTCAGTGCAGTGCTGGGGAACCAATCCACAGTACTGAGGTCTGCATGTGTACAACAAATCCTAACTTATCCATAACTAAAAAAAATAAAGCTTTCACCACTTGAACTGATTTGAAATATTTGAGCTTTTTGTCCTCTGATTAAATTTGGCTAATTGCTATACCTTACTTGAACTGTTTCTAAAAATGTGTACCCATGCCTTTTACATTAAGGTGTATCATTTCATTAGAAACCTTAATTGAATGGTAGTGCATTTCATATATAAAAAACATCCTCTCGCCGAGATTTCTCAAGCCTATGCTTCCAAGGGACGGAATGGCCACTTAAACGTATCCTGTAGTACTTCCCATACCCACTTTTGCTTTTAATCCTCCAACATACACAATTCTCTTTCCTATCTGAAGGCTACTTGTCAGGCCTGTTTCAGCTTTCAATTTCAGAACTGGGAAAACTTAAAAGACCATAAAAACTTGAATCATTTGTGGAGACATTGGCGTAATTAATGTTGTCACCCTTTAAAACGTTGTGTATGTATGCTTTAGGACGGAAGAAAGTACCCATGATTACCAAAAAATATTTCCAGAGATCATGGATCAGGAACTAAGTTGAGCGTTTTGGTCCAATTTTACATATAACCAACACACTCAATGAGGGTGGGTATTATGTCCATTTACACACAAAAAGTTAGAAACATTTTAAATCTGGACAGAATTTAGGGCAGGGAAATTTGACTGGATTATTTTCATTAACATCAGTGAAATTCAACATTCTCTACATGGGCAGCAAATCACACCTGTATACACAGTACTTGTGACTATCATCAAATCACATTGAATTACTGTTGCCAAGCATCTCAAAATACCATTTATGTATCACTTTAAATTAGACTCAGCACTAGTCCCCTCTCATGTTTTAAGGTACACCTTACTAAATCGAACTATTTTTGTATGTTCGAATCTATATATTTAATGCATATGAAACCAACATTTTAAGGGGTCAGCTGACATCACCAAACTGCCAAAGGACAGTGTGGCATAGAAAAAAACTTGCTCAAGCTCACACAACTAAAGTTCTGCTTTAAATTTTTCACGGATAGGCAAAACCTAATTGCATTTCCCCCCCGTACCTATTAAAGGTGTAAAAGTTAACAGATTAAACCCAAATAGGCCACCCAACACAAGATCATGAATTTGGAACATTTTTTGTGATGTATTGCAATGTTAACATATGCAGAAACCAAACAGGTTGGACACCCTTGTAAAGGATTGTACTCAACATTTGACAGACTGCATGGACTAATTTTATAAATTCCCTTGTAATCTTCAGATATGGCTAACATTTGTAAAATACTTCCCATCCCTGAAAAGCCCTTTAACTACTCTTTGTAATGACTCCAATGAAATCAAACCATCTTTAAGTATTTTAAAGCTGTCAATACCCTTACACATAAAATCACTTTCCAGGATGGATGAATTGAACAAAAAAAGAACTCCAACAGTGTGGTGGTTTTGAGGGGAGAGGTGTGCATGGAAATTGAAGAGGATATATGGGGGATAAGTGGTAATGGGAAAATGCAATAAAAAAGCTGTTGCGTATCCATTATTTACCAATAAATTTTAGAAGTCAAATATAGGCCAATTCCTATTTCCTTACTAGTTTTCAGTACTGTCCCCATTTAGCTTGAATCTCAACACACCTTTGCCATTTTACCTGTATCTGAAAATGTGATAGGCAATTAAGTATTACCTTATTCCCCCAACCCCTTGGCACTTTCAATTTTACATCATGTCAACTTCATGTACTACCAGGACCCACTTTAACACTAATCCCCAAAAACCTGGTCTGTGATGAGTACATGTAGAATTCTAATTTATTTTGTCCAAACATTTATTCTGCTGGAAATCAAATCCTGAGTTTTGGACTTCAGGTATTAAACTGGAATTATAAGGTACAGCTGCATATGAAATCCCTGCCTACAGACATTTTAATACTTCATCATGTGTTGCAATCCTGTTAACATCGTCTCCACACGGCTGCTGTTCAAATTGTTTCACTTACCATGATCGTAACAACCCTTAATGCTGAGAATACATACTTTCATTTTTCTCATTTATCAAAACCCCACCTCACAAACTTACCAAATTTTAATTGCCATTATCTTTAAATTGCAGTATGTTGCCCAACCCACCCTTACAGCACAAAAATTCACTGCCTTAAAAAAAAACAAAACAAAACCCAGTACTTCGAACATCTGGATGGAATCCCCTTTCATCCCTCTCCCAAATCATTTTTCTACCTGGCTCAAATGTCTTTTTAAATTTTTTTTGACATTGCAATTATCCTTAACTACATGTTTCCCACCAGCATCTCATACATTCTTTTAAAAGGCTTAAATCCTTAATTGGCAGTAAGCTCTAAAGGTACTTTTCCATGCTGATTTCCTAGGTCAATGTTTTCTACTGAACAGAATCCACTTTTAAAATTGACACGTAAAGGCTCATTCCTTCTGTTTCCTATTATTTTATTACTCATTAGTAAACTATGTCATATTCACCTATACCATTTAAGTCAAATGAACAATGTGAAGGAACAACACACACATTTCTAAAAATATTTTAATGAAAAAGTTATCTTTCTGTAAACATTTCAGTATCCTACAAACGAAACATTTGAATCCATTACAGACCACCTCTTACGTCTTTAAAATCAGAAAACATTGAAATTTAAAACTGTGAATACTATATATAGCTAACAATTCTTACATTACCCCGTACATTAGCATGCTTATTTCCCTATTTCATGACATCAAATTGTGACTTCTATAGCTGAAACTCTTAAAACCAAGTTATCTCGATTGTTTTAGTTCCTTAATGGTCTCAATCACCAAAGTTTCTTCTTTAGGACAGGTGGAAGTGCTTTTTTAAAAAAGTGTAGTGTAGAGCAGTAACCTCTGAGTTGCTTTGACAAAACCAGTTAAGTTGCCTGGACCATTTCCCTTATGAATTTCCTATTTTGTTTACCAGTACCATGACTAAAAAGCATCATATTTTTTTCATAAATGACAGTGTAACTGCGTTTAAATTAAATCACTTTATTTCATAAAGAAATGAGATGAGACTGAAAATAACAATGCCTTTAAAAAATGTTTTCTTTAGGAAATTTTACCCCACTAAAACTGTTTATAAAAGAAAATTTGTTTAATTACCCTGTTCCACACTTCCAATTCTACAGTGACTGTGTGGAAACTCAGTCCCCATTTAGATAAACAGACACAACCAGTCACTCTGTGAGAATAAACTCTGGCAAACTCACTCCTGGTTTAAGAATCTTATTATAATTCAGATGCTAGTTTTGACACCCCTCAATTTTTTTTTGAAGTGAATTAACAGCAGATCTCAATTTTTGACAAGCCTTTTTTGGGCAGCAATAACCCTTATGAAATCAGAATCTAATGTGAATAAGTTTAATTTGTTCTTTGGAAAGTTTGTCTTTTAAAAAGGAGTGTATGGTGTAATTAGGCCCCCAGTGCCCCTGCTGATCAGGTTAAATGACATTAAAAACACACCACACCACACACACAACACACACACACACACAAATATCTATCCTTTAGTCCAAGTAACTCCCTGATTTGATATTCAAGAGAACTTATATGTGAAATCACTTAATGGAGACTATTTGGTACTTTTACCTGGGAATTTAAAGTTCACTCCAAGGTGTTTTTCCTAAACAAGGATTGGCAGCTTTGTTAGTGTCTGTTATACTAAGTCATGCTTTACTACAAAAACCCTGCAAAATCTAAGGTGACTTACTCTCTTCTTTCTCATCAAAAACTTACTTTACCCTAAAGACACCAATGATGGAGTTCTGTACATGGGGCCACATCTCATTCAACATGAACATCATCTGGTTATTACAGGGAAAAATTTTAAAACTGTTTAAAACATTTAGGATGTGGTTCCAAAATGAAGTCTGAGCTGAACAGCTTTGCTAATGTACCTAACAGTTTTAAGTGTATAATGGAAATTTGTAGGGAAACAAATGGTGTCATCAGGTTTTACTGTGAGCTACAAACCTTACCCAGCCAGAAACCTTCGTATTTAAGATGGTAGGAAAGACATTCCTCATTTAGGCAAGTAGGGTTCTCATTCAACCTGCAAATCAAAAAGATTACTCTTACCTTGCTTTACAAAAAAGTACTCTTTAATTAGTGAAAAAATTCAAATTCAAGCCTTACCTAATGCTTATTGCCCTTCCTTGCAGGTCTAAATGCTAGACCTACTGACTGTGGCAACTATCTCTCATTGATGTTCCAAAAGGCGAAGAGCTCCTTCCTGCTAGACTTTCTTCGATATTTCAGTTGTAATAAGCAGATTTAACTAGCTTTTGGAAAGTCGCTCACTATCACCATAGTATCTTATGCCTTCACTTCTCTGTAGTTGAAGCTCTTGCTGCTGCTCTTGTCATTCTTTATTTATGCTGACTTGTCCATACTCAAAGGCTGCTGAAGTCCTGTCTTAGTGATACTCCTTTGATCCACACTGTGCCTTAAAAAGCCACATCTTAGGTCCTTTATAAGCTGGTTTAAATCGCTCTCCTCATGGCTTACTTTTCCACACTGTTCACAACGCAACTAAGCTAATACAACTTATAACAGGGTCACATACACAATTTCACCTGCTTATAGGTTGCAAACATCAACTTACTGAAAATATTTTCACTATTAAACTAAATTCCAGAACACAGAAAGTTCGTTAATGGTACAATTGACTTCATATGCCATTCAGGATACGTCAAGTTGTCGCAAACAATTCCACAAACACAGAAATAAGAAATGTTAACCTCCCCCCATTCCTTCAACCTGTATTGTATGAAAAAAGAACTTGAGACAATTTAGCTCAATTTTAATAAAATCTTTCCAAGCATTATTCTGACCAGGTACCCAGGTTTAAGTTATAAACATTGACAGTGCTCCAGTTATAATAAACCACACTTGCAGTTGTGAAAGACTTAACCATTTTCTATTATTTGCCTATTTTCTATGCTGCTTATCACAATTCGTCCATTAACAATGGCATGTTGTCTGTTACATTTATTGGTTTGCGATGTGTTTCTGGAAAACTGTAGTATCTCTGTGAAGACCGATTTCCATGCTGGCATTGCATGCATCCAAATATTAATGCACAGAGGCCACAGAATTAGAGCAACAAGAGAGCATATGCAACACTAGCACGCCCCATTCCCCTTTTTATTGCTTCTTTGCTTGGTACTTCTTAAAACAAAATAAGAACCTGAATTCAATATGTTCAACTGCCAAAGAAATAACAACAGCAGGGCACATACTGAGGGCTTGAATGAAATTTTAAGCACTAGGCTGGCGCAAAACAGGTAGACCATTGATGTTTATATATATATGTACGACCTTATTATCTAAAGATCTTCTCTCCCACGGTCTTCCAAACAAATTACCTTATATCAATCAACATGGTTAGGTTCAAGCATACACATAGAGTAACAGTGTTTTCTTTGGGATTTTGAATAGAACTCAAGACAATCCAAATTTAAATTCAGGCCTTTGGAAAGTTGAAAGTTTACACTAAAGCAACTGTGGTTACACTTCTGCATTAAGTCATGTGTGTCAGTTTTATCTAGACTGTCCTTTGTTTCCATCCAGTAAAATGTAGAGGGTACAACAGGAAAGCATGCCAGCCAGTTAAGGGTTCAACAACGCGTGATTTTTATTCTCTTGCTTTGAGAGTTGTATCAAAAAAATATATATTAAACCAAGGAAAATAACTGAAGATTCATGGGCCCTCTTGTGCTTTAAAAAGGAAAAAAGGTAGCCACCAATTTGCTCAAATACAGCCGGCTTAGTGGTCCTGTATTTTGAGAAGTTTTTAAGAATGACTTTTAATGGAGGAAAGGAAAAACATCCACTACCTCTTTGCAAAATTAAAACAGAGGGCAGTAGACATCTTTACACCCAAACAAACTATGGCAGCAGTTCACATGTGACCAAGGTGAATGTAGAATGGAGATGTTCTAAACACGGCTAGGACCTCTCAGCAAAGCTAACATACTAAAGTCATGATTACATTTTTTGGGGGAAAAAAATGCACAAACCAAATAGGAATTTTGAGATTTTTTTCATTTGAAGGTAAACCTTAATGCTATTAAAGTCACAAATATGCTAATTTAAATACACAATTCTATTTATCTAAAACACACAATGCAAACATACAAATATCTATTCTCTCCACATGTCAGAGCCCATTCATTTCATGGTTTGGAAATGGGGAGAATAGATTCCCCTTAAACTGCAGTCAGCAGGTGTTTCTTTACAGTTAACTTTAGCAAAATTCATACAAAATAGTGATTAACAATGGTCTTCTTTACTTGTTAACTCACAAGGAAACCCTTCAAAACTGCATTTGTAAAGTTTTCTGTACTAAAAATGTAGAAAAACTGAACTACACAAATATTGAAAAGTTAAAAATTCCTTAATTTTTATTCCTGGTACCACTACCACAATTTACAGGGCAATATACCTGATGTAATGAAAAGAAAAAGAAAAAACAAAGCTACAACAGATAAAAGACCTCAGGAATGTACATCTAATTGACACTACATTGCATTAATCAATAGCTGCCACTTTTTGCAAACTGTGGCTATGACAGTCCGAACAAGAAGGGTTTCCTGTTTAAGCTGCAGTAACTTTTCTGACTATGGATCATCGCTCCTTCTGTGGCAGATTTTACAGTTCCTCTAACGCATTTGGGACGACTGTCTCAAAGTAACCTGCAGCTTTCCTGACAACTCCTCGCTCCTCTCTCCTGCTAAGAACTGTAGCCTGTTGAATAATACAGGATAAAAAAATTATTACACTCAGTGAACAGTTTCACATACGTTTTTATCATCATAATAAAAATTTAAAAGATACCTACCCTTTTCTGCTGAGTTTTTAGAACCTTCTGCTACCATATCCACCACTTCCACCACCAGATCCATAACCACCTGGAAATATACATGTAGAGAATTTTAAAAGAAATATATGTGACCTTATAAATCTAAAAGAGTTACAAAGAATTTTGATGGAAAAAAAATTACTTACCACCATAGGGGCTGCCCGAGCTTCTTCCACCAAACACTGCCTCCCCCCTTCATGGGTCCATAATTTGACTGCTGTTGTCCGCTATAATTTCCAAAATCATTATAGTTCCCACCACCACCACCGTAGTTACCTGAAATTACAAAGTTTTAAATTGTGGTTGACTAATACAATAATTATTTCCCTCTTCTATATGTACATCATCTTAACAATCATGGCAGCATCCTCTACAACACTTACACGCAAACCTTTGAAAAGAGACTTTACAGAGCTACCAAACTCCTCACCAGAGGCCCTCTAGTAAAACTCACACATTGGTAAGAAAGAGTGGAGGTGGTCCCAAGAGCATTTATCTAGACAACTGTCAAATTTTGCTTGATTCTACACTCCACTACACATTCTCTCCTTCATACCACCTAATGGCATCAAATTGTCAGTTTCATTCACTTTAATTTTGATGCAATATAACTTTTTAAATCAGTGACAGAAGGTATTCTAAGGTAACAGTTAATACACTCCAAAACTCTGTGCATTCGTAACAAAACTCTTCAACGAGTATCAGAGTAATGATGCAGTCTTCCTTATAATTTGTACGACACATTCAGATTCAAAGTACGCTCATCAATTAGACCCAGTTGACATCCCATTCATTTTAACAATTTTCTGCTCCATCTGCCCAGTTTAGAGGTGCCCAGAGCTAGGTAAAATTCTGGCAATAAATACATTACCAATAAATGTTCATTCCAAGTACAAAATGAATAGTTTAATACACTGTATCAGTTTACTAAATAACAAGCACATTAAGAAAATTCAGTTTAATTATCTATGGACTGAGCTTCCTCTAATTTTACACAACACAAAATTTGACCAAATGCTACATTTGAACACTTTTAAACATCTGTAATATAACTATATAAATTAAGACTTAAAACAAGTGAAAACTTACCACCAAAATTTCCCCCTTCATTGTAACCGTCATATCCACCACCACCACCATATCCACCACCTTGGTTTCCATATCCCGGTCCACCACCATAGCCTCCTCTACTACTGTAACCAGGTCCACTGCCATAGTTGCCACCTTAAAAAAAAAAAAAAAAAAAAAAAAGGGGGAGAGAGAGAGAGGGAGGGAGGGAAAAGGGTCATATACACAAAACAAATGTATAGAAAGTACAGTTATTAAACTACATAGTTTATATTACATTTAAGCCACTGGAAAGTAAGCCCATTAACTGATTTAGCACTTAAAGCCTGATAACAGAACCAAGAATCTGGGCTAGTTAACAATTTAAAATAAATGCTGAAATATATTTTGATATTAAATTTTTTCAATTCACTAAGGAAAGTAAACAGTCTCCTGAGATATAACAGCAGCTTGATTAACTAGTATAATAAACTTAATCAGCCAAAAATAATTAGCTAATGTTAAACCTTTAAAGGAAAAAAGTCATCGCCTACATTAGTTCAGAAGCATACTTTAACCATTAAGCAATTCAAGTTCTGACTGAAATTAGAAAAATTAAAATACTTAATTTTCAACAGAGCATAGGAAACAAAGTCAAAGTATCAGTTTTAAAAAAACTTACCATCACCTCCAAATCCATTATATCCACCATCACCTCCTCCATAACTACCTCTGCTGCCACCTCCACCATAGCCTCCTGAGAAAAATCAAGGTATGAGTTACAAGTATAACCGAATGTTACACTAAATTACAATAAATTTTAGGCAGACACATACTCAGACCTAAGATAACCACCCTACCTCTTCCACCAAAGTTTCCACCACGGCCAAAGTTACCTCCACCACCTCCAAAGTTTCCTCCACGACCCATAAAGTTTCCAGATCCACCTCCACGGCCTTTAACACAGGTAAGAAAAATCTTTAAGAATCTTATAAACACAACTCACGTTTACTATTAAAGTACATATGGTACTACTCACCTCTCTGTGATCCAGCAGACTGCATTTCTTGTTTAGAAAGGGCCTTTTTCACTTCACAATTATGCCCATTAATAGTGTGGTATTTCTGAACTAAATTTTTTTGAATCAAACAAACAAAAGTTATTTGATGTTTGAAAAAGCAAATATAAACGATATCCTTCAGCACTATGTAACATTAAAATAGTATCAAGAAGGTAGTGAATTCTGAGTGTGGATGAGGGAATGCTCTGGGATGTTAATGTTTATTTTTGATCTGGATGCTGACTACACAAAAGTGTACTCATTCACAAAATTGGAACCATATACTTTATATGCCATTATGCATATAATGCAATATTATAGAGTAGAAAAAGCCCATTTAGAGTAGAAAAGGCCACTTCTTCTTATTAAAATTCCTACTTACCAACAATTTTATCAACTGTATCATGATCATCAAAGTTACAAAAGCAAATCCTCTTTTTTTCCCACTCTGCCTATCTTCCATAACTTCTATGGTTTCAATCTTGCCATACTTTTCAAAGTAGTCTCTCAAATTATACTCTTCTGTATCTTCTTTAATACCACCAACAAAAATTTTCTTCACTGTTAGATGGGCACCAGGCTTTACAGAATCCTGTAAGTACAAAACATGTAAGAAACAAACACTCGAAACAATTTTTTACAACACTGTAACATGTTATACAATATGGAATTAAAATACCTCTCTAGAAACAGCTCTCTTTGGTTCCACTACACGCCCATCAACCTTGTGTGGTCGAGCACACATGGCTGCATCCACCTCCTCAACACAAGAGTAAGTGACAAAACCAAAGCCCCGGGAACGTTTTGTTTGGGGGTCTCTCATCACCTAGAAAATAAAAAATTTAAAGCATTGAAACACCCCCCCCACAAGTCCTCCACCCCTTTCTAGAATCTTTGTTTCTTAGTAACTTACCACACAATCTGTGAGAGTGCCCCATTTCTCAAAATGTTCTCTTAAACTATCATCTGTAGTTTCAAAGCTCAAACCACCAATAAAGAGTTTTCTCAACTGCTCTGGTTCCTTTGGATCGTGGCCCTAAGAAAACAAATCAATGCATTTTAATCATTTCTTTTAGTAGGTGAATTGCTAAGATGCACAAGTGTTTACTCCACTACAAATAAACTATCAAATTCTATAGCATTAATACTTTGTTCAGTTAAAAACTGGAAAAGGATCATACAAATCTCACCAGTTTATTAAAGGAATCAAAATACTGAGAAAACCTATAGTCAGCCTTTCAAATATCGGCACCACCTTCAACTAAAATGAGGTCCAAGGGAATCCTAGAATCAAAAGCCCCTTAATTTCAAGCCACAAAAGTGCCGGAGGACAGATTTCAGATGATGCTGAGAAACTGCTTTATGAGAAACCAAAGTGCTGTAGAAGCAGTGTTTCATCCATGCCATTTCTTTTCCTGTTCACCATTTAGCTTTAAACCACAAAACTGTGTGAGATACAACTTAAGTCTTGAGTGGAAAATTTAAAGAAAACCCAGAGTACAAGCAAGTCAATATTAAAATAGGCAATCCTATTTTAAAAAAGGCTAATCTCCCCCCCCAAAACAGACAAAAAAATCCATTGTTCTTGATGGTTTCCTGTAATCAATTTTTAACAGATTATGTGCAGTATAATTACCTATGTGCACTTGTATCACTTGGCAAAATTTTCACATATTTTATAGGATCACAAAAAAGGCAAACTGCAGTTAGAATTTATGCATGAAAAAATGTTTTTAGATGTGGCCTGAACAGTTACACAATTTAACCAGCTTTTTAATAAATTCCATAAATTGCCATTTAATCCATGCATTCACATAACGTTCATCCAAAATCTTTACATAAAGGGACTCATATTTACATTCTAATGTCTTCCTGTGTCTTCTAAAGGTACAGATCTTAAGGCACTTACTATGAAGAAACTGTCCCCTGCTAGAAAAAACCTTAAAAGATGAATAACCTAAAGCATTAATTCTCTTACTTTTTATCTTTTCAAGTCCCGGTTAAATGCATTTAATCGGCAACACCAAACTGACTTAACAAACAAACGAACCCAACCATACCCCACATAAAATTATCTCGAGCACATGAAAACTTCATCTGTGGTTGCAGTACTCTAAAACAAACACACAAGAAAGTATAGCCAGAACCGTGGGGAAAAGATAAAATTTTCAGCCCTGACCAGGAAACTCAGTTAGTTAGAGCACACCTCCCGATATACCAAGGTTGCAGGTTCAATCACCCGTCAGGGAACATACTACAATCAACCAACGAAAGCAACAGTAAGTGGAACAAATTGATGTTTCTCTCCCTCAAATCAATAAACAAAATTCAACCCTTGCTAGGTACCTCAGGAAGAGCATTTTCCCTATATGCCAACCCACGACTGTGGGCTCCATCGCTGGACAGAACGCACATTAAGACTCAACCAATGAATGCATAAATAAATGGAACAAATCGGTCTCTCCTTCCTCTAAAACCCGTAAAAACAATTTTCCTTCAAGCTCCCATTTTACCATGGGGCAAAGACATGTATAATTTTAAGCACTTTAACAAGAACAGATCAGTTAAGTATTACAAAACAGCAAACTTTTTAAAAATTGTATTTCAAGTGAACGCTGACAATTAAAATCTCGTCCTAAGTCTGTAAGGCCTACGCAAGCGCGAACAGAACTGCAGGAAAAGCACCGCGCCCTAAGATTCCAGGCCATTTGCGGCATTTTCTGCCAGGCCGCCTCCTCCTCCTTCCTTCCTTCCAATCCCGCGCTCTTTCCCAGCGGCAAAGCTAGGCGGCGGCCATTGCGGGCCAATGCGCCATTTCGTAACGCGGCAGCGGATCAATGTCAATGTGGCCGCCGCCCGCCTGCTCGCTCTCCCGGATGTGCCTGCTCGTCCCCTCCCCTCCCCCACCACCTCCTCTCAACCGCTCCCGCCCAGGCCCGCCATGCCTCCTTGGGCCTCAAATACGAGGCTACGCGGCGGGTGTGCCGGCTCCCCTCCCTGCTTCTCCCCAGCCACGCCGCACCTCCGAAAGGCCACCTGTGCAGCCAAAAGAGAAAACGAGGCGGGTGAGGGACCCCGAGGAGGCCTCAGAGGCGCGTTCCCCTCCCCCCCCACCACCCGCCTCAACGCAGAGCGCGGGACCGCCGACCAGTCCACCCGGCCTCCCCGCTCCCACCAAACCAGGCCCCCTACGCCGGCCACTACCCATCAACCCCCCCGCTCTCCCCCTAATACCTCCTCCCCCCGGCGGCGGCGGCGACGGCCGGAGTCGGGCTGGGGGCGACCGGGCGGCGGTTTTACCCTCCATTTGAGACCGGACTCGCCTCTTCCAACTCGAGTTCAATATGGGACCGAGAGGAAGAGGCGGAGCCAGACGTCACGTGACGCGCTTTCCGCGCGCGCCGCCGACCTAGTGGGGAGGGGCGACTTACGGGAGGGCGTGGCCAAATGGCGCGAAGAGGGACTGGATGAGCGGGTTGGCGGGCGGAGCGTGGGGGCGTGGCAGGCCGCGGGAGCGCGCGCTTCACCAACATCCCGTGCGGCGGCGCCGCCCTTTGCGTGGTTCGCGCCCTGGCGGCTTTAGGGACGTCAGCTTAAGTTCAGCCAATGGCGTGCGCACACGTCGAGAGAACTCCGCGTGACCGCGTGTCACCGGGAAAAAGGCCTTTCCTTTCTCCTCGCGCTTCATTCCCTTCCCCCACGTAGCCTTCTCGGACTGGGTATCCGAATTCATTCCAGCAAGAGTTCTTGTTTAACACTTAAGTTTTATCCTGGACTCTAAGGTTGCTAGAAACACTTAGGGGCCCTCGGCTTCTCCCTTGTTTTCAAAAATGTCGGGAACCAGTTCTGAGACTGCGGCGCCCACTCAGAGGGTCCGTACTTAAAAATCCCTTTGATACTTCTGTATGTGAATCGTGGGCTCGTTGGAAAGGCCTCAAAACGCGGCTGACATGCTGAAATTTTACCCTTAAAGAGCTGAGGCAGGACTGGTCGAGGTCAGTTCATTAGGTACTCACTGATCTCAAATCTGTTGGCACTAGTTTTTTAACATTTCCTAGATACTGTGGAAAGAGCTGAAGCAACTTTTGGGGGGCTTGAAATTTAGGGAATTGAATGATACACAAGACTTTAAAAGTAGGGTTGCCAGGTATGCTACCTATTGGCTAGTGATCTTTACCTTAATGGTTCTAATTGTGTTGTGAAGAGGAATAGATGAGATCAATTAGAGACTTAAAAACTAGAGATGTAATCCTTTATCCGCCTAAGTGATTTTAAATCATTTGTCCTTACTGAACTTCGGTTTTGTTTTTTAATGAAAATGGGGATAAGAGTGGGTAATCTCCAACACCTAAAACAGCCGTCAATCATTGGATCCAAGTCTAAACAAAGATGCTGATAAAAAGTTACAACAATTGACGAGTCTCCCTCGCCTGCTAAGAAATGCTTTGTATTTTAAGGTAAGCAGTCCATAGAAAGCTCCTATAAAACTGATCAGGTCTTCCCTTGGAAAGATTAGAAATTTAATCAATTACTTGTAAATTGTTTTTAGAACAGTTTGTGTTAAATGAGGTCTGTTTGGGCCTTGGAAAAGGGGAGCACAAAACTTGTTAAGACTTGTTAATGTTTATCTAGCACTGCTCAAGTGGAACAGGTGTTTCATTTGGCAGACATGAACAAAAAGGTACTTTGTTCCAGGGCAGAAACCAGTCACCAGTCCTTAATGCAACTTGGATGAAATAACTCTCCAAACTAGCTGCCTCCTGTTGCTCTGATTCCAGTATCACAAGCAAACTGTTATGTACTCTACTATTTAAGCACTTTTGATACCCAGCAACAATACTCAAGTCTGGGGAAATTTATACCCTTAAAGTCTCATTAGCCTATTACAGCTTGGGCCCTTGACCCGTGTGGCTCAGTGGGTTGGAACTGTTGTCCCTTAAACTGAAAGGTCTCTGGTTCGATCGCAGGTCAAGACACATGCACGGGTTGTGGGTTTGATCCCCAGTGGGGATAGGAATGAGAGAGGTCAACGCATTGATGTTTCCTTCTGGAATGGATGGTTTCTCTCTTTCTCCCTCCTTTCTTCACTCTCTAAAAGCAATGAAGGAAAAAGGGGGGTGGCTCAGTGGATTGAGCACCAGTCTGTGAACTGAAAGGTCGCTTGTTTGATTCCTAGTCAGGGCACATGTGTGGTTTGTGGGCAACTGATCCGTGTTTCTCTCCCTCACTTTCTCCCTTCCCCCCCTCTAAAATTAAATAAATAAAATCTTTTAAAAAATGTCACACACATCAAGTCTTCATGAGTTCGATCACTATGAAGTAGTCACAGATAACTTGATTTCTGATTTAGTTCTGAGTATGTAGAAACAAGTTAAAGACCTTAGGAAGTTGGTATTCACATCAAAGTACCCAGTGAGAAACTGTAAATGTGATCATGAAAAACTGATCACATGGCTTCACATTATGGCATGTTGTGTTTTCTAATGAATTATTTTTAATCTATAACTTCTGTTATTCTTTCTTCTTTGAATTGTATTAAATTCTTATATTACTTTGAGAAATGATGGGGAATGGGATACTAAGTACTTCTATCCAGGAACACGCTATGTCAGTCTATATTCAGATCTTTTGTCCTTCAGTAAAATATGGATTCCTCCCTTTGGATTCATCCAAATTTATTGTTCATCCAGACTCTGTGGTTTTTAGACATTAGCTATTTTTCCTGCTTTTTTCTAAGTTTATCCGCAGTTCTGTGGCCACATAGTATCTCATACAATATCCTTGCTGGAGTTCTTGACCCTGTTGAACGCAAACTTGATCCTCAACTGCTGTCTATCCTTGTAGCCCTGGCTGTCTTGGAAATGTGTGTGTGTGTGAGAGAGAGAGAGAGAGAGAGGATGTGGGGTGGGGAGCAAGGGACAAGGATTTTTTTTTTTTAAGATTTTATTTATTCTTTTTAGGGAGGGAAGGAAGGGAGAGAGAGAGAGAGAGAGAGAGAGAAACATCAATGTGCAGTTGCTGGGGGTTATGGCCTGCAACCCAGGAATGTACCCTGGCTGGGAATCGAACCTGGGGACACTTTGGTTCCCAGCCCGCGCTCGGATCCACTGCGCTACGCCAGCCAGGGCTGGGACAAGGATCTTAAGGTAGGATGGAGTGGCAGACAGATTTATAAATAACCTGTATTAGGCCCTGTCGACTTCTTTCAATGTCACAGCACACACAGAAAACAATTTTTGTGCAGCACATGAAGTTACATAACGAGATTGGAGGCATCTAAATGATGGTTGGGTTAAAAACAGTTCATAACATTTCCTTTAAATTAGATAATTATGCTAAATAAAATACAATGCATTTTAAAATAAAATAGAATGTATTAGAGAAGATACTAAAATTACATTGAATAAAACTTTCAAATAAAAAATTTTCCACATTTTTTTAATGATCATCTTGAACTTGTTCCTATGAATATATTTTGATATTAGGTTTATAGTTTGAATGGCTTTATGCAGTTTCCGATCTCAACTTTTTAATGATAAACTCATATTCTGAATAGTAATGATCAGTGAGGGACTGATCACATATGTAGGTAATGAAATATTTAAAACCATATTGTTTTAATTCAATGATTAAATGATTTTGAATACCATCTTTCAAAATTTACAACTGTAGTTACATTTAAGAATAACAAACTCTTCCTTTTCCTTTATTGACAAATGTAATGTTGCAATTTCATAGGATAATGCAAATGGATACCAAACCCAATAATACATTTTTATATCAAGATTTCCACCATGAAACTGTAGCTTTGAGAACATGTATGTATTGTCAACAGCTAGTCTGAGGGCCATTAAAAGAGTGCATGCCACAAGGGGATAGAAATAGCCACTATATGTAAAGACAAATAATTAAGGGCATTCCCTGGAGCTGAGCCCACCAGAAACCCCACTCAGTCGAGGCTCCTCTCTCAGCCCCTGACAGATTACTCCTGGAGCTGTATGTTGTCCCCCTTGGGCACATAGAACACAAACTTGTGCATTGGCTCCATAATGTCTGGTCCATGCTGGGCCTTGCAGATACATGCCCATGTGGCAGGCATCCTCGGCCATGCACAGACAGCAGAATTTTAAGTATTGGTTGTTGTTTACAGTGGTTGGCATACACCCAGACTGCTCGGCACTGCTGCCCTGAGGAACCCTAAACAAAGCTGCTCATGGACAATGGTACTGGCCCAGGGGTCTCTGGCTGCCCCTGACCCCTCCTCTCACCTGCCCCAGTGCTGGAGGGGTCAATCTCTCACCCATATTCAGGACATTAGCATGCCGTAGTCCACTAGTTAAGAAGCACTGTCTGGATTATATGCTTCACCTTATGAATGAGGAAGCTATAACACAAATCAAAGGAACTGATTTTTTCCAAGATTAATAGCAAATTATGGCAGATTCAGAACTAGAAGAAAAAGAATAGAAATTGGATGAAAATAGTTTGGACAAGAGGATAGTAATTTTTAGAAGGGAAAAATTGTAATAGGCTATAAACTTTGTTATTTGCCACTATATTCAGAATATGCCAATAACTTTATTTTTCTAAAATCTTGTTTTTTTAAATGAGTATATCCTATTGCATGGATTTGATCTTCGTATATATTCTTTTATATCTCCTTCTATGCCTAATCAATGTTTTAAGTATGTATGAACATGTATATATAGCCATATTGGTTTTATTTATACAAAAATATATGAAACTATCCAGAATGATTCTGAAATTTCCTTTTACTTCCATTTCATAAACTATTCATTCATTGAACTCTTACTATGTGCTTAGCAATGCTGGGTCCTGGAAATTATCATAGTCACTTACATTATTAAACACTTAATATGTGTCTTATACTGTTCTGTGTTCCTTATGTCCCTGATCTCATTTAACTCCCCTAACAACCTTAGGGATAGATCCTGTTATTCTCATTTTTTTAGGTGATATTAAAAGGGAAATCCTCAGGCCCAATATGGTATCTCTTTATGCCAAAAGCCCATGATACCAACCCTAAATTTAATACTTAAGTATTTAAGGGTTTCAGCCTCTCCTTGGAGTAGAATTTAAAACCAGTCTGGAATTTCCTGATCCACACAGTGAGGTGATCTGCCTGATGAGACCCTCCTGCCTCTCTTGAAGATAATCCTCGAAGATAGTCCTTGCCTGGGATAATCCACCGTTAACTTCTTAGTCCTGACCTCTTTCTGCCTCTGAAAACTTTCCATTTTGTACATCTCCTAGGAGCACCCATATAGTTGCCAGAAAGCCAATCAGATTAGAATGAATTTTGTTTGAGTAAACTAGAATTTTGGGAAGTTGAATAAATTTACGGAGGTCATATAGGTCACACAACAAAGAAACTGAATGGTATGCCATAGCTAGCCGTGTTTACATTTTAATATTCTTGAAAGTAACAACCTTTTCTTATAACATCTTTTTGTCATGCATCTGCATATTCACTACCTTTTTTCATCATGTCTGCAGAAACTGCTACAGTGCCTGGATTGCAGTAGGCAATTTGTGTATTTGTTGTTGAATAAATGACGTGAATGAATGATGAATGAAATGTTTGGAGTTCCCTGCAGTGCCCTCCATGTTCTACTGTGTAGTAAGTATGTGAGCCTAGGTAAAATGAAAATTCAGGGCCCTTGTTCAAGAATTTCAAGACACTGACTCAGAGCATTGAGCCAACGCCAGGACGCTGCTGAGCGCAGCACCCTGTGTGACTGCCAAGGCTGTATGCCCACGAAGCTGGCCCTGGGGCCTAGAGTAGTGCTCTGCTTAGAGGAGGCTCTCGGTCTCTTTTGAGAAATGTATTCATTTGTCATTGAATGGTTCATCTCCACTTCCTCATCAGTCACCCATTTCTTAAGTTCAAAATTTAGTTTCTGCCCCAGGCTATGGAAATTTTTTCTCCAAAGTCACAAATGATTATCTAACTCAAATTTTATTTTCCTATTCTCTTAATCCTCCTGTCTCAGTCAGTTGTGCTGCTTTAACAAAATAGTACGTCCTGGGTGAACATCTATTCCTCACAGGTCTGCAGATGGGGAAGTCTACCAGGGTGCCAGCATGGTTGGTTTCTGGTGAGAGTCCTCTTCCTGGTTTACTTGCTGTGTGCCCATGTGACAGAGAGAGCACTAGCTAGCTCTTGTGCTTCCTCTTCTAAGGACACAAATCCCATCATGGGGGCTCTCCCTTCATGAATTTACTACCTCCTTAGAGGCTTCATCTGCAGGTACTATCACATTGGGATTACAGTTTCAATGTGCACATTTGGGGAGACACAAAAATGTAGTTCATAACAGCTTCCTAACCCAGGGATTGACATTACTGCCCACCCCTCCACTTTGGTTATCTCTCCTCCCTAGTCTTTACTAAGGACAATTGGCTCTCCCCTTCAGTGTTATCTCTGCTTCCTTCTGGATCCTTCTCTCTTTCGTTTCCTCTGCCCTCTGTTTCCTTATATAAGGCTTTGTAACATTGAAGTTTTGAACTTTCTGAAGGAACTTTGCGAAATGCACCCATTGCTCATTGCTCATTGCTCCCTGGAGTGACTAATCTCCTGGGAAAGAAGGTGTGAGTGAAGTACATGCCTTAGAACCCACAGGGAACATTTGTATCTGGGAGGCTGAGGCAGCGATCCAGTCTGATTAGTGTATTGGGACAATGGAAAATCCCACATCCTTCTTCACACACCTATGCACCCACACACCAAATGGGTGGATGATTTAGAAGGTGAGGAGGTAATCTGGTACTGGAAGTATTGATGAGTCACATACAATGGCTGCTGTTTCTCAGAAAGGTCCCAGCCTGGATGTTTGAAAAGGCTAAAATTTTTGCACTCAGTCTTGACTTCCCTATATGTGCCACATCTTTTGAAAGTGAATGTCTGTTTTTGCCAGTCTAGCAATCTAGTTCCCTTCTGGTAATAGCACTCTGATTTTTCTTATGCAACCATCCATTTTTATTCTGATACCATATGTTTCAGGGGGACCTCATCTAGCCCCTGCCCAGAAGGGCAGCATTTCTTAGGTCTGGCTAATTAGAACATTGTATCTCTATAACTACAGCACATGGTTCAAGATTGGGTAAGAGACTTATTATTTACTGATTAATTTATTTACCCAACAAATACATATTGCTGTAGGGATTCAGAACAAGTCACCTTCAAGGTGTGCCTCTGTGGTATGTGGATTACTTGGCGCTAAAGGCAATAGAGACCCAATGGGCAAGAGAAACTTCTGCACCCCACTTCACTACCTAGAAGAAATTACATTAGAAGTCTTGCCCATAAGAGATATCAGAGATAACTTTTTGACCTATCCGTATGACAAGACAAACTACTAATTATTAAACATCTACTTTTCTTAATATCCTACAGTGACCTTCCTCCCCTCTGAGGACACAAAACACTTCACCTCATATACATATACACATATATGTGTATATATGTGTGTGTGTGTGTGTATGTATATATATATATATATATATATATATATATATATATCTCCATCCTCTGCTGCCAGCCACCCCCATGAGAATGTCTTCCAGACAGCACTGCAGCCCTCTGAGGGCTGGGGTGTAGTGACAGTCTACAAGAATGGCCCTCTCCCCAGCTCTGTTATACTTGCACCAAGTCTTACCAAGGCTTTCATGAGCAAACACAGCTAAAAACCTCAATAAATAAAGCAAAGTAAAAAATATAAAGGGAAAAAATAGATGATTAAAAAACAAAATCAATGAAATCAAAAAGTTTTAGCTTTTGAGTATTTTCAAAGTGATCTTAGTTATTCCCTCCCATTTATTCTCCCAGATGAACTTTAGAATCACCTTGTCAGGTTCCAAAAACAAATTCTAAAATACTGACTATAAAATTATAGGTGTGGGGAGAATTTACCTCTTTACCACCCTGGAATAGGAAACATGGATTATGTCTCATTTAGAAACTTGAACATATTTCCATGAAGAGGCAGCAGAAAAGAAGTGTTTGAAAATGCTCGAAAAAGGAAAATTGATGGATGGCATGAGCCCATAGAGGTGGGAGCAGAAGGACTCTTGGGTGCAGAGGGGAAGACTAGCTCTAGACTGGGGAGACGGTTGTCCCACTTGAGGATGAATACGATACCAAGTAAGGATGTAGGTAGGACCTCTGACCATCATTGCCTGTTGGCCTCTGGTCTCCCTGGTGAGTAGGAAACAAAGTTCTCTCTCTGTTGAGAGGGTTAGGGGTGGTGATCATTTGAAAAGCTGATATGAAAGAAATAATAAGGACCTCCAGAAACCCAGTTTGAGGTCTGGAAACCAAACACTGGGAGGCTTCACTCTTTTTAGCTGGGTAATCTCCAGCAGATCTCAGTAGACTGAGAGTGTGGACAAATAAGTCAGCCAATCAGTTTGGTCCAGGATTGTGGGGCGGAATAGGAGGTCTTGGGGATCAAGGGAATTGAGAGTGTTGGCAAGACTGGCCAAGGTGATGGATCATGAAGACCAGATAAAGAAGTGAAGACTATAATGGACTGGGAGGGAATTGAGCAATCAAGGGCCCAGATATTGAAAAAGAAGGGTTGAAATAACCCGACAACACAGCTAGGATCAAAGGTTGCTGTCAAGTGGGGTACCCGAGCGTAAGATGTTGGAGGTGGAGGAGTCCTCCCTGATGACCAGGTCCATGGGACTGGGCAGCTGACGTGCAGGGGAGATGGTGCCTCCGGCAGGGGAAGAGGGTCAGGGAAAGGGGAAGCCAGAGTGGTAGGTTGGGTGTAAAACTGGGACACTGGGCATTGCTGCTGCCTGTCACTACCAAAACCAAGAAGTAGAGACAAGGATCGAATCTTTGTGGCACTTTATTCAGATGCTGGTGGCCTGAGAAGACAGGCTATGTACCCTCAGAATTGTCTTCTCATCTCATCTCAAGCCAACCTCTTTATAAGGAGAAGAAAAGGGCAGGTAAGGGGGTTGGAAAAAAGGTTAATCGAATAAGTTGCAGTCCAGCAGTGAGTTTCCTAGCACTACTTTATCTGATGATTGAGGATTCTTTATCTGTGTCATGGAGTTCCCTTCCTGGAGCACAGTGGCTCAGATACCATCTCCCTGGCTTGCAGTGCTCTTCTGGAGCACTGGGGTTGAATTGCTTGTTGACCTCCCTTAGTCACATGGGTCATGCATTCCAGTTCCTGGAACAACAGGTATTAATCACTTTAGCCTATAAACTAAAGCTAAAACCTTTTTTAAAAATATTTTTTTAAATTTATTTTCTAGAGAGAGAAAAACATCGATTGGTTGTCTCTTGCACATCCCCAACCAGGAACCTGGCCCACAACCCAGGCATGTGCCCTGATTGGGAATTGAACTGGTGACCTTTAGATTAATGGGATGATGCCCAACCCAGTGAGCCACACTGGACATTAGATTTATCTCTGATGACAATAGGGCTTGGAGTAGAAAACTGCGCTGTATGCCACATTCTCAGTTAATACAGGGAAGTGAAAAAACATCTTCATGGCTAGGGATAAAATGCACAGAGAAAGAGGAATTTTTAAGGGATTTGATGCTGAGTAGTTGAAAGAAGATGGAAGATGAACTTTTGAGTCAGCAGAAGCAGCTCTTGATACATAGTAGCTGTGAAAATAATATTTTCTTTAAAGGGTTAAATGATATAATATGCATGAGTGTACTTACAACACAGTGCCTACTTGGCATTCTACTAAATGAAAGGGACTTGGAAAGCCTAGGGTCTTCCTTCAAAGGACGCCACAGCACAGTAGAGTGCTAGTATTGATCTCTGATCTGTTTAATTCATATCCCACCCAGCACAAACGGTGGGTAAACTGAAATAAACTAGGCCTAGATGGGCTAGGAACTGAGAAGCCAATGGTAAACTGTCAGCTCCAGTTCTACAGAGACAGGACAAATGGGATAGGGAAACTGAGGCAGATAGTTAAAAGGCCAAACAATTTATAGTCCAATAAATCACAAAATCCTATATTCCCTAACCAAGGACACTTAAGAGTAAATGGTTTAGCCCCTGGCTGGGTGGCTTGGTTAGTATCCTCCCGATATGCCAAGGTTGTGGGTTTGATCTCCCGTCTGGGCACATACAAGAAGCAACCAATGAATGCATGAGTAAGTGGAACAACAAGTCAACAAGTCAATGTTTTTCTCTCTCTCTCAAATTGATAAATACAATTTTTTTTAAAGAATACATGGCTTACACTTCTCCTCCCCAACCACAGGGTAAATAGCTTAACTGACCCTACTCAGGGAGATAGACAACAGAAATCCAATTAGTGCCACTTGTGCCAGCCACACCCAAGGACAGATGAAGTCAGGGGAATAAGTCCCATTTTGGCAAATCAGCATAAAGGTGATGAATATTCTCTTGAGACCCTCCCCTAACACCTCCCCTAAAATTCCAGCCTTTAGAAAACAAACAAAAACCCTCAAGACAAAGACCCAGCTCAAGCTCTCCCTGGAGCGTGCCCATCTTTCTTTACTCTCAGGCGTGCATCTTTACCTTTCCCCCCTAAACTCTAAGGGTCCCCAGGAGACTGACAACTGGGGGAGCATTGGGCAGCGGCAGGGTCCCCTGATCCTGTTTCCAAGCCTCCCTTTCCTCTGATGTTTGAGTGAGCTAAAGGCAGCCCCACTCTGGCTACCTTCTTTCCTGTAACATTTCTAGGGAGCAAAAGCCCAGCATCACCTAGGTTGTCACCCGTTGCTTCTCCCATCCAAATCTTTTTCTTTGTTTCACCGTCCCCAGCTTCAATAAATGCACAGTCAAAATCACCTGAACTCATGTGGTGAAATCTTTCCTGCATGAAGTCAAGAACCCACATGCTACTGACTGGCCTGAGGTAGACCTTCTCCAGGCCAGTCCCTTTCCAGTGACACTGGGCGCAAGGGAGAGAGTGCTGAATGGGTGTGAGAACAATCTCAGTGTGAAATGGGAGCCAAATATTAGGAAGATGACGCGAGAGGAAGGAGGAGCCTAGAAGGGGAGGGGCTTAATTTTGGTAGCCGGGTTCCCCAGCTCAGGATTACTTCCTGAGGATTACTTCCATACACCTGGGAGTGCTCCGTGTAACAACTCGGATTTGGCATTTCTTACAATGGTATCTCGGTGACCATCACTGGCCAGCCCTCGGTTTTATCTTCCTTTTCAACCTTAGGTCTCCAGCATCAACACCACCACGACCCCCATCACCCTAATTTTGATTTACTTTTACTTTAATTTTAATATCATGCATTAACCTGGCTTCTATGTGGCTAAGAAAGATCAGGTCACACACTGAATAATATGAAGTGTAAAACTGTGAATCGAATGAATTTTGCTGATGGAGGTGTTTACAGTACAGCTGGTTGCAGCTACTGTTAGGAAGAAAGTACGTAATCTGAGAGAAATGAGACTAACATCCATATTGACTGACAGATCTCTAATTCTCTCAGGGCTACCTTCCCCCATTTTTAAAAATTATAGGTGATTTCAATAATGCAGAAAAGTTGATAGAATTGTACAAAAATCACCTCTATACCCATCAACTAGATTCAACCATTGATAATAATTTGCCACATATTCTTTTTTTAAAATTGATTTGAAAAAGAGAAAGACAGAGAGAAACAGAAACTTTGATTTGTTTTTCCACATATTTATGGATTTACTGGCTGCTCCTTGTATGTGCCCTGACCTGGGATTGAACCCACAACCTTATTGTATCCAGACGACACTCTAACCAATAGAACCACCTGGCTGGGGCATCATACATTCTTTACATATCTGCATGGAAATGAATTGCAAACATCATGACGCTTTCCCCTCAATATTTTAGATTGCATTAAAAAAGAACATTTTCTTATGTGATCATATTTCCGTGGTTTTTAAATTTATTAAATGTTTTATAATCAATTGCAGTAAGTTTTCTTTTTGATAGTTAAATTGTGCCAATTTGATTTTATATTATTTTTGTCATGCCCCCATTTGTCTTAAAGAGTTTGCTTGAATTCTCTCTCAGGTATGTTTGGATTTCATTAATCAAAACAAACTTGACAAGGAAGAATTTTAAGGAACATGCAGAAGAGATTTGGGGATGAAGAGAGGGAGAGAGTGGCTTGGAGAGAGGTAGTTCACTGAGATTGTCCCTGGAATCACCCCCTTAGGCTCATCTTGACCTGGGGAATCTTTTCTTCCTTCATATTTGCCCCTCAGATTCACCAAAAACTCCACTGTTTTCCAGAATTTATTGGCAGCAGGAGGCCAAAATTATTGTATGAATAATTTGTTTGTCTGTAAATGCAGAACTGCCTGCTTCTCTGAGTAGGAAGAGTGAAGATATCTATGATGCAAATATAATTAATTATAATTAAAGGGAAATACTCATCAGTGGCAATATAGGGCATTAAATGAGGAAAGCATGTTAACGTGTATATTGACATAGGACTTCTAACTGAGTCACTGAGAAGAGCAGACCCAGGGGGCCTCCCGCAGACAAAAATTTAGCTGTCTGGTGCCTTGTTCCTTCATGGCCTTGTGGGCTGGCACTGAGACATGGATCTCAGGTCTTTGGGTTATGTGAGAGTTATTTATTAAGAACGTTTCTTGTGACAACAATACCTTAACCAAAAGCAAACAGTTTCAAAGGGTGGATATTTGGGTCAGAGGCTCTTTCAACAAGTCACACCTTAATAGCGACTTCCTATTCTGCTACCTATTTCTGGCCTTATAATCTTTTCACTGTATGGCTGTGAATGTGTATTAGATAGAGAAGAATGAATTACTCTGAGTGGCAGTTATGGAATCTCCTTTCTTGTAGAAGCAAGGACAAAGGCCTACATGTTGCTGCAGATATAGTAACGCTCAAGACATACTTGTTACAGGGCATTTAAATAATGCTCTGCAAAAGCTAGAGCAATGGAAAAGACACTTAAGATTGCCAGGTTTTTGTTTTTCGATAATCCCCAACCTGCATACATTCTATTTATTTAGTCCCTCACTTGGATTTTAGAATACTTCCGCTTTATTTGTTGAGTTTAATTTCCTTGTATTTTTCTTCTTGTTCATCCAGTTCTTCTAATCATTGCCTTAGTACCACGGCACATGGTATCATTTTGTTTCCCATCAAGGACTTTTTTTTATACTTCGGATTTCCTAACAGGCAAATTTGTGGTTTCTTGATTTAATTAAGTGTTTCCCAAAAACATAAATATGAAGGAGATTCTGCTAATCCTATACACTATATAAAATTATACACAATCTTGGAAGAGAGATAATTTGTACATTAGTCAAGGATGCAGGTTTGACAGGCGGAAATGGGATTCACGTATTCTTTCTCTCCCGAGATACGTGGAGTAGCGGAAGTAAAGTCCATGCCGGCACAGGTTCCCTTTCGCAGCAAAGGTCTACTCAGATAAAGTTGCTCTCCGTGAAGGAGTCTTGTATGAGCTGCTAAGTGACTTCTCCTGCCTCCACATCATTAAATATAAATAGAGGAAACCACGTACTTAGAAAAGTGCTTTTATTTACAATTATACAGCTAAGCAAACAAAATGTGCTGGTTACCATCACAGTATATCTTAGACACATTCTTGAACTTCCAAAAGTGTATATAAAAATTAAAAAACAGAACAAGCCCTAGCCCAGTAGCTCAGTTGGTCAGAGTGTCATCCTAATACACCAAGGTTTCTGGTTCAATCCTGGGTCAGGGCACATACAAGAATCAACCGATGAATGTGTAATAAGTGGAAGAACAAATAGATGTTTTCCTGTCTTTCTTCCTCTCTCTCCCTCTGAAGTCATTAAATAAAATATTTTTAAAAACTTAAAAAACAGAATAAATTTACAGAGGGCATTGTTCTCTCTATTCCCTTCATAGACATTTTTCCTGATATTTTGTTTGTTTGTTCATTTATTTTTATTATGATAAGATATATATAACATAAAATATGCCATTTTAGCCATTTTTAAGTGTACAGTACTAGTAATTACATTTACAGTGTTGTGTCCCCACCACTGCTATCTCTAAAATTTTTCTGTTACTGTAAACAGAAAGTCCGTACCCAGAATGGGGGAAATAACTCCCCATTCCCCCTTCTCCCAACCCTGGGAACTTCTAATCTTTCTGTCTCTATGCATTGGTCTGTCACTTTTAAAAAGATGAACTTTGGTGGCTACCAGGATGGAAAATGGCTTAAAGAATGCAAAAGAACAAGACTTAGCTCTTTTCCCGCAGGTGACTTAATGGGATGGTATTTGAAAACCACTGTTGTGACGTTATCTTTTGCTTTTCCTAGGATACAACCTTTGCTCTAATTGGCAGGCATGCTGATCTAGCTGTCAGAACTGGGCAATTAGTATTTGAGATAGAAAGGCTGCAAAAAGAAAATGCTACATGACAGCTTCTGAAAGCAAAATAGTAGTGTGTATGTCAACAGCCTCCCAAGCTGAATTTTTAAGAGAGTATTTTCCTAAATGCCCTTAATACTCACTGGCTGAATTACAAGAGACTGGCTCATAAAGTTCCGTGGTATAAAGAACATACTCTTCTGTTCGTATTAACAAAGCCTCAAATCTTGTTGCTCCAAAACAGAAAGAGAGGGAATCGTTAGGGTTGCCTGCTAGTAACAAAATACTCCCAATAATAGTAAACGAGGTGGAAGTTTGTTTCTCCGTCATATTCCAGAAGCATTTTTAGTTCATGAGGTTGTCAGTCCAAGTTTGGCATTCCATGAGACTTGAAACTTAGATGTCTCCTATCCTGCTATCTGCTGTTTCATGGCAGAAATTAAATTTGCATTGCAGCCAGCAGGCAGGATGAAAGGGGAAAAAAGGCCACATCACCTTTCTTTCAGGATATTTTTTGTAAATTGCACACACAATGTGTATTCATTTCCCATTGGGCAAAACTTAGTGGCATGGTCGTAACGGATTGCAAGGAAGCCAGAGAATGGGAACTCTATCATTATGGAAGAGGGACACACAGATATGGAGGGAATCATGAGCATTTGTTGCCACCAAAAGAGAGGTAGTCTGAAGAATGAGACTTTAAGACAGAGAGCAGTGTGGAGTAGAAGGTCATTTAGGGGCCTCTGGGAAGCCCAAAGGCAACTCAGTGTGAGGGTACTTAGAGCCAAGAGTAGGTTAGTTCTGAGTCCAAGAGGCTGGGAAATGGGCTTTGCTAGCTGAGACAGTGACAAAGAAATATTCTCTATCTTATAATTTTAGCTGAGACAGGTCCTGTCCTATCTTCAATACAAACTACTATACACCAAATGGCTTCTTCTTTTAGGAAATGGGTCCCAAGAGGGGAGAGAGCCTGATGGATATGTCTCTTCACCACGCTTCCTGAAAAGTCTGGAGGTAGGGCTGAGGGGAGCAGGAAAGGCCTTAAAGAGAACCTCTAATAGAGGACCTTGACCTCTGGCTTGCTAAGAGGATCTGGCTCTGATGAGTAGCAGAAGGTGAAGGTGCATACTTTGGGATGTGCACAGCTCTGATGCCTTCAGTTTCCGAGGGGGCTCTGCTTCACTCCCACCTTCAATTTTTGCCACTTTGGCACAGATGTCACATAATATGGGGATTCACAACAAGTAATTGGGAGCCAGTCTATCCAGATTTGTACCCCAACACTACCCCTTACTCACCCCTGTAACTTGGGACCAGTTACTTAACGACTCCTATGTAAATGGGGATAATAATACTAGTACCTTCCTCATTCTACAGGACCACAGTATGTAACAAGACCAGAGATATAGTATCATTGTAAAAGTCAATGTGGAGATTGTTTGTGTTTTACACACACACACACACACACACACACACAAAGACATTGGGATTCTATGGACTTTGTGCCTACAACAGTGTATAGTGTCTCTTCTATTATGTTGGATTTCTTGCCAATCATCCTCTGTTTTTTCTTTTTACAAGGTTTTTTATAAGGTTCTTATATGATTAAATTAATTATAATGTAGCATAGAAAAACTCAAGAAGTCAACTATTACGTATATATGTATTACTGTTATTAGAACAAATGGGAAAATGGTTGAAAAAATAGAACTCTAGGAAGTCTACTTAGGCTCAGAATACAGGTGTGTGTTGATTCTTTGTGGTGCTGGTATAGCCTGATGTAGATGGTGGTAGCCCATTGTACTTTCAAAAGTTAGTGGATGAATAAATATGCTTTCAGTTGTGTTATCAATTCATATGATGGAAAGAACATTAAAGCCATAGGATTTAATGAATTATTTTTACAGTCAAGCAATATTAAATCCAAACAATGTTACTCTAATCTCTGTAAGACAGATCTGTGTTCCTGGCTAGTCCTTTGCAGCAATTATGACAATCAAAAAACTGCAAGTAGAAAACAAAGTGCAATTCAGATCTTTCTCGAGGGTAAACATCAGAGAGAATAAAGAAGGACCACTAGCAGAAATCTGACATAATAGCAGAAACACTATGAAGGGCTGCACAGCTAGAGTCCTGAATATCTTTTTTTCCCCCTTTTTGTAAGATACAAGAAATCTCCACTTGGTTGGACTAACCATGTTGGATTTAGAATGAAAATACATCTCTCTTCTTATTTTTATCCTGTAGCTGCTTCACAGAGCGTGCTAACTAGCATTTGATATGCTCTGTGTTTACTTCAAGCTACAACACCAACTGTGAATTCTGTTCAGTCCAAATACTACCACGGTCTTTGCAAGTCATAGTTAAAATATTTTAAACACTCTCTATTAAATATACTAGTAAAGCCAGATTAATTTTTTTAGTTTATATCTTAGATTTCTTTAATTTTTATTATTTTAATTATCTGCATGTAATTATATTCTTACTGCACTTTTTTTCAGCAGGTTAATTACCTTTTGGCGAATTGTCACTTAAATCAGATGATAATATGTGAACTATATGAAAGAATAATTATAAGTATTCTAATAGTGATTTAAAGTTAAAGCAGTTTTAATGAGTTCTGGAAGTAAAATTTATATATTACTTCAATAAAATTGTTTTTTAAAAATATTTTATTTATTTTTAGAGAGAGAGGAAGGGAGGGAGAAAGTGAGGGAGAGAAACATTGATGTGTTTGAGTTGCCTCTCAAGCGCCCCCTACTGGGGACCTGTCCCACAACCCAGGCATGTGCCCTGACTTGAATCGAACCAGGGACCTCTTGGTTCACAGGCCAGCACTCAGTCCACTGAGCCACACCAACCAGGACTATTTCATTAATATTGTTTTAAATGTGCACTTATCTTAAGCATTAATGATTACTATTAGGTATAAGACAATTTAAAAAGCAGAAAATATTGTTATTAAATAATAAAGCAATAAAAACATTTTGGGGGAGAGGAAGAAAGTTTCAAATACATCTAAGCAGTGACCTAAGCAGCTTGATAAAAAAAATCATTTAGTATTAAGCACCTTCAAATGTTCAGAACACTTGATTCCATGTGTCTGAGGGAGAATTGTCACAAATTTTGATCCCCCAATTTGAAATAATTTTAAGTTTTTTCTCCTTTTGGCTAAAAAAAAAAAAAAAACTGACCTAGATTTCTCAATTTTGAAATTACACAATCCTTATAAGTCTAGACCTTATAATAAGTAACAAAGACAAACTGGTCACATACCAGTGTAATTGCTCACGTTAGGACTGTATGAGATAGTTAATCTAAATTTCTACAAGGTAGAAAACTGGCTCTCCTTTAATGACTATTGCTATTTACGGAAAGGTGAAACAGTGTCACAGGGTGTAGCACGCCACTGGTGGGTGTGCTCACTGCTCTACTGAATCAGAGCCCCGCCCCCCACCCAGCAGTCTCTCTGGGTCTCCAGTTTGCAATCAGGAACCACTTTGGGTTCAGTAGTTCCAGGCTGGGCACTTAAATAATTGTTTGTAGTATGCTGGCAACATAGAGCCTTGTTGAAAACCAAGAGTTTAGATGGTCCATGAAGTCCTTCCAAGTGCTGTTTTCTATTTGCTGCCTGTCAGAGATCGAGCCAACCCTACAGGCAGTCACAGGGGTATATCCCCGCCCCCCCTGTTTTAGACTCTGCTCTTTTCATAAGTAAGAAACAGAAAGCTACTCAAATTAGTTCAAATAAAAGGGGTGGGAACATGGGGTAATAGAGAGATCACAAAATCAAATACAGTCAGGCTTCATAGAAACAAGGCTGTAAACTGCAAAGCTGTCAGGAACCAAAGAATCTATATTCCACCCTTTTCTGTCTCAGTGGGGCCAAGTAGTGTCTCCTCTTCCTTTCTCTGTGCACATCTACTCCATTTTCCTCTCTCGTGTAGCTGGCACATTAATGCACATGTTCCCAAAACGGCAGACAGCCTCTCAGTCTACACATGACCTTTCAGGATAGCCACCGTCAGGCTTTAGGTACATGTTTGAAATCTGAGGTGGGGGTGGGGGAGCAGTGGGGAACGGAATACCGTTTCATACGGGAAGGCCCCCGGACAGACTAGTTTTGCCTCAGGTGTCTATCTTAGATCTCGTCAGCCCTGGTGGCAGTTCTCCCAGACGTTAAAGATTAATCTTGTTCATCACCAAAAAGAAAATGAAAAACAAAACAAAACAAAGAAAATGGAATATAAAAAGCAAAACAAACAGGAAAATCAATGGCTTTTCAAAATTGTAATGGTTACTACATTTTAACACACCCTGACATTTTCTTAGTATGATAGCTAGATTTCATGATATCGAGTTGGTAACAGCTTAAAATACACAATTTGCAGGAACACCTTTGCACTGTGGATGGAGTTGGGCAATTGGCTATTACATTTTTATACTATGTACTTGTTTCTATGTATGTACTTTATTTTATTTTCTTTCTTTATTTTTTTTAGATTTTTATTTATTTTTTTTAGAGAGGGAAGGGAGGGAGATAGAGAGAGAGAGAGAAACATCAGTGTGCAGTTGTTGGGGGTCATGGCCTGCAACCCAGGCATGTACCCTGACTGGGAATCGAACCTGTGACACTTTGGTTCGCAGCCTGCGCTCAATCCACTGAGCTACGCCAGCTTGGGCTCTTTATTTTATTTTCATTCAGACAAACGTAACACCAAATTTCTAATTCTAACCCTAAATCTGCTAGGGAGGCATTTGATAAACCAAAACTTTTGGAAATATTTAGAATGATCAAAAGTACGAAACCCTCATGGTGGTCATCACAGTGTTCTAGAGCTGGAAGAAGATTTACAGGTCATTTAGCTCAATTCCACACTTTTACAGAAGAGCAAATCAGAACCCATACAAAGAATGTGAGTGGTGCAAGGCCACACAGATTACTGGCCATGGAGCTGGACTTACCTCTTCATCCCTGCACTTCTAGATTTACATCTCTCTCAAGAATGCTGTTATGGACTGAAAGTTTGTGCCTCCTCCCCCTTCATATTTTGAAACCCTAATTCTCAATGTGCTGGTATTTGGAGGTGTGGCTTTGGAAGGTAATTAGGTCATGTAAGGTAGAGCTCTCCTGAATGGGATTAATGTTCTGAGAAAAGAAGTTACAAGAGAGGTGATCTGTCTTTCTCAGCCCTTTGAGGACACAGTAAGAAGGCTGCCATCTGCAACCCAGGAAGAGGGTTCTCACCAGACACCAAATCTGTGATCTTGCACTTCCCAATCTCCAGAATTATAACAAACAAATGTTCATAGTTTAAGCCACTCATTCTATGGTATTTGTTATATATAGCTACCCAAAGTGACCAAGAGAGACAGATAAAATCTAATAAAGTTATTTACAGATTTTTCTGTACATATTTGGTAATTTCAACAAATTTGCATTAGGTTGACAGGTGACCATGAGTGCGTTGGTTACTATCTAGGGACAGTTATTTTGAGTTATTATAATTCACTTTATAATAATGAAGTTCTATGTGTATTCAGGCACATCAAAAATGAATTGCTTAAAAAAAAATTGAATTGCCTGATTGGATTACAGAAAGGATTCTATGCCTCAGGTGTTTCAATTAGGTTGTTTCTATGACAATATTATTCTGCTCTCACTCTATATTATTTATGATATTTTAATTTTTTCATATTATAAGAGAAAGTTTATTTAGAAAGTTACAGAGTTAGTAAAAGAGAGCCATAGAAGAAATGAGCTAAGGATACAAGTTGCAGAAACAGAAGAAGGGCCCTTGGACATTGGGAGAGGGAAAGGCAAAGGTAAGATGCCTGGGGGAAGGAGAGGGGGAAGGGAGAGTTGCAGGCATGCTCCCAAGAGGGAGAGCCTGAAATTTGATTATAATGGAATTTAAGATATTAGACCTAGAGGAAATATTAGAAATTATGTACTCCATCCAATTCCTTCATTAATTTATGCCATATTTTATTCTTCTAATTGTTGATGTAATATACTAGTGAGGTACTATAAAGGAATATGAAAAATCTGGAACTACATAAAATGAAGCACATTTTGGAAAAGAAACAAAACTCAAATCAGGACTTATCTTTATCAGTGAAGCATTATTCATTTACACCATAGTTATTAGTTGAATACTTATGTAAGATAGATTTTTGGTTTTTGTAGTACCTGAATCATGGTATTTACAGAAATAAAATAAGAAAGTGGCCATGTTTATGGTTTCTATTATAGTAAATTAAACCACCTTATAGGAATTCTCCTACATTCATAAAAGCCTCAAATATACATAGACTATAAATACATCATTGATGTTGAGATTTTTCTTTGTAGATGAATTGAAAGAAGCTTATTTAAGTTTTACAATAAATTTTGAATACCCTTTATGCAATTTGATAATGAAAGCTCATTTCTCTAATACATTCCTTAATATTTGCAGGGCTCTAATGAACAAGGCACCATCTCAGCTATAAGGAAAATGTGTTCTGAAGTCCTGAAGCTAAAGTTCTGTGTTAAACACTTAAGTTTTGTTCATGTTTCGTGACCACACACCTTGGAGAACTGAAAGAAGTCTTTCAGCGTAGCAATGGCAGGGACAGACACAGGCTATTTTTTGTTGCCAAGAATATCACATTCTGGCCAATGCATTTTTTTTACATGGTACCATGAGGCACGTCCAAGATGTCATTAAAGTATCCCTTAATATGTGGAGTGAAGATTGTTTTTTAAAAGTGCTCATAAAGTTTCTGAATAGTAAAAAACTTTTTAAAAATCTATATTTAAATTTTTAAAAAATTCTTGCCCATTCCTTGGAGGATCTGCTTCACTAGAGTTGAATAACTCTCAGATGAGAACTCTGCAGCCATCTCCCCTATTCCTGGCTCTCTGTCAATTTCAAAGTCAGGTCCTGGGCTGGGAGCTTGAATTTCTAAGCAATAAAGATAACGAGGTAGAAACAGCATGGCTTCTCCTTTTCACCTGTATTTAAAAGGTAGAAGGTGGCTGGAAATGTACATAGTTTAAGGGCCTGCTAGTTGCCTAAAGTGTTTGCAAACATGGTTTCAGCTAATCCTTTGGTTGGCCATAGGTAGGTTTATTATGCCATTTAGGGATTAGAACACTATGGGTCAGAGAAGCTAAGTCCTTTGACTAAAATCGTATGGCTAATAAGAGGAAGACTGGAAGAAAATAACAAGCCTGGCAGGAAGCAGAGATAGTGCGAACTAAGTGCGTCACTGAGACAGCAGCCGCCGTCTTCCGGCTCTGCCCGCCCGCTGCCGGTGGCAGCAGCGATAGCTCAGGCAGCGGAGGCAGCCTCTGTGCAGGATTAGGCAACAACCGTTCCACAGAAGCTTTAATTATCTGAACTACAGCCCACGACCTGCCAAAAAACTTAAGGTATAATATTGAATTCCTTCCCTTATTAGCAGTTTTGTAGTAAAAATTCTCCATGTGGAGTCGGTATAGCTCATTATGCAAGGTGATGTGGGGCACCTGTACCAGAGCTGCTTCCTCTTCTGGTGACTTCAGATAAGCCTTACAGGCTTGCTTTTGTGCGTTCAAGCCTTTTCCCCGTTTGATTCTCTCAATTAATTCCCAATTTGTTTCTTAAGACTCAGAACTGGCTTTTAGTAAAGATTATTTTTCTTTCCGAAGTGGTGTGAAAGGTAGATGCTAATGGTGTTTTGCTCATCTAATTAGATGTGTGAGTTAAGGGGTGTAAAATAAGCCACTAGCTACTTTCTCACAGTAAATCCCTCAGATCGAAGAACAAAATGGCATAAATTGTAATCAAAATAGTACAGGATATGAGTTCATGACAGAAGAATGAATTATTTCCAAGGGCTCTCCCTGAGAAATGAGGTTGGGAGACTGGCTAAACCCTCCCTGTGCTTTTATCCAGAAGAGAAACAAAGCATTTTGCAATACACAGTTTAAAATGAAGTTATAATTATCACCTAGAATCTCTTACCATATAATTTCGAACGTCTTCACACCGTTCTGTTTCGACAATTTTCTGCTCAAAACAAGCTCAGCAGTAGAAACTATTGACTGTCAAAATCAATTCCATGGCTAGATTGCATACTAGGATAACAAAACAAAAAATTGCTGTACAAGAAACAAAGCTGTTGATCCATAAGAAATATACACAGCCACTCACCCCGAATGCCAGTGTGTCATCTGCAGATAGCGAGCAGTAGTGCCACTGCCCCTAAAAATGCCTGGGAAGGCCTCAACAGAGCAGAGCCAGTTCTCTGCCCTCAACTACCTTCAGCAAATTGGCACTTTTCTGATTTTCTTATGATAAGCCCCCTCTAGACCATGCTCTGGCTTTCTAGGGCCCCTAAATTCCTTGCCCACATACACAGAGCACATGGCAGAGCCCTCAGAGTTCCCTCTCTAGATCTCTCCTTCCTAAGTTGCACCATTCTGTGGTGCTTCAGACAAATGGGCTGCAGTGTCCACGAGAGTACTACAGAGGCTCCTCCTCGTGTGGGTCTGAGCAGGAGGTGGAAAGAGAAGGTGGAAGCAGCCTGCAGGCACTGGCCTTCATTTGTACTCTTGCCCCAGACCCTGCAAATATTACCTGTTTTCCTGGAGGAAACTAAAGTGGGCTTATTCCACCCACCCTGGGGCCAGGCCCACAATAGAAAGTGATTGCTGCGTGAGGAAATTAAAATGGGTTGCTTTCTCTTAGGGTTCATGTAAGGAGCAATTTTGTCAATAGCCCATTGCCTTGTAGAAGTTGCACATTTGAATACCCTGAAAAAATGTACACTTGCCATAAAATACATTTTGATTTAAACCATCAGTTATTTATATATCACGTATTACGTGGAAAATAGAGAAGCTAGTTCCCCCTGCTCCCCACTATATGTCTAGCTGGCAGAAGGGATACCTCCTTATCTCAGACACACTGTGGTCTAATTTCATTGAAATGAGCAAAGATCCTTGTTCTGTGCACACAGAATGGCAGCTGGGGCTCCCATTTGATTATGGTAATGGGCATATCATACTGCTTAGAGATTTCAGGGAAGAAAATCTCAGAGAAAATGGAAGATGGTCTTCTTGTGCTCTGAACCTTATGCTGCACTATATCAGAGACATCTTATGCACTTCCTCAGATTCTTCTGAGCCCACAGGGCAGGTGGCTTCATTTTAGCCCAAACACAACTGACTGGGGCTCCTGGTGGTTCTGCTGATGGGACTGACAAGTTGTTTGTGGGGGACGTTGGCTCTTCCCGGCCACTGCTGTGCCAGTTGTTGGGTTTCTGGCTCCTCCCACCACTCTGAGACTCAGATGAAACACTACACTGAACAGCATGGTAGATGGCTTCCCAAAAGGCTGCCAAAGAATCTGGATATTATAATTCAAAGGGCTGGGGATTAACTATACATGGGATGAACTTTGATCAGCAGAAATAGGAGAGCATGGCAGATCAATCATCACCCTCCTCTCTCCCTTGCATTGACTAACTAGCCCATGGCACAGTTTTTCCATAGAGCCTACCGTACATTGCTCCTCATTCTTTCCTGACTCGCCTTTCTCTCACTGACCTGGGTTTACACCTACCGCATACAGCAAGAGCACTCAATCTCTCTCTGACTGTTTTCCAATAAGCTGGGCTAGATCATAGGCCTGCTGTATGAATATGAGAAAATAAAATTCTGAGAATATGTAAATTATGAACTCAGGTGGTCTTAGGAAGAACTGATAAAAACCTATTTATTTTATTTTTCAATTACAGTTTATATTCAGTATTATTTTGTATTAGTTCCGGGTGTACAGCATTGTGGTTAGACAGTCATGTGCTTTAGAAAGTGATCCCCCTGATATTTCAAGAACCCCGCTGGCACTGTGCATAGTTATTATAATATTGAATATATTCCCTATGCTCTACTTTACATCCTCATGACTATTTTGTAACTACAAATTTGTACTTCTTAATCCCCTCATGTTTTTCATGATAAGGACCTATTTTATACCAATATCTTCAAATTGCATGCATAATAAATAATTATTTTAATATAAATTTGGAGGAATAATAGTGTTTGGATATGAATTTCATCTCTTTTCCCTCAGTCTCCTAAGACCTATATCCTAAATAATCAGGAATTTATTAGGCCGTGGCTGGTGTGGCTCAGTGGATTGAGCGCTGGCCTCTGAACGCAAAGGCTGCTGGCCCGATTCCCAGTCAGAGCACATGCCTGTGTTTCAGCGAGGTCCTCTGTTGGGATTGTGTGAGGGGTAACTGATCAATGTATATCTCACACATTGATGTTTCTTTCCCTCTATAAAAAAGTATTTTAAAAGATTTTTATTTATTTATTTTTAGAGATGGGAAGGAGAAAGAGAGGGAGAGAAACATCAATATGTGGTTACCTCTTGTGCACCCACTACTGGGGACCTGCCCTGCAATCCAGGCATGTGCCCTGACTGGGAACTGAACCAGTGACCCTTTAGTTTGCTGGCCGGCACTCAATCCACTGGGCCACACCAGCCAGGTCTCCCTCTCTAAAAATAATTTGTTTTTAAAGAATTTATTGAGAATTAAGTAATGTGCAGCACTATGCAGAGCTTTGGAAACATTAAAAGGTCTTAAGACACCTTCTCTGTCCTCTGTCCTCTTAATATTGTTAGGACAGGGACACAATATGTGAGTACTGATTTGTGTTGTCTCAACTAAAATGCTCTGCCTCAGGGGAAATAACTGGTGGTCTCAAGGATCTGGGAAGACTTCATGACAGACATGTAAGGGTTCTGCATCCACGGGAAGGGAGGTTTCTCCACATCTACACGCAGTTCTTAGACACCAGCTGTCCTAAAATTCAGCTCAATTCTGACACTATCTACCCATAGATTTTAAGACATCTAAAAGATATCCTGCTCATGAACCTGTTTTGATTTTTTACTTCGAAATAAAATATCACAATACTTTTGGTAGGAGTGACCCTGTGATAGTTTTTTGAAGTATCCTTCCTTTAAATGGGTTTGTCTGCACAGTCTCCTATAGGCAGCCTCAGGAAGACACAGGAACCTCTGGCTAGCATCATGTTGCTGAGAAAATGTTGTTTTTAGGACTAAGAAATTAAACATTTAGTTTACATTTAATCACAAAAAAATTACCAAACCTTGATCATGTTAGTATTTAGTAATGGGGTCCTTTACAATGGTTTATTCTCATTTCCTCCAAGCTCAGTCAAAATTTGTCTCCTTGTGGGTTGAGTAATGTGACCAAAGCCTAACTGCTAAACATGGGCAAAGTCCAAGTTAAAACTCCACATTTTTATTCCTTATCTCTTTTGCTTTATTTTAAAAGAATCCAAAGACCTATTGCCAGCATCTGAATAAAGTACCTCCCCCGCAAAAAATCCACAGAAGTTGTAAAATAATAAAAACATATCCATGAAAGAAACATAGCCTATTTCTGCAGGTAGTGTTTCTAAGCTGAGCTCCACGTAACAGAGACCAGAACTAGAGCTCCCTCCCTTTCCTGTTGCACCTTCCCTGAGCTCCCCTAGCAACAGCATATCCTCTCCGCCTGTTACTTTCCTACAGTTCATTAGCCCCTGTCTTCCAGGCTAAACAAAGAAATTTCAGTACAGTATTTTTATACATGTATATATGCATGGTAGCTTCCTCTCCACTCCATCTCAGGACCAATTTTCAGCATTAACCAGGCACCTCTTCTGCCTTCTTTACATAGAAAAATGTTCATGAATATTTGTCTTGTTGTTATTAGGTACAATATAAAACATGATTTTCTTTTCAATTAATTTCCTCTTTCACTATTTATCCAGTTTTCCACGACTTCCCTTCTGACCTAACTGGATCACTCCTAATATAAAGATAGCTGTTTTTTTTTTTTAACTTTTGTATTTATTCTGCATAAGGTACATCCTCCCAAGACTGCTGGTTAAGAGTCCAATCAAAATTAAGGAAGATTAGATTCTTTGGAGGTTGTGGACAATTTTGTTCTCAAACTTGCCTTAAGATTTTATCATCTAATTGACCACATGAAAGACTACGAAGAGAAAGAGGTTGCTGGGAATCTGAATTAGGCTGCTAATGGCCCTAGTGTCTTGGGAGAGAGGGAGCATGACCTGTAAACTCAGTCAAACTGCTCAGTGGTGACCCTGGCCTGATGTGACGTCTCAGGCTCAGATCAATCATCACAAACATTTCCTTTGCGGACTGGTTTGGGCAAAAGTGAGGAAGGAAATAGGAGAAAGGAGAAGAAACCTGAACTGTTCTAAACCCAAGAAAACAGAACACAATACGGTTGCAGGGAGAGCGAAAGCCTATGAATGGCAGCACCGGGGTCGAGGCTGGAATGACAAGCAGGGTGATGTGGGGGGATGCCTGCACATCAGGGAGAAGCCTGGAGAAGCGAAACACCTGACAGGGCCCTTTCCATTGGAGCTAAAGGGCACATTTTTTCAATTTTAAAATTACAGTTGACATACAATATTATGTTAGCTTCAGGTGGACAACATAGTGATGAGAATTTATAGAACTCATAAAGTGATCACCCCAATAAGTCTAGTACCCATCTGTGCCATCCAGAGTTATGTCAGTATTATCGACTATATTCCCTACGAAGGGTGTCTTTATAGAGAGGCATTTCCAAAGGAGGTAATCACTGTGAAGACTGTGATGCTGGAGATCTTTGTCCCCTGGCAGCATGCTCTACAAGTTATGAGTTAGTCTTACGGGCCCTTATAAGTTCCTTACAGTAAATCAGGGGGGTTCCTTTTTATCAGTGCAGGTCCATACATTCCTTGATCTAATCTCATGGATCTTCCAGTAATAATTTCAAATGGAGACAGTCTGTGTTTGTCAAAGGGAGTAGATCTTAGGTTGAATAACACCAATGCTGGTTCAATTCCCAGTCAGAGCACATGCCTGGGTTGTGGGCCAGGTCCCTAGTCGGGGACATGTGAGAGGCAACCACACAGTGATATTTCTCTCCTTTCTTTTTCTCTCCCTTCCCCTCTCTCTAAAAATAAGTAAATAAAAATTTTGAAAGTCAATAAGCATGTCCTTGGCTGAGGATTAAAAAGACAAACAAAAAGATTATGTATTTCATTGATCTTTTGCTAATGTAATTAACAGTATGTTTTGTATGTATGACAATAAATCCTTGAATCATTAAAAAAATACATAAGTTTTGGCTACTCTGGTAGTCAGTTCTACAGGACTGGAGAACTGGAGATGACAAGAACAATGGAAACATCGCAAACCTGCCAGATCTTACAGATTGCACAACTTGTCCAGTGACATGGCTTCCTCCAGCAGAAAGGTCTATTCCAGGAGTATTTTTCTTACCACTGAGTCTGTGGCTGTGAGGCATGGGAATGCTTCCACTAAAGACAAAACATAAATCATCACTAACACATATTTGTGCCCTGGAGAGGGGGCAACTGAATAAAGTCCATTGGCCAGACCTCAGAGTCCTAAAGGCATGGGAAGGTGCCCCACAGAGGTATGAATGGGCTTTGTAGGGCTGTGCTTCTGGCTTTTTTGGTATACCTGTGAAGCGATTTTTGGAGGTGGTTTCTAGTAGTTTTGTTTTCCAATGAAACCATTTTGTCAGTGTTCCAGTGAGTTAAGTCTTGTACAGATTATGATATGTGATTTTGTGTGCAATCAGGGAGAAGTGGTTGGCCATTTGGACCTACTCATAAGTTTCTTTTGGGGTCAGATTAACAGCCTTGTTCTAACCATTTCTCTCTATTTTGTTCAATGCTTCTATCATGTTAGTTTTAAAATACCCAATTGCCTCAGCCAGAAGCATAGGTGCTTCCATTAGAGGCTGAGATTGTTTTAATGCTGCTAATTTATCAGCAGTACCGGCCAAATGATCATCTCTACTTTCCTCTGCCTTAGCCATTGAATATCCAGGAATTTTTATGATTGCTAAAGATTTAGGTAATTGGATAACCTCTAAGAGTTCTGAAAAGTAAGAACTATTTTTTTTTCTTTTGTCAGAAAGAAGTCAGCAATCTTCTGTTTCCAGAGCATACCAAAGTGCTAGGCAACAACAAAAGCTTACCTGCTATCAGTATAAATGTCAGCTATTTTATCTTTGGCTAAATTGCCAGCTCAAATGAATGCATAGAACTGCTTTTTTTTTTAAAGAAATTTTAAAATGTTTTTATTTACTTATTTTTAGAGAGAGGGGAAAGGTAGGAGAAGGAGAGGGAGAGATACGTCAATCAGTTGCCTCTCACATGCCCCCAACCGAGGGCCTGGCTAGCAACCCAGGGCATGTGCCCTGACTAGGAATTGAACCAGTGACGTTTTGCTTTGCAGGACGATGCCCAACCAACTAGACATGCTGGCCAGGGCAGAACTCTGCCTTGTTGTTGTTGTTGTTGTTGTTGTTACATAGATTAACCTATTTATTATTGGCTAGCAATGTTTCAGATTGTGGAGCTTCTGCTGGTCTTTCAATTCCTTCAGTCTTCTGATGGCAGACTTCACTGTGACAGCAGAAGCCGTGTTGAAGGTCCCTGCAAAACCAGCGACTGTTTCCCTGCAGTGCCAGGTCCCCACAGCTCACTTCTGCATCTTGGTTTTGCCACAAAAGGAGCAAGTGTACTTGGTGCGCTGGCCGATCTCAATTTTCTTCACCATTTTCCTGAGGGAGGCGCCATGATGGATGCCACATTTACCAAAGATTCCGACTTTCTTGGTGCATGTAGCCTAGGCCACAGCGGAGAGCTCTGCTTTTTCAACAGAAGGTCCTTGAGGCATTGGACTGACCTCAAAGACTTCATTTAGTGAGACAATTGCACAGCCTCCTTGATAGTGGCTTGTTTTGTCTTTTAGGTAAAAACCATCAGTAAAACTAATCCAGCATTTTCAAGAGGCGTTCCCTGTAACTCAATTTGAGAAATTAGCAGTTGGTCTGTTAATGTCAGGCAGTCATGAGGAATTTGTCAGAGGGCAGAGGGAGGAGAGCAGCAGGGTTAGAGTGTTACAGCGAGCAATAGCCACAGTAGATGAAGGCAGTGAGAGAACTCTGTAGGAGGTTAGTCTGGTAGCAGAGAGCTGCTGAGAGTGATTCAAGTCAAGCAAGTCTTCTGCTGAAGGAGGCACAAAGAGAGTCAGTGGAGAGCTCATTATCATCTCACCTGCATGTTGTAGTAAATTGGTGGTGGCTGCAATAGCTCTCATAGAGGTAGGGAGATCTTTGGCTCACCCAGTGTAACTGTTAACTGTAGCATCCAATGGGTCTATGCTGGCTTCCATGTCATTGGGCCAAGATACCTCAGGCATTTCCATCTCTTTCATGGACAAAAAGAAAAAGGGCAATTGATAGTTAGGAGGTCCTGAAGCAGGCAGATCACAAAGACTGCCTTTAATTTCACTGAAGGACTTCTGGGATTTCTCTTTCCATGTCAGTGGCTCCATCTGGTCAGCCTTGAGAAGAGGGTAGAAAAGGTGAGCCCTGACAGAAAAATTAGGAATCCAATTGCTACAATATCCAGCCAAACCTAGGACTTCCCTGAGTTGTCTTTTAGTCTTGGGGAATGAAAAAGCCAGAATGCTGTGGATCTTATCAGAAACCAAGAGGAGACCTTTATGAGTACCTAAATTCCCCAGATATTTTAACTTGGGGTTTACAGAGCTGAAGTTTCTCTTTAGATAGATACCTTTGTCCTTTCTTTTCTAGTTCTCCAAGGAAGTGGAGGCTGTCTTCAAGGGAGGCTTCTCAGAGGCTGAGCAGAGGAGGAGGTCACCCACGTATTACGAAAGGGTGGACTGGCAAGGGAATTCTGTATGGGCAATAGCTGTCTTAAAAATTTGGGAAGAGCAAGTCCCACTTTCAGGGTAGCCCAAGGCATCATTCTTCAAGGGTTACTTGGACAATACACAATCCTTTTGTGAAATCGAATAAGAATTGGCTTTCAAGATCCACTGGGTTGCTAAAGAAAACACTACAAAGATTTAAAACAGAAACAAATTTACTTCCTGGTGGTATGGCTGAGAATTAGGAGTGAGGGCTAGGCACAACTGGGTGCTGAGGTATGACTCTGTTATTTATGGCTCTTAGATTTTGAACAAATCTACATTCTTACCCTGAGGGGATTTGGGGACAGTCCTGGGAGTTCCCGCCATGGTTTCAGTACTCCTAGGAGGAGGAATGCAGAGGCTGGTGGGGTTGAGAACTGATAAGGTGGTTCTGGTATCTGCCAGGACTTTGGTTACCTCTTTCCTAATAGTTAGATTGATTTCCCCTAAATAATTAATTAGAAACATTGGGAAAATCCCCTTTTAATCCTTGGAACAGCTTTATTGCTGAGAAGACTTAGGTTAGACTCCTTGAGGAGGAGTTGCAAATTTTAAGGGCTGTTGGCCTTGTAATTACCCTTTGAGCTTTAAACAATCTTCCTTCCAATGTCCAGGCTTTTTGCAATAAATACAAAACCCATTGATTGGTGGTTTGCTTATGGACCTTGAAAGGCAGATTTAGACAACAATTGCTGTAATTGTGGGCTCATTACACTTGAGTTGCCTGAATTTGGGCATTTACAACATGTGTAGCTCTCTTTTTTGGTATCTTTTGGATAGCTTGGGAGAGCTGCTCAGCATAGTTTACTATATCAGGGATTTACATGATGGCTTAATGAAGTAGTAATTTTTTTAACTGTTGTTCAAGTATGTCTTGTAGACCCTCAACAAAGGCTGAGTTAAAAAGTGTTCATCACTCTGGCTGGTGTGGCTCAGTGGATTGAGTACTGGCCTGTGAACCAAAGGGTTGCCAGTTCAATTCCCAGTCAGAGAACATGGCTGGGTTGCAGGCCAGGTCCCCCATAGGGGGCGTGTGAGAGGCAACCACACATTGATGTTTCTCTCCCTCTCTTTCTTCTTCACTTTCCCTCTCTTTAAAAATAGATAAATAAAATCTTTAAAAAAAATAAAAAAAAAGTGTTGGCTGGTGTAGCTCAGCAGACTGAGTGCCGGCCTGTGAACCAAAGGGCACTGGTTCAATTCCTGGTCAGGGCACATGTCTGCGTTGTGGACCAGGTCCTCAGTGGTGGGTGCGTGAGAAGCAACCACACGTTAATGTTTCTCTCCCTCTTTCTCCTTCCTTTGTCTCTCCAAAAGTAAATAATTTTTTTTTAAAGATTGTATTTATTTTTATTTTTAGAGAGGGAAGGGAGGGAGAAAGAGAGAGAGAAATATCAATGTGCGGTTGCTGGGGGTCATGGCCTGCAACCCAGGTATGTACCCTGACTGGGGAATAAAATATTTTTTTAAAATGTTGAGAAGTCATCATTGACTTCATCAATGCTGAAATACTGTTTAAAAACTTAAAAAAAATCTATTATCATAATAAAAAACTGTTTCATCATGTTTTTGAACTCATTTTTGAATTTTCTTCCAATCCAGAACTTGAGGAAAAGCCTGGGGTTCCTTCTCATGAAGCCACTGAGCCAGCTCCGAGGCTCTGTGCACGGCTTCCCTTCTCCGATGGGGAGAATCTCTCACAGAGTTTTGCCACCGCACATTGTTTAGCCCTTGTCTGTCATACCTTTGTCCTGCAAGCATGTGGACAAGCTAACAGAGGTCAGAGAACCTCAGCTCATATGTTTGGAGAGTGAGCAGAAATTCTCCAGCAAACCCAACAGAGTCCTCCTTGGGACTAAACAAAGCTTCAGTAATGGCTCAACATTACTCCATGGGTGCAAAGCTCAACATTAGTCCATGGGCTGTAAGAGATTAAGTGGCTGTCATCCAGGGCTAGGCACAGGCAACAGTTCAACCTTAGATGGGGCGGTAAAGCCGTTGGGGTCGGGGGCAGTGACTAATGGAGCCTCAGGCTCATCATTACAAAATGGGAAGTTAGGGAGTGAAGGGTAAAGACAGGAGGACAAGCAGACAGCAGAGGAGCAGAAGGTGCAGCTAATGAGACAACCGAAGAACGTTTAAAAGTTTCCTCACATTTAGTAAGCTTCTGAGATGTCAGAATTTGCTCTGGTTAATTTAGAATTTGTGTTTTCAATCACTTGTATGTTTGGAGGCCTCAAAATGCCAAATAAAATATTTACACAGATACCTATAAAGCAAGATATGTCCTTTATGGATTTTTTCAATACCAGAAATGATGGGTGCTCCATGAAAACATAAAAGAATGCTGCAACACCTACACTGGAACTGCTCCCTGGCATTTCCTTGTTATGAAAGTTCACGGTCTAATCAATTTCCCTGTAGTGGGTTCCCATTAGCAAGGGTTCTCTTTCTGTCTTCTCCTGCCCTTGCTCCTGGCAGGAGCTCTTTTCCCCTAAGTTAGTACAGTCTAGATCTTCTTCTGTGGTTTCAGAAGAAACCACAGAAGCCCCCCTCCCCAAGTCCTCAGTATGCCTAGCCTCACCTGGAGGACACATCTGCCTCTCTACCTTCCCTCCTTTCCCAAGTCACCACCCTTCACTTCCTTCTAGGCAGATGGCACAGTCACTCCAGGGGACATTTGCTTAGAGTCTCAAATAAATCCCTGCTGGGTGTATGCAAAATAATTAAACATTGCCTGGAATGGAAAATAAAACAAAACTGCCCATCTTTCTACCCCCTGCAAAAAGCAAATAACAAAAACAAACAACAGCCCTGACTGGGGTGGCTCAAATGGTTGGGCAAAAGGTCGTGGTTTGATTCTGGTCAGGGCACATGCCTAGGTAACTGATCAGGGCATGTGTGACAGGCAACCAATCGATGTTTCTCACATCAATGCATCTGCCTCTCTTCCTCCCCCCCTTCCCCTCTCTCTAAAAATAAATGAATAAAATCTTTAGCAGAACAAACAACAAAATGAGGGCAAACAGGAGTTCTTAGATAGCAGAACAGACTTCAGAGCTTTCACACCTAGCAAGTGCTTAGCACAGAGTCATTGCTTTATAAATGTGTATGGAATTTTTGACCTGACTTAGCCTCTCAGCCAGGCTGCAGTCTGGGAAGGAACACCTTCTAGGGCTCTGGTCTTTCTACTTAATTCTGTGTACCTGCTTCTTCCATTTGGTAACTAACTAACCAGATCCATGGAGAACAGAGCTGCAAGTGTTGCAGTGAGGATTCCTAGCATGTGTGAGGAAATGTTTATTTCTTGTTCCCTGACAGCATAATCCAGCACTATTTTTTAAAAATGGAGTGATTATTTGCTAACAAGAAAGCAAACACATAAAAATAGGGGAGAAAACATGGGCTTTGCCAAGAAGTTTCAAAGGCTGGGATTCCTCATCAGTTCTGGCTTTTGTCCTTTTATCACTGGGTGGCTGTGATGCTCCCCAAAGCATTGTCTCACTGGGCATTTGTCTGTCACATGAGTAGCGTGGATGGGGCAGACTCCCTGGGCTTTCTGAGGCAGGAACATGAGAAAGAAGGTAATTTGGTTCTGGTCTTCTGCCTAGGCTCCCCCAAATCCAACACCTGGTATCCTTCAATTCTAAGGCTGAGAGCACAGAGGCTTAAAATGTGCTCCATTTCTGTACAAATTCCTCATTCAGTCAGGCTACTTGTCTCCAAACTTGCTGTGCTTTTTGGAGAGAGAGTAAAGGAGAGTGAGTGGGGGGCAGGGAGATGAAAGAGAATTTGAGAGAAAGAGATTAGGAAAGGGAGAGAGGGGGAAAATGGGGTTAGACAATGTCTGTGTGCTCTGGCTTCTATAATTTTAAGAGCAAATTTTAAAGAATTTGTGTGCCTTCTCTAGAATTCCTATCATGGATTGATGCGTCTCTACAAGTTGCTGGGCTTGGGGCTGAACCCGTCGGTGTCGCGGGAGCCGCAGGGAAGCTCCCCAGAGCTCATTGGAGGCTGTTGGCCCTGCTGCGTCTGGGGGCTCCTTCTCGCTCCGGAAGGAAGGTGATGGAAGCCTGACTTTGGCCCATCCAGGCGTTGGAGGGATTCATTCGCAAGTGATTGCCCTCCCGCTCTCTTGCCCAGCTGTTGGTGTGGCGTCGTCCTGCAGGCATGGGCGTCCCAGGTCCGCCTGGCTGGCAGCTTGGTAGCTGCGCTTCAGTCACTCTGTGCACCTACACCCGGCCCAGAAAAGCCCCTGCGGTGTTGTCTCCCGCCGCGGCAGTCCGACCCAGCCGGGGACCTGCCGGAGAACACGGAAAGCCAAACTTTTCTTTGAGGTTTTCGAAGCAGGAGTGCTCCTCGCCAGCTTAGCTCACCCTTAACCAGTTCCAGGACGCCGGCGGGGCTGGGCCCATGGCTCTAGATTCCCAACCCTCGCAGCGCCTTGCCCCGAATTCGCAACACAGACGCCAAGTGCTGTATCCACACAAGCCTTCCTCCTGCGATTTCCCACCCGCCGCCAAAGCAACGTGGAGCGAAGTGGGGCCGGCGCGAGGCCTGGGCGGCGGAGACCCGCGCAGCCAGCGGCAGGCCAGTGCAGGTCTCCACGTGGCCGCGGTGCGCAGCTCGCAGGTGGTTGTGCACAGGGCGCCGCCGTCTGTCCCGACCCTCGCGGCCGCCTCCTTCTCCCGAGTGACAGGCCTGCCGCCGCCCTAGACACAGCTGGGCTCCCCCTACCGTGCCCTCCCCGCGGCCACCACAGGCTCCCATGCTTCTCTCCATCTTGTATTCCGTTTTTCCTTCTAAACCCTTGGGGGCGCGGGTGGTGCGAGTTTATATTTAGCCCCTCCACTCCACTGCCTCTTTTCTTGCTTTCCTCCCCCACGCCACGCCCCCCAGCTTGTTGTGTGCCGCTTTCTTTTCTTATCGCTCTTCATATTTATTCATATTTATTTGGCTCCCGCTCTCTCCTTCCCACCCTTTCTCCAGATCGCTATTTTCTCCTTGGAGAAAGCGTCCCTAGTCCAGGCGCGGTGTTGCAGGTGAAGATGTTGACGCTGGTGTTTCCGGGGCTTTGGATGGTGTGTGTTCAGTCAGGACCCGTCTCTGAGGCCGTCGCCGACCGCGGCACAGCCTATCAGAACAGCAGCAACCCTAGATTTTAGAGGGGTCACTACCACATGACGTCTGTGTACATGACTACCTGGATGTTGTATGCCTTCATTATGATGACTTGGCCAGGGAGGATGAGACCGAGGGCTATGTCCTCTACATGGTGAACTTGGATGGCTGCAGTGTGCAACCATGCTTCCAAAGGATTCAAGAAATGAAACTGGGACAGGCCTCTCTCCAAATGGAACACTAAAGCTCTGAAAAATTCCAACGCTTCATGCCCTCTTACTTAGGATTTGAATTCAAGTCGGATTATTTCTATGTCTCTTCTACAATCCCAGATGATGGAAGAAGGTCCTGTCTAAAGCTCAAAGTCTTTATGAAGCCAAGGAATAGTTGTATAGAAACTATAGGTGTTTGTCATCCTGTTCTTGATATCAACGACAAAGTGGAAAATTCATTAGAACTAGCAGATGACACTGTACCTGAGTCAGCCGAGCCTTCCCTTGGTGAGAACTTGGCAGGAACACTGAGGCTACTCAGCTGCCTTTTGACAATCCTACTGTTCCTCCTGGATGTGGAGGACAAGGGCCACGTAAGAAACTTGGCCAGGGGAGGCCTGCGGGACAGTCTTGCAAACTCAGAGATGGTCTGAAATTAACCCCTATTATCTACAAGTAGGTCGTGGTGGGCAGTCATTGCCACAGGTTAGAATATTCCGTGGTAAAAAGTGAATCTTTACTTCATTTGAGCCTGTGTATTGTCTTCTTTTGCTTCTATGACAACATACCTTTGGAATGTCAGGTATGATACCCAGGAGCTATGCACCTGGCCAGGCCACCCATGGGGAGACCTACACTGGCCTTCCTTTTTTTCCATACCCTTGGGGCACAGACACCACATGACGTGACAGCAGAGACCACAAACCCCCCATTGTTATTGTTATCACGTTCACTGTTGACTGTTAATCCCGTACATAAAAGAAGTACGTGTCTGTCATTTTACCTTGTTATCCAATTCCAAAGTCCACCTCCCCACCTTTGCTTTCTCCAGCCTCCCTTATCTATCACCAGTGCATTTCATGGAACCCCCTATGCCTCCTCCTTTGACTGTAATGTATAAAATAAGGTGCCACACTGCCATTTTCCAGAGCACTTTCTCAATCTGTTGAGGTTTTGCTTCCTGGCAATTGTCAGTTTGCCCCAAATATACATATACAAATTCTTACAGGTTTGGACATTTCTTATGTTGACATGGAGATGCTTTTGACATTATAGCACCCCCCCCGCCCCCGCCCACCATCAGCTGTCACAGAAAACATCAAGGTCTTGGAACACCAGACAGAGATCCACCTAACTGCTCATCCTAAGAAGGGACTTTTTTTTTTTTGGCAGATGTCAGATTTTTTTTTCTTTCAGCCGGAATTCTAAGCAACAACTTGGGGCAGTGTGGGGCTGAAATAGTGGCTGTTCCCTTCCCCCAAAGCAGGATGACAGTAAGAAGCTAGGGAAGTTCCTTGTCAAGTAGAATGGGGAAACTAAGACAGATAGCTGAACACAACGGTGAAGTAAGTTACTGCCAGATGCAGAAGCTCACCTCCCTAGGGGTAACAGTTAGGCCTCAGTTGTATTTCAGCTCCGGGCCCAGAACAGCAACAAAACCAGGTGGGCACTGCCAGGACCAGCTGCACTAACAAAGGACCCCCTGCCCTGTTGCTGACCAATCAGTGGAGACCACGACCCTGAAAAGACACCCCTGGAAAGGCTGGTAGATATTCTATTGAGATCCTTCCCTAAGACCTTTCCTCAACTCCTAGCCTTTTAAAACCTTCTAGGAGGGGTGTCGAACCTTTTGCAGTGTCTGGGCCACACTGGAAGTAGAGTTGTCTTGGGCTACACATTAAATATATTGTGACACGTAATAAAAAAAAATCTCGTAACGTTTCAAGTAAATTTACGATTTTGTGTCATAGCCATCCTGGGTTGCATGTGGCCCAAAGGCCACGGTTGGACACCCCTGCTCCAGATGAAGGATGCAGGCGTGCTCTCCCTCCCTGGAGCGTGCCCGCACCTTTCCCTCCGCCTCGTCTTCCCCCACAGGTGTGTATCTCCTAAACTCTAAAGGACCGTATGAGACTTACAACTGGGGAGCAATGGGCAGAGGCAGTTCGTCTTGGGTTAACCCCCTGAACCTGTCTCCAAGGCCTCTTTTCTTTGACTTTTCAGTGAGCCAAAGCAACCCCACCTGGTGTCTCTCCTGTAGCTTCTCCTGAGACCCTTCCTTGTTTTCACGGTCTCCAGCTTTAATAAACACCCTCTCAAAATCACCTGGACTCCTATTGCAAAATCTTTCCTACGTGAAGTCAAGAACCCACACACTGCCAGCCAGCCCTAGGCAGACCTGCTCTGAGGGTTCTTTTTCTGGTAACAACCCTGCCCTACCCCCAGCCCTTGCCCTTGACTTTTCTTACCCTTTCTAAACTAAATGGACTCCAGATTAAAATGCCAAATTTTTCAGGTGATCATAATGGCCATCAGCTCCTGTGCATTCTCCTGTAACTGCTCACTGGATCAGTATGTGGACAAGGAAGAGGAGTGGCAGGTGCAGCCAGCAATGGTCGGGCCCAGGAGGGTTTGACTCTTCCATCCAATGTTTCTGCCTTGTCACTTGGGACAGTAAGGTAATCACACAGGCCGTCACGTCACGTCAAGTCCAGAGGGGAGGTATTAAGAACACATGGAATACCACACCGTTTTCTCTAGGAGTTTGTAAACGAACAGGCTTCTAAAGGGTCAAGACATTGTTTGCTTTTCTTAAAAATTTTATCTTATTTTATTTTTTAAGATGACATTCTTGAAGCACTGTTGATAGCAAAACCTGTGCTCCATTAAAGAAGCCCTTTTTCCTAGGAGGTGGGTAGGGAGCCAGAATGCTAGCCCAGAGCAAGTGTGAAATCAGAGAAAACTCGAGTTTGGGGGTGTGTGTATGTACGAGTGCCTCTAATTTTTTTGGTGATTGGCAGTGTACACCAGATGTTTTTTCTCTTTGAATACAGATCACCATGGTGCTACAACTATATTTTTAAAAAGAAACTCAAAAAGGCATTTTTTTTTATGAACAGAGTGACCTTCCCCAAGGCTGACAAGCTAGGGTTGATGAGTGCATGAGGGAACAGCTTTGGATACTCCCAAGGCACAATATGTACCAAGGAAAAGATGCCAGTGGCCAGAGAAGATGGGATTTGGCTTTGCTGGAGCACCAGCGTGCCGAGCAAGGCCTTTCCCCGACTCCCCACCTAGTGCCCACGTTTTGCCACACACTCCTTGACACAGGGGCCCGGGCACAAACACCTGTCACGTGGAGAGCCAGTCAGCACTATTTGGGAGGGCTGAAGGGAAATAAGGAATAAAAATTCCTTAGTGTGGAATAAAAAAATCCAAGGGTTGTTTAAACAAAATTCCATATCACATTAAACCTGAGTCAAAATGTACTAAATTATATATGGAGACTGTCATAGGATGAAGGTCAAAAGGTTATTTGAATGAGTGGAGGGAAGTTTATTGGTAGTTACTAAATTCCTTCTCTGTATTTTTAAAGTGCTATCGCTGAATCATAAGCCTACAAAAATAGGGTTTCTAAGTGTTGGTAAGCAGCAATTTTGCAATCTTAGAGACAATCACCAAAAATTTTGCTATACAAAGTTATTTTACTGTGAGTTCTCAACTTGCGTCCCCTGAGGCATTAAGGCAGAGAGAGGGGAAGGAGTGCTGGGAGCGCCCAAGGTTCCCCAGGTGCGCCCATTGCTGCAGCAGATCACGTGCATCTCTTCCCAAGTCTGAGTTCAGTGAGGGCCACTGTGGGAGCATTTACATCGCAGAAAGCAGCAGACCTCCAAATCAGGCTTTCTGGGAGAGCTCGTTAAACATTTACCATCACATCCCTGGAGCACGTCTGATTTCACCTGTATTGATTGAGAATGTCTATGCAAAATATAGCTTTTGAAAAACGTTTTCTGGGCCACAGAGAGGTTGGAAAACCATGCTTCGGACGTTTTCTTCCTTTCTGAGTAAAATACAGTGAATATTATAATTTGAAGAACTATGAATCATTGTGTCATTTTACATCACTATTTGTTTTAAGAGACAACATCGATTTACTGAAATGATAGCAGTTATATTACATACCATTAACTTTCTTATAAATCTACATAAAAGGACAGTTTAAAGTACTTAAAATGTTTTAAGATATATCAAAAGAAAAAAAAATTAAAAACCTTGGTTGTGAGCTTGGAGTTTGGGAAATTCAGCCCTCACTGGGTTAATGAGTTAAGTAATTACAGGAATGGATGTGTTCTGGAAAAAAGCCACTCATCTGTGTTTTATGTGCCAGAGAACAGAGTTAATGCTTCTTTAAGTTCTTGTTAACATTTTTGTTCCTTTTGGGTGATGGCGTTGGGATACTGTATTGATTTGTTCCACGTTTTGGCGCTCCATTTTTTTTCCTCGCTGGTTTGCTGTAGTGGCTCCCTAAAATTGCACTTTGAGACTATTAGGGTCAATCACAGTATCATAAAATGTTGGTAATTTAAGCATTAGATCACTCTGTCTCTGCTGTCACTCCCCTTCCTGTTCCTTTCTCAGGCTTTATTAGGTCAGATTTCAGGTCACCATCTGGGCTATTTTTTACTTTGGTCTCTTATCCCATGAGGCTGGCTGGCTTAAGGCATGGAAGATGCCAAGACATGCATTGGGCTCAAGAGGAGGAAAGGAACTCATTTCAAGTTAAGCCTAAACCATGTGCTTGGCCTATTAACCACAGAGCTCTGCTTTGGGATTTGAGGCATATGGTTCTTGGAGTTTCCGTTTCTCATTGCCTGTGAGTATCTTTCCCAGGAACTATGGGAGCAGAGAGGCGACTGGGAGGATGTAGGAGTTACAGGAGTTAGGTAGTTTTGTGTTCTTCAGTTTAATAGCACAAACTTCATTCCAATCAGGGCTGCCACGTGTGGCTATCTACATTCAAGTCACCTGCCCCAGCCTCCACCTTGGCCAGGCTCTGATGTAGAGCATCTTCCTCTAATGTATAGGGAGATACCTATACATTACAAACCCTAGGGCTTGTTTTTTAACCTGATAGCAAATCCTGCTTAAGCCTCTAACAGAGATGATTCTGTTAGGTACACAAATTCTGACCCGGTGTCCCAATTTACAAGGCTGAAAAACAACCATAAGAATTATTTGGAGCACTGGCTGGTGTGGCTCAGTGGACTGAGTGCTGGCCTGCAATCCAAAAGGTCACGGGTTCAATTCCCAGTTAGAGTACGTGCCTGGGTTGCCTGCTGGGTCCCCAGTTGGGGGCATGTGAGAGGCAATGGATGTTTCTCTCACACATGGACCTTTCTCTTCTTCTCTTTCTCCTTTTCTTCCCCTCTCTATAAATAAATAAGTAAATGAATAAATAAATAAAATCTGGAAAAAAAAGAATTATTTTGAGCCTTGGCTGGGTAGCTCAGTTGGTTGGAGCATTGTCCTGTTGTGCCAAGGTCGCACATTCACTCTCCAGTCAGGGCACATACAAGAGGCAACCAGTGAATGTGTAAATGAGCGGTATAAGGAATTGATGTTTCTCTCTGCCTCTCTCTCAAAAAAAAAAAAGAATTATTTTTAGTGTTCATTTCAGTAATACATGTACTAAAATTGGACCTATACAGAGAACATTAGCATGATTGGTGATTACTACAGCTAGGGTGGGGGGGGGTGGGCAAAGTAGGTAAAATGGGTCAAAAGACACAAAGTTCCAGTTATAAAATAAATGTCATGGGGACGTGAGGCACAACATGGTGACTGTAATTGACAGTACTGTGTCATATGATTGAAAGTTGCTAAGAGAGTAAATCTCTTTTTATGTTAAAAAATTTTCAATTATAGTTGAAATACAATATTATGTTAGTTTCAGGTGTAACTACACATGGTGATGGCTGTGAACTAGACTTATTATGGTGATCAGTTTACAATATATACAAACATTGAATCATTGCGTTGTACACCTGAAACTAATATAATGCATGTTGATTAAACCTTAGTTTAGAAAGAAAATTATTTTGAGAGGGGAAAACAAAGCAGTCCTTCTGTCATAACAATCAGTCTCTCCGTCTTCCCTGAGAATGAGTTCTTTAGTCGGGAGACTTCCACATCTCACACATTCCCCCTTCTCCTTTCTGCTCTCTCCTAATTTGCTAGGCTTGTCTGGATATGTTTGAATTTAGGTAGCAGTCCCAATTTGAGTCCATTGCCAGGGGCCCCTTGGCCTCCTGCTAGGCCTGCCCCACCAGTTTGACAAACATAGCCAGACGTGCTTGAACTGCACCGATGGACAATAGATTTTCTACTGTGTAAATAAAGTAAGGGAACAGGAAGAGGAGCAAAGTCGAAGAAAGGAGAATGAAAGAAGGGTGTGACACCCACCGTACTGCTGCCTTCCTCGGGTCCGTTTTTGATTTGCAATTTGGTGGCTAATTTGGTGCAAAAATTGCTGTATACCCACTGGTCTGCCTTTCTTTTCTCCATATCTTGGACCATAAACACTTTGTGGCTCAGGTTCCTTCCTGGCCTAGATATAGTGCTCATCAAAAATACTTAAAAACACTTGGCAAAAAATCTCTTCTACCCAAGGAGGGGTAATCAAAAATGAACTTAGATGTGAAACTAAAACAAACATAAAAGCTTTTAACTTTGCTTTGAACTGAGTAGGTTGTTGAAAGAACAAGGTTCTTTCTGCAGTGACAAGTTCAGCTGTGACCAGTTTCACCAAGTCTGTTCAAAGACAATGGGACCAGTTGTGGTGTGTGTCTTTAAGGATGGCCACGCTAATCCCTGCTGCCAGCTTCAGCGCAGACACAATGGGGAAACAACTTTCCAAGGTTAGAATTGATCACATCCATCCACTTTTCTTTAGTCTGGTCTTTGTAAGAAACAATGAGTGTGCAGCCAAACTCACTCTCCTTGTATCTTGTATTTCTGAGACTGTTAATGAAATATCATAGCAGATATTATAAATCTGTATGGTGTTTCTTTAAGAGGAGTCAGATGAGCGAGTGAATGGAATGAGTACAAACAGTGTCAAGTCAAATCTTGTTGCAGGTTATAATGAGGACTGGTGTCTCAGACTCTCTCAGCAACAGAGATGCTGGGGAAGGAAAAAAGCACCCCACCTACAATAAAGTACATTCAGGTGGCCTCAATCTCTTACCATCCACATCAATGAATATTCTAATTACTTCTGCATTTGCATAAAAAACAGTGGTCATGATGGTGGTGCGGGAGAAGTGCAGTCCCACTACCAGCGTCTATTCATCTATTTATAAAAGGAGTTTTTGAGAGTTAAGAACAGAGTGGCCATACCCTGTCTCCCCTTATGTAGTGAAACTGTCCACAGTTTTCCACTGAGCCTCATTCTCTCGGTTCATTTCCCTTCCCTTGCAGCTCTAGGTTAGTCATGTGACTGTATCCTGGCCCCGGGGGGGAGGGGGTTGTCTACGTGAAAGGGTGAAGGCTCCTGGGAGCTTCCTGCTTCCTTCTGCTGGGGATCCTAGAACATGAGTCCATCGTCATGTACCCCTGCACAGCAAGACAGAGCATCATGGGTTCTTAACACCATGGATCACTCTATCGGTTCTGTCCCGCCTCCAACTTATGTAAGAAAGAAATTTAATCTATGGCTTACCAAAACAAAAGTTTATTTCTTGATCATACTATTTGTCCAGTGCTGGTCAGCAGGGGCACTCTGCCCATCACTGGTACTCAGAGACCCAGGCTGAAGTGTCCCATCCCAACCAATGTCTCCACTATTGAGGAGACAGGCTAATGGGAATAGAGGGAGGGAATTGTGTGCTCTTTAAAACTTCCACTAAAAATGACACGTGTCTCTGTTGCGTAATGCAAGCCACCAGGCCTAACCTCACAGAAGGCAGGGAAGTTCAGTTCTACCACGTGCTCCGAAGGGAGGAGAGCCAGAATGTGTGGACTGCCCTGATGACGACTGTAACTTCTATCTTGTTTAAACCACTCTTGCTTGTTTTTACCCCCTTTTTACTGAATTTATTGGGGTGACACTGGTGAACACAATTATGCAGGTTTCAGGCGCACAGTTCCACAACCCATCACCTGTACACTGTGTTGTGTTCACTCCCCTAAGTCAAGTTTCTGTCCACCACCATTTATCCCCCCATGTCCTCCTCCACCTCCCACCCCACCTCCCCCGGCAGTCACCACACTGCTGTCCATGTCCGTGAGCTTTCTCTCTCTCTCTTTTTCTTTTTTGCTTAATTCCTCTCCCCACCACTCAGCCCTCCAGCGACTCCGTACCACAGCTGTCAGCCTTTTCTCTGTAAGCCTGTTTCTATTTTGCTTGTTAGTTCTGTTTGTTCATTAGATTCCGTGTATGAGTGAAAGCATGTGGTATTTGTCTTTCTTTGACTGGCTTATTTCACTTAGCATAATGATCTCCAGGTCCATTTGTGCTATTCTCCAGGTCTATCCAGGCTGTTGCAATGAGTAAGACAAAACAAAACACCCCCCCAAAACTTCTCCTTTTTATGCCTGAGTAGTATTCCACTATGTAAATGTGCCAGTTTCTTTATTCACTCATCTACTGATGGATACTTGAGCTGCTTCCAAATCTTGGCTCTTGTAATTATTTTAGGTTTTGAGCCACTTGCTGCTCCCCTGAACCCCAACCAGGACAGGAATGATCGCATCAGTGCTGTGTGATCAGTAGGTTTAAACCAAGTCCCACGAGGCGGGTTTCTGCTGAGTGTCTCCCTCATCCTCTGCAGGATTTGCAGGGGTCGTTTCCTGCCAGTGTTCTATTCTGGAAAGAAAGAAGCCACATCTTTCTTCAGATTCCCAGTCTTTTTCTCCCCCACCCCCATCCGCTGTGTCATTTGCAGCCATCCCAGAATCATTAAGATCTACTATATTGGAGACAATTGTCTAAATCTCTGGAATTCCCAGGAAACATGCTTTTATGTACGCATTTCATGGTGGGATAACAGTAGCAGATAGAAGCAATAAAAGATTTAGTGAAACACAATAGAACCTCATTAGCATTTGGGTAGTTTAGGAAGGCATTCTGATCCACTGTAGGTAAACTTATATGTCTGTCTGCCTCTGCCCCCAAACACATCTTTGGCAGATGGCTGACCCTGATATTTATTTTTTCTTTTTAAAACATTTTTATCTATTGGCTTTATTTTTTCTTAAAATTTTAAAAAGATTTTATTTATTTCTTTTTAGAGAGAGGGGAAGAGAGGGAGAAAGAGAGGGAGAGAAACACCAGTGTGTGGTTGCCTCTCACATGCCACCAACTGGAGACCGGGCCTGCAACCCAGGCTTGTGCCCTGACTGGGAATAGAACTGGTGACCCGTTGGTTCACAGGCCAGCACTCAATTCACCGAGCCACACCAGCCAGGGCTATTTATTGACTTTAGAGAGAGGAAGGGACAGAGAGTGAGAGAGAGAGGAAGGGACAGAGAGTGAGAGCTCTACTTATGGTGCTCTACTTATTGATGCATTTATCGATTGCTTCTTGTATGTGGCCTGACTGGAGATCAAACACAAAACCTTGGTGAATGGGTCGATGCTCTAACCAACTGAGCTACCCAGCCAGGACCTGATATTTATTTTTTTAAATCAGCGCTATTCTATAATACATGTCTTAGATCTGTAATCCAGACTATTTATTTTTTAAAAATTTTATTCATTTATTTTTAGAGAGAGGGGAAGGGAGAGAGAAAGGGAGGGAAACATCTTTCCGTTGTTTCTCATACGCCCCCAGCTGGGGACCTGGCCCACAACCCAGGCATATGCCCTGACTGAGAATTGAACCAGCCACCATTTGGTTCACAGGCCAGCACTCAACCCACTGAGCCACACCAGCTAGGGTCAGAGTGTTTATTTACTGTGTGTAGGTGTCACTTAAAAGCAGGCATAGTCCATTAAAAAAAAACTAAAAAATCAGATTAGTCTCATGGATAAAAATTCTATAGATTATCGACAGAGGAAGTCCTTTTTGTTACTGGAGAGGTAGCCTGTACACAGAGTGGATCATGCTTGCTCTTTCACAGTCTCATTCTTAAGCAGGAAAGCAGAGCTGTATCGTATATGAATATGAAGGACAAAAGCACTCTGGAGACACCAAGCAATAGTCTATGTTATAGCTTTAACACACTCATTTAATTTCATTGGAAAAAATAATGAAACTGGTGAAAAGTATTTATGGAACCGGAGGAGAGCATATTTTGCTGGTTTTACTTTATGTTTGAAGTTTTGGGTATAGCTCTGCCCATAAATACTGAAATGCCTAGCATAAAGAACACAGCCTGGGGCATACCCCATAAAACTTACAGTGCAATTAAATGAGCAATTTCAACTGGAAATAAAACAGGCATGTTGAGTGGAATATGAATTAAAGTCTGTATAGGACTCAGGCCTGCCCTAGGCTTTGGAGGGGGACTTGCTGGCTTCGGTAGCAACTGATGCAGCCCACTTATAGGTCAAGGCCAGTAAGTAACAAAGGATAACTGTAGTTACCATGAAGATCACAACATTCCAAATTGTGGTTAATGTAGTTCCCCTGTCACATCTCCAGGAGAGGCCCAGCAAAATGACGACTGAGAGCAAAGGATAAAACCTGACCTTCCCTTACATCGCAGGCACTCCGAACTCCTCATTTTGTTTTCTGTGCACAAATTTTGACACAATCATCAAATTTCATTTTCACCTTCTGAATGTTCCTACCTACATCAAAGTCACCCAGGTGACATTAGATAAGGGTTTGTTGCTGATGGCAAAAACAGCACCAGGTCTTAGACTGGTAAAGTCAGACCAGAACTTGGTGTGGCAACCTCATCACTTGAGTCCTGGCTAAGAAAGAATTCAGAGTCTAGACTCAAACTATAAGAGAAAGTTTATTTAGAACAGGGATGTCAAACTCATTTTCACCAGGGGCCATATCAGCCTCAAGGTTGCCTTCAAAGGGCCAAATGTAAATTTTAGGACTGTATAAATGTAGCTACTTCTTAACTAGGGGCAAGGAGCTTGGTGCAGCCGCCGGGTAGAAACAAGGTGCTGGGCCTCATAAAACAAGGTGGAGGGCTGGATTCAGGCCTTGGGCTTCGTGTTTGCCACCTGTGATTTAGAAAGTCTCAGAGGTAGAAGAAATGATTTATAGGAGAATGGGCTCAGGAAACAAGTTACAGAGGCAAAACAAGGGGCCCTTGGAGCTGAGTAGAAAGAGAGATACAAGGAAAATGTGCCTGGTGGGGAAAGGCGGTGACATGCTGCATAAAGACAGCCGCCCTGGGTCCTTGCTCTTGAGGGTATTTATATGGAGGTTGCAGGGAAGGATCCCAATAGGGTACTCACCAGTTTTCCAGGTGTGCCCTTGCAGGGTCATGGTCTCCGCTAATAAGGTCAAGGCCAGGGCACAGGGTCATTAGTCAATGCAGCTGGTCTAGATGTCAGCCATGACCTCGCTTGTCTGATTTTGCTGCTTTTCTGGGCCTGCAGCTGAAACACAACTGAGGCCTAGATGCATTTGATATGGGTCAGAACCTTACTGTTCTGGGTGCTTAATGATTAAGGGCCATTCTTCCCTGTTTCCTTTCTCTAAGGAGGTCTAACCTGCATGATTAGCAACATGCAAGGAAAGGAAAGTTTAGGGGAGGGTCTGAGCTGCATGGTCAGCAATATGTTAGGGGAGGAAAGGTTCTCCTGAGGGTGAGGTCCTTGTTTTCCCAGTTTTGCTTTCTGCCCTGGAGATCTGTACCTGACCCACTGTCCTTGGTCTGCTCATGACCGTCCAAGTGCCTACCACAGGTTCATAGAGATTTCAACTGGAAAACCGTAGAGCCATCCAAACAAGTATCAGTTGGTATTACAGACCACACTGTCTCCTGGTGCACTTCTGGGACTTTTTTTGGAGACCAAAGGACAATGATTCCTTGTCCTAAGGGCCAACTCAACTCAGTAAAGGATTTAGAACTACAGCCCTGGGAGGTACCGCATGTATATATTTAGCTCACAGAGAGACTGGCTTTGAGTACAGAAAACATGTTTATCTCATTTGTACCACAGGGTAAAGAAAGTTACCGTGACAAAGCTTGGCTTTCTTTCCTTTGAGGCATTAGGGTCAGGGTGAAGGAGGGAGCACTTTGTCCTTTAAAGCCACAGGAAAGCTCAGAGAGACCAGTTCCTTCCCTTCTACTCTTCCCCCAAGCACCCCACCTCCACTCCCAGAGGAAAATGTGGGAGGAGGGAGTGGGGGGTGAGGAGGGTTGGGTAATAAGCCATGTGATTTGAATGAGTATTAGCAGCCATTTAAAAATTTCACAAGTCAAACTATAAAGCATTTCTTTATAAAATTATGCTATTTCACTGTAGTTTTGTCTGAACTCACCTCCTCTTGCCAACGTAATCAGTGTCAGTCATTTTTCTAATTGTAAAAACATACTGTATACATGAAAATTTCCCAAGCGTAAAAGAGTATTATCCACGGCAGCACATTCTATGAATTTTTTGCATACAGTTTGGTTCTATCCAGGCCTAACCCTCAGCATATCTTGCTTGCATACTGATAATTTATGTCATGAACCAAACTTGTACTTTGATCCATCTTTCCCTAAAATGAGCAATTATGTGCACTTAGAATCGCTGGCCAGCTCCTCCCCCAGATCTTGCAGCTGTGGAAGTGTCTGGAAGGTCAGCGTTCTGTTGGTGCAAGAAGAGACAGGGGCAGGATGAGAGAAAGCTGCTGTCTTGGAGTATATATGCCGAGAGAGAAAAGCTGAAGCTAGTTACAGGGAAGGAGGGTCTGAGAGTGAATTAGGAGCTAAAGCCGGTTTTCGCGCGTGACCCTGATGTGTCGGATGATTCTGCCTTAGACTAAAGGCATAATAAAAAAAGGCACTTTAGGTCAACAGAGCACTATATAACTGGGAAATTTTAAAGTTTTATATGTATAGTGAATAGTTTGTGGAGGAAAAATAGGACTTCCCCTCGGTTTATTATTTGGATGAGAAAAAGAGCCTTCGCGAATTCTTTGAGGTTTTAATGTTGCGTTTCTGCCTCCCTCCCTCTCCCTCCCTCTCTCTCAGACAGAAGCTTGGAGGCATACAATGGAGGTAATTTTAACTGGGATGGCAAACTCTGCGCTGCTGTTTTACTGCGTCTTCATAGTTAAAATTATTTCCTGTTTTCCTCCGACAAGCACACTCAGTCGGAAAAGCTTTGTTAATTAGCCGACCGCGACGGGCCGTGTCTCTGCATGTTTGGAGCTCTGGCGCCAGCTAGTGGCCAGACAGGGGAGCCGCGCTGTCGCTCTCCAGCCAGTGCCGGCGTCGGGCATCTTGCCTCGCTTTAGCCCTCGTCCTTCTGCACCGACCACCCGCGTCCGTGTAGTGGGGGATCATGGCAGTGTGGCTAGAGAGGGGCGGGGGGCGGGATTACAGACGAGAGAAAAGGCCAGACCAATGCAGTCGTTTTCCCAAAGGATTTGAGAAGAGATCATTTGTTTGAAATATTCCTGCCATGTTGATGGAGCAGCTCAATCTTTTGTCAGAGAATGTTTAGCTTTTCGTTTTTCATTTGTACATATATTTGAACATATACTTAGGACATGTAATAATTATGGGACTTCTCCACTAACACAGCCCTGAGGACAGACACGTTGTAAGTCTAAATTTGTGTTCATTTTTAAGTAGCAAATATTTCTACCATGAACAGGCTGTGGTGGTACCTTGTCGCTGGCACAACTCTAAGATGAACAACTCTCAAATGGTTAATAAAGCAGAAGAAACCTCTGGTACACAATGAAAAAAATATATTAGAATTTCAGGCACCTCCCCCGCCCACTTTATTTGGGATGTATGAAGTGAATTTCGGCTTAGAGCCCAATCTGTCCTCGAATTGAAATTGGTTATGATGATTTGCAGGAAGACTGAAAACATACAGTATTTATTTTAAGAACAAAGAATCTTTGGCAGGCCATTTTTCACATTTAATTAAGTCATAACTGATCTTACTAGGGTTATGGAGGGACTTCAAATGCTAATAAATAAAATCAGAAGCTGAGGCATTTATTTCATTAAATAGTGGAAGCTGTTTATAACTATTGCTAATTGTTAAAATCAATTATTAGTACTAATATTCAAGGTGGAATCTATTATGAAAACAAGCTGAAGTTTGTAAATAACATTTCTTTTTAAATGTCATTCATGCATCTATATCTCAGTTAAAGAGAAAAAGGATAATCTGAACTGAAATGTTTTGTAATATTTTTAGAAGGCAGATCTAATTTAAGAAGAGGTTTTGGGCAGAAAGAATTGTCACGGTCTTACCTGGCATTCTAAATTATGTTACTCTTCTGTAACAGAGCTATACTTTAAACACATTTCAAATCTCTGTGTGAAACATTGGATGGTAAAATAGCTGGTCATGGTACTGCTGTGTGAAATTTACATAAACTACTATTTTAAACTTTTGCTAAAAGCTGCCTATTTCATTAAAAAAAAATTCACCTAACCTTGTTACCCACCATTTGACTTTCTTTTTATTTGTTTGGGTTTTTTTTTTTTTTGGTGTGTGTTTTCTCTTTCTTTTTATTTATTTATTTTTTTGGGTACCCACCATTTTAAAGTGTAGACATTTTCTCTTTGGTTTTAAGTATCTTGTTACTCTTGGGGTATAATAAGGCCCAGGTTAAATATCTTAAAATCTTCAGTTTATCTGCTCTCCGAGGTGTCTCTTTTATTTCTTTTCTGAGTTGTAAGCTGAGTTTATATAATTGAATACGAGTTTGAAATCAGGATCTAAAAAGGAATATTATTATTATTATTTTTGGAAAAAGAAAATTAATTTTAACAAGGCTCTTTCAGTGATGGTACATTAATTGAAAGTAAATTGAATGATAGAATTGAATTGCCATAAAATTTTGAGAATTGTAGCAAGATAAAATAATTTATATTCTTTTAGAACAGCTTTGTAGTGTATAAGTACTTATTTTAAATGCTGAGTTTGTGATTAGGTCTGGCTCTAAAACTGTTTAATGGTTGCCTTAAAATATTTTGATGCCTACTATAATCCTTATGTAATTTCCCATATGCTGCCAAGTAAATGCTTTGAAATGTCCTTCCATCATAATTTGAAATTTACTCATAAAGATTTTAAGATTTATCATTTAAGTTTAATTTCTCATTAATTTTTGATATTATAAAATTAGCAATTTATATTGCAAAATGAACACATTTGAAGGAAGGAAGGAAATATACCTGAGTGTGTATATATATTTTTAGAAAATTTTCTGATGACTTTGAAATAGTATTATCGGCAAATAACCAGTTTACTCAATTTAGATCCTACTTTCATTTTAAATAGTCTACAGAATTTTTACAAAGGAAGTAAATGTAGGGAATCATTTTCACTGTGGGTATCTCTGAAAGTGACAATATATAAACAAACTTTCAAATAAATACATTCACACATCTTCCTGACACTCACATTTGAAAAGAGAAGGCATACTAAAATGCATATATACAAATAATGAAATATTTGCCTGGCCTCTAGATTACACAGTTGCTAAATAGCACAACCTCCCCTCGCAGAGTGACACTGGAGCCCTCCACAGACTTTCCTAATAGGAGATGTTGGCACAGGGTGAGGGGGACACAGCTGCCGGCGAAGTGCTGCAGATGGTTCCCCTCATTAGCCTGCAGAACTCTGGGCAGCCATCGTGGAGGAGGCCTGGGATCTCGCTTGGACAAGATGTTAGGCTAGCCTCCTGTTCAATGTCATTACGGTTTCTCCAAAATAATCCCCTTAGTGGGCCCTGTTGGGCTTGGGCTGGTCTACATGGCACACGTGCAGATTTGAGATGGTGGCACTGTGTCCAATGGGCCAATTGGCATTATGTAACTTTCAGATTTCACAGAGTTCCACAGCAAGTATGACTTGGAAATTTCTTCTTCTTTTTAAAATCTCATTCAAGGATATGTTTATGGATTTTAGAGAGATAGGAAGTAGAGAGGGAGGGAGGGGGGAAGAGAGAGAGAGAGAGAGAGAGAGAGAGAGAAACATCGATGTGAGAGAGGAATGTCAATCCATTGCCTCCTGTACCTGACCCTACTGGGGATCGAACCCTCAACCTGGGTATGTGCCCTGACTGGAAATCGAACTCGCAACTGATGCTCCAGTGAAGAGAGCCAGAGCTGACTTGGAAAACTTCATGTAAATGCAGTGGCAGGACAGCCTCCATGCTCCCTAGAAGCTCAATAGCATAGCTTTTGAAGTTCCATACAATGGTCGCCTTCGTACACATGCTTACTTATCACACCAAGTGCACTGACAGTCTCATTTCTCCTCTTTTCCTTGACCACTGGTTTATTGACATTATGGAATTTAATTTTGTTTTCTTTACCCTTTGTTTATGAATCAGCCTTAAAAATCAGAGTACCAAGCCCGGGCAACCGGAAGTGTTAGTTAAGTTTAGCAGTAGAAACAGCAGGGGGAGCCCATTCTGTTTTATGCTCTGTAGTTTCTCTGGCTGGATCATTAGTATAATAATTATTATAATTGTTTTACATTTATAACAGAGTGTTTACAATCTATGTACATTTATAACATAGATATTTAGAATACAGATAATCACCATGTGCTAGACTATTACAATTTTAAGTCAAAGAGAGTCCATTTTTATTCTTTATATGAAACTATTAGGATACCACTAAGAAGAATTGACAGGCAAGAACTTGGCAGTAAGAATTTTCTTCTGTCTTTAAATACAGGAAAAAACCTATTCTGAATTTTGTTATTTTACAAAAGGTGAAATCAGCTAAAATCTCTACATAATCTCTGTGGCTGTTCTCTGGCAATTTCCCCCCTGAAATAAAGCGTAGAAATGAAAAAATACTACCTGACATATGTTTGAGATTGTGGTGGTGAGGGGAGGTCCCACCACAGCCACTTGGTGTTCTAATGTGACCCAGACTTAATTTCAGTTTTGAAGTTAATAAAATGCAAAAGCTCAGTGGCCTTTAATATTGTTTTCTTATGCTTGATGAGGTCTTTGGGTCAGTAGGTTTTCACTCCTGTAAAATAATTCAGAATCTCTGAATGACTTTTTGCTCTCCAAATAAGCCATTGTAATGTCTCTGGGCATACATTTTATTTATTAAAGCTCATCCTATGTTATTATGCTCCATTGGAGGGGAAGGAATTCTATAGTGATATTCACACACCTGCATTGGTGATTTTGGCCATAGTATCAGAAAAGTCACCTCCCAATGTGAGTGAGATTTCATAATTATGTTAGGAAGGGTTTTGTAAAATTACACTATTTCTATTGAGTAATTTTTAAATTTCAAAAGAAACAGCTTGCTGTATTTGAACAATAAAATTAAAAAAACGAAAAATAGGAAATAGCTTAAAGCTAAGTATCAACTTCACATTGCCAAAGACATTGTATATATAACACATATAATTTTGTTTTTAATTAAGAAAGAATTTATTACTATTATTCCTTTGTCAAAACAGTGTAAGACTTAAAATTCCATGATGGATCAACAGTTCCGTGAATCTACAGTTATGGTTCCCTTCATGTCGAAATAGAGTTAAGTGCCATCTGTGGTCAGAACACTGTTGGGAGGAGGAGCGTTTGAGCGGAGCCTTGGGGGTTGGGAAGCACTCTGAGGGGGGTGGGGGGGGGCTGGAGTATGCAGTTGTGGTGGGAGGGAGAGATTCTTCAGGCAGAAGGAAGACCACGAAGGGGTGGGTTTGGAAAGGGGCCTAGTTAGACCAGGAGCTTTGGGTACTTACTGGAGGTTGGGGACTCTGTCAACTTTGGATGTGCAGCTGAGCAGGGAGGCCTTTATCCTGGGAGCAGAGGGAGCCAGGGAGGGTTTTAGAGGGAGACGTAATGGGAATACTATTGCAGGGAGATTGATTTGGTGACAGGGAACAGGATCCTTGAAGATTTAATCAAATTGACAGCATCAGCGTTAGAAAGCAAAATAAAATTATAATTTAAAGTCACTGTTCGCAGAATTTTAGAATATGATTTAAAGTGTTTTTATATCATCTTCCTTGATGAATACAGTTAGTGCTGCAATCCAGGATAAAAAGTCCAAGGAGAGCTGTGTGTGGGTATTTTCTATGCATGAATATTAACAACACCTTGCACTCAGGGAGCATGTTTTATTATTACAAAGGCTAACATGTTATTTTGCTTTGTTCTCTCACCCACCTGGCGAGGTTAAACAGATGCTTACAAAAATAACAGGTATTCCATGTCTCTCCCTCCGCCCCATGCTCTTTTGATTTCGTATGTAAGTGTAGATTCATAGATTAGGCTGTTTCAGTTTTTGTGTGAAGAGCTGAGAATACCGTTCTATGGCTACTTGTTTTAACTAAGCTTTGACTTTCCTTTTGTCAAAGAAAAGTGTTTCCTTTCCTTTCGTAGGGGCCTTACACTGTGGTACCATAATTGATTCAGGCATATACTCATAGGAAACACTTTTTGGAGGGAAATAAGTTCGAGTGTCCTCCAGTTACAAGCAAATGTTGTTCAGTGATGTTCTCTCTTTTTCTAAAAAATTTATGATTTATAGATCTACTCTATTATTAGTGATATTAATACTGTATTGTACTTCATCCAGAAAGAAAGAGGTATAGTAATGTGAAAAAAGAGTCCTAATTACAGATAGTGAAAAGATTTTGAAATTTTTAAATAAAATACAGTCTTTTAAATTTTTTAGAAGAAAATACATTGTATATCAAAAGAATTTACAAGGCATATACTGTACTTTTGAAATTGCCAGAATATACTGCCGTGGGGGCGGAGCTCAATAAGACACTCATTTTCTCCTAAACCACCTGACAAGAATTGGGCACTTAGAATATTTGTTTAGCTGCTCGGTGTCCAGTCTCTCAGTTTAGTACCTGTGTTTGTCTGGTGGCCCGAGAGCCCGCCATTCAAGCAACACATCATCTCTGGCTTACGCGGCCGTAATTGTCGTCTTTGACTTCCTGTCAATGCTTGCTTCCGTCTCACTGTACATAAATATATAGGGCTCTTTAGACCCTGTGTTTGGCATTATCACAATTTTTGCTTGGCTCAGACAGGGCAGGTTGATTATCATTAAAGTGTTATTTATTTCTATTTTATTAAGCCCCTTTTACGTTCATGTTACAGGTTAATTTATACTTTTATTTCATGCACTACTTGGCTTTACTGATTAATATGCCCCATGGCATTCAATAAAGCCAGGCAGTGGAGGAAATAAGAGTGGTATTAATTTCTAACATTGCTATAAATTTGCCTTAATAAAACTAGCTCAATAACATTCCAGAAGTAATACAATGGATGCTTCCAAATTGTTAACAAAGACACAACTTAAACAATTTCCCTTCCTGAATTTAATATAACCCTTCTGCCTTTTCTTCCAAGTGTTGAAATGAAACGTGTCATATGTTTTCTCCCTCTCTGAAAGGTAATCTAATAGCATAATACCACAGTACACAGCTCTTCATTTGACTTATTCCAATGCCTTTCTCAAACGTTAGGTTACAAACTGTGCAAACTGACACAGGACCCCAGGCCGCTGGGGGTAAAAACTTCATTTTTGGAAGATTCTCCAAAAAAGATGAAAATGTCTCCAGCATCAGCTATTTGTCCTTCTTTTGTGTATTAATCCCCCATCCCAATAATAATTGGTACTGTGAAATCTGATAATAGGGTGGGGCTAGTAAAAATGTACATGCTGGAATTATTTTTTTGCCAGTTAACCCGCCCTTCCCATCCCAACTGCTCAATTAAGTAAGATTAGAATTAAGATTTACAGGAACTTATAAAGACGACACACTACCACCCACTGGTTTTTGGATCACAAAATCTTGATGATAAAGAATGTACCCCAGAGCAGGGACTGAGAAGTACAAATCGGTAGTTATAAAATAGTCACGGGGATGGAAAGTACAGCACAGGGAGTGCAGTCAATGGCAGTGTAATAACCGTGCGTGATGCCAGGTGGGTACTGGGAATGCCGAGGGAACACTCTGTGAACCACGTGATTGTCTAACCAGTATGCTGAACACCTGACACCAATGCAGAAATAATATTGAAAGTAAACTTTCATTTGAAAAATAAAAATGGGAAAACATACAATAAAAATAAATTAAAAAAGAAAAACAAAAAATAAAAATAAAAAAGAATGTACTGTATTGTTAAGTAACCAAATTCACGTATTGGAGTCGAACACTCAGTCGCTCCTCCTCCTTCATTACCTTGTAGCCAGGCTGGCCAAAAAAGTTGTTACAAGTCTGAGATGTGCCCTCATTGCCATTATTCTGAATGCATAAATACACTTTGTTTACCCTAAAATTCCCCCTTTATTAGCTTTTCAATACTTTAAGTTCTAGCATTTATAGATTGGACAGAGATTTGATAAGAAAAAAAACAACAAACAATATTTAACAATCCTCCTTTGCATGAAAATATCAGTCAGTGTGTTCATGCCACAGATAATTATTGGCCAGCCTCTGTGCCAGGCACCCACCTCACCCTGGGGACAGAGTTGTGAGGCAGTTACTGCCTCTGTCCCCTTGGAACATACGGACTTGTCCTTTATTTACTTTCATACAATGGTGAAATTTCACGCACTAGTTGGGAAGATATTTTGGGGGGGAAAAGAAATTCTTTTTCTGTTTGTTTGTTTTTCGAATAGATGAGAAACTTCTGGATTCCTTAAATCCCCTTCCAATCACACCTGACAAAGTGATGGGCCTCTTCGCCCACAAAACAGTTCAAGAATCAGTGAGTCATCCTTACTCCCTGCTCCGGGCACGCTGTGCACGGGGGCGTTTTTCTTGGTTTTTACTGAATCAACTTAATGGAGTGACGCTTTTCCCTCCGTGCAGCTCAAATGACTCCCAGTCTATTAGAAAGGTAGATAGGATGTCATCATGTTTTCTCTTGCTTGGTTTTTGGTTAAAATTTTTGTAAGTAATTCACATAATAAAAAGATGTGCCTTTGCATGTTAATGTATTTATGCAACCTCTAGCTTTATGGAAAAATAAAATTCCATCTTTGCTGTTTCTGTTACAAAGCCAGAACTGACCTTCTTTGCAAAGCAAAGAGCCCTGGCTGGTGTGCCTCAGTGGGTTGAGCACCAGCCTGCAAATGGAAGGGTTGTGGGTTCGATTCCTGGTCAGGGCACATACCTGGGTTGTGGGCCAGGTTCCTGGCTTAAAAACAACCAATTACTGTTTCTCTCCCTCTCTTTCTCCCTCTCCTCCCTTCTCTCTAGAAAATAAAATAAAATCTTAAAAAATGAGCAAAGAGTAAGTAAGCATTTCTAAATCATTCCTCAAAAACAATTTTTAGTAAAAGTTATTTTCAAGAGAGTAATCTATATCCTGGATCCTAAGGATGCTGATTCAAAAGTAAAGCAGCAGTTTTGGAGACTTGAAAAAGTCCTATTTTAGAAAGTTACTTTTAGTGAGTAAAGGGCCATTTGTTTCCAGAGATCAATTTATATCACCTGGAAAATAAGGTGCTTCCATTGGGTTCAGAATCTGTATATAGCCATTTCCTTATAAACATGCTGGCGTGTGGAACTGACTCAACCCACCAGAAAGAGTCTCTACTAGCAGCATTGGCTCCAGCAAATCTGCTTGTTAACTACTTTGGGAAAAGAGTTTGGAATATTTTACCCAAGCTCATTCATTCTGATGTGTTTTGATGGATTTTATCAAGTAGGCAGACACAATGTAGTTTGTTGTATTTAAGGATGGATTTGACAATGTCTGTGATTGACCATCAGTTTGTTAATATACAGAAATAGTTAACACACACACACACACACACACACACTCCTCAGCCATTAGGTTAAACCAAAATGAAAGTTTTGCATTGTAATCAAATGAGGACATTTTATTTATGTAAGAATGAGATAAGAATGAGAAAATCAGACCTGTTGGTGAAATGGGTGAGGCAGGGAATTGAGACAGAGTATAAGGTGGTATGTTTTTAGCTAATAGGAAATGAAAAACACTCATAATACTGCAGGAATTTGGACACATGCACAACTACATTGCTTGGAACTCCCCTCCCTCGACCATATTATTTAATCCCAAGCAATTACAAATGAAATAGAAATTAAACAATGCCAAAAATATTTCCATCTTAAATTCCTGTTCTGTAAGTAAATCTAAAAACTTTGTGAGTCTATAAAACTTATTTCAATAAGTCATTCTTTGCAGAGATTTTTGAGGTACGATGCTTAGCAGAATGGATGAATTGTAAAAATATAATAGTTTTGTAGATGTAGGTATAAAAATGTAGGTATAAAATCATATGTGTAAAGAGAACTTATTTGATGCATGGGAACTAGAACGTTTATTGCAACTTTAAATTTCAGATAGTTTCAACTTAAATCTTTAGTTAAATCGCATAATCATAACTCTGCAAAACATATGCAAATGTGACATGAAGGTGCCAAGATTTCCCCTCTCCTGTGTTTATTCTTTAAACAACTGAGGTAAAGAATTACTACTGTTTGAGGATAAGGGTATTATTTTCTTTTTGAAGGGAAACACTGTATTCTATAGTATGACTTGTACTGTCTTTTGTGCCATTATTAATACATTTCCTGTTTAAGGAAATGACTTTTTTTTTAACATGATGGTATAAGCTTAAAAATAAATGTTATTGACTTTTAAAATGCATTATCTCACCAATGGCATTCTGGGCATGAAGGATAAAGTGTGGAAAATGCTCGTCATAATAATATTGTCACGAGACTCTCCTTTTGGAATAAAGTGGCTCCCATTTGCTGTTCTTTTGTGGGGGGGGGCAAATGAGGGGGGAAGTGAGTTTGGTAGATGAAATAAACAGACCCTTTACTTTTAGATTTTTAAGGATGTAAATAAATAATATACCTATAACATAAATTAAAGGTCAGGAACATCTTCCAAAGGCCTTGCCTTCATATTTACAAAGGCCACGCAAGTGTCATCTTACAGTTCTTTCTCATCAGCTCTGTTTTTCTTCAGTTCTGTTTTTTTGTTGTTATTGCAGCTTTTACAATCATAACTTCAAATTTAACACTATTTGAACTGCAGTTTTAGGCACAGAAAATAAGAAGAGCAAAGGTTAAGCTTTGTGGCATTAGATTTTCATGTTGTGTGCTTAAAGCATGTTTCTCCAGTGAAGAACATATATGCTTAATGTGTTTTTTTTAAAGATTTTATTTATTTATTTTTAGAGAGGGAGGGGAGGAAGAAAGTGAGAGAGAGAGAGAAACATCAATGTGCGGTTGCTGGGGGCCGTGGCCTGCTACCCAGGCATGTGCCCTGACTGGGAATCAAACCTGTGATGCTTTGGTTCACAGCCCGAGCTCAATCCACTGAGCTATGCCAGCCAGGGCTGCTTAATGTGTTTTTAATAAAAGATGTCGATTGAACCTGAAAATGCCAGCATTTACTGAGTAGAATCTATATTTTCATTTAATTTATTCTACTTCAGATATTTTTCAGTTATAAACTAAGCAAGGTAGACTAGTAAAATATATATAATACAAACATATTTTAGGTGTTTTCCTCTTTGATATATATATCTGTGTCTCTACCTACCTATCTGTCTACTTATTTATCTCTCTATCTATAAAATACCTCTCTAGACAGAGATACAGAGAGATAGATAGAAAGAGAGAGAGTTCTTGAGGCCTTAATCTTAAAACTAAGGTGACCCTTAGTTTTGGAAAGTAGAGAGTACTATAATGAATGTTTAACAAATTATTGTCTACAAAGTAACTATCTTAATCGTGCATTAATAATAAATAATATTTATTGCATACTTATTTGAGTTAGGCAATGTGTTAAGTGCTTAATGTGCATTAGTTCATGGAGTCTCACAAGAAAGCCATGGGCTAGGTGTTTTACCCTCCTTTTACAGGAGAGAAAACCAAGTTGGGGTTGGGTGACTTATCCAGGCCCCGGGCTAGATAGTGGTGGAGCTAGGATTTAAACCCATGGAGGTGCAGCCACATACACAGAGTGTTCTGTGAAGTTCTTGATTAAATGTAATGTGGAAAATGTAATAATTATGACAAGACCAAGAAATGTTAGAAGGCAGGTTTAAAGGACAAGAATATGAAAAATAACCCTTTTTCCCTTCAGAAGAGGGAGTGAATTACAGAGTTACAGAAGGGAAGATGGCAATGCTAGTCCTGGAAAACTGTGGAAAGAACATCAATTATTTGCCTGATTCATTAAGCCGCTTAACCAGGTGTTTCGTGGTCATTGTGTTGGGTGGTGTTATACAAAGGTAAGTAGGAAACAGTACCTGTCTTTAAGGAGTTTATTGTCTTATGAGGGCCTCACACAAATAATACAGTGGTTCGAGAATGATGAAAATTGTACTGCTTACAAAGGAAGATACGTAATCTAGGAAGGAGTGTGTGGTAGGTGGAAAACAGATTTTTTCTGAGTTTTGAAGATCTGTAAGTGAGGCAAGCCATATGGCAAAGGGTGGGTGGAGGGTGGAGTCTTCCAGGCAGTTGGGAACAGGTGATATAAAGGCAGGAAGGTCCAAATGAGTTTGGGTATGTTAGCACGGCAATGGATGAGCCTGAAGACAGACAGGCTGAGGATCACAGAGGTTCATGGGAAGGCTCTGGAGAAGAAGCATGACGAAATCTACGTGTTAGGACAAACCCTCTGGCTAAAGTGTGGCCACAATAGAGAGGACCAGTTGAGAGGCTGTTGGAGGACAGAAGGGACATGACAAGGGCTTAACTATGGGTAGAGGTGGGGTTCGACAAGAAAGGAACAACTCAGAGTATTGGAGAAACCAGGGAGACAAGTTTCAAGAAGAAAAGATATCCCTGACTGTGTGGCTCGGTGGGGTGTCGCTCCACAAAGCAAAATGTCCCCAGTTCAATTCCCAGTCAGGGCACATGCCTGAGTTGTGTGTTTGGTCTCTGGTCTAGGGTGCATGTGAGAGACAGCTGATTGATGTTTCTGTCCCTCTCTCCCCTCCTCTCTTCCCATCTGTCTAAAAATAAATAAGTAAAAACTTGAAAAGGAAGAAAAAAGACATTTATTGGGCAATTAATGAGAGCCAGTACATTTCCTAAGTCTCATAATGATCCCACGATGCACAGCCTACTCTAACCTTCATTTTACAGGTGGAGAGTGAAGGGGGTAGGAGGTTCATACACCAGTCCACTGCCCACAGTTCGAAAGTAGCAGGCTTCTAGTTCAAGTCCAGATTTGTCTGATTCCAGAGTTTACAATCCATTAATTACCCTCTTCTATAATTTAATCTTCATGTTTGCTCTTTTCTCCTCTCCGACCCCCCCGTCTGCTTACAATCATAGAGCTCATAAATGTGTTTTCACCAAAACATAAATAATGGATAAAGCTTAACATGTTCTTTTTTTCGGATGCATTTTGAATGACCATTGGATATGCTTATCTGACATTTTTATTGTAAATAAAATATACAGAAAAGGGGTCATAAGACTGATGGTACAACTGGGTGAAGCATGGCCAAACCTCCAGAAATTGCCTGTGTGTCCTTTTCGCTCCCATTCTCCGCCTCTCAGAGGCAATCACGAGCCCAACTTTTGTGACATCATTTCCTTGCATTTCTCTCTAGTTTTCCCATCTGAATTACATATCCCTAAACAACAGAGTTTAGTTTTGTCTGCCTTGGCATTTTATGTAAGTGGAATTATGCATATTCCGTGTCTTGCTTCTTTTGCTCAAAACTATGATTTGTTTTGTCTGTGGCATTAGTGCATTCATTTTCAATGCTGAATAGTATTTCATTGTACGAATTTACCAAGTTGTTTATCTATTTTGTTGTTTAGGAATATGCAGATTTGTTCCACTTTTGAACAATTGTGACCAGTGGTGTTCCTTTTCTGATTAAGTCAAAGGCAAGAAGCTCTAAGAAGGCAATTTTAAACATCTTAAAATATTTCAGGTTGGGAGCCCTCTCCAATTACCTCGAAATGAGCCCCCACAGGTGGTTCCTGTGAGGTTCCTGATTTGCTCACTCCTGAGGCCCACCCTGCAGCCTGGGCGGGTGGAGCATTTCTAAATTAAAGCGTCTGAAGAGGTCAGGTGAACTGAAAAAACAAAGGAACAGTTCTCACCAGATCTCCCATTTCCCCAGCTCTTCCACCGCATTGTTGCCGCCTTAGCGAAATGCAGTCAGCTCGCATATTTTCCCACATCAGTCCTTTGATCAGCTAGCTAATTTCTTTTCCTTCCTCTGTACAAATCTTTTGATTAGAGTAAGCTCAGTCTTTGAAGAACAAACATGGTAAAAAATGCGAACTTGAATAATTTTAGCAACTCTCTTAAATAACTGATTTTACGTGGGATAAAATGAGAACTATTTAATTTTTGTCAAGTGAATCATTGAACCGTGACACAGCCAGCAATAAGACCACCGTGTGCTGTATGTTTAATAACAGCACAGGACGGACAGTGTCGCATGGTGGTTCGGAGCCTAGGCCCTGGAGGCGGAGATCAGGTTCTAGCTCTGTCTCTGACTGCCTGTGTCAGCTGGGTGAACCTCTCAGTTCAGCTTTGCGGAGCCACACAATAAAGCTAGGAAAAGTACTTATTTCATAGGGCTGCTGGGAGCATCCAATAAGAAAATGTGTAAGGACTTAAACCACAGGGCCGGCTTTAGTAAAGCTCAATAAATGTTAATTATTGTTGATATATTTAGCCCACCGAAAGGGCAGAATAACTGGAACATTTATTAACAGAGAGATAGTCATCTATTTACGTCATAGCTCTTTATTCAATATTTAATAGTCTCCGGCACTGCTGCAGGGGCTTTGGATCATACAGAAGTAGTATTTGTGAAGATAAACAATCAGGAGATTGTAGACAAGTGGCAATATTTTGGCAAAATAAACTTTTCATAATTTTCATAGTAACTATATAAACAAAGAGGCACGTTGACATCTCAGACTTCAAATTCACATTGGAAATCCAGTTCTGAAATTCCTGTAAGAGCCGTTTGAGTAAATATATATATTCCTCTTTTCCTTTGTATTTAGATAAGCCTCCTTCCCCACTGCTTTGATTGTAGGTTGAAGAAAATTTTATTTGGCAGGTTGGCTTCAGGAATTGTTCCCAGAATCTTCATATAATCCCCTCATTCTCTTGCCGACTCCCCCAGATCCGAAGAGTCCACTAGATGGCGCCCGGACCCAGAGCTGCGTGTTGCCTCTGCTGGGCGCAGATCTGGGAACAGCTGTGGGTTTTCTAAGAATGGCCGGAGAGTTCAATATGGTCCGTGTGGGGCAGCTGCCCTAGGGTCTACTCTAACACACCGTTAAGTCTGGTGCTCCTTCCAACTGTTACTGTAATGACATCACCAAATATGGGCAACGATCGTGTGGTTTTGAGTAAGAGAAACCTGCAATTGTGCTCGATGCGAGTTAGCCACAAGCAGTGACACATTCACAAGCAAACAGCGGGCTAGCGACGTAGAAGCCACACAGAAACTGCTCCTTAATGCCCACAGATTGATTAACACCTGCTACTAACGGGAAAGGGAAAGAAAGGCAAGAAGCTATCAAAAAGGAGAGATTATTTTACTACTAGCTTTCAAGCAGACGTAAGCCTCTACCATATCTGGCAGACAATTGATATGCAAAATCGAGGGTATATTCTGATGTAGATTTCAGATAGTAGGAAATGAGGTGTTTTGCTTTTCTTTTGAATAGCACTGGGCCATTTCCTTTATATTGCATATAAAATGCTGACAGCTTTGTAAAATTATTTTAAACTTTGTTAATATTTTTCTAAAAAGGGACATCTCTTCTTTCTAATTCCAAGTAGCAGGTAATGACTTTGGCAGCATTTCCCAGCCTTTTTCAAGTTTATGGAAGCTCATTTCTCATCATTAGGCTGAGGATACAGAAAAAAGGATGAGCCTTATTCTGGAGCTTGTCATCTCAGTGTTGCTTCTTAGGTGATTAAAAAGAAGCAGCGGGATCTCGGAGAAAACGTCTGATGGAAGGTAATGAAAACTCAGCAAGGGACGAGCGGCAGTGAGGCATTAGACACGACTGGCCCGGAAAACTCTACCTAGTCCATGTGAGCATTTCAGCTCAGGAGCAAAATAAGACTGTTCTTCTGAGTCTCTTAAAAATCCTGACCTATGCTGGCCACACAAACTCAGGTTTATTTGAGGCTCCTGGAAGGTGATTAGACCCAGGAGGAGGTGTTTCTCTGCAGGTTAGTTTAGGAACTCAGCACCAGCCAAATGCTAAATGCCATCGCTAGTTGGCTGGCTCAAAGGTATGGAGCTTCTTGAATTAAAAATCAGGGTAATTTTAATTTTGGTCAAAATAGATTTTATTTGAACTCTCTGTGGAATAAAACAGTATTCTTATTTCCTGTTCTCATCTTCGCATAGCACTCTTATTCCCATTCCTATCCTCGGCTGTCATAATAATGGGATAAGGAATTCTGAAAATCTCCCCAGGGTTATAATTTGGTTCAGAGCTACACAATATTTTGACATAAACATTTTGAGAAAAAACATAATTTGGGGTGTATGGAAATTGTGCAGTAGTCACTGTGCTATTTCTTAAAAATGTTTCAGTTAATAATTTTGATAGACTCAAAGCAGGCGAGTGAGCATCATATTCAATTCTAGAGCAGTATTTTGTCTGGTGTTCAGTTGGTTTGCTTATTGTTTTGAAGGAAGGAAACTGATATGCAATTTAATCCACAAGTAGTGCTTTTTCTAAAATAAACCATTTATTTTATTTATTAAAATCTAGTATTTCAATATGCAACTAAGAAAAAAAAAGGTTTCTGGCATGTAATTAACAAAAACCCCAGAAATGACAGAAAGGGGCTGAAAAGCAGATTCTGGCTAACCACATAAATCTCCAGCAGTAACATGCTTTCCACCTCTGGGTGCCACTGTTCAACTGCTTCTTGTTTTTTACGACTGTTTAAAAGCCTGATGCTTCCTGTAGATGTATTCTTGAAAGAATCTGTTAAAGAGACATTTCCTCTATCTGTAGTCATCTGCTAAATAACTTTTTGGCACATGAATGTAAATTCAGTATGGTTGTGGTTTGCCATTTTAATTACCAAATGATGACCAAATAACGTTGAAGATTGTTTATATGGGCGATTGGCCAGGTTAAAAGCCTGAGTTCATCTCCCGTGGAAATGAGTCTTGTACTTGCCTTTTTTGGTGTGCATTTAACCAGTAAAAGCTGATAAAACACAAGGGAGTTTTAGTTTAAGTTTGTTGCCATTTGTAGACATAGTTTTAATTCTGCACAAATATTTCAGTAGAAATCAGTTTTACAAGAGGAAAATAATGGGTAAACATTGGGGGAATTAATTAAAATTGAATTTAAGAATTTAACATTAACTGAGATATTATTTTTCACTTAATTTCAAAGCTTAAGTACTTCAGTATTTCCATTAAAAATCCCTACCAAAATCTTTCTATATATTTTCAGCATTGTTAGTTCTCAGGCGTGATTATTTTAATAGTAAAAATAATAACCATATTTATAACTTTATAAAATATATGAATACTTGTTTTTTTTATAATCTGTGAGTTGATATTCTGTACCAAGAAGAAAATGCACATGTTTGCTTGGGTTTTAAATCTCTAATTATTTATGTTAAACTTGGGGTTCATCTGAAATGCCAGAAGAATGGGTTAGAATGCCAAAGTTAATTTTGTTTTGTAATATACAAAGTAGTTAATCTAAAAATTATTGATTGATATTCTCCCTCTTTTAACTCTTTTAGGACTCAATATTTAAAGCCAAACTAATTTATCTAGGTGTCCTACAGCACAAAATTAATTCTACTGGGACTGGTCCAGGCCAAGCCTCATTATAGAACAGTCCCTCTCACTGAGCTAGCTTAAGCCTGATTCTTACTGGGAGACTTTTTAAAAATTACTCAAAACACAGAACTTAACCCTTGATATGCTACACAATTGACTTAATTAAGCCAGTTGATGGCATCAGGGACACAGTAAAATGAAAATATGTCACACCCATGACAGTGCTGCCTGGGACTTTAAATCAGGCAATTGTGAGTGTGTACATTGGAGAGATTTTAGTCTTGTGATTTATACGCCAGACTTGAAGTATGCTTTAAAATTTTTTCCCCTGCTCCAGCCTGTGTCACCATAAGCACATTGCTGACCCTGTCTTTTTTCACTTACATGTAAGTGACGGTGAATTTACCTTTTTGCCTGGGTGGCCAAATAGTTCTTTAGATCATGCAGCACCACTGACTGACATTTTTTGCTCAAATGCCTGACAGGATCATTTTGTTACTTTGGTGTTTTTGTGCAGGGAGCCCAAGAGTGTTAGGCATCAGTTATTGGGTGCAGCCACAAAAATAGTTTGTTATCGTTTCTACTTTCCTCTGTGTGTGTGTGTGTGTGGTTGGTTTTCTTATAATTCTTATGATATCTGTATAATATTATTGGAAAATGGGTTTTTAAAATATGGATTTTTATGTTGACTTTTTGCCTGTTGTGTTAGCTGCTGTAAGGGTTTTCTGCTGGAGACTCTCTTGCATTTTGAGGTTCTTTGCTCACTGTGGGCATTTCACCAATTTTTTTCCCTAGAGTAGTTTTTCCCCCAAACTGCCTCATTTTCCATTACAATGTTACTAATTTTGATTTGTACATGTATGTATTTCTGTGGCCGGTAGAAATATTTATTTGGTGATAGTGAGGAGGCACTGTGCTCCATCTACCAGTGAGGTCTCCCACAGAGAACCACACAGAGGTGAGCTGGAGTGTGGATAGGTGTCTATGATGGAAAATCGGCAGTTTAGTCTTGACTTGGTTGCTTGATCTACATGCTAACAAACCCAAACCTGTCTTCCCCCTACCAAGAGCTGACAGATTTTCATTAACTTAGTAAGCCGACTTGGTTGCTCATTCTCACGTTAGATGTACCAACAGAAGGTGTTGTGTTGTGTCGTGGAACCTAATTTATCGATTTAAACTCATTTGATCTGAAATGCAATAACAATTGCTAAGTTTTCCTAATTTAAAAAATAGCCTAAATTAATTATTCTGGGCTATCATTAAACCACATTAAATAACAAATTAATAAATAAACATTTAGATAATTCAGTGGTGCTCAATAAGGAAATCCCATTGGTTTATGTAAAAATAAATTGTAAAAATTACCTCATTAGGTCCTAGTGTTTAAAATAAAGTAGGTTTTAAAAAAAGCTTTGTGAAAGCATAGATTAGCTAGTGAATTTAATTTCTCCGTAAAATAATAGGTTTAATAGAAACTGTTGCCTTGTGAAACGGAATTCTCAATCTATAAGGTGCTTCTGTTTCAATCCATTATAAAAGGTATTTAAACTTCATGGATGCCCCCACCTCCAGCCCCATGCTTATTAGCCTAGATACGCTAAGGAAGAATATTGCTCTATACTTTGTGGGTATTTAATAAACATTGGTTTTTATTAACAGTTTAATTATAATCTCCAAATAGATATAGATCTCTTTTAGTTCAAATCCTTTCCCAATAAATAACAGGGTCCAGGAAACTCTGGAGAGGTTTATGGTTCCCCACAAAGAGTATGCTCAGAGCTTGGGAGGGAACGTTTTACAGTTTTTTTCTGCATCTTCTCTCTTCAGATGTCAGCACTGCCAATCCACAGCGAAGGAAAAATCCAGAAAAAAGAATGCCCCCTCCCCAGTTTTCAATTTATTTTTTTTTAATTTCAGTTGGAAAATCCCCACTGAATGAGTTATTTAAAAAAAAAATTAATGTATCCTGGGAACATGCTGTTCAGGATTTTGGAATGGGAACTTCAAACGAAGTTGGTAAGGGAGTCAAGTGCGTAAGTGGAAACTTTGAGGAAACTGGCAACGGGAGACTGGAAATTGGGCAGTCATCTACGTTCTACTCCACTCCCCTCGGCGGCGTGTGCGAGTACAAAGCCAGGAGCTGGCAGGCCTGCGAGCCAGAAATCTCCTCTCAGGAACTGAGCGCAGAGAGATTCCCAGCATCTGTTTCCTCAACTATCACCCAGAGGATACCGGTGGTAAATCACAGGGAATAAAAATAGCCTTAGAAGTCTAGTTCCAAACAAATAAGACATGGTGGATATTTGTTAGGGGTGTGCAGTCTCTTCTATCCAATTTTTTCATTAGCTAATTAATAAATATATTATTTTTACATTAATGAGTTGTATTGCTTAAAATGTTGAGCAAAAACTTGACATATTTATTGATCTGCATTGAACTAGTTATTAGCTAAGTTACACAGTATTTGATATTAAAATTTGAGCCACATAATTTAGTCTATAATCAATAACACAAATATTAAAGCTTTGCTTCAGAAACAAAAAAACATGTATTTCTGAACTTTTGAAAAAAACCCTGCCAGCTTCTTAGCATAATATCAATTGCCAGTAGACTGATAAGAACTTGTCACATTTTGGCTGCAGGAAATTTTATGGCTAGAATCTTACAGTTTAACACAACTTAGGACCCTTTAGGGTTATATTTTACATATAAGGAAGTCTTTCTTAGGCCTGGCTAGAATTGTTGTAATGTGATATTAAGTTATAGCTTCAGATTTTCAACAAAAACAGCCAATTTAATAGATGAGATTAGCAAGTGGTGAAAAGTTCAAAGCATTTAATGGAATTGATCTACTAAATTAGCATTGACAATTTTTAGTGGCTATCTTAAATATACATTATTGTCATGAAAGAATTGGTCCAATTAAGCCTTTACATTTGGAAGATGCCCACTCTGACCTTGTCCTACTCAATGTAAAAAGTGAGAGGGTTTCTGGGATTATTTAAATTCAGTGCTAAATCAGTAAGTTTGGGGGATCTTTTCACTGATATTTAGAAAGAAAAAAAAACCCCTCAGAAATCCAAAGGCTCATCATGGTGATAAATGGGTTATTAGAATGGTTATGTATTGCAAATAAAAACAATGGCTAAGGGATAGAACAATATAATATTCAATAACTAGATCAGAAGAATCAATAAGAGTTGGGGTGTTTTCTTACTATTTCTTACTACAACCATATATTATTGTGTATACTGAATATTAGGTACAAAGGTCATGCATTTCAAACTGATATAATTATATTGTATTTAATATCAGGTTTTATTTAGAGCATTCTAAGTTAATAAATAACTAGTTAATTGCAAATATACATGAAGAAATAAGTATAGGATTTTCCAGAAATTTACTTCCTATACATCCACAGTATATTTTGTTGTCTATTGATATAGACCTTTAAATACCATAAAAATAAAATTGAGTTTTGCATTTTTACCTTAATTGTGCAAAACTTCTGATGATGGCTGATTACTCATATTTATTATGAAATCATGGGGTCTTGGCTCTGGAAGGGGCTCCTTTAGAGGCCAGCCCCTTAATTTGCAGGGGCTTATCTATAACCTTCATCACTGGATTTGAGTTGCTGGCTCTTTTGTGAAGGCATTCGGTAAAATGTATTTTTGTTTTGTTGTTGCTGTGTTGTTATTATGCATTACAATATTTAATGGCCTATTTCACTAATCTAGGCTGCAGACCCAGGCATTTGGGGGCATTTCTAATAGAAGACTATACATACTTGTGTAAGATAACTTCAGAAATTGAGTATTGTAGCTAATATAATCTCAGCTTTCTTTTCCATAAATTGAATAATCCAGTTGTATAAACTGAATAATCCAATTCTCATTTATCAACCCCCCAGCTTCTAAATTCTCCCTTGAATGGGCAGCAAATTATTCACATCCATCTTTGAGTACAAAGCTGCAAGGGAGAGTTTCGTGCTCTAGTGGGGTGTCCTGAGGAAGATGGGAGGATGATCTCAAACATTCTCTTTCGTTTTTTTTTTAGAAATTCTCTCCCAGGGACATGCTTATTGATTTTAGAGAGAGGGGGTGGGAGGGAAAAAGAGAGAGAGAGAAACATCAACGCAAGAGAGAAACAATGATCAGTTGCCTCTTGAATGCACCCTGACTGGGGACCAAACCCACAACCAGGAGTATGTTCTGACTGGGAATTGAACTGGAGACCTTTTGGCTTATGGATGATGCCCAACCAACTGAGTCACACCAGCCAGGGGGATCTCATTCATTCTCAAGGATTTATTGAAAGCCCCTCTTGCTAGACTGCTAGGTCCTGGAACTGTAGTAAGAAAACCAAACAAAACAAAAACTTGAGGGAGAGAAAGACTTGCCAACAAACAATGGCAACACAATGTGGTAAGTGCTAGTGTGGGAGGGCAGAATGTAATTTGTATGCTGGAGTCTTAATTCCGGACCCATTGTCAGAACTGCTATTTTAAACCACTATTGCAAATTTCTATCTAAATAATTTCAAACTTTCCCACAATCCAGGTATACTTGGGACACATTTTCATACTAAGTATAATTCTGAATTTTGTTTCTGGTTATTTATACAATTTCATCTTAAATTGACATTTTGCCTTCTTAAGTGCCCCGTTTTTTGGCATCTCTGTCATTGTTTAGTTTGATGTTACAGAACACCATTTGTGACCTCCTGAATTTGAATGCTTTAGTTATTGCTCCCCAGCCAGGCTGTAGTTAGCTAATGAACAGTTGTCTGCTCCTGGCCATATTTTACCAGCATGTCTTATAGGACAGGATCAAAAGCCTTCCTAAAGTCAAGCTAGGTTTCATCAATTTATTTTCTGTGACCTACCAGGCCTGCCACTTTGCTATGTAAGAGGCTGACTGTATATTACCAAGACAGGACAAGTTCCTTGTGAAGTCACCTTGGTTATTCATGACTGTATAATTGCAAACACCCTCAAGAGTTCTGGTTATTCCTGTGCCTTTTTCAGTCTTTAGGTAGCTACTTTGCTCTCTGAGTGTTATACCAAAGTAGAGACAACAGCTTTTTGCCTCTTGTTCAGGGTTTCAGATGGAAAAAATCAGAGTCACAAAAGTGGGTGAGTCCTTCATGCTGGTCACAGCCTATCACACAGCAACATTAAATCCTCCATAGTCTGGCACCGATCACGGCACAGCGCAAGCTTCAGTTTGGTCACCACGGGCAAGCTTTATGCCCACTTGTGGTATGCCATTCAGGTTCACCATGGTAAAACAGGACAGGATAGATAGCAAAATGATAAAAGGCACAAAAACCCAAAAGCACTTGTAATTCCCCTGTCTAGAGGTTAGTAGTATTAACATTTTAGTGTACAGATTTCTGAAGCGTATGCATGTGCCTGTGTATGTGAAATGTGTGTGTAAACACTCAAGAGTTCATTTTTTGAAGGAAATGCATGTCATCTAACCACACAAATTCAGCTTTTCAATATCGGGTCTCAGTTGCGTTCTTTTTATTGTTTTGTAGCGCTTCCCACGCTTCCCGAGGAAAGAGAAACCTCTCTTTCATACATATGACTTAACTTTAAGTATATCCCTTTTTTTTCACAATAACTGTGGCCTGTGAGAGTAGGCTGTAGTCATGATTTATTTTTATGTTCCTTACCTTTTAGCTGCATGACAACTATTTATTGACTAAAAGAGTAAGTGAACTTTAGTAATGGAGATTAAAGTCCTGAACCTTTATATTTTAGTCTGAGTTCTGCCTCTGATTTTAGCTAGTAACTCAGTTTATCTAGGGAATTCAGGGAAATAAAGCAGTTTCTCACTTATCTGGTATGAAGTGTGCTGAAGAAAGTAATGTACCACAGAATTGAAAACAATTTCTTAATATCATCCTTTTTGGATAAATTTTTTGATGCACTACAAAATTTATTACGTTTTTTAGGAAGTAAGACAAATTAGGATAAACATCTCAAAAATAGAGAAAAGAAAAAATCTATAATCCTGCTATCGAGAAATAAACCATATTATTTTGGTGTATATTCTTCCAACCTTCATTTCTATCTATTCCCATGCATGTGAAATATGATTTTTACTTAGATTTTTATCAAAAATGGGATAATAACAAATTACTATTTATAACTGGTTTTTCTCATTAATATGTTGGGTATTTAAGTTGCTATCTACTTTCTACCTCATACAGTGCAAACAACACCACAATGAATACCTTGGGCCTTTGTCAAGGAGGGGTTTTAAGTATCCTTTTTCAGGCCATGTTTAGGTAAGCTTGTATTCCTTTTTCCTTCCATCCCCGAATTAAAACCAAATATATCTTACTTGTACTTCTTCAGTGCATGAGATGGCCTAAGATTAAAAAAGAAATTATTAAACCAGGGCATGCTATACCAATTGATGATAATAGAATTACTTTCTGTTTCAGATTGATTCTAGAAGATCTGTTTGGTCTCATTTAGCCTTTTGTGACATAAAAGTGGACTTATTTCTTATATTTAGTCATATAAATGGAAGAATAAGAATCTAAACATTCACATTTCCTAGAAGTTGATACCTAGCTAAATATTTGTGTAATTTTATAAAATGATAGGTTTGTAGAGAGACTGGTTTCTGTAATCAAGCTATTGCCTGGTTTCCATTTTTGTGAGTAGGGGCAGCACTAATCACTCTTCTCACAGGGCAAGGAGAGCAACCACCAATGGAAACAACAGTCCGGTGACCATAAATGACTGTGGAAATGTGGGTAGTATTACAATAGTGCCTTCAATTAGAAAACACGGTGCAAGTTGAGTCCATATCTGTGGGGGTCTTTTGTTCTTTTCGACAATAGCATTTGCCTCAGTTTTGCTTTAATGCTAAACAGTGTTTATAGCTAAGTTTACTAGATCAAAACATTTGTAAGAAGGAGAATGGCAGAGCGGGGTGAGCACGAGGTGTGCAGTGGTGGGTCTGGAATTCCAGTTTGTTTTGTGTTGTCATACGGGGCAAGTCACATAACCTCTCTGGCCTTAATTTAGTAATCTGTATTTTTTAAAAATCTAGTATTTGTCCAAGTGTTTCCTAAGTGATAGGTTCTAAGTGTTCGTCCTCAAATATACATTTACATTATTTTATTTAATCCTCTTGAAACTAGTGAAGTGAATGTCATTATCATTCTATTTTATAGTTGAGAACACCAAGCTGTAGAAGTTAATCTGCTTGATCAGTTTCTCTGAGGAGAAAGTGGTGGAGTCAGGATTTGAACCCTGACCACCTAATTTCAGAGTGTGAGCTCTTAACCAACTCCATTGTGTTGTCTGTATCTTTTTTAAACAGAAGGGTAGGAGTGTATGATTTTCATGGTCCCTTCCCTCTGTAACTTACAGGAAACTCTAACTTCACGTATGTCTGTGGTAATCAACTGGCTTCTGGATGACTTACATGCACCCCCAAACATCCAGATGTCTGTCTTTTACAGCTTTGTAATCCAAATGCCTTGCAGTCTGTGTGTCTGGCCTTTGTGTTTTGACCCCAGTTAGGTCTAGGTACAGAAACCAGAAACTGCAGGGAATGTCCCCCTGGAAGTATCAGAGTAAAACCTTTTGGAAAAAAATATATTTATTTTTGAGTAAGAACTTTGAAAGTCAGGACCATGCTGTTTATCCATTTCAATGCCATCTACCATGCTATATTTTAAAAAGCTTAAGCCCTCTGGTTTGGCATAGAGGAAATACTGAAGTCACATTTTGCATTTTGGGAATGAATAAGAAAATAAAAAGTTGGTACTATTTTTGCTTAAAATAAACCACTGTTATTTGGAGATTGTGAGTTTCATCATTGGGAGCTAGAGAATCAGGAGAGACCATTAATGTTATCTCAAATAAATCCAGGCTGTTAACCGAGATCTAGTCCTGTCCCAAACATGAGCGCAATGAGAGGTTGCTTTTTTGTTTTGTCAGGTAACACTGAATAACACTGACTAAGTTTGGTTGATTAGAGAATTTTTCTCCAAATAACCTGCCAAAAAGAAGTGGCCTGGGTTGTGATGTCTTAGAATTAAAAAAAAATCAAGAAACTGACCAAACTCCATCATGGTTTTATTTACTTAGTAAAATCACTGTATTAGCAGAAGTAAATCTACAAACACATCCTGGGTTTTCACCCAGCAAAGTGGAATAGTAAGGTAAATGTGCTGGTCTGGTTGTGCAGGACTCATGTTCTCCAGTGGCTGAACAGTTGTGTGTTGGTGGCATCATCTGTCTCAGCACACCACCAAAGAACAGCCTGCAAAGAAGGTGACAGGAATGAGGCAGGGGGCAGGAAGGGAAGAAAAGAATCATGGTTAATCAATGCAGCTTGAAGAGAAAGGTGAAAGACTTCTGAGGCTAAGGCCAGTGAGTCAAGGTAAAGTCAGCTCTTACAAGAGGCATTGTGGGATCTTCTGGGACCCGCAGAGCAGGCAGGGCCTCTGCTTTTACAGGTCTCATTGGGGAGATGTTCATGCAGTAAGTAGCACCGGGCTTGAAGTGATCTCCCTTAGAAGGAGGCTGCAAGAACCTTGCCTGTGTCAACAAACGGATGGCTCCAGAGAGCCAGGGCCCAGGAGATTGAGTTGTGGTGTGGAGGGAGAACTGTGGGACAGGACATGGGATTCTGATTTCAACGTTGCAGGTTGCTGGCTATGTCCCTGGCAAGCCTCTTCTTTAGTGTGTGCTCAGCTTCTTATGTAAAACAAAGAATTTGATGTTGGATGCCAGAACAGTGGTCTCTGGGGTTATCTCCAATTTTGGGGCATCCTGGTCTCAGTTAGCCTGGGTCCCCAGGGCTGCGAGTTTTGTTTGCAGTGGTGACCTCAGTTGCTAAAAGAAAAATTTTGTTGTGAGGCTTATACTTTCTGTCACTGTGATGCTCAAGGAGGAAGGGAAGATGTTGGCATAAACCCTGAGATATTTTTGTAAGCTTATTTTGATGTTTTGGTACATTTTATTCTTTCTGAAATTCTGAAACTACTCTTGAGTCTGTACAAGCAGCACACGTTCCCTGTGAATCTATTTATGTTTGGGAACTTCAGTAGAAAGAAATGCTATTAGTTAATATTTGAGGTTGACAAGACATTCTGGTAAAAGAGGAGTTGCTTTTGTTCTTCACCTGATTTTAGAGTTAGCAAGAAACAGTAAGTTATGCTAACATGAAGCTACCTATAAACGTCTTGATATTTGGGTTCATGAAATATGATTCTTAGCCATTTGCCCTTATTCTTTACCCTTTCACCATTGGAACTGAAGTATTTACAGTCCTCAGGAAATAGCATTCTTCCTGTAACAAAGTGATAAATTATTCAAAACTTTTACATTTTACTTAAATTATTTAAAAACAAACCATGCTGCTGTAATATCTAACACTTCTGTTGAGGAACTGCTTTCTTATTGGAGAAATTTGTTTTATAAGTTTCTAAATAATCAAGTGTTTGGAAAGCAAGTGTTTCTTTACTTGCTTATGTAAAAATGGCTAATTAATCATTTGTTTTTGAATTAATATGGATCCAGAAATGTTTCTTACGAAAAATTCTTGCTTTGCCTATAGGTTCTCCGTGGTCCAACTCTGCAAATTTCCAATGGCCAGAATTTTGTTTAGACTCCTTAATGTTCAACAAAGATACAGTGATTTTATCATCAACCCATTCCATCACTAATGCTTACAGATTCACTTCAACCACCAATCAGGAATATTTGTGTTTTAGGTCACTGCTTGGAAGTACCTGTTGTTCAGTTTTTGTCATTTTAAAGCAGGAGTTGGTGAACATTTCTATAAAGGGCCAAATAGGAAATATTTTTTGGTTTTACCAGTCTTAATGGTTTCTATTCCAACTGTTTGACTCTGGTGTTGTGTGGTAGTATAAAAGCAGCCATATATTTATATATGAGTGTGCTTTGTCCCAATAAAACTTTATTTACAGAGTTGAATTTCATATAGTTTTCACATGTTAAAAAACATTATCTGCTTTTGATTTTTTTGTTCAACCACTAAAGAATGGAAAATCATTCTTTGTTCATGAGCCCCATGAAAATAGGTGGTGAGGTAGATTTGGCCTATAACTTGCTGAAACCTGTTTTGAAAAATTGAAGTGGTAGAGAAATATTTGAAAGACACAACTGATGACTGGTGGCTGAGAGTGTTCTAAGGTGCAGCCAATGGATGTGAGTGGAAGTCATGTGTTTTTGCTCCCGGGCTGGGCCTGTAGCCCCCCACCCCCCACGCATGGTTCCATGTTCTTCTCCCATGTGTCGGATACGACGGCCCTGAGGTGGAAGGAGCCCGGCTCTCATTCTGGCTTTACATGTGTAAGAATTAAACTGCTATTCCCAAGTTTCCCCAATTCAGCGTTAAGCCGCTGAGATTTTGGGGGGTTTCTATTTCAGCCGCTAGTGTTATCTTAGCTAATATGTCCATAATTCTTCCAGCTCTTTTTGGTTTTATTCTCATACTAAATTGAATCTCAAATACTGGATGCTTGGATAGACTCTTTTGTTTTCGTCTGCTTCTTTCCTCCTTGTTTCCTTCTTACATTCAACTGGTACATGACAGGCGGGATGCTTTCCATATTTTAATCGATTATAGTTGGTGGCCACTAGCTTTCACTGAGAGATGTTATGAGAAACAAGACACAAGGCTTTCACCACAGAAATGTCAGTGAGGAAACTGCCCCCAGGATGAGGCTCACCTGAGAAACTTTGGGAACTCGAAGTCAGGAAAAGATTATCTTCCTCCAAGGAACTTGTATGTTTTCTTATCAGCAAAGAGAGTATCATTGAATATGCCCAATTGTGTTCCCTTTTCCCTTTTCTCTCTGGTTGCCAAGAAGCTCAGAGCCAAATTTTTGGCTCAATTTTAAAAAACTTTGTAGGACCCTGTGTCCTACATACCTGCGTTCTTAGTTTCCTCCTGGTATTGACCTTCTGTCCTGCTGTGTATTTTCCTTGTTCCTGAATTTTTTTTGTTATTCATGTTTTTTAAAAAAATTTTATTGCTTGTTTTTTTGTAAGCTTCCTCAGATCCTTTGTGGAACAAGGTAGAACAAGTAAAAATGTCTTCAGCTTATTAATAGAATATAGCAAAAGCATTCTTTAATCACCTTAATGTTAATCTGGGAACTAGAACTTCAAATGTATTTTTCAGGTGGTCTTCTTAGTCATTGTGTTCCATGGTTTGGTGAAGGAGTGGTTTTGAAATCACGGAAGCCAAATGCCTTCACGTTTTTCCATTTTCCGCTAAAGGAAAGAGAATGTAATTTTACCAAAAGTCACTGTTATTTGCCATAGAAAATGTAGAGAGTTCATAGATAAATGTGACTGACATCTGACTAGGAAAAGATATTTGCAATGTTTAAAAGCAACAAAGAATTAATATAAAGAACTTGCCTGTAAGTAATGGCCTGTAAGTCAACATGAAAAAGATAAGCACAACAGAGAAATGGTCAAAAGATACGAATGGGTTATTTTTGCAAGGATATATTAGAAAAGCTAACAAATGTATGTCTAAGCAGATGCTGAAACTTAGCAGTAATTGGAGAAAGCAAATTTAGACAAGTTATCACTCCACACTCATCCAATTGGCAAAATTAAAAGGTGGATAGTAACAAGTATTCGCAAAGATGGGGCAATGAGAACTGCCATGTACCGTTGATGGGAGTCTGTACTGTATGACCATTCTGGAAAGCAGCCTGTCAGTATTTAGGTAAAGTGCGTAAATGTCTTATGGTCTCTCGTAGGTAGATATTCCAGACAAACTCTTTCATAAGTCCATTAGTGGATACACAAAGCCCATCACAGTGTTGCTTGTGGTTGCGAGCCATTTCAGGCGCCCTGTGTGTCCGTCACAAAGGGAGTGAATGAACAGAATGTGATGGATGCATATTTTGTAATAGTTAGAAGCTATATAAATTTACAGTAATATCTTACGATTTTACAAATGGTATTCAGTGAAAAACGTATGAAAAATTGATATCTTTAGCATAGTATCATTCACATAAATTTAAAACAGCCACAAAAAATAACACAACATAATTTAAAAGGATTCTGACAAATTAAGTTAATGTAGCAAACCTATTGGAGTGTGTACACAGAGGGTGGGGGAGAGGACAGATGATCCTCGACCATGAACTCAACCACCTGTACTGAAGTTACGAAAAGCAGTGTTATGTCATCTTGGTAGTGTTGCCTTTATATGTTCTAAGATACCCAAGACTAACACGAGAATTCATTGGTGGTGGTGGCATAGAATATAAGGCGCATTTGGACTCACCTGGCTTTGATCTCAGCAACAGCTTTGCATGTACCAGTGGTTGGCAACAGCCTACACACAAAAACTTTGTGACAATCTCTGTCTTAGTAAAGGAAGCACCCACTTTATTTAATAATTCAAAGGGCAGCGTGCTGGCTGACAACATGGACTCTGGGCCAACTCCCGGCTCTGCCGTCACTTACTGTGTGACTGGGCAAGTTACTTAACGTGGCATTTCTTGCCTTTCTTATCTGAAAGATGGGAATAATAGCAGTTCTTACTTCATAGGGTTATTGTGAGGGTTAAACAAATTAGTATTTTAAAGCTCTTAAAATGGTGCTTGGTACATAGTAAACGTTATACAAATATTCATTAAATAAATAAAGCTATTTAGCAAACCACGTACTGACTAACATAAGCAAATGCTAGGCTAGGTTCTGGCAATGCATCTCAGGAAAGAGGGCCTTCACTGCTGCTCTTGTCTCGCCCGGACCTGGGTTACAAGATCCGAGTCCTTGCTTTCTGGCCTGCCCCCAAGCTCTCCATCTATCGCTATATGTGGGTCCTTGTTTTCTTCGCCTGTGCTTCAGTCTGTCTTTATTCTCTGACAGATTTTGTAATTACTGAAAGGTTGGGGACCTGGGGAGGCTCATGGGCATGTGGGTCCCCACTCCAAGTGACTAGACTCTCCAAGGGTTAAATGCACACCTGGAAATCTGCTCTGAAGCAGGCTTCTGCTCCCCATCTGCCAGGCACCAGGCTCCTCTATTGCACATGGTGTTCCCACTCACCTCTTCTCCTTATTGCTGAGTCCTTGCATGAACACCTCAGCAGGTCTGTCCAAAAAATTTTGTCTTTGCTAGTCTTGCCCATCACAGAAGTGGTCTTCTAGAGATTTAAGCCAGAAATCTGGGAGTCATCTTTGATTCCTCTTTCCCCCCACCTAATCTAATTCATCAACAAGTCTTATTATTTCTACCTCCAAAACATCTCTTGAATCTGCTTTGTTCTGTTATCCTCTGCTGTCATTGCCCAAGTCCATTATCTTCCTAACCGGTTTCCCTGCTTTCTGGCTCCTGGCATTTTATTTATTACATGTCTTTAAAAATGCAAACTGGATTGTATCAGTCTCTGCTCAGACCCTTTGATGACCTCCCACCACACTAAGAATTGGTGTTGCTGACAGGAGCAAGGTTTGAAATCAGTGTTTTCAAACACTTGGTTCAACTCCAGAGCTTTTTGCTGTGAAATTTTCAAAATAAAAAAGAGCACAATTACTACATTTGTCTAATTTTGTTCTCTGTTGCTAGATATTTTGCTGCCAAAACAGTTGGATGGAAAGGGGGAAGACCGAGGCATAACTACTTGCAGTTTTAGCTCTGAGAGACTGGTTTCTAGTCTTCAAGCAGGTGAGCATTTTTCCCAGCCCCCTGAGTCTTCTGTTTTGAGGGAAAGGGTTTGTGTATTTTTTGCCTTAGAACCATGACCTTGAGAAAGTCTCTTCTAGTTCTGATCAGAATCTGCATCAGGACCAGCACTGTGTCAAAAACATAGGATGTTGCTCTGGCTGGTATGGCTCAGTAGGTTGGATCATTGCCCAGTAAAATGAAAGGCTGTGGGTTCAATCCCTGGTCAGGGCACATGCCTAGGTTGCAGATTCCATCTCTGGCTGGGGTATATACGGGAGGCAATGGATGGTTGTTTCTCTCTTGCATTGATGTTTCTCTCCCTCTCCCTCTCTCCCCCTCCCTCTAAAATCAGAAAGTGTCCTCAAGTGAGGATAAAAGCAAACAAAAGAGACAGCATAGGAAGTAGGTGACTAAACAGAGGGGCCCTGAGTAGTCAAGGCTGGGCCACCAGATAGTGTCTGCACCAAGGATAGCTGCAGCTTGGGGCACAGCAGACAGAGTTGGCAAGAGGGGGAAGGAACCAGACCAGCGTCAAAGCAGCTTGGTCAGGGTTTGAGGAGAGGACATGAAGGACAGGAGGAGGTTGTCATAGCCTGGGGGAGAACAGTGGAGGTCTCATAAACCTGGCAGGGCTCACTGGCACCTTTTCCTCAAGTTACTGATTAGCTTCTTTCCACTGACCTGGTTTCTTTTCCTAGGGAGCCCAGTCATATGGAAACCTTGTCAGAATTTAATGCTCTTTTTAAGTTGAAGTGTCTTGATCTTATTAGAGTTACTTGGGAAGCTTTAAAAAAAAACAGGATGCCTAGGTTCCACCCACATGTGACCAATAGAAGGAGTCCCTAGGAGGGTTGGGGTGGTATATGGCTGGTGGGTTGGGCCAGGCATACGTGATTTCTTCATGAGTTTGCCCCGTGATTCTGATACACAGTGAGGGTTAAGAACCATTGCTTTACATACTCTTACTTTGAGCAAACAAGGATCGTTTACATTATTTAAAATTATTGTAAATTAGAGAGTGTTGCAACTTGAGACTATCCTAGAGCAGTGCTTCTAAACACTCTGGTGCATGTGACTCGCCTGGGGGGAGGGTCTTGCTAGAAGGCAGATTTTGGTTTAGGTGGCTGGAAGTGGGACCTCAGATGTAGCATTTCTCACAAGAGGACCACTTTGGTGCAGCCAAACTCTAGATCTCACACTTACAGAGGGCTGACTCTGTGTCAGGCCCTGTGAGGAGCACTTCGCAGTCACTGAAGTCTCACAAGCCTGTGAGAGAGGTGCTGTGTATATTTCTGTCTTACAGATGAGAACACCGAGGCCTGGATGAGTTCAGCAACCTGCCTGGGATCGTAGTGCTGGCGAGAAGTAGAGCCAGAATGGGGACTGAGGTTGTCTGATGCCTGAGCTGGTGAGCTTAACCACAATGTAAATACAGTTTCGATGGCAGGATGGGACATTCAGGGACTCACCTTGGACTTTGCTTTGTATAAAAGTACATTATCTTTTTTACAGGTCATGTATTTATTTGAAATGGTTGTTGGAAGAGGGGGATAAAAAAAGGGGCTAAAGAAGATATGAACAAACGTGGAAATACATTTCTCCGTTCATTCTTCACCCAGATGGCCACGGTTATCCACTCTCAGGTAATGCACTACGCACTGGGGATGTTCGGATGAATCATACACAGTTCCTCTCTCTCAGGGATCCACTTCTTCTACCCGAGCAGCAGCAGTGCCCTGCGCTGTGCTGCTGTAGAGGCCTGTTCCTGTGGGCCCAGGAGGGAAGGACTGTTGGAGAAGGATTCGTGTGGAAGTACTGAAAGGACAGCTCCAGGCACATGCGGGATGATTAAATCCACGGTACATGACCGTGGAGTTTTACGGGAGACCCACACTGAGTAAAAGCCCTAAAAGAAGTAATTAATAGTTCATGGCATTTCAAAAGGTATTTAACTGACAAACACATGGAAAAAACTCTGGTTTCATATCTCTAAGTAACAGCAAAAGTTTGCCAAGCCAGCAGAGAAAGGCTGTGTTGGTTATGGTGTGGTGTACTAGTTAGAATAGGCTAGGTGTGCTTGCAATAAAAATAACACCAGCACCAGAGGCTCAACCAAGAAAGTTTATTTCTTGCTTACTCTTCATGTCTAATGGGGATGGTGTGTAGAGGGGTAGGGAATTCTGCTCTCAATACTCATCTCTTAGCAGTGGTGTCAAACTCATTTTCACTGGGGGCCACATCAGCCTTGAGGTTGCCTTCAAGGGCTGAATGTAATTTTAGGACGGTATAAATGTAACTCCTCCTTAACAGTTAAGCAAGAGCTTGGTGCTGCCGCCAGGTACAAACAAGGTGCCGGGCTGGATAAAACAAGGTGGAGATCCAGGTTCAGCCTGTGGGCCTCATGTTTGCCATCTGTGGCTTAGAGAGATGGAGATTTCGAAATCTTAAGATGTGACCCTCCAGTGTAATACTTCAGGGCTCATCAAAGCAGGGACGAAGCATGGAGTCAAGAGCTGCCAATCACTGCTTTTGCCTGGAAGTGATGCACTTCATTTCTGCCCTCATTGCATTGGTCAGAAATAATTCCCTGGCCTTATCTAAGTTCAAGGGGATGGGAGTATTATAAGCCTTTGTGTTTCCTGAAGTAGCTAAGTGTTTGAATGTTTCTAATGTCTTCTATAGCCAGACTCTTCTGCTCCACCCAAATGTGTTAAAAATAAATGGATTGTGCATTTCACACATGAAGAAAAAATGACTTCACTGCTATGCTATTTTTCTTATATTTTAATATACAGGGTAGGGCAAAAGTAGGTTCACAGTTGTGAGTACATGAAACCCAGAGTTTATTCTTTTATTATTTATTATTGTATTACTTATTTGTATTACAGCTGTATACCAACTTTTGCCCACCCCTGTATGTGGGATTGTTGCCAATCAGATTTTTGTTTAAAAGGAATAGCAAGATCAGTCTTCATCAATATTAAAAAGTATTATTTTAGAGCTTGGAAGTTAAACTACCATGGCTATTCCTTGAGGCAGCGTGAATATGAACTCCAAATATCAACCATTGTGGTGATCAGATGACAAAAACAATTGTAACGGAATACATCGCCCCAGCCGAGTGCCCAGGGAGTACAAGAGCCACTTCCGCGTGGAAGCTGCCCCGGTGAGCCGGCTTCCTGTGCGGGGCAGCAGCACAATGCAAGCACGGCCCCCGTGTTCTGCACACAAGAGGTGCTGTTTTTTGTTTTAATTGTCTTTAACATCTCTCGTGCAGTACCACCCCCTTCCTCTTCTGTGCTCAGGAAATGTGGGGAAGATTTGAGGAGGAGAAAGGGTGAAAGCTATGGGGGAAGAAATATGGAGTGGATTTGGTGGGACTAAAAATTTTTTCTGAGAAATAGGGACCACTGCATTTCTTCCTTCTCTCCTTCTTGGTGGACACTTCAAGTGGTAAGGGAACCACTTCCCACTCCTTAGCTCTGCCCTCTGGAGACCAGAGCCGTGCAGTGGATCTCCCGGTGTGTGTGCCATTGAATGGGGTGGCCACCGTGCCCAGATGGCTGCGGAGCACTTGGAGTGGAACTGAGGAATGGAATTTCAAATTTTATTGAATTTAACACATTTAAGTAGCCACATGAACCTAGGTGATAGGGAGGTTGTTTTTATTCCTGCTTTCTCGTAATAAATCTGCTTTACACCCCTCTCCCACCATGTAGGGAGTTGTTAGGGATGAGTTAGCCCAGGCTGAGGAAGGGGTGGGGGGGAACCGAGCAGAGACATGAGCCTCCTGTAGTGCCTTCCTCCCTTAGGCGGTGTGGCCTAGGCTCCCGTCATGAACAGTGGGGGCCAGGGGACCAAATGATACCCAGAGACTTTGCAGATATAAAAATGGGGACTATTACAGGGACCTCAGATCCATTTGGTCATTTTTAAGGGAAGGCTATAGCTTTGGGTATGGGGGAAAAAAGACAAGAGGCAAATGAACCTAGTGTGGTAACCTCTTAATATAGTATGACTTCTATTTCTCTGTAATGTATTTGGGTGTAAAATCTTTATTGTGCTTGAAATTCTTATTAAAAATTCAATGAACTTCAGTTTCACATTTGCATCCTTTCATTCCTCAAATCATTCTTTTGTAAGAAACAATTTTTTTTATGGTAGTTGTTCCATGAGAGAGACAGGCAGTTACCAAAGGAAAACTGTCATCAAACATTCACCTGGGGACTCCCGTGTGCCGGGGCTGTGCTGGTAACAGTGGCACTTCGCAACACTGTGTATTTATTTTTAGCAAAATGACTTCTTAGCTGTGAAGCCCCATGAGCGTATGTCCTGAATGCCTATATACTTTTCTACTTTTGCTTACTGTTCATTTTGGAAAACATTTACTTTTATTATACGATATTGAAAATTAGTGCTCATATCAAGCAGTTTAACAAACCGAAGTGCCCCAGACCCCGTATAACCTGACTAGCCTTCCCGAGGTCCTGGAGCAGAGACCAGTACACAGTGCGTTGACAATATCCTTGGATATTGTTCTTGTGTCTTAGCATGAAGGCAACAGAGTGAAGAGAGGTAGGAAAGCTAGTATGATTCCAAGTAATTTGATTTTAAAAAGGTAGGAATTCTTTCAGAATTAAAAACTATAATTCACATGAAATGAACAGCACAAAGGAAGTTCTTTTCAAAGCACAATATCCAATGACATCAATTTTCCCCCCACTGGAACATGCATATAAACAGGAAAAATTTTTTCAGTGGAGGGTTAATTGTTGACACCACCATATTTACACTCAAATGCAAGACCATTCCTAGCCCCACCACCAACATTCCAGAGCCTGCCTTTATTTTACTTTGACATTGACCTAGCATAAGACTTTGATATGCTAATTACTTCTCCAGATTATACCCCTGGTTCTGATACTATAGGACAAGTGTTAATGGTTTAGATTTTGAGTTCAGAGTAATTGAGTAACTGGTATCATCCTGTGGCAAGTTTCCCCTTTTCCTGAGGTCTTTTGACTAATGGCCCTATTGTTATTGTTGGAGTAGCTCGAGCCACACAAGAGCCATGACGCACAAGCTGATCTTTTGTAGAAATGCCTCACACGTTTATTCCCTCCAGGAAGCCAAAGGGCAACGAAGCCACATTCCAGGTTGGGAACCTGGCCTTTTGCACCCTGACCTCACCTATTATTCCAGGTGAAAATATTAGGCCAAAAGTAGTTTTGTAAGAAAGCTTTTCCTTGGGTTCTTGCAGTGCTTCTCAGTCCTAGCTGTACATTGAAATCACCTGGGGGACTTAATGACACCGCCCCCCCCCCCCCCCCCCCCCCAGCATCTGTGTCCCACCTGGAACTTTTAAAAAAGACTGATGAGGGCATCACATACTGACTGGATTGAGACTCCATGGAAGGCCTGGAGTATCTGTATTTTAAACCAGAATCTCGGGTGATCAGAAAAATTTGGTCAACCTGATTTAAGGTGCTGGTTTTCGGGACGAACCCTTAGTATCACATTTTTGAAATAAATTTAGTGGTGCTAAAGACATTGCTGATGCTGATATCTTATTTGACTTATCACATATGAATACTATCAAAGACATACTTAACAGAAGAGAAGGTTTACCATTTTTTAAGCTCTAATCAAACCACAGTCTCTGATCCTAGGGGATGCTTTCTTGTATTAAAAATAAAATTTACATTTTCATATGGTAGCTTTCAGCAGTACCAGGTGGCTAGTGTGCTGTAGCTCAGAGACTGGACTTCACCTTCTGCTTTGGGAGGGAACTTAATACTAATGGAAAGGGTCTTGGGTTCTTTTTGGTACTGTGAGACCAACTTGTCATTTCATCTCCAAATGAAATAGCAAGGCATTCATGAGTTTACCCACTTCTTCCATTTAACAAGTATTGTTTGAATGTCTACCATTTGTGAGATTCTGTGGGAGGTGCTAGGCATACCACATAAGGGAAGCTGGGGTTCTTCTCCTCAAGGAACTGGTAGGTACAGCAAGGGTTCTCAGAGTATGAGCTTGGACCAGCAACATCAGCATTCTGAGCTTGTTAGCAATGCACATTCTCATACCCCACCCCAGAGCTACTAAATCAGAAACTCTGGGGGAGGGACCCAGCAGTCTGTGTTAACAAGCCCTCCAGATGTTGAGATTCAGGAGCATCATTTCAGCAGTTAATTAGAGTACTGCAGATCCTCGAATAAGGTCATTTCGTTCAGTGTCATTTTGTTATGACATTGATGAGAAGGGGAAAAAATTGTTTCTGGCTTGGGCCACTGTGTGGAATTTGCATGTTCTCCTCGTGCCTGTGTGGGTTTTCTCTGGGTCCTCCGGTTTCTTCCCACATCCCAAACGTGTGCATGTGACGTGAATGGGTGTGTCTACATTGCCCGAGTCTGAGTGAGCAGGGTGTGCAAGCGTGGGCCCTGTGATGAAGGTGTTTATTTGTTTTGGCCAAACAAATAAAGAATGGACAAAGCTAGGACTTGTGAAGGGAAGGAAGATGTATAATGGTAACACAGCAGAGTAAGCATTGGTGTCTGAATGACTTGAAAATTCTTCGGTATTAAAAAGGATTATGCAAGCCTTCAGTGGTTTAATCAAGGAAAATAAGTATCTCTTCCCATTCTCAGAGGGGCCAGAGTTCAAGGCTCAGCACTACCACGTGGGAGGGAAAAGGACAGAGTAGCGCTGAGTCTGCCTGCAGCTCTGCCTGTGGCAGCAGCATCCCCTTGGGTTGGCCTCCACACTTGCCTGGTACAGTCATTGAGCACCGACTTGTTTCAGGAACTGGACACACACTATTCTTGGTACATTTAACAACTCTGAAGAGTAGATGTTGTCATTCCACGTTTAGAAAGGAACTGAACATCCCAGGGCTAGGGTCCAAGGAAGAAGATAATTTATCCAGAAATCATTGGGCAAAACTGTGCTATTCACTCAGAGTCAACCAGAGTGGAAGACCCTGGGGTGTAAGGAGGGTAAGTGACTTGTTCGAAGTCAGCATGCTGGTACCTGGGACAGGTGGGATCCACACGAGGACTGTGTGAGGGGAAAGCGTTACCCTGTGCGATCAGAGGGGACAGCCTGTGCTCTCACCTTCCATTGCATTGTAGCTAACCCAGTGGTTTACAAAACCTGTTTTTACTTTCTTTATCCAAATAATCAATGGTTGTTTTATACTTACAACAAACAGTCTTCACAGATCTCAGTAGTCAGATTTTTCATTTTATTGCTGCAGCATTTATATGACTCTCTTGGCATCTGGACTAGGCACAAAGTGCACTGACTTCTCATGACAAAGAATTTTATAAATTGAATTTAATGGTTGGTTTTAGGTCACTGCATAAATGTTGAAAAAAAAAAGCATATACATAAGTATATATGTATGTAGGTGTGTACGTGCCAACAATCTATTTTACAGCACATTCTTGTACCTAGCATGGATTGTGTAGCATATATTATAGGTTTTTGTCAAAACTAAAAGGGAAGGGTAATAAATCATGTATAAAAAGCTCACTCATTTAATTCTATTTTTTCTCCCTATACTCACAATAAACAATGAAAGAGATAGATTTTAGTTAAAAAAATAAAGCTTTCTATAGTTTTATTTCAAACACAATTGGCAAATTTTTACACTAGACATTTCCTAACTTCTTATTTCTGTGTTCTGGTTTATTAAAAAAAAACACAGCATGACACAAGCTAAATAATGAATAGTCACTTCCTGTGTCTTCAGTTAGGTTGTAAGCTTTTTTCCCTTTCCAGACAATTGTAAATATGTTTGTTTATAATCTTTTACTATACAAAACTGTGGGGAATATACTATGAGAGATTCAGAGGAGGAGGAAATTGGGAAATAGAACACCTCTTTCCTACATGGGGGCAGCTGGTTTTGGAAGTATGATGGAGTCCCCTGAGAGTGAAGCGGGCTTGGAGAAGGTCTGCCTCTGTCTCTAGAGGCCCTGGAAATGGTGGATAAATTACAAACTGACTCAGTTCAAGAGAAGAGTTTTCTCTCCTTTCCTAATCCTGTTTGCCCTTTCTCAGTTAAAATCAGTAGATAGTAACTCAGATTAAAATTCACCACCTAGATATAAACAAAAGGGCTGATTAAATGGATCACTTTGCCAAGGGAGATGTAGCTGGAGTGCCCATTTTTCATTCAAACGTTTCAGCTTAGTGGAAGTAGCTTCCAGCTCTAAATATATTGAATCCCCATTAACCTACTGGAAAAATAGGAACACAAACACACACTTTCTTATTAGATGAACATGGCAGGTTGTCTGATAATGCAAACAATTAAATGAGAGCATTTATTTATAGCTCTCAAAGGGTCTTGACAAAATTCCTTTTGTTAGAGGAACACAATTCTCTGCCTTTAGAGGAGCCCGAATGGAATCTTGGCATGTGAATCCTTTGGAGTTTGTAGATTTGTATGTTGATTTGTTGGTAATGGATATTGGTTACAGTACTTCATAACTATTAAATGTTCTGGGTCCTTACAGCCCAAAGTATGGCTCAAACCAGCAGCAGCTAACAACCTGTGAGAACTTTTTAGAATTGTAGAATCTTGAGTTTCACTTCTGATATTCTGAACTAGAATCTGAATTTTAAAAGATTCCCCAGGTGATTTGTATACACATTGAAGTTTGATAAGCACCCTTCTAGAAATGTTTCTGGAACTTTAACCTGGACCCGAAGAATTTAAAAACAAATTATTTATTTTTTAGATAGAGGGGAAGGGAGGAAGAAAGAGGGAGAGAAAAATCGATGTGAGAGACAAACATCCATCGGTTGCTTCTTGCATGCCCCCAGCTGCGGACCTGACCTGCAACTTAGGCTTGTGCCCTGACTGGGAATGGATCTGGAGACCTTTCAGTTTGCAGGACGAAGCCTACCCACTGAGCCACACCAGCCAGGGTGCATCAGAATAATTTATTAAAATAGAGATCACTGGGTTCAATTCCTAGACATTCTGATTCAGGAAGTCTGGGGTGGGTACCAGAATTTGTATCTCGCACTTTTATTTAAATCAGTATGTCCAAAATGTTATGATTTTGACATCTGATCAATATAAAAGTTAGTAATAAAATATTTTACATTCATTTTTGGTAGTAAATCTTTACTATTTATTGTGTATCTTATACTTATACCACATCTCAATTCGAACAACTGTATTTCAAACACCCAATAGCCACATGTGGCTAGCTAAGGCTGCCTTACCAGACAGCATACTAGGTTTGGTTTTAGTTAGTTAGTTAATATTAGTTAGTAACAAATGTTACTTCAATGACTGCTACTCTTTGTGAAACTCTCACTGACCTCAGGAGAAATAAGAAAAATAAGCAACATTTACTCAATTTAAATGATTCTGCTTTATTCTGAGATTACCTTTTATTGTTTTTCCTGCTGAAATGGCCTCTCTTTGATGCAGTGATTTTCAAAGTGTGGCGCCACAGACCAGCAGTGTCTGCATCAGGTGGGAACTTGCTAGAAATGCAAATTGTGTGCCCTAACTCAGACCCACTGAATCAGGAGCTCTTGCAGGTGGGGCCCAGCAATCTATGTCTTAACAGGCCCTGCATATGATTCTGATGCATGCTTGAAGTTTGAGACTCACTGCTTTGGTGGCGAAATGGTGATAAAATAAGTGGTAGATTAAAAAAATTTTATAACTGTAATTGGCAAAATAAGAACTTGGTAACTTTACGCTAGCCCCTCAATGAAAACTTGTATTTCTTTGTTGGTTTATGAAATCTGAAAGTCAGAAAAAAATGTATGGGAGGTTAGTTAAATAATATTTTGTGTTGCTGTCGATAAAATACAGTTTAAAAAATAGGGAAAGGCCAGGAAAACGAGTGTTTATATAAGCATACAAATGAGTCCCAGAAAGTCAATGCTTGGTTCTCATTAGTAACACCTTTATGCAATTACTGCTGGAAAAGAGTATACTCACTTAACAGCACTTACTAAGAAAATTCACATTTCCTATGCAAAATAGTGAAAATGAGTCAGAAGAAAAATCCCATAAATATTGATGATCTCATTCTCCAGCTCTCTGGTAATTAGTCAATATTTAGCTGTTACTGCTACAAAACTTGTTCTATAAAAATTATAGTACCTGGTCCTTACAAAATTAAAAAAAACTAAAAAAAAAAGCTAAATCTTTTACCAATTGTACAATTCCTTTTAGAAACATTACTAAATAAAGCATGAAGTTAGTATATTAAGTTTGGTTTGTTCAGTCTACTGAGAGGTGGAAGAATATTGGAATGAAGTAGAGAAGCTGAAATATGAAATAATATAAGGATTTAAGCATGAATGATTAGAGAGGTGGAAGCAAAAGAAAACCTAATAACCTAAAGAAACATGCGCTTGTGCTCGGGCGACTCATGGGCCCTGGAATCCCAGGCCCAGGTTCAGTTTTGATTGCCATTTGTGATGTTAGCCATTGTAGTCTAAGGCTCAGTTTTTCTAAATAAACATGAATTGCAAAGCCAGAATATGTCAAGATTGTTGATTAAGGAACCAATGTTTTAAAAAATTTTCTAGATTCCTGAGGAAAATGGCCTTAAGAAGTTCACATCATTATTATTTTCCATTTACAAGAAGTTCCTGTTAGGCTTAATCGAGAGGAAATTCAGGGATCTAAAGAGGAAAGATGTGATAAAAGTGACCAGTTCTATTGTTCTGTGTGAATAAGTTACCTCTATCCACTTAATGCTAAAATTAGAAATTTTCTCTTTTGTTGTTTGGAGGTCTAATAAGCCTCTGGGTTTTGTGGGTGGGTCTCTCCTAATTTCTAGAGCTGAAGCCAAGTGGATCATTATTCATTTGGAGACTATAAAGCTGTGCTGTCCAGTATGGTAATCTCCTGAGCCACTTGTGGTTCTTGTGCACTTGAAACGAGGTTAGTCCAGATCAAGATATGCTGTAAATATAAAAGGCACACCAAAATTTAAAAGATTTACTATGAAAAAAATGTGAAACATCTCATTAGTAATTAAAAATTATTGATAAGATGTTGAAATGAGGCTAGTAAGAAAGGGTTTCTTGTTGTTATTGTTGTTATTTTTTTTTTAAATTAAGTTTTTCAAGCGTTGGAAGCAACCTAAGTGCCCATCAGTAAATGAATGGATAAAAAAACTATAGTACGTTTACACGATGGAATACTACGCAGCAGAAAGAAAGAAAGAACTCTTTCTTTGTGACAGCATGGATGGAACTGGAGAGCATTATGCTAAGAAAGTTTAAAGTTACATGTTTGGACTCTGGCCAGGAAGGCAGTGTAGGTAAAGCTGGTACTGGCTTCCTCCCACGGCTACATCAAAATTGCAACTAGACTTCAGAACAATCGCCATTCAGAACTGCCTGAAATCTGGCTGAATGGAAGTCCTACAGCTAGGGAATTAAAGAAGAAGCCTTACTGAGACTGATAGAAGGGGCAGAGACACAGAACAGGCTAGTCCCACACTCACAAGTAACAAATAAAAATTGGGAGCGGTACCTGGGCTGCAGAGGTCCCTCTTGAGGAGTGAGGGATCCCAGCCCCACATCAGGCCCCCAAGCCCAGAGTTCCAGGGCCAGGAAGAGAAGTTCGCATAACTCCTGGCTGTAAAAACCAGTGGGGATTGAGGCTAAGGAAGATGGGTTTTTGCTGGTGTTCCAGCAGTTCCTCTTAAAGGGCCAGCAGCAGAGATATACAAAAAGGAACTGAATTGTCTGGCATTAGGGTGAGAGCTGGGGGGACAGCCTTCTCTCAGACAGAAGTGCTGGCAGGTACCATTGTGCTTTTGATGAGCCTTTCTCCCAAATGGGTGCCACATCTGAGCCTCCATCAACTTGGCACATACTGTTTCCCTGAGGCCCTAGCCCAACCCAAACAGCTTTAAGGCCCACCCGTGCTATTTTCAATGGCTTTTCCATACAAATGGCCTGTTTTTGCTCATGCTTCAGATTTTCAAACAAGCTGCATCTGGCCTTGGCATTCCTTGTACTTCTCAGTAAGTGGCCCCAGGCCTAGCAGTAGGAGCAGCCAGGATGCATTTACAGCTAGGCCTTACCTGGGTACCTCCAAGCCCAGAAAAAGTAGCAGCCATCTGCAGATTGCTTTGTAGCTCATGTCAGGCAGCCCCAGACAACACAGGTAGTGGCTGGCCTTGGCCTGCACCTTCTGAGAGGCCCCAGAGCCAGTATACCCAGTGGAGAGCTTCAGACTACCTGGAAGAATCACTACCCAACCAGCTCCACAAAATGACAGACTCAAAGGGTGGACTCGGTGGGCACCAGAGCCCTGCTGAACTAAGTCCTGCTCTGTGTGGTGTGTCCCTGCACAGCAGATCCTCCACAGTGGTCAGAGGTCCATGGTCAGTGGTCACAGTCAGTCCTTGCAACTGATCGGCTTGGGGTTAATCCTTCCCATTGACATATCAACAGCAATCAAGGTTCAACTACAAGAGGAGGGTATACTCAGGCCACATGGGGGGTACACCTTGAATGCCTAGTTTGGGTGACTGAGGAGACTGTGCCACTGGACCTTACAGAACACCTGCTACATTAGGCCACTCTACCAAGACATGGAGTCAAACTAGCTCTATGTAATACATAGTAACAAACACAGGGAGGCTGCCAAAATGAGGAGACAAAGAAACATGGCCCAAATGAAAGAACAGAACAAAATTCCAGACAAAGAACTAAACAAATGGAGATAAGCAATTTACTAGTTGCAGAGTTCCAAAGCCTAGTTATATGGATGTTTAGTGAACTTACTGAGACTCTCAATGACATAAAAAAGGACTAATCAGAAATGAAGGATTCACTAACTGAAATGATAATTTACAGGGAAGCAGCAGTAGAGTAGATGAAGCTGAAAATTAAATCAGTGATTTAGAATAAAAGGAAGCAAAAACCACCCAATCAGAACAACAAAAAGAAGAAAGAATTAAAAAATGAGGATAGTGTAAGGAATCTCTGGGACAACTTCAGGCATACCAACATTTGCATCATGGGGGTGCTGGAAGGAGAAGAGAGAGAACAAGAAATTGAAAGCTTATTTGCAAAAACAATGGCAGAAAACTTCCCTAACTTTTTGAAGGAAAAAGACATACAAGTGCAGGAAGTGTAGAGAGTCCCGAAGATGAGTCCAAAGAAGTTCACACCAAGACATATAATTAAAGTGCAAAAGCTTAAAGACAAAAAGAGAATCTTAAAAGCATTAAGAGAGGAGCAATTAGATACCTACTAGGGAGCTCCCATAAGACTGTCAGCTGATTTTTCAACAGAAACTTTGGAGACCAGAAATGATTGGCAAGAAATATTCAATGTGATGAAAAGTAAGGACCTAACTGAGATTACTCTACCTATGAAAGCTATCATTTAGAACAGAAGGACAGGTAAAAAGCTTCCCAGATGAGAAAAAGCTAAAGGAGTTCATCACCACTAAAGCAGTATTATATGAAATCTAAAGGGTCTTCTTCAATTAGAAGAAGGAAAAAAGTAAACAAGTATGAGCAATAAAATATTAATGAATATATATCTATCTACAATTATGTCCAACAAACAAAATGAACAAACAACAAAAACAGATTCATAGATGCAGAAAACATTTTGACAGTTGCTAGATGGGAGGGGGTTGGGATGATGAATGAAAAAATGTGAAGGGATTAAGCAGTACAAATTGATAGTTACAGAATAGTCATGGGGATGTAAAATATAGAATAGGGAGTAAAGTCAATATTTTAATAACTATATGTGGTGTCAGATGGGTATTAGTGTTATTGGAATGATCACTTGGTAAGGAATGTAATGTCTAATCACTAGGGTGTACACCTGAAACTAATAATGATGTATGTTAACTGTAATTGAAAAATAAAAATGATTTAAAAAATAAAATCACTAGTTTGGCTTAATTTATTTTCTATTGAATAGCACTGCTATAGAATGATATTTCTTGAATATTATGAATGCTTCAAGAATGAAAGAGATATGATTCTATCATGCCTTGAGTACTATGAAAACATACGTTGCTTAATTGAGACCTATTGCTAAATATACTAGGAGTCTATAAAAGTACTTCTTTAAACTTATCATAGACCAAAAAAATCCCAGTTTTGTGACTCTCTTTTAACAGTGCAAAATTGGAAATGAAAATAATTCTTGCAATTCAGGCAAAATATTTTTATCTAAAAACATGAGGTCATCAAGGCAAATGTGAAATGTTTTAAATTGTTATTTTGTTACAAAATATAGCAAGTATACAGAAGAATATATGAAATGTATGTTTGCAGTTTAAAGATACATATATCTATATGTATAGATATAATTGCTCTCTATATAGCAGCAAGCTGAGAAATATTGGATTGCCAAAAAGTCCATGTGTTTTTTTCCCCATAAATTAAGAGACATATTTTTGATTTTCACAATAACTTTATTCATTTGAATATTTTGAGTATGTCAGCTATCTCCCATTTGGTATAATATTGATTGTTCTCAATTAGTGTCTCGATTTGATTGCTATCAACTTCAACTGGTCACCCGACTGACCATGGAGCATCATTTAGAGAGAAATTTCCAGCATGAAACTTTGCAAACCACTTGTGACACATTCGATCAGTCACAGCACCTTCTCCATACACTGCACAAATCATTTTTTGTGTTTAAGTTGTGATTTTACCTTTCTTGAAATAATAAAGCATAATATGCTGAAAATGTTGTATATTTTCTTCCATCTTCAATATTAAAATGGCTACATAAAAAATTCACCAATTTTGATTTTTTTTAACACATGCTGATATAACAGGTGTTGCAATACAGTCTAACAAAATTGTTTCAAATGAAGTTAAAGACAACTAAGCACTACTAGAGCTATCTTACAAAAAAATCAAATGGGTGTTTTGGCCAACCCAGTAGAATATTATCACATCGCAGAATTCTGCTATGTGTCCTTTTCCTGCTCTGGAAATATGGACATGTCTGAACTGTGTCAATCCTTTCTTTGTTTTTTTTTTAAACGGTCATCACTGCCTATTTACATGTCCCCAAACACTATATTGTTTAGTTTGGACCCTTTTAAACTTTATATAAATAAAAACACACTTTATATATTCTTCTGTGAATTATTTTCTTTTAATTTATTATATTATTTTTCAGATCCATTCATGTTGGTTTATAGCTATAGTAAATTAATTGTTCAGTATGGTACTGATTATGAAAAATGCCATGTTACTGATTTATTGTGTTGCATTCATTGAGGTTGTTTTCCAGTTCTTTAAATTTTTAATCCTCATCTGAGGATATGTTTATTGATTTTAGAGAGAGAGAGAGAGGAAGGGAGAGAGACACCAGAGAAACAAAGATGTGAGAAAGAAACATCAATTGGCTGCCCCCACACTCCCCCCAACTGGGGATCAAACCCCACAGCCTTTAGGTGTATGGGACAGTGCTCCAACCAATTGAGCCACCTGGCCAGGGCAGAGGTTTTTTCCTAGTTTTCACTGTAATAAACAATGCTGTCATATCCATTTCTCTATATGTTTCCTGGCACAGATAAACAAAATTTCTCCAGGATATATACATAGGAGTGGGAATATGGATCATAGAGTATATATACACACTTAGTTTTACTAGGTAATGCTAAGATATTTTCCAATTCACTTCCTCACCAGCAGAATATGAAGAGCATATTCATTGCCCCTCAGTCTTACAAATAGTTGGTTGTATCATACTTCTTAAGTCTGGCAGTTTTTGGAATGGTCTTTCATGGTTTTAATTTTCCTCATGTACTGTGAGATTGAACATCTATTCTTGTGTTTATGGGCTACGTGTGCTTCATTTTTCTATTTGGTTTGCCATTCTTGCAGATTTGCACAAGTTTTAAAATGTATTTTGCTTTCTGATAGTTAATGTGTTTCAAATATTTTCTCTCAGTTTGGGCTTGTCTTTTTCACATTTTAAATGCTTTTGATCAACAGAAGACATTAATTTTAATGTGGTCAATATTTCTCTTTATAATTTAAACTTTTTATGTTTGGTTTAAGAAATCTTTCCCTACTTTGAGACCATAAAGGTGCTCTACTGCATTGTATTCTAAAGTTTTATAGTCTTACTTTTCATGTTTAGATCTTTAATTAACCTGGAACTGAGTTCTGTTTATTGTGTGATGAGGGAGTCTAGTGACAAGGGAGTCTAATTTGATTTTTTTTCATATTGAAAACAAATGTTTCATCACTGTTATTGGAAAAACCCCATAATTTCCCTCCTGACCTGTAATAGTACCTGTGTCATATGTTAAATGGCAGTTTCTGTGTGGGTTCTTCTGGACTCTATGCTGTTTCATTCATCTAAGGTCCTATACCTTACTCCCTTCTTAAAAAATATCCCATTATATAGTTCTTCATTAATTAGAGTCTTCTTTAATACCTATCAATAAAATTTTATATTTTTCTCCTTAAAGGTCTTACACATTTTTTTGCTAGGTTTATTCCTAAGCATCATATTTTGATGCTATAATAAATGACATATTTAAAATTATTTTCTGCTCATTAGTAGTATATGGAAATATAATAGATTTTGCATAGTTATTTTATATTTAGCATATTTATCAAAATTTTTATTTTAATAACATAGTTTAGACAATCACATCATTTTTCTATAACAACAGGTTTGTTCTTTATCTTCTTTCTTGCTTTGTCTGACTGGCTTGGATTTTCAGTTTAATATTGCAAAGAAGTGGAGGTAACAGGTAAATGTCCTGACTTTTAAGTGGAATGCTTTCATAATTTCAAAATTGATTTTGTTGTTTGCTGTGAATTTTGGGGTAGATAGCTTATATCAGACTAAGAAAGTTCACTTTTATGGTTTACCCAGAAGTTTACTATTAAGGAATGTTGAGTTTTATCAAATGTATTTTATGCATTTGTTGAGATAGTCACATTTTTTTCCCTTCAACTTGTTAATGTAGTCAATTATATTACTTACTTTTCTTTAAATACTTTGAGAGATTTGAATCTTTTAAGTTACTGTTTTGTCTTGGATTTTTGCATTTATGTTAATGAGTAGGATTGACTTGTAAATTCCTCATTTTGGATGTCATTGTTGAATTTTGGTATTATGTTTATGTGAGCCTCAGAAAATGAGTGGAGTAGTGCCTTTTTTTTCTGTAATCTGAAATAGTTTGTGTAAAATTGAAATTGTTTCGTGAATGGTTAGTACAACTTACCAGTAAACTCTCCTGAGATATTGTTTTGGGGAAAGATTTTTAAACTAATGACTAAATCTCTTTAATAGTTATAGGAACATTCATATGTTTTATTTCTTCTTGAGTCAGTTTAGATAAGATATAATTTATAGAAATAATTTCAACTTTTTATTACTGAAATAATGCTTATGCATCTAGCTATCCTATATTTATTGGATTCTAATTTATGTCCCTTTTTTCATATATCTATGTAGTATTTTAATATATGCACTATTTTAATTTTATTTTTATTTTGGGATCGTCTCTCTTGTTAATATTGTTACAGGTTTGTAAATTTTACTAGTTCTTTCACAGTACCAATTTTTCATTATTAAATTTTTTATTTCTTTTTTTAAAGATTTTTATTTATTTACTGTTAGAGAGAGAGGAAGGGAGGGAGAAAGAGAGGGAGAGAAACGTCAATATGTTGTTGCCTCTCATGCACCCCTTACTGGGGACATGGCCTACAGCCCAGGCATGTACCCTGACTGGGAACTGAACCAGCGACCCTTTGGTTTGCAGGCTGGCACTCAATTCACTGAGCCACACCAGCCAGGGCCTATTTTATTTATGTTTCAGAACTCTTTTTTTTTTTTTTTAAAGATTTTATTTATTTATTTTTAGAGAGGGAAGGGAGGGAGATGAGAGAGAGACAGACAGACAGAGAGAGAGAGAGAGAGAGAGAGAGAGAGAGAGAGAGATCAATCATCAATGTGCGGTTGCTGGGGGTTCTGGCCTGCAACCCAGGAATGTACCCTGGCTGGAATCGAACCTGGGACACTTTGGTTCCCAGCCCGCACTCAATCCAGAACTCTTGATCTTAAAATGAATCATGGAAAGGAAAGGCTATCTGCCATTGACCAGAATGGTAAGCAGTGAGAATACTGTTGTGTCAGGGGAACAAGGGCCCAGAAACTAAGAGATCAGTAGAGAAAAACTTCTGAGACTGACTCACTATCAATTTATCCAGGTGAAAACTAGCAGGTGAAATGGAGAGTTACTAGAACTCTTGTGTGTGTTGCTGATCTTAGAAAAAGCATTCCTAAGCTGCTCTCTCATTCTTCGTAAGGGCCCAGAGGATTACCAATGGGTTAAAATATTTTGCAAACTATTTATGACACCATTAAATATAACTGGTTCTGTTTGCCTTGTTTAAGTACCCATTTACTCTAAGACAGTGAGCAAATGGGAATTTTGGGATCATAACAAATTATTTTGGTGAAATTTTATACCAAAGGAGGAAATATAATGACTTGCTATAACTAAAAAAAATATTTCTCTCAAAATAATAAACCCAAAGAGCCCTTCTCTAGAGGAAACTAAAAAGGTATTTTTTCTTCCAAAGTTAGCAGTTTCGTTTAGCCTTCCAGTAGGTGTAATTAATATTTACGGGGCTCTCAGCTTGAGCCTGGGCTTGGGTTTGAATCTGTGTGGATACATCTGGTAGACGCATGGGACAGCACCTAAAAAATATTTGTATGGGGCTGGGAGCTTCTAAGAAGAGAACTCATTTTAAATAAAGGGGGAGCCGGGCAAGCCTGACTTAGTAATAGAAGTCTGGTCACTGCGAGGAGCAACCTGCCAGTAAAAGTGAAACTACAAACAAAACCTGAAGTTCTGTGTGACACAGTTATACCAACATCACTACTTTGGAAACTTTAAGCAGGTTGTAAGGTCAACATTAGGCAGATGTTGGGCATTATCCCCACCCCACTATGCATCTCTGGTACCTCTGGTGACATGGCAGCAGTGACTGGTGACGTGGAAGTGCCTGGTGGATGATAGAGAAGCAATAGCAGGTGCTGTGGGATTATTCATGAACACATCTGAATTTCAGAAGTACCCGACTTTCAAGAACACTTGGAAAGAGCACTTGAGAGGTTCTACCAGGAGGAGGCAAGAGCCCGTACAATTTGAGTTCTGGTTATTAGTGTGAGTCTGTTGTGTTCACTGGTTGGGAAGACCTGGGGACACTCAGGTTGCTATCCAATTTGTATATGTGGAAGATTTTCAGTACAGCTAGAGGCTACCGAATATATATAACCATGCTGCTGAACAGGCAGATGCCGTAGGATTTGGTATCCTGAAAGAGCTTTCTAAAATGGGTGAAGGTGATTGAAAGGTACAAACTTGCAGTTACATCAGATAAATAAATCCTGGGGATGTAGTGTACAGCGTGGTGACTGTAGTTAACAACACTGTGTTGTGTATTTGAAAGTTGGTAAGAGTAGATCTTAAAAGTTCTCACCATAAGAAAAACAGTTTGTAACTATGTGAGGTGATTTAATTAAACTTATTGTGGTAATCATTTTACTATATATATATGTCAAATCATATTGTACATCTAATACAATGTGATAGTTCAATTTATGTATCAATAAAACTGGTAAAAAAAGCTAAGATGCATTAATTGACATATTGCTGTTTTAAAGTTTAGCATTGTTATATGTATTCTTAGGCTTTGTGCTTGAAAACAGAATCAGAAAATATGAGTAAATTAAAAAACTTTACATTAATGATATTTAATGTTATATTTGGATTTTATTACTTTTTATCTCTTATTGGGCAGAGAAGGCTTTTGAGGAAGAATGGTTAATAGGCACCAGTCAGAAAACAAATGAGTGGTTAAATTTCCACTGGCAAAATAAATGGATATTTTCTAACATCTACTTATTTACTAATGCATTTCAGAGAGTAACTGGTTAGTAAATATTTGTTAAATAAATTTTTCTGATGACACCAGTGGGCCTCAGGAAGTTTAATTTACCAGTTTCATGTTACCTAGCAATGCAGGGATTTGAAAACAAATTAGGAAGACTGAGCTTTCTAGTGTGAGATCAGAAAAAACCACGAACATGTCAAAGACTGAAAAACATACAATGTAAACTTTCTTAGTTAATCTCTCTTTATGTGTTATGAATCCTTTGCTGTTACAGAAACCAATACTCCGGATTGTGGTAAGAAATTTTCGTAGTTGTTACTTCTAATTAGTGACATTAGAGCATATCTGATTTACATTGAATTTTATTTGATTTTGTTTGAGGTTTACATATTATTCAGGGAAATTCTTGCTAGTGTTGACAGGAAGCTCTGGGTGGTCCAGAGGTGTCCATTTCTCCTGGCAGAAGTTGAGGGCAGGGAGGAAGACCCCAGGCAATTCCTCATGGAACTGGACAGGATTGGGTTAACCCTGCCCACATCAGACACTGTAAATTTTCATTTTATTACCATTTGGTTTAATGACTGAAATAATAGAAATAGAAATTTTATGGCAAAATGGAATTTACCTGTTGACTATTTTGACAGAAAATGGAGAATGGGCTGCTAATTTAGGAGACTCCATCTTTATTATTATAAATCATTGTAGTAACTTTATAGTCCCATTAGCATTTATGAAGTAGCTGTAGATTCTATAGAATGATGATTTGAGAATTTGTGTAAGAAAAGAATGGGTCTGAACTCAGTCTCCTTCAAAAATGTCCCTCTTAAGAAGCTGTGTTTTGCTCTAGTAATCGAAGTATTGAAATGTTCTTGTATTGCATTACCATACTGACAGTACTGATTGAAAGCTATCTTCCAGGCCTGGGGGAAGATTCGTTAGAAAGAATGTACTCTTTCACTTTTCTACTTCATGCTACACAGAGTCTTTAGGAAAAGCCCAAGACAATTACCTGGTTAAGTTTCTCTAATGTCTAATATGTCTCTAATCTTCTTTATTTGAGAGCCTATGAAATATGTATACATTGTAAACTATATTTTATCAAGCCTTTAGATCTTGAATCAGAAAGCAAAAATAATTCCCCTAATTACCAAATTGATATATATTTATTAACATAATGGAACAAATCACCTGTAGTGCCCTTTTCCAGAGATAACCCCTGCCGTGACTGTGGTTTCCTCCTGACCTGAGTGGGGATGTGAAGACCCATTCAGAGAAGTGGAGTCAAATTATTATTGACTCATCTTTCTGATGCTTAGGGAGATAAACCTGATCTGATAATAGGAATCAAATATTCCTTTAGCCAAGTTATACTGATATATGAAAACTTCCTAATTTATTTACTGAAAGCAGAGCATCATAAACTGAGACATGTTCATTACTGCTAACGGTCCTTTCCTATGCAAGATAATCAGAGCAATATTCTTTAGGAAATTCTCTGTGTAATGGGGGTCAAAGTTGTATGTAGTTAGTTTTGTGTCAGTGTTTTCACTCAATATCGCATAACCTGCATTTTCCATGTCACCAAATATTTTTCAAAAATATTTTTCAATGACTCCATGAAATTTCATTGAATTGGGAATACCATCATTTATTTTTACTTTCCTATTTTTGGATATTTTATTTGTTTCCTTGTTTTAGAAGCATTTTGTGTGTGTGTGTGTGCTGCTATAGCCCTGGAGAAAATACTTGTGTATAAACCTTTGACCTTATTTAAAACTATTTCCTTGAGAATATATGCTTTAAGGATCCATTAACCTCTTAATTGCTCTCCATAACTTTAGTCTATCTCCTGCCTATTGCTGCCAGAAGAATTTTCCTAAAGCATCAATTGCGTCACTCATCCCATGCTCAAGAGCCCTCAGTGGCTTCTTATGGACAGAGGGGGGAAAATCTTCTCAATTCTTTTGCTTGGGGATTAAAATCCTTGACAGTCTTGTTCCTTCCAATTTCTGTAACCCACATACCCTAAGCAACTAGGCTCTTTGGGATGGACCTGTTCTCATCCAGCATCCACTCTGAGGACTTTCACACACTATTTTTTACCTCCCTCTCTTTCTCTCCCTCTCTGTCTCAAACCAAACATAAAACACAACTCCAGTGATGCATGGGTTATGTTGCCTGTCACAAATAAAATATTTTAATGCATCTTTAAACATGTCAGTTCTTTCCCCAAGTTTTCTCCTTCCAGTTAACCGTTTCCTTCTTCCACCCTCAGCTTTTCTGGATATGACAGAGTTCTCTGTGTGTGTAGCTGTTGTAAAAGGTCTGATAGGATTCATACTGAAGTTTATTTATTGGAAAGCATCCTAGGGTAGAATTTATAGAAAGGATAAAGGGAAACTCACTTTTTACTCTGTATACCTCTGTATTGTTTTGAACTTTTTAAGTACTTATTTTTAATTTAAAACAATAAAATTATATATATTTGTTAAAAATTCCTTACAGTGTTGTAAGATATAATGGAGGTAGGGTGTATGAAATTGCTTTCTGGGGTTTTAAAGCTCAGGGAAAATGCTAATTGTGGTTCCATCCATGGCTTTGCTCTGATCCTCCAGAGTGCACTTTGCATTCTACTCCACTAGTTCAGCTCCTACCCATCTTTTATTTTTTCTATCTTATTTTTTATTTTTAGAATTTTCACTGGAGGATATGTTTATTGATTTTAGAAGGAGGGTGATGGAGAGAGAGAGAGAGAGAGAGAGAGAGAGAGAGGGAGAAACATTGATGTGAGAGAAACATCAATCAGTTGCCTCCTCCTGTACATGCCCTGACCAGGGATTGAATCCACAACCTAGGTATGTGCCCTGACTGGAGATTGAACCTGCAACTTTCTGGTGTATGGAGATGATGCTGAGCCACCCGTCAGGGCTCCTACCTATGTTTTAGAGCCCAGCTCAATTTCTTTTTTTAAATTATATTTTATTGATTGTGCTATTATCATTGTCCAGATTTTTCCCCTTTTTCCCTCTCAGGCAATCCTCATACCATTGTTCATGTCCGTGAGTCATGTGTATAAGGTCTTTGGCCCAGTTCAATTTCTATAGCTTAACAGAGCCTGCCTTGATTACTGAAATTCACAGTTGTTTCTACCAACTCATGTGAAATCGACTTCCTTGGTCTAAGTTTCGGGGCAGGTGATGACAGATAAACAAGGTGCATTTAGCAGTAATCTGAATTATGAAAAATGGTTCAGAATAACTCTTTACTCATGTATCTCCTTCTACCATTTTTTTGTACTTTATAAGGATTATTTAGTGTTTGCTTTTTGTGTTTACTGAGGGGCGATGACTGCAGATGCACTGCTATCTGTGTGATCTTGGGAATTGCACGTGTCCTTTGGGATTTTTTTCATCCAAAATATAAAGGGATTGAACTAGGCATATCTTCTTCTTCTTGTTTTTTTTTTTTAAGCCCATGTCTTTTTTTTTAAGATTTTATTTATTGATTTTTAAAGAGGGAAGGGAGGGAGATGGAGAGAGAGAAACATCAATGTGCGGTTGCTGGGGGTCATGGCCTACAACCCAGGTATGTACCCTGACTGGGAATTGAACCTGCGATACTTTGGTTCGCAGCCCATGCCCAATCCACTGAGCTATGCCAGCCAGGGCTAAACTAGGCATATCTTCTAATGTAACCTCTGGTTCAAAAACTTTGTGATTCTGTTAGACGATGTGATTTTTATCGAATAAGTGCCTTAATATGAAATGGTACTTTCTTTTTTTTTTTTAAAAAAAGGTCACTCCAAATCTTTTTATCTAAAGACACTAAACGAGACAACTCAAGATTAGTAATCTATTTGCCGCAGTAAAAAGGGCATTGACTTTGAAATCGAAAAGACCTGGATTTGAATTCTAGCTCCACCATTACTAAATCCTGTTTTCTTAGACAAGTTACTTGACCTAATTAGTCTGTTTCCTTGTTTATAAAATGAGGATAGTCATCTTTCCTTCCCTGGACTCTGTTGTACCTGTGGATGCATTCAAGACAATGCTGGGTACATGAGATGCTCTCAGTATATGTTACAATAGTTTCCTTTCTTTCTTCATAGCAACTTTGATCTGTAGAAAGCATACTTTATTTATTTTTTTAATTAAAAAAATTTAATATAGTTTATTGATTATGCTATTACAGTTGTCCCATTTCCCCTCTTTTCTCCTCCACCTTGTATACCCCTCCCACCCACATTCCCCCCTTTAGTTCATGTCCATGTGTCATAAGTTCTTTAACTTCTCCATTTCCCATACTATTCTTGCCCTCCCCCTGTCTATTTTCTACCTACCATCTATGCTACTTATTCTCTGTGCCTTCCCCCCACCTCCTCCTCCCACTCCCCTATTGCTAACCTCCATGTGATCTCCATTTCTGTGGTTCTGTTCCTGTTCTAGTTGTGTGCTTATTTTGTTTTTATTTTTGTTCTAGGTGTGGTTGCTCATAATTGTGAGTTTGCTGTCATTCTACTGTACATGTTTTTTATCTTCTTTTTCTTAGGTAAGTCCCTTTAACATTTCATATAATAAGGGCTTGGTGATGATGAACTCCTTTAACTTGACCTTATCTGAGAAGCACTTTATCTGCCCTTCCATTCTAAATGAAAGCTTTGCTGGGTAGAGCAATCTTGGATGTAGGTCCTTGCCTTTCATGAGTTGGAATAGTTCTTTCCAGCCCGTAAAAGGCATACTTTAAAAGAAGCAAGTTCTGTTTTATATATTTATACATCTATAAAGGAATTCAGAGAGAGTAGAGTGGGTGATTAAAAACTGAGATGTGACGAGTGTGAATATGTGTGAAACATTTGTGTGATCATTATTCTGACTATATGCTGAAGTGCAGAGCCTTGGTAGGCCTGTATATTATTTACCTTCTTATTGGACTCTAGATCGTGGCTGGTGACAGAAGGGTTATAAAAGTCAAATGCATTTTGATGCCATAGAATGAGTCGATGAAGGTAGTCAGCAGCTGGGAACCCTGTAACAAATACTGTAGTGCCTCAAATGCTTTCTATGAGGCACAGAGACATAGTGCCTAGGGCCCACACTAATTCTAGGGGCCCATGAATTTATTTTAATTTCTTTTAAGATCAGAAGAATAGAGTGAGTGTTTAGGTTGAAGAAAATATCTTAATATATAACATTAATATATACATCTTTATACCAATGCAGTTGGAAATATAGTTTTTAATTTTTTTTAATGGAGGAAGGGGACTATGAAAGTCACAGTGTAGCCCCGGCTGCTTTAATGAAGTTGAACCCTCCCAGGAAACATAGCTCCTGTGCAGGCAGGCTGAGGAGTGTCTGTGCTAATTTCACCCTTTCCTGAGGTGCATCAGGAAGGCGGCTCACTGGTGTGGTCACAGGCCCACCCCACTGTATGGTCTCTCTGTTTTTATCCCTGGCTCCAGGAGAAGGTAGGAGATAAGCCAAACATGGCAACAAAACAATAAAAATATGTTTATAACAAGCCTAGTAGTGAGACTAGAATTGTGAGAGCAGAGACTTCCCTCTTATCATAGATTTATATGAATTTTTTAAAAATATATTTTATTGATTATGCAGAGTTGTCCCATTTTCCCCTTTCATTCCCTTCCACCCTGTACACCCTCTCCTACCCACATTCCTCGCCTTTAGTTCATGTCCATGTGTCATAAGCTCTTTAACTTCTCCATTTCCCATACTATTCTTGCCCTCTCCCTGTCTATTTTCTACCTACCATCTATGCTACTTAATCTCTGTGCCTCCCCCCCCCCACTCCCCTGTTGCTAACCCTCCATGTGATCTTCCTTTCTGTGGTTCTGTTCCTGTTCTAGTTGTGTGCTTATTTTGTTTTTATTTTTGTTCTAGGTGTGGTTGCTCATAATTGTGAGTTTGCTGTCATTCTCCTGTACATGTTTTTTATCTTCTTTTTCTTAGGTAAGTCCCTTTAACATTTCATATAATAAGGGCTTGGTGATGATGAACTCCTTTAACTTGACCTTATCTGAGAAGCACTTTATCTGCCCTTCCATTCTAAATGAAAGCTTTGCTGGATAGAGCAATCTTGGATGTAGGTCCTTGCCTTTCATGAGTTGGAATACTTCTTTCCAGCCCCTTCTTGCCTGCAAGGTCTCTTTTGAGAAATCAGCCGACTGTCTGATGGGAACTCCTTTGCAGGTGACTGTCTCCTTATCTCTTGCTGCTTCTAGGATTCTCTCCTTCATTTTTACCTTGGCTAACATAATTATGATGTGCCTTAGTGTGTTCCTCCTTGGGTCCAACTTCTTTGGGACTCTTTGAGCTTCTTGAACTTCCTGGACATCTACTTCCTTTGCCAGAATGGGGAAGTTCTCCTTTATTATTTGTTCAAATAACTTTTCCACTTGTTGCTCTTCCTCTTCCCCTTATGGTATCCCTATAATTCGGATGTTGGAATGTTTAAAGATGTCCTGGAGGTTCTAAGCCTCTCCTCATTTTTTTGAATTCTTGTTTCTTCATTCTTTTCTGTTTGATTGTTTCTTTTTTCCTTCTGGTCCACTGCATTGATTTGAGTCCCAGTTTTCTCCCCACCATTGTTGGTTCCCTGTGCATTTTCCTTTATTTCACTTAGCATAGCCTTCATTTTTTTAATCTAATTTGTGACCAAATTCAACCAATTCTGTGAGCATCCGGATCACCAGTGCTTTGAACTGTGCATCTGATAGTTTGACTATGTCTTGGTTGCTTAGTTGTATTTGTTCCGGAGCTTTGATCTGTTCTTCTGTTTGGGCCTTTTTTTTTTTTTTTTTTTGTCTTGTCATGCCTGTTACCTATGAGGGGCAGAGCCTTAGGTGTTCACCAGGGCAGGTCAACCCAGTTGCTATTTTCTGATGCTGTATGTGGGGCAGAGGTCTGAGAGGGAACAAGTGGCACTTGCTCCACTCTCTGCTGGATTTCAGTGCCTTTTGCAGCTTCCCCCAAGCAAACTGGGCCCTTCTGGTGCTGATTCCCAGTTAAATGGGTTTGTGTAGGCTCTAAGGACCCTGTGGGTTGCTCCAATGAACTCTCCTGTGAGGCTGGGAGTCTCTCCAGGCACCTCAGTCCCCACAGGTGTTTTCAATTGGTGTTTTGAGGCTTTGTTTTCCCATGCTGGGACCCTGGGTTGCACGGTGTGTCTTGCTCCCCAGTTTTGCGTGGTCTATCTGCTCACATGAATATGGAACTGCCCGGTCAGCCAGCCACATTGTGTGCTGTGCCCCGCTCTACAATCACTGCCTCGCTGGGTCTGCTCGTTGCCACCCTGAGCCCAGGGTCTGCCCACTGCCATCTTGCACACCTGGGATTTGTCAGCTGCTGCCCTGCGTGCCTGGTGCCATGGCTTTTTTTGCCTGACCCCTGAATGTGTCTATTTTAACTCCTTGGTTATCGGACTTCCATACAGTTCAATTTTCTGTCAGTTCTGGTTATTATTTTCTTTCTAAATTGTTGTTGTGTGAGGAGGCACAGTGTATCTACCTGCGCCTCCATCTTGGCCAGAAGTCCTATATAAATTTAATATATAAACACCATGAATATTAATGAACTTGTGAAAGATGGTTTTAGAAAAAATTATTCAACAACAGCTGAAGAAATTGGAAATGTAATTTTGGCTGAATATCAGAAAATAGGAACTGATTAAAACTAGGATATATAGAGATAACTTTCTGAAATGTGGAGCAGCAGGTAGTGTGAGAAGGAAGCTGCTTGACATAATGTCTCCGATGAGAGGATTCCCACCTAATATAGAACATTTGGTCACTAAATTCACTTTGAAAAAACATTGAAGCATTAAAGGGTGGAGTAAGGTGGAGATAGGCCACTGTAATTCAAGGCCATAACTGTTCCTGAGGGCTTGACTGTGGGAGTCTGCCTGAATATAAAAGATACCCCTTACTCAGAGGGGATTAAGTTGGTTGGAAAGAAAAGGTGGAAATTCTTTTCTCCCACTATGTAAGAGCATTGAGGAGTATTGTGGGTTTCCATTTTGTCCCCTTCTAAATTCAGATGTTAAAGTCTTAACCCCAGTACCTCAGAATGTGACATTATTTGGAGACAGCATCCACAGAGGTAATCAAGTTAAAACAAGACTGTTAGGATGGATGCTGATCCAATGTGCATTGTCTTTATCAAAAGGGGAAATTTGGACAAAGGGACACACACAGAGGGAAGATAATGTGAAGAGACATAAGAAGATGATGGCCATATGCAAATCAAGAGAGGGGCCTGGGCCCTGGCAAGAGTGGCTCAGTGGATTGAGTGCTGGCCTGAGAACCAAAGTGTTGCCGGTTTGATTCCCAGTTAGGACATGTGACTGGGTTGTGGGTCAGGTCCCCAACCAGGGTGCATGAGAGGCAACCACACAGTGATGTTTCTCTCTCTATCTTCCCCTCTCTTAAATACATACATACATACATACGTACATACATACATAAATAAATAAATAAATAAAATCCTTAAAGAAAAAAAAAGAGAGAGAGGCCTGGGACAGTTCCTTCCCTCACAGACCTCAGAAGGAAACAACCCTGACAGTACTTTGATTTTGGATTTCCAGCTTCCAGATAAAGACATAGATTTCTGTTGTTTATGACACTCAGTCTGTGTGCGGTACTTTATTACTGCAACCCCAGCAAACTAATACAGGGACTAAGGCATCTTTGTATGAACTATAATTATAATAAGATAAGGTCCCTCCAGTATTATTTTGGAGGGCCTAAGCAGACTCTTTTTTTCTCCTTGTAGGTAGAGAATGATCAAATGTAAATAATAGTTTTTTAAATTTGTTTTTAAGAATTTTTGACAAACTGAAAATGAAAGTGGTACAAGGACTTGGAGTTAACAATGTAAGCACCTTGAACTTCTAATTCATGGCAAGTAAGACTTGGTATATAGTAGAATTAAATTGTCTTCTCTGACATTCAAATAAATGACTCCTCTAACATCAGACATTATTGGCCAAAATGAATTTCTTGCTTAATCCAAATATTTGATGACAATAGTGATGATGGTAGAGTCAGCTGTCCTTTAAGACATTTGGTCAGTAATTGGGGGCAGAAAGAAATTAGACTGAGCTGAAGTGTTTTAATCACAATTATGTATATGTCCAATGATACTGGTTCAGATTGCATCAGATGCAGAGTTGTTTTGGCCCACATAATCCAGTAAAAAATTTGATAGCAAAATTATAAAAAACTTTTGTTTTTCTTTCAGGCAGATGAATTTAAAACATTTTGTGTAAGATAGACTTAAAATATTATAGCCATAGTTGCAGTATTGCTCATAATATTTGCATAATATATTTATTTCCATACTAATGAAGGGAGTAATTTGCTCTTCCTAGATTTCTTCCTCTCTCTCCCACAGCATTTCAACTCAATGCTCACAACCATTCTGTGGAGGAAGTCAGAGTCATCTCCAACCACCTGTCTGATGGGGGGCCACCTATGGAGCACACTTGATTTCTCCATGTTTCCTTAGAAGGTCTCATTTAATATATATTTAATTCTGCTAGTTTAAAGGGGATGTAGCAACTAAAAGTTCTCCAGAACATCAACTGTTTTTTCTTTAGTATTTATTGTTTTGTAATACTATCAATAAAAATTCATAGGTGAAAATTCCTTAAAAAAATCATAAAACTCTTACATATGTCTTCTTTAAAGGAAACCTGTGATCGGAAGGTATTTTTTTCTTAGTTGTGATTTTAAATACAGGCAGGATGTAGTTAATTATGATTTTGAGTTATATTTGACTAGGAAACAGTACACAATATGTCTCAGTGCACATGATCTGTGTATCAGACACTGTTCAAAGCCACCTCAGGTTCGCCGGCCTTTACCTATTTCTCTGGAACTCCAGACTCCTCCTTTTACTCCAGTTGCTGGATGGCAACTGACTTGGTGTGACCCCAGGGTATAACAGATTGGAGGAAGCTTGTAGGTAATTTCTGTCTTCCAGCCCCTGCTGAACTATTCCAAGAGAAAGCTTTCTGTGTAGCTTACCCCAGGAGACTGTGTCTCACTGCCCTGGGATTACTTCCCCCAAGTTTAGAGTTTGAACCTTGCCCCCGACTCAATTTTCAAGGGAACTTATTTCAGGACAATCAACATTCCATAAATGTTTGGTAAATTGAAATGAATATGGGCTAAATGAGGGTTTCTGTTTAATCATTCTCATCTTTCTGTGCTTTGTAAGCTCTTGATCTGCACCTCCCAATCCATTCTCTTGTGGGTACCTCTGGATGGTAGGTAAGGTGCTGAGAAAGAAACAGCCAGCAAATTAAAGTCAATTTAATTGATAGCAAGTGGTCGACCAGACGACTGAGAGAGAAATTACATTTCTAAAAGCTGATATAATAAGGAAAGAGCAGGAGTGACTGATTCCAGCTAAGAAGAGAGCAGTCCCGATTGTGGGCCCAAAGCCCGTTTTTTCCTCAGAGACACAGCTTACTTCTAGGTAAGTAATAGCCACCTCATCTAACCTTTCCTGTTAGAAAAAGTCCTACATAAATTCTGGCCTTGAGAAGAAAACTGAAGTATTTCTCTAATTTCTATCCAATTGCAGTGACTTTATAATGTGTACATGAGACTTGAAAGACTAAAAATGTGAGACTGTTCTGTTAAAGGGACAATAGAAAAGAAAATTTAATTTTTTTTTGCCACTTTTGGCTTTAGTAAATGGCAATTGTTAGGAATTTCCATAGAAACTAAAGGAAAATTGTTGAAGACATTCAGGATGTTAAAAAAATGATCTACAGCATCTGTCATATATTTTAGTGCATGTTGGTATCTAGGGCCAAGACCTTTGTGCTCTTGGAAAGAAATGCAGGCATTATTATTACTTTTATTGCCATCACTGTTATTAATAATAAAGAAGATTGTTACAGAAATGAAAGTAAAGAGGCACCGGCAAAGCTGACCTGTACAAAACCTTTGTAATTTAATGAAAAAAGGCAAGAAGAGACAATGTTTAGAGTGTTATTGTACCTATTTTTTTGTGTTTATGGAATTGGGGTCAAGTAACTGTATTTGCAGGTAACATTTCTTAAGGACCATGTAGTCATATTCATATTAAATGAGGGAAATTGTAATTTTGTATAATTTGGCAACTAAAAAGTATGAAAAGGAAAGCCCTGGTAGGGCTAACTTTAAAAAATCCTGAAATGTCTGCTTTTATCGAGATGTGTGTGGGGGAGATTTATTAAAAATCAAATGATCGGACTATGACTCATCTTCAGGGATTTTACTGGAACTGACTACTTGGATCTTACCATCACTGAAGGTAATGCTTGATCTTTTCACTGACCATAAAGATGTTGAAAAACAGTGACATAAACTACACTCGATAGAGTCCACTGAGGCCAACTGCAGCAGCAAATGTATTTACGTGTTTAGTCCAGCAAAGACGTGATGTGCATCTTGCTTTGACTTCTGCTACAGGGCAGAAATGAAGAAACATTTATCCTGGCTAACATAAAGTCATTACAAATGAGGCTAGAGAGCAGCGGGGCAGAAAAAGCCAGCAGTCCATATCACTGGGAAAACTAAGGGAAGTTGTGGTTCTTCGTGCTGGCAGGCCAGAATGGAATCCTGGACTGACACAGCTGATCTGGGCAGGGACTGTGCTCCCAAGTTGCATCAGTGTGTTTAGCTCTAAGTGACATGTGGGACAGAGGGGTGTAAGCAGTAGACAAGATTGACAGGTTTCACATTCAGGAAAAGGAGAAAGAATTGGAAATAAAGTATAAAGGCAGACCATCCAACCTAGACTCCTCTCCACAAAAGAAGTCCCCTTCATTGTGTCCTGGAATAAAGTGCAGTCAGTGGTATAACCTGGTGGGACTCTGATGACTGTCAGTGGGTTGGCTGCATCAGAATCTCCCAGGGAGCTTTAGGAATACACCTCCCAGAGGTTCAGATTCAGTAGGTCTGAAACAGGGCTTAGGATTCTGTATTTCAAAAAAATCTCTCCAGGTGTTTCTTATAGGCAGTCATGTTTGGGAACCTTTTGATTTGAACTCTATGTAAGCACCAGCAGTAACACTGAGCTCATTACTATTCTGTTCTTGGTTTGCTGATGTGGTTATAAGTTGCTATCTTGTCTCAAGCCAAACTCTGCATTTTAAAGACATCCAGCTATATTTTGATTCTCTCTTGGACTTCTGGAGTAATTTAAAAGTCTTAGGTCAAGTTGGAGAATTTGAATTTGTACCTAATCCTCATAGTTTTGTAATTGTGTCCAGCAGCAAGGTAGTCTGGGAGAAGAAAATGTGCGTGGTGAGGTGATTCAGTTTTGGGGATTGAAATGGTGGATGATCAATGAACTAAAGGAGGTTAGAATGCCAGAGAGGGTAACATTTAAACCCGTGTCCATTGTCCAGGAGACCATTGAGGCCTTCAGAGTAGGTGTGGACTGGTGCATGGGGAGCTGCTAACTGACTAAGAGGTTAAAGGGTGGGTTAGGCTGAGAGAGGACACTCAGAATGGGCTGTGTCTGTCTTTAGCTGGTCTTCCACTGATTTCCCAGGCCCAGGTGCAGTAGGTTCTTAATAGACTTTTTTTTTCTTTTTTGGACAGACTTCTTATGGTAAAGGGCATATTGAGTAGATAAATGGGGATGAGAGAAGAAAGGGAGCAGATTGTATCAGAAAAGGAGAATTGAACCTTAGAGGTGACGAGAAAATCCAAGTTATAGCTAATGCGTGGCAGAGTTGAAAGTGAGAGCTGTTGAGAAATTTTATGGTCATCAATACAGATGATTCTGTGATTGAGAACAATGGCCAGAGATTGGGGAGAGGAGCTGTGACTCAGATGCTGAAGTGTTTGAATGATGAGTTTGGAGGTGACATGGACGTGAGATAGAAATGGAAAAGAGGATACAGAGAACATGGAGTGAAAGCTCTGTCTTGTGGGTGAGTTTGGCCAAGTCCCACATCCACTCTGGACTTCCATGTCCTTTTGAGCTATTGACATCCTCTCCATCTCCCACAGAGAGTTGTTGGAAGCTCATATAAGATACAGTGATCATGTATGTAAAAGACACTTTGAAAAGGTAGACAATCTCTAAGGGCTGTCCTAGTTTTGAGATCATGCAACTGAACTATTCCAGTTACTACAACATATCATAGTTAAGAGGTGTCATAAAATGTATTACAGTAAAGCTATAATTTCACTTGAAAGAAAAATGTCTAAAGCCAGTACACTAGCACAGACAGCCAAGCAACCATTGAGCTAGGTAAGTGACCTTTATTTCTGGAATTAATAGGTCAAGTTTGGGGAAAATGATTTTAATATTTCTTTTTCTTTCATATAATACATATCGGCACCTTTTGAAATATCCAGAAACTCATGTGTTGAACATGAATCTGGGGGTACTGTTGCTGAAAATGTATCTTCCATAACTTGATCTTCTGTAATGCCAATTACTCAGGCAAGAACAGGGTGCCACTGAGTGGTCCTGTGAGTTTGGTATTTCATTTTCAAGCTTGTTAGAATTAGTTATAATTCTGTAACTCTAAGTTCTAGAGACTGGATATTTTTCTTTAATATTTCTTTACATATTTCTTGAATTGTGGCTCCTTTCTGCCTTTAGAATATTTAAAATTCAACACCCATTCTCGGAGGAAGAAGCAGTTACAAAGATTAGTTTAAGCATTTCTTACATTGGCTTTACTTTCCGTGTTGTTGCTTCTGTCGTGGAGCACAATCTCAAATTTCACATGATAGATTCAGGTCTATAGTTTCTATGAATTGGTCATTGTCCTTCATTTCTCAGAGTGTGCAAGCTAGTCCTTTAGGTGGTTGAAAAGCTTACTTAAAACATATACTTTTGGTAAAGGAAGGAGATATTCCCTGATTCATAGTGTTCTTCCTTGAAGTATAATGAAAGAAACCGAAAGTCCATTTCTAAGAGCCCAGTCCTTGACAGAAGCAATACTTAAGGCATAAAAAATCACAAATACCCTTGTTTCTTCATTTTGAACCCTCCTGAACAGTGTTGGTTCTAAGAAATTGGAGGCCAGAGGTGAAGAGAGGAAAAACATTCTTCTGAGAAAGATGTGCTCAAAATCCAATATATGGAAGGATTTTTAGCAATTTACAACTAACTCGTGTCTGTCCATACCATGTACATCTATTCCTCTCAACAAAATAAGATACAGAGCAATTGGCTGCAAGTTATTCCAAACCCTCTTGCTAAAGAAATAACAAACATAGAAAACTCAGGGGAATCCTGGACCTAACAGAAGAACCTATTTGGGAGCTAGGCATCCCAGAATAGATCCGAATAACAAGGTTATCAAGTTGTTCTCTGTGCTTTGAGTTACAGAGTTTGAAAGTGAAAAGATATTAATGGTAGCTTGCAGAAAAGGAGATTAAACAATAGTTTTGGAAGACTAGAATGGGAATCATGTGTGCTACTTTGGCATTTTTTTCCTGGGCCTACATTACTGTAATGTGACTATGGCATTTCCTTGCTCTGTTTTGCTCAAAGTTTTGCATACTATATCTTACGGGTTGAATTGTGTCTTCCTGAAATGATCTGTTCATACCCTGGCCAGTGTGGCTCTGTTGGTAGGAGCATCATTCTGTAACCAAATGGTTGTGGGTTTGATTTCTGGTAAGGGCACATACCTAGGTTGTGGATTCCATCTCCGGCCCTGGCACTTACGATCCATGGTCAATGTGTGTGTGTGATCCCCAGTACGGGTGTGTATGGGAGGAGATCGGTAGATGCTTCTCTCTTGCATAGATGTGCCCCTCTCCCTCCCTCTCTCTCTAAAACCAATGAAGAAAATGTCCTTGGGTGGGGATTACAAACAAAAAAAATTTGTGCAGGTCCTAACCCCCTCAGAACATGATCTTATTTGGAAATACTGTCTTTGCAGGGGTGCTTGAGGTCATTAGGGAGGCCCTAATCCAATATGACGAAAGTCCTTATATAAAAGAAATTTGCACACAGTTGTAGAGATCCATGGAGGAAAGATGATGTAAATACACACGGAGAGAAGACAGCCGTGTGAAGATGGAGGCAGAGGTTGGAGTTATGCGGCCGCAAACACCTGAGGCCAACAGAAACTAGGAGAGAGCTGTGGGACAGATTTCCCCTCATAGCTCTCCACAAGGATCATTTCTGATTTTGGATGTCTAGCCTGCAGGACTCTGAGACAATAAGTATCATTAAAGCCACCCAGTTTATGGTGCTTTGTTGTGACAGCCCAAGATGTTAATATACTGTACTGAGCTCAGGAACTTCCTGTGTTTCCTCCAGTCCTTTGCTGCCTATTGAGAAGTAAAATTTCAGATCCTCTAAAATGCCCTTAACTTTATCTTCTACCCAGTTTTCTCTGCACAGCTGTAGATGAATGGCAGGTAAATACAGTCCCTGTTGGGAAGATTCTCACTTGTTCAGAAAGGTTGAACTGTGTGACATGAATTGCATGTGAATTGTGATGCAGATTACTTCCTGTCAGGACCAGTAAAACCTTAGACCTTACGCATCTCCCAGATGAAGGAATATTGACTGATCTTAACTATGGAGAGGGTGTTGTGATAACAGCTCCCTCCAAAGAAGATTCAAACAGGGAATAGGTAACATGAAGTCACATTCGCTGCTCCAAGATAAAATACTAGCTGGGGCATTGACTAATCAAGATTGTCTTGTCCCTTGTGTTCTTGTGTTGGGAAATAACTTAGTTCAGTATCTTTAAGATTTATTCACCTCGTATTTATTTGCACTGATCACATTCATTGAACTGTGGACTGGGGCCAAGAACTATATATTGAAGCCAAGCTGGTGAGAGGCAGACTGTGTCTCAGTCCTTGGAGTGAATCCAGCCACCTTAATAAATATTGAAGTGTTTCTTTATGATGCTCTAGAGACATTTTCATCATGCAGTATTTTTTTGTGATCTGCTGAGCTTCACTTTTACATCCTAATGCTTTTCTAGGACAAGTAGATTCTCTTAGTACAAATTACTTCATAGCTGGTATAAATGACTGGCAGAAAATACCCATAGGAATAATCAAGAAATATAAATAAAATATACCTGGTGAAAAGATAAATATTTGGATTTAATGCTTATGTATGTGTGCCCATACTCATATCCATACTCATATTTTTATTTAAGTCCAGTTTGTATTCTAGAGAGGAAGGATTGGAGCTTTAAAATCTATTTGCATGTTCATGAGTACCTCCCTTTGTCATTTTAGTCCTCCATCTGTTAGATGTTGTTAACCCCTATTGCTAGTGCTAGCAGTGCTGCTCCTACTACTATAGTTACCATTTAGTGTGTATTTACTGAGTACCAGGCAGTGAGATAATTGCTTTGTCTATGCAGTCCCCTTTAATCCCTTCAATAACCCTATGAAGTATATATCTTAGTATCCATTTTCCAGACTAGGAAACAAAGGCTTAGAGATACTAAGTAGCTTGGACAAGATCACATAGTAATTGGTGGAGCAGGGATTAGAGATCCAAATCTTTCTGACCCTAATGCTTGTATTCTTACCCACTTTGCAGTTCGGTCTCAAGTGTACTGTTGGGAGCACAAAACATTGTATTAGGGCAGGTAAAGACCCACTACAAGAGCTCAGTTTTTGGGCAGAGATTAGTGTAGAACTGATGTAGAAGGGAACAGCAGGAGTGCCTCAGAGACAGAACAGTGCAAAAGCAGTGCCAGTGGAGAAAGAATCCATTCCTGGAATGAAACAATCAGGAACAGCACCTTTAAATAAGAGGAATGAAGATTCAGCTCCATAGGGTGTATACCTTATGCAGCCATAGATGTAGACTGAGAACCTCATGCCGTGAGGTCCCCGATTCAGGAAGTCACCTCCCACATGACACTGTAGGGGAGAGGAACATGCAGAGTGAGCAGATCAGACAGAAGATGCAAACTTGGGTGACATGAGAAGAAGAGGAAATGGGTGGGATGGGAATAGCCCACTATCTTGGCCACCTTTGGTTTAGAAAAGAAATTGTGTTACTATAAGAAACCTGTTTGTAACTCTTTTAAAAGACATGGCTATGTATCCTTTGATACTCTTCTCACAGAAACTAGTCTCACAGACTAGTGTAAATTTCTAATGGCTTTTTTCAGAGATCTAGAACAAATATTCCAAAAATGTATATGGAACAGAAAGGTAGGGATCTGTATCTCTTCTTCAATCTGGGAAGGCTGGTGACTGCCTTGGCCAAAAGAGTATGATGGGAGTGATGCGTTGTCACTTCTGAGACTAGCTCACAAAAGGCCATGCAGTTTCTATCCACCTCATCGCTTTTATCCTGAGGCTGTCATCCCGGTAGGGTCACATACAGGTACTCTGGCTCAGAGTCCCAGCTGAGTCCAGTGTTACAGACATTTGCTTTCTTCTTCAAGGTGTCAGACATGTGATTGAGGCCATCTGCCAGCTGAATACAGCAGAGTGATCAGCATGGACACCATTTGGAAGATAAATCACTCAGCTGAGCCCAACCCAAATTCCTGGTCAATACAATCATGAGATACAATAAAATGGTTGTTGTTTTAAACCACTGGATTTCAGAATAATTGTTATGTAGCACTAGATAAGTGGAACCCCTAAGTATGGACTTCACCGACCTGGTGGAATAATTGCACGTGGAACTTTGGGGTGAACAACAGGGGTCTCCATCATCAGTGAGGGTACGAGAGATCAGAATGTATTAATATGAACTTTTATTGAATGGCATTGGTTATATGAGAAAGTGGTCTGCTTGGAAAAGAAGTGGGTTGGCAAAGTGGGTCTAACCCCAAGAATGGGGCTAGATCTTTGTGGTTTGGACTCTAGCTTTAGTTTCTTTACTGATGCACTGTCAGAACTTGGGCAAATCTTGCAACCTTGTTAGCAATACCTGCTGTACTTGCTGCCTAGGGAAGGAAATGTGGCCTTGAGAAAAACAGCTAGTATGTGTGAAGCAGGGTAAAGAGTGGGGAGTATTACAAAAATGTATTACTTCTCAGTTCATTCATAGAACTGCATTTATATTGCTGCTTAGCACTTATGACATTGTATTCCCCACTTCTTGTACCGAGAATACTACAAAGCTCATAGTAGTTGCTTAATAAATATTCATTGAAATAGTTTTTCAGAGTTACCACTAGATAAGAAAGACTGGAGAAAATTTAGTTAGAGACTAGTGTAAATTTCTAATGGCATATTTCACAGATCTAGAACAAATATTCCAAAAATGTATACGGAACCAAAAAAGACCCCAAATAGCCTTAGCAATCTTGAGAAAGAAGAACAAAGTTAGAAGGATTACAGTATCTAATGTTAAACTATACTACAAGGTCACAGTAATCAAAACAGCTGCTACTGGAATAAGAACAGACACATAGATCAATGGAACAGGATAGAGAGCCCACAAATAAACCCATGTATTTATGGTCAGTTAATATTTGACAAAAGAATCAAAAGCATGTAGTAAAGACACAATTTTCTATAATTGGTGTTGGGAGAACTGGATAGGTACCTGAAAAAAAAATGAAACTAGACCACTAACTTACACGATACACCAGAATAAACTCAAAATGGATAAAAGACTTAAATATGTCTTGATATCATAAAATTCCTAGAGGAAAATAGGCAGTAAAATCTCAGATCTCTCATGTAGCAATACTTTTACCAATATATCTGCTAGGGTGAGGGAAATAAAGGAAAAAATAAACAAATGAGACTCCATCAAATTAAAAGGCTTCTGCAAAGCTAAAGAAACCATCAGAATGAAAAGGGAACCAGCTGTATGAGAGAACGAATTTTCCAATGATACATCAGACAAGCATTTAATCTCCAAAATACATAAAAAACTTATACGACTCAACACCAGGAAGACAAATAATCCAATTAAAAAATGGGTAAAGGACCTGAACAGACACTTCTCTAAGGAGGACATACAGAGGGCCCACAGGCATATGAAAAGATGCTCAACATCACCAGCCATCAGAGAGATGCAAATTGAAACCAAATGAGATATCACCTCACATCTGCCAGAATGGCTATCACTAATAAATCAACAAACAAGTGTTGCTGAGGCTGTAGAGAAAAGGGAGCCCTAGTGCACTGTTGGTGGGAATGCAGAGTGGTGCAGCCACTGTGGAAAACAGTATGGAATTGCCTCAAAAAAAACTAAAAATGGAATTGCCTTATGATCCAGTGATTCCATTGCTGGGAATATACCCAAAGAACCCTGAAATACTAGTTCAGGAGAATTCATGCACCCCCATGTTCATAGCACTGCTATTTACAATAGCCAAGATTTGGAAAGAGCGTAAGTGTCCATCAGTAGATGAATGGATCAAAAAGCTGTGGTACACAATGGAATACTTACACAGTAGAAAGAAAGAAGGAAGTCCTGCTTTTTGCAACAGCATGGATGGAACTGGAGACTATTATGCTAAGTGAAGTAAGCCAGTCAGTGAAAGCCAAATGCCATATGATCTCACTTACATAAGGAATCTAATAAACAGAAGAAATTAATGAGCAAAATGGAACCAGAGGCATAGAGTCGTGGAACAGACTGACAGCTATAAGAGGGGAGCAGGGAGGCAAGGACTGATTGAAAGAAAATGAAGGGATTAGTCAAACAACATGTATGAAGGACCCATGGACATGGACAACAGTGAGGGGACTGACTGTGGAAGTGGGGGCCAGGCTGGATAGAGGGGGTGAGGGGGAGAAAAGTGGGACAACTGTGATGCTATAAACAATAAAACATAAAAAAAAGACTGGAGAAAATTTAGTTAGAGACTAGTGTAGATTTTAAAATAATTTTTGTAGTGTAGAAAGTATTAGAAATAATCCATTCCATCCATCTTAATTTTCTAATGCACTCAATAGACTACCATGTATTTGTACTTGACAAATATTAGTAAAAAGCCAGATGAGGTCTGTCATCCAATGGTTGCAGTGGGTATAATACTTACCAGTTCTGCCTTAAAATAGCAAATGCACATTAAGAGAGAAGAATAAAGAGATAAGGATGTGCATTATTTTATTTTATTTATTTTTTAAAAGATTATTTATTTATTTATTTTTAGAGAGAGAGGAAGGGAGGGAGAAAGAGATGGAGAGAAATATCAGTGTGTGGTTGCTTCTCCCATGGCCCCTACTGGGGATCTGGCCCACAACCCAGGCATGTGCCCCGACTGGGAGTCAAATCAGCAACCCTTTGGTTCACAGCGTGTGCTCAATCCACTGAGCTACACCAGCCAGGACTGTGCATTATTTTATGTCTAATGAATGTAGCACTGTCCAGGAAGTTTATGGCCTGGGAAACCTACCTGCTAGAAACATTGCATGTTCTCCCCTGACAGGAAAATGCCTTGGATGCTCTGAAGAGTTAAAGAGGAAGTTCATGGGCCAGTTCTACCTTAATTCGGACACCCAATCACCATGAGCCTCTGCTGTGCCATACCTTCTCTGACTGCTCTGAGTGCAGACATGCCAAAGACACAGTCCCTTCCATGTGGGAGTTTACATTCTACTGGGAGGACACTGCCTTCAAGTTGCTTGCAAATTTAGGCTGCAAAGCAGTGTTCTGGTGCTCTCCTTCCTCTGCCCAATAATTTCTTCCTTCCAAGATTTTAGAAATCTACTAACAACCGAAATCTATTATAAAACTGTACAGATGGGGAGATCCCTTCACATTCTGTTTTCTGTCATCTTTTTTGGCCCTCAAGTTTCTCCTCTGTGAGGTAGGAATAGTAGTTTTGTTTGTTTGTTTATTTGTTTTTTTTACTGTGTTGAGAGCAATTTAAAAAATAATGTACATCTAGAACATTGCCTGTAATGGCAGCCAGACAAAAACTATTTTTTCCACAGTCTCCCTTTTTCCTTCTAAGAGATAGAAGGGCTCTGTTTGTCTACATGTCTGTGATTTATGTGGCCCTCACAAGGACTACAGATATATTTCTACAGTTTGGTCCAATTCCTTACCTTTTAGGGGCATTGGGGTGGTGGATGAGAACAGTCACTTGTATGGCAAGGTTTGAGGGGTATCTGAAGACTCCTTATGTCTAAATAGATCTACCTCTGATGATCCCTGACATTCCATTAGAAATCTTTTTTTTTTTTTTTTTGTAGAAATTTGGTCTTTAGATTCCCTCTTAAAATGCAAAATTTCTCTATACCAGAAGGAGGCAGTATGGTGTAGTTGAAATGGGACTGAGCTTTAAGGCATGCAGACCTGAATTTAAATACCTTATCTTCCACTTTGTTGCTTTGGGCAAGTTATTTAACCTCTCTAGACTTCAGTTGTTTTACGAATAAAATGTCTTGGATGGTTGTTTAAAGGTAAACAAATAATGTCTTGTAGACAAAGTGGTAGACAGTCAGTGATGGGTGGTTCTTATTCCTGAGCCATCATGTCAGCTAACCAAAGCTACCATGGCACAGGGTAGATGCTTTGGGAAGGAAGAGCCAACCAGAAGGGTAAAGAGGGGACAAAAAAGGAAGGTGCACAGGCCTTCAAAATGTTGCCTGAGCCACAGTTTGTCTAGAACAGGGGATCTATGAACTTAGATGAGAAAAACAACTTGTCTTTGTTTTCACTACACTCTAAGTGAAGTATAACATTTCCTTTTATTATGTATAAAAGCAACACACTCCAGTAATACCAGCAGTATCTGTGAATTTGTCACCAAATTGTACATATTTTAATAACATATTACAGTGGTTGCAGATATGTCAAAATATCATTTATACTAATCAGTACTTTAAGATTATGATAGATCTTAACTCCTGCTGTCAGTGCTTACTGTTTAATATGCTAATAAAAAGCACATGTAACGCTATGCCACAAAATCACTTTAAAATATTTTATGACAGTATTTTAAGATAATTACTTCCTTTCCCATCCTACTCATTTGCTTTATGAATTCTGAGAAGGGGTTCATACCAATCCCATTTCCAAAAGAATTGAAGTCCAGAATCAGGAGTGATACCTGCAGTGCCATGTTTGTTGCAGTGCTATACACAGTAGCCAAGATCTGGAAGCAAATTCAGTGTGCATCGATAGATGAATGGTTAAAGAAAACGTGAGAGATGTGTGTGTGTGCATATGAGGCATATATGCACACATACAATGGAATAATATTCAGCCTTAAAATCTAAGGGAATTCTGCTATTTGTGGCAACACGGATGGACCCAGAGAGCATTATGTTAAGTGAAATAAGCCAGACACAGAAAAACAAATACTACCTGACTGCACTTACATGAGGAATCTAAAATAGACTCATAGAAGCAGATAGTAGAATGGTGTTTCCAGGAGCTGGGAGTGGGGGGAAATGGGGTTAGTTGGTCAAAGGGTACAAAGTTTCATTTATGCAAAGTGAAAAAGTTCTTGAGATCTATAACGAAAGTGTGTAAAGTTAATGATTCCGAATAGTATACTTAAAAGTTTGCCAAGAGGATTGATCTTATGTTAGATGTTCCAGTCATACACACGCACAAGAAGAGAGTGAGAGGAAATTTTGTTGGTGATGGGTATGTTTATGCCATTGAATATGGTAATAGTTTCACAGGTGTATCTATATATTATCTCCAGACTCATCAACTTGTATACAGTAAATATGCACATTCTTTTGTATGTCAGTCATAACTCCATAAAGAAGTTTTAAAAAAAGGAAGAAATCCTGTCATATGCAACAACATGGAAGAACCTGGAGGACAAAATGCTCCATGAAACAAACCAGTCATGGGACAAATACTGCGTGATTGCACTTACATGAAAGTTCTAAAACAGGCACTCACGGAAGAGAAAAAATGGTGGTTACAACTCTAAGTTGCTCAATGGATGTAAAGTTTCAATTAAGCAAGATGAATAAGCTCTAGAGATCTGTAAAACATAATGTCTATAAAATACTGTATTTTATACTTAAGAATTTGATCTGTACATGAGTACGTATCTCATGTTAAGTGTTCTTACCCCAATTTAAAAAAAAGTGGGCCCTGGCTGGTGTGGCTCAGTGGATTGAGTGCCAGCCTGTGAATCAAAGGGTGCTGGTTTGATTCCCCATCAGTGCACATGCCTGGGTTGCTGGTCAGGTCCCAGTAGGGGGCACCTGAGAGGCAACTGCACATTGATGTTTCTCTCTTTTCTCCCTCCCTTCCTCTCTCTCTAAAAATAAATAAAATATTTTTTAAAAATTGGTACAGCCACTTTGGGGGGTGGGGGGAAGAACCAGGGTCCATAGGCTTCACAGAGGGCCGAAGGGGGCCATGGTACAAAAAAATTTAAAAAAAAATTTCTAAAGCAAGAGCCAGGTGGGCAGTAATGCTAATCAGAGACGCTGAGGAATTTATCATCTTTTCTGAGGATTGTTGGTAATGACAATGACTTATCACTGTGGCCTTCTAGAAATCAAGCAAAGAGAATGGGAGATATCTATTTCTCTATATCTATATCTACATCTATATCTATGTATTTTTTTCTCTTCTTATTTTCACACTCAGAAGTGGTCATCATGGACAATAAAGAGAAGTGTGCCAATGGAATGCATTACCAAGAGAAAGTTAAAAAATGTTGCTGTTCTGTGTGACCTTGAACATCATATCTATTTCTTATGAGTGGGAAGGAAATATGAAGTGAGTCCAGTGGGGAAACTGGAGTAGAACCAATTTATTACTTTGTCTGAAACAGTTGAGATAATCTGTCTGTTCATTCCAGTCCCCTCATCTATAAGGTGGTCAAGATATTTGGGAAGTGCTTTGGGGTCTTTATGCCTGGCTCCCACAGCTTCTCCCTCTACTTTTCTGTCGTTTAGGTGGGTTTTATACTGGGGGAACTGAAAGAAATACCAAACACTAGGAACAAAGGCTCCTCTCAAGTATAATGACTGAGAAAACAGGAGGGTAAGGCTAGGAGAGTGCGGGGTAGGGCTGGGTACAAATAGGGAGAAAGGACAGAGGTCAAGAAATTTTGCATGTAGTTTGACCTGAAAAGAACTGGCTTCAATTTTTGGCTCATGCACTCCATAAGAGATTTTTTGAAAGATTCTTTGAGCTGTGGTTTGTGTGGCTCAATGGGAGTATCGTCCCATAAACCAAAAGATCACCGGGTTTGATTCCCTGTCAGAATGTGTGGTTCAGTCCCAGGTCGTGGCACCTGTGGCTGTGGCATGTGCAAAAGGCAACAGTTGATGTTTCTCTCCCTCTCTCTCTCCCTCCTTTCCCCCTCTCTAATTCAATAAGCATGCCTTTGAGTGAGGATAAAAAACAAGACTTGTTTTTTGAGTTGACATCTAAAATTTTTATCATAAATTTAAAGAGTTGCATGTATTAGATGATGTGCTGAATATCATATCTATGATTGAAATATATCTTCAGCAAAACTTTGGCACTGCAGATTAGCTTATTAAATTTATGGAGAGTGCCCATCATGTAAATTAATTGGTGAAGTTAGTCCTTATTGTTAAACCATTTTGCCAAATTGGACTTATTTTCTGTCAGAAACAAAAATCTTTTAAAAAAAATCAAGTAAATGTACTTGTATGCAACTCTTTGCAAATGTATTCTTCTGAATTCTAACTCCAGAAAATAGAGGAAAGACAGGAGTGAGGGAAAGAAAGGCTTCTCATGAGTTTTTCACCCCCCTGCAATATGTCTTTCTGAAGCTCTCTTACTTTTCCAGTTAAGGATTCTCCCTTAGGAAGAAGCTTATGGAGGTTTCACACCCCAGGACAATGCATTTGAGTAAGACTATAGTGGGTGAAGAGTGTGCTTTTCTTTTGCAAAATAAGAAAAGGACTATAGGGGAAAAGAAGAGTCCTTATGGCCTCATTTTAGGCAGATTAAGTTCAGGGACGAGAACAAGCAGAAGTTGAAGATTAGGCAGTTGATTAGCCAAAGCCATCCCTGCCCTTGAACCCCTTGGAAAGTCTCCACGCTCCGGCAGATGTACCCACATCTCAGTATAAAGACCCCTGAGCTAGTTCAACTTCATCACAGTTGTTTGTTGCTGTTTGCCCCAGTCCATGTTGATAGTGGTGGAGAGCAGCACATTCTGCTGAACTCTTTCCACCACTGTGGCTCCCACGGCCCCAGCATGGCCACAGGCCATCGGCACCCGGTGGGTGGGTTGAAGCACTGACATTACCTAGAATTAACCAAGTTTATGGGTGATGAGGATGATTCTTCTTTGTAGCCTCCTCATGGTTCACCAGCCTTTTTTCATTTCACAGTGCCGTGGCTTCTTTCCCTTCCTGAAAAGCACACTGCCTTTGTTCTCTGGGTCCTGCTGAGAAGCAGGGGAAGACAACTTCTCATTTCCCTGCTGCCCTTGCCCGTGAGCAGCAGTGTGGAGCCAACACCTCTTTTGAAACACAGGCGTTGTTTATGCTCAGAGGGAGAAAAGCTGAACAAATACATAGATCTCTTCCTCCAAGTGGGTCCTCCACACCCCACTGGAGCGGGGGGGGGGGGGGGGCGCCTCATCAGTATGGTTGTGGGGCCAATCGCGTTTTTCCCCACAGGCAGGAATTTGCATGGAAATTGCCGCACTGTGTTGGCAGGACTCTTCTAAACATTTCACCCAAAGAATTATACTCAACATGGGAGTTTGCCCTCTGGGCTGTGTCTCTGTTGGACCAGGAAAGTGAAATTCCTCGATGAGAAAGGACTTGCCTGGAGTCTTGATTCAGGAATTAGCAGCATAACACTCCAGCAGATTTTATCAGTCTCCTGAGTTGTCTGTGTAAATGTAAACGCTGGGGTGGTGCAGAGTTGTGGGGTAGGGTTTTGATCTTGTCTGAATGACAGGAGGAAGTGTTCAAATATTTCCCCAAATTCTCCGATGTTGGCAGACAAAAGTACTGACTGTGCTGCAGGGCTGGAGGAGGAGCAAGTAGGAGCGAGGTTGGAGAGAAATGCAGGGAAAAGAGGACAGTGACCATCGTGCCTGCGGTCTCAGGTACCTCGCCCACCCTCCGTGGGCCTCCCACCTGCTTTGCAGCACCCGCTCTTTCCTTTCTCCCACCATCAGACCGGCCTTTCAGGAGAATGCCCGACATCTGGTAGTTCCCCCTTAGACCGCAGTGAAGTTTGCTGATGTGTTTCCCGGGGCACCGACTTCTGCACCTTCGTGGTGGAATGAAAAACTTGGCCTGAGGTTTCAGCCATCTCGGACAGGTGGGGAAGTTTTTAGTTTCTATTGGATATTTGGGTAAATCTTGGTATACAGGTAATTGCCTACTGTTTCTTGACTCAAGACTGGCCTTTTTTTTTGGCCTTTTAGTCCTGTGAAATAACCAGAAATTGGGAAGAATCCAGGAAATGAGGGATGAAAATGCCTTAGTGTTGGTGGGGAGTCAAGTCACTGAGGTGCTGGATGAATATCTACGAATTCCCTCAGGGGGCTTCCAGTCCCAGCCACTGTCCCTCGGGCAGGGTTAGAATCCCCAGGACGTCCAAGGGGGCCACAGTCAGATAACTTGTCTGAAATGTTGGCAGCTGAATGTTGGTGGAGAGGAGCTGGAGGCATTGGGGAAGTGACAGGTTGAACAGGGGGAGCTGACAGGGTTCTTCACTTTAAGAACTGGAAGAGAAAAGATTTAGTGTATGTATGTGGCAATATCAAACAGGAATAAAGAACTGGTTCAAAGATGAACCTTTTAAATATTTATACGTCCCACATGCCTACAGGCAACAGAGGAATCTGCTAGGTAGCTTTTAACACAAAGCTTACAAGTTTTGGTCATTTTGATTTATCAAAAATTACTTCATTGATTTGGGAGTTTGGGTCTTTTTATACAATCATTATAATGGAATTTTGGTAAGAGGACAGCATTTAGAGAAGGGAACGAGGGTTTGGACTGAAGGAATTAGGATGACGTGAGTCAAAATAGAAGAGGAGAAGGCAGGGGAGTAGCCGAGGGGGAGGGGTGGAGGCTGTACATAGAGCACAATGAAAAGGAATAACTGAACAAAAGGGAAGAAGAAACTGGGCTTAATTTTTGAGCTTAAGGCAGGGATTGCAAACTGTTATTCCATAGGTGAAGGTCATATCTGTGTGCCCATTGCCAAAGACACACATAGTTTAAATTATTTAAAAATTGTTGATGACTTTTAAAAACTGAAACTTTACAGAAAAACCTGGGTTTCTGAGTTCTCTGGGAGAATAGGAGAGCTGGCAATGCTGACCACAGTCCTGTGTGGTGATAACTGGGCTAACCTGAGAGGCGGCTGGTCCTCCTCCACAGAGCAGCAGGAGCTCTGGAGTTGGCACGTGTACTCCTAACCAGTCCCCTGTTGCCGTCAATATTTAACTAATTATTAATAAAATAAAGGGGAGCAAAGGGGCCTGGACATTGAGCTTAATAAACTAGGGAGCATGAATTTGATTGCTGAGCCAGGAAACTACAGCTTCACACCCCAGGGGACCATGGCATTGCTCTGCCAAGGGAATTAACACTCCTGCCTTCCCCTCACTGGTACTGGATTGTTTTGGAACACAGAATGGAGACTGACCAAAGAAACCTATCAGTCTAAGTAGGGGGTGGGTCTATCTAAAGCCCACAGAAACTTGGGAAGTTGATTGGTTCTTTTGAAAAAGCACCTGGTCCATCCCAAATCCAAACTAGTATAATCCCAGGGGAACAAAGAAGCACTATCTCTCTCTTGCTCGCTCTCATGACCTGCACTTGCCCCACGCACTCACCTGTTCTCCCCTTAGCCATGTGGCCTGAGCAGCTGCATGGCCCGAGGCTGTGCAGAACCCACACACAGGCTCCAGGAGGGAGCCTGCATACCACAGCACAGCCACCGACCAAAGCTGGAAACACACGCTAAGCTAGGCAGATGCTGGACAGGACTGTACTTTAAGATGGAGCAGAAACCCTGGACACTGTCTTTTGCTTTGGCCTCGCTGAGGACAAGATTGAACCTTTTCCATGGTGAGATGGACAGAGATGGGACACTGAGAAGTCAGGAAGGGAACCCCCTTAGGTTTACATCATGAACAAAGTTTATCACAGAAACCCATCCTCCCGTGTGGATCTCAGGAAATTCTTTTTTCCTTGCCATACCACAAAAACTCCACTTCTACGGGTCACATCCTCACTCCTGTATATCGCCTGCTCTGCCTGTGTGGCACTTAGTTTTTAGGCAATGGATTCAGCCCTTCTTGGTGCAGGGAAGGGAGGCTGGCCCAATGCCTGGCTTCCCGGGTGAGTGACTGGTCCCTGCTGATGTTCCTGGGAACTCCTCTGGTCACAGTCATCAGTGTAAAGGACGTTGGCCTTGGTTCCTCCCTCTTGCTCTCATCATCACCTGTGGTGCCAGGCTGCCTTTTCCAAGCTTAGCTCTGAAGCACAGAACCTTGGACTGAAGTCTCCAGGAAGGCTGGGCCTTAAATGAGGCAGGGCATGGACGTGGGTCATGTTGCTACACAGTGTAAAACCGACTTTGGAGTCAGGGAGTCAGCCTCTAGGGCACTTGGTTGCCTGCACTGACAACCATTATTTTAACTCACCAGGTACCTTCTCACATCTTTATGCTCCTGCGTTGCTGATTTCCTTTCCATTTTTGCCAATTATCATACTTCAGGTAAAGTTAACAAAATAACGGGTACAAAGAAATAAGCAAATGCGTTCTGGATTGGCTGGCGAGGAAAGGCCCCATGGGGTGGGCAGGGTGTGCTGTTGGGCATTCAGGGGATAGAGCTGTAGACAGTTGGAAAAAGTCTTTCTGGAGAGAGGTCCTCCTACGATTGCGTTGGTCAAGGACTGCTGCTGATGTTTACGGATTCCAGAAGGTCAAGAGCTCACTTTTTAGTGGGGTTCAGGGAAGTTAAGGAAACACGCCATGACACCGGGAAGACGACAGGCACACACTCTGCGGTTGCACGTTCGGATCAGAAATTGGAAACGGCGCTCTGGGGAGGGGAGCTGACAGCCCCTCTTCCAGTGGAGGCTCATGATGGTTTAGTAGGCAGGCCAGGCACTGAGATTAGCCTGTCTGGGATACCTGAATTCAAATCCTGTCTTTGCAATTTATTAGCTGTTAATCTTGGGGAATCACTTAAACACTGTAAACTAATTTCAAAAATGAAGATAACAATACATAATAATTGGGCTGCTGTATTAAAGGATAAGGTATTCTTTATATATTTACATGCCTATTAGAGGATAAATATATAAACCATACAAGTGATTGTATGGGACCTGGTTAGTCTCAATAAATGGTGGCTTTTACTGCAAGGTGATCTGTGTTGCTCTTCTTAAAGCCTCTTTCGGAAGGTCTAAGGTTCCCTGGACTGTACTCATTGTGAGCCTGTCGGGCTGTGTAGCCTCTGGGTGGGATGAGACTGTGAGTGAAGTGCTCAGAGACCTGATTGCCTTCACCATTTTATTCTCTCTCTGCACCTTCGCAAAGCCCCCATAAAACTTGTGTTTACGGAAGAACCCCAGTGGGTAAAAATGAAGGGAAGAGCTAAAATAGATGGTTAGCACCAGGTCTGAAATATTAAACAAAAGATAAAAAAAGAGAAAGACTCTTTACACCCTCTCAGAGTGCGCCTGGCGGAGAAGGAAGGCAGGACAGAGTTGAGGTGCTTGCACTTCACGCTGGGATCCTGCTGGCTGTGCTGGGGAGTGGTTGGCTTGAATGCCGTCCTGTGCTTTGCCTTTCTGCCACAGCCTAGAAGCTAAATGAGCCTAATTAAACAAGCAAGCAAACACTGCAACGAGGAGGAACTGTACGGGAACCCACTGGGTTGGGAGCTTTAAAAGAAAATTAAAGCTGGGGAAAGGGGCTGTGAGGGGAGCTGGGTGACCAGGGAAGCCTTGGCCAGCAGTGGCTGTCTGCAGGTTCTCCAGCGTCCACAGTGGCTGGGCAGCAGGCTGGAAGCACAGTCCAGGCTGATGACAGCTGCTGGCATCAGTGACCCTGTCCCTGTGAGAGTAGCTCCAGCCCAGACAGAGGCATGTGTGTGATCTTTGTTGGTGACGGAGCCTTCTTGGGCTCCCTAAAACTTTGAACAGAAATTTCTTCTAATGCTAGTTTATTTTCTTCTAATCAGACTTCTTTGTGAATCTTGTGGCCAGTATGCTTGCAGGTGAGGGACTTGGGGGCAGCTCATTGGGTTGTCTAAAGTCCCTCAGGTTTCTGAATGGGACTTAGAACATGAAACTGCTGACCGAACCAGCTAAGAGGGATCCTGAGAACCATGCTTTCAGAGAAGACATGCTTTTGAGATTTGTGGGGTATCCCCCATCTTATTTTCCCTGCTTCTCCTGCTTCAACAGCTAAATGCAGAGATGACCCCATCTGTGAGTTCAGACCGGCCCTATACGTGGGTCAGAGTGGAAAAAGAAAGCCATGAAATAAATCAGCAAGAACCTCCCTCCCACACCCCCTCTCTGTGTGGGCTTAAAAGCAAGTCAACATCTCTAGACTCAGACCTGGGAGTCCAAACCGTGACTTCTGGGCTTCTGCATCCTTCTCTCTCCATGTTCTTGGTTTATCCAGCAAATTCACTTATCACACTTGTCCATCCTGCTCTGTGCTGTTGTGTGTCCTGCATCAGTTGGGCTCCTCCCTCCCGCTCTGTTGCATCTAGCCAGTGGAGAGGAAAGCGAGAGAACCTGTCACATTTATTCCTGGTTCCCTCCTGCCAGGCCATGTGTTGGCAGTGGCTGTGCTCCTCCGGAAAGGCCACAGCTTCTGTGGGGTGGCCCTCTCCCACAGCTACATCTGGCAACTCTCTAGGTCAAAACTCCTGAGAGACTGTTCCTGCCGGCTTCTTCCTTTTGACTTTAGTTGCAGGGATGGTAAATACTCCCACTCCCTTGTTCTTCCTCTACAGCACATTAGGTCCCTTGTTGATTTCCTTTAACCCCATCTCCTTCATGGAAAATAGTCCCATCATGAAACACTCCCTTTTCTCTTTGGTATGTGCATCTGTTTCCTTCCAGGACCCCAGAGGATCTGTCACTCTCAGCCCTCCATGCCCATGTGGCTTCCTCTTCACTGGGTTCTCTCTCTCTCTCTCATCTCAGTCAGTCCAAGGACTAAGGCTTCTATTACCCTTAGCATCACAGGCTTCCTAGTTCCTCTTCCTCAGACCAAAGCCTGCTTGACCTGAACCCACCCATTCCCTCTTCCCGGGTGTGGGCTGTTTTGGCATGACTGTATAGACGGATTTCCTAGAGTCATGACCACAGCCTAGGACCCCTAGATACCGGGATGCCTTCTTCTTCTCTACATGCTCCCTGTCTTCCAGATCTGATCAGAAACCCTCAGACCGATCTCAGTGCCCTCATCGTGAGGGCTGAGTCCCCTGCACCTCCTCTCCTGCTGTACCATCCTCCCAGCCTGCTCCAGCACCCAGACTAGCTTTTTCCATTCAGCCACCCCTCTATGCCTGTCCTACCTGCTCTTAGTGAGCCTGTGGCATGGATGGCACACCCCTCCTTTACCCTGGGTCAGCCAGAGCTGTGGTGGAGAGGCTGACTCAGTGAGCGAGTAGTCACTCAGGCAGGGTAAAAGCTCTGATGCCGTGAAAAGTGACTTTCCAGGGAGCAGCATTGTGTATTATATCATCCTGATTTGTCATGATACTAATTGTTGATTAAATAGTTTCCGGCCCTGCCTGGTATGGCTCAGTTTGTTGGGCATTGTCCTAGGAAGCAAAGGATTGCTGGTTATGTTCCAGTCAGGCACACGCTTGGGTTGCGGGTTGCATCACTAGTCGGGGTGGGCACAAGAGACAGTCGATTGATGTTTCTTTCCCTGTCTTTCTCCCTCTCTTCCCCTCTCTCTAAAAATAAATAGAAATAAAATCTTAAAAAAAATAAAAGAATTATGGCCAACTAATTTAAAAAAGAAATATAGGGTTGGCCAAAAGTCTGTTTAATTTTTTCCATAAAATAAGACACATTTTTCACTTTCACCAATAATTTTATTGATTTGGATATTTGGAGTGTGTTGGCTATCTCCTGCATGGTAGAATGTTGATTGTTCTTAGTTAATGTCTTGATTTGATTGCTATCAACTTCAACTTGTCTACCCGACTGTGGAGCATTGCCCAACTAGAAATCTCCAGCCTGAAACTTCACAAACCACTTTTGACAGATTCGATCAGTCACAGCACCTTCTCCACACACTGCACTAATCTTTTTTTTTCATTTTAGTTGCATTTCACCTTTCTCGAAATAATAAAATATAACATGCCAAAATGTTGCATATTTTCTTCCATCTTCAATATTAAAATGGATATAAAAATCCACCAATTTTGGTAAGTTTTTAAATTTAAAAATTTTTTAATTTTATTTTTAAATTTAACCTTTATTTTTTAATATTACTTTTTAGTTCCCTTATACCCCCCTCTCCCTAGCAATCACCACATTGTTCTTCATATCTATGAGTCCTTTTTCCTTTTTGCTCAATCTCTCTACGCCCTCAACCCCTCACCCACTAGGTGTCATCCTGCTCTCTATCTGTAAGTCTGTCCCCATTTTCCTTGTTAGCTCAGTTTGTTCATTAGATTCCACGTGTAAGTCAAATCATATGGTATTTTTCTTTCTTTGATGGCTTATTTCACTTAGCATAATGTTCTCTAGGTCCATCCATGCTGCTGTAAACGGTGAAATTTTCTTCTTTCTTATGGCCACGTAGAATTCCATTTTGTAAATGTCCCATAGTTGTTTTATCCACTCATCTACTGGTAGATACTTGGGCTGATTCCGTATCTTGGTGATTATAAATTACACTACAATGAACACAGGGGTGCTTGTGTTCTTTTGAATTAGTGTTTTGGGTTCCTTTGGATGTGTTCCCAGAAGTGGGATTGCTGGGTCAAAAGGCAGATCCATTTTTAATTTTTTGAGGTGTCTCCATAGTGCTTTCTACAGTGGCTGCACCAGTCTTCATTCCCTTGGTAAACTTTTAAAAAATGCACGCTGATATGACAGCTTTCTGCATAGAATCTCACAAAATTGTTTCGCATTAAGTTAAATACAAGTAAGCATTACTAGAGCCATCTTACGGAAAAAAACAAATTAACTCTTTGGCCAACCCCATACTTTCCTAAAATTTGCAAAACTGAATAATAAGTATAAATGTATGCATATGTGTACATAGCAATCTATTATAAGACACTGTTAATATATATTTTCTCCTTAGCTGAGTGTAATGTGTACTTTTAGCCAATGAAAGCTGTCAGGGCAGCCGGGATGTCCCTTCCCCCTCTCAGCCAAGGGGCATTAGCTCACTATGGGGCCAGTGCAGCCAGCACTGAAGGTCCCCTCCTCCCTCCCTTGAGTGGAATGTACTCTTCAGTGTTTACTTCCTTAACTCTAATTTAAAGAATACTTTTAACCCCTAATGGCTTGTACAAAGCCACTAAGGGATAGCTCTGGACTTGTTGCAAAGAAACACAGGAAAAACACCACCCTGGTGTTTGTGATTGGAGGAAATTTCAAGGGAGTGGTAGGGGAAGGGCAGCCAATAGGGATGGTGAGAAGCCTTTGCCATCTTGGAGAACCTCAAAAACATCCCTGTAACCTGGGACATAATCCAAAAATGGTAGGCACGGCAGCTGGGAGAAATAAGCTAGGAGGCCTGTCATGACTCGAGAACCAAGGAGGGTCTCTGTCTGATGACTTTGGTACTAACGTGGGGGTGTTATTCATCATTCTGCAAAGAGACTTGCTCTAACCACCCAATACACTTCCAGCACTGTTCTGACCCTTTGTGCTAAAAGGGCTCCAAGAGCCCTTCCTTTCCTGCTTTCTGTAACAGTTATTTTATTTCCCTTATCAGGACATGTTCTGATAAGTGAAATAAAGGGAAAAAATAGAATTTCTGCATAGAGCTAGCTACAGCTTTGCAAAAGAGCCAAAATAAGCAGCTGTCATGCATTCATCTAATTCAGGACTCTCCCAAGTATTAAATCAATTCCATCAAAGCCATTTTATTGCTGATGGATGAATGGATTGAAGTAGATGTATAGCTTTGAAAGGGCTTGCCATTTGGAGTAGAAAGCATACTGTGTGGCCCAGTGGCTTGGCTCCGTTCTTTCAGAGTCTGACAGTATTACTGAGTAGGTTCCAGTTTTGTTGCTCCTGGGCTTACTTTGTTGAATTGTGCCTTTTTAAGAGAATTCTATTTTCCAAGAACTTAGGACAAAATACAGAACATTTGTATGATGGGTTGTAAAGTGCCATGGCCATTCACCCCAAACCATTAATGTCTAGGATAGCACTTGCCTCCTTAGTTTTTTGGTGACTGTAGTAGAGGAAATAGTATGAGTCTAACTTTATTATAATAAATTATCTTATTGTTTCTTTAATTAGCAATTTGACTCTTTAAACATGGGTAACACATAGGAGTCTCTCACCTTAATTATTGTTGAAATTTAAGTGGGAGCAAAATAAAAAAAAATGGACCCTGTTTTATGTCTAAAGACTACCAAGGTGTAGTTGTTTTATTTCCTGGAAGCAATGATGAGTTTCCATTGGCTTACTTATTTTACTTCACCCAGTCATCATGCTTGTGTAAGAAGGGGCTGGGGTTTGTGTATCACACCCTGGGCACGTGAAAAGTGGCCTGTTAACACAATGAGTCGAGCACAGTGGCTCAGCTAAGTCTAGCAGCCATGAAGAGCCCTGGTCTGTTCCCTTGATTTCTTGAGTGTATTTGTATTTTCTAGGAATTGGCAACTGAAGAAAGGAAAGGAACAAGAAACTTTAACCTAGCCCTATGGAATAACTTTCTCTTTAGCCATTGCAAGTAATCATCTTTAAAATGACATTCAGTGTACTTTTTAAAGGAATTTTAATGTGGGACAGTTTCGGTGAATGAGCAGAATTTCCCAATATGAGAAAAATTCTCATAGTATATTTTCTATTATGGAAGTGTTTTGTTTATTAGCTCTAAAGCTGTTCAAAGAAACCAAAAGATTTGACCTCCCTGTACTTGTTAACTGTAGAAGCATAAGTTGTTCAGAGAAAAGAATACTAGAAGGTACTTCTAGTATTCTTCAACTCCCTGAAGAAAACTGGAAGTAAATTTCAAATGGAAATAGACAAGGGAGAGGGTTTTCACATTGGAGAAATTGGTAGACACTGAAATGAGCTGCTTTGGAAAACTATTGAGTTTTTTTTATCCTAAAGACTTTAAAAAATAAGCATAGCTCCTTATTGTTCTGTACTGTTTTGATTCATAGACATAAAGGAGTGGTCTAGAGCAGGACTTTTCTCTCTGTGCTCAGTGAGGAGCTTCTCAGGGTGGGGTAAGAGACAAGCTAAGTGGAAGGTGGGGTGAGCTGGTGGGACAGGGTTGCGTCTACTCTTAGGATGTGCCACTAAGCCTAGAAAAGAGATATAACCCTCATCTATTTACTTATTTCTGAATTTTAAAGTCAAACAAGAGATGATTGGGCAGAAAATATTAATGGCTGAAAAGCATTGAAAATTCACTTTGAAATGAGAGCATTCCTTTAAATATTGTGGCTAAGAAAACTTTCCTTCAATTTCAATGTGTGTATATTAGATAACTTATATGAAGGGGGTATTGTGTGGCTCATAGCATGTGCAGGGGAGAGCAGACATAGCAAAAATACATTTGGCTTTTTATTACTTGAATATCATTGTGTAAAAAAGAGGTCAGCATATTTTTCTGGAAAGGACCAGGGAGTAAATATTTTAATTTTGTGGGTCATACTATCAACTCTACTATTTAGCTTGAAAGTGGTCATAAGTAATACCCAAGTGAGTGGACATAACTGTGTTCCAACAAAACTTTATTTATAAAAGCAGACAGCATGCCAAATTTAGCTATAGTTTGCTGACCACTGGCACAGAGTACAGATATGATCAAACCTCTCAGCTTCAAGGTATATTGAGGTTAATCAATAAGAGTGTGAGGTGTGAGAATTATCACCAATAGTGGCTTATTGTTGGATCAACATTTTGCGTAAAGAGAGTTCTAGACTTTAATTTCAGAATAGCTGGCTAGAAAGCAACTGCTGAAGATATATCAGATAAAATATTGTTACGAGCAATTTCTGAGATTTTACTGCCTATGTTTTCTTCTACAATTTTTATGGTTTTGGGGTCTAACATGTAAGTCTTTAATTCATTTTGAATTTATTCTTGTGTGTAGTGTAAGAAGGTGGTCTAGTTTCATTTTTCTGCACCAATCTGTTCAATTTCCCCAAACTATCTTTAGTCTATTGTGTGTGCTTGCTTCCTCTGTCAAATATTACTTGACTATAAAGGTGTGAGATTATTTCTGGGTTCTCTATTCTGTTTCATTGAACTCTATCTCTGTTTTAATGCCAGTACCATGCTGTTTTGATTACTATGGCTTTATAGTATAGTTTGATATTAGGTAGCATGATTCCTCCAACTTTTTTCTTTTTTCTCAGGATTGCTGTTGCTATGTGGGGCCTTTTGTGGTTCCACATAAACTTTTGAAATACCTGTTCTAGTCCTGTGAAATATGTCATTTGAATCTTGGTAGGAATTGCATTGAAGCTATAGATTGCTTTGGGTAATATGGACATTTTAATGATGTTTATTCTTCCTATCCATGAATATGGTATTTACTTCCACTTTTTTAATCTTCAATTTCTTTTTTCAGTGTCATATAATTTTCTGAGTACAAGTATTTACAGTCAAGAGAAACAAAATAAAAAAATAAATAAGTGGGACTACATCAAACTAAAAAGTTTTGCACAGCAAAGGAAACCATCAACAAAATAAAAAGACAATCCATGGAATGGGAGAACATATTCACCAATGCATCTGATAAGAGGTTCATATCCAAAATTTATAAAGAGCTTATAAAACTCAACACCAAAACCCCAAACAACCCAATTAAAAAGATCAGCAAAAGACCTGAATAGACACTTCTCCAAAGAGGACATACAGATGGCCAATAGACATATGAAAAGATGCTAAATGTCATTAATCATCAGAGAAATGTAAATTAAAACAATGAGATATCACTTCACACTTATCAGAATGGCTATTCACAATAAATCAACAAACAACAATTGCTGGTGAGGATGTGGAGAAAAGGGAACCATTTTGCACTACTGGTGGTAATGCAGATGGGTGCAACCATTGTGGAAAGCAGTATGGAGATATCTCAAAAAATTAAAAATGGACCTGCTTTTTGACTCAGAGATCCCACTTCTGGAAATATATCCAAAGGAACCCAAAACACTAATTCAAAAGAACATAAGCCTCCCTGTATTCATTGCAGTGTTATTTACAATCGTCAAGATATGGAAGCAGTTCAAGTGTCCATCAGTAGAGGAGTGGATAAAACAACTATGGGACATTTACACAATGGAATTCTACTTGGCCATAAAAAAGAAGAAAATTTTACCCTTTACAACAGTATGGATAGACTTGGAGAACATTATGCTAAGTGAAATAAGCCATCAAAGAAATAAAAATAAACACCATGTGATTTGACTCACACGTGGAATCTAATGAACAAACTGGACTAGCAGGCCAAGTAGAAACAGACTCATAGCTGGAGAGCAGGATGACAGCTAGTGGGGGGAGGGTTGGGGGTAGAGGGGTCAAGCAAAAAACAGAAAGAATTCATGAGCACAGATAACAGTGTGGTGATTGTGGGAGTGGGGAAGAAAGGTATAAGGAGAATAAATGGTAATGAAAAAATGCAATTAAAAATAAAGTAACTGCGTATGTATGTTGGCATATGTTTATTTCATTTTGCTGTCATTTAAGCAAACTTTTTCTCTTAGCTCTTTAAACTCCTGTAAGGTGCTTCAACATAATAAAACATTTGAAAAATGGCTTTATCATTCAGAATGAGAAGTCTGATTTATGAAAAGCTTTTGAAAGATGTGGATGTGAAAATTTTAATCCATAGAATTAATTCCCTTTCCTTCTAAGCACAGACACAGCCTCCTTTCTGAGGAAGGAGCCAGCAGTGATGGAGCCAGGGAAAGTCAGTGTTAGCACTAGGCAGTCAGCAGGACCAAAGGCAGGATGTTGAGCACATTGCTGGCGGGAGCAGAATGGCTGACTCATAAATCAGCACGGGTTTGGTAAACATCTCATGTGCTACAAAGCTACTCTCTTTCTGGGAACCCTGACATATTTATTCTCATTCGCTCTGTCTTTATCTGTGTCTCTCTCTTTCTCACACACACACACACACACACACTTTTCAATAATTACTGGTGTGCATTTATATTTCATTTTATTACTGTAGCATCTCGGTGTTTTTATTGACTATGGTAACTGCATTAGTTCAAACTATTCCAAATTTGAGCCACTTTATAAGTAGAACATTAATTATTTTGACTTAGAACAGTAAAAGGAAACAATTTTTATGCTAGGTGGATTTATGATATAAAACTATCTCATTAACCTTACCTATAACCATTAGCATGGTCAAAAAAATCCAGGACAAAATAGTATTTTAGTACACAACTTTTCTTTCTTTTTTCTTCTCTTAGCAATTTACAGACAACTAGGTATAAATTTTATTTATGTAAATTCATTTTTAAAAATGTCTGATAAGTAGCAAGTAGCTAATGGTTATAAACTTTCATGATTGTGTCTAGAAAGTATTTGGAAATTTAGCAGATTTGGTCCTGGGATTTTCTGTGGACCTAAGCAAGTCTTTTAGCTTTTACCCCAGTTTCTCCACTTGGAATATGGAGTATCATTTTTGGAATTACAGATTTAAGATAATGAGAAGTGGCAGGAGATAAAACTATTTGACCATATGCCTTTATTTTCATTTTATGTTATTTTATTTTTCCTAATGAAGTACCTGAAATTCAGATGAAATGACTTGTCCATGGGCTCATAGCTCAATGGAGCTTTAGGGGCTCAGGGGGTCCTTCTGTCCATCATCTTGCTGTGAGGTCTTGCAAGAGCAGGGAGTGCTTGGTGAAGGCAGGAGGTTCAGTTGGGGTTTTGAGATTATTCAGTTGTTGGTCTTACCAGCCTTCCTAGGTTCCACTGTCCCCGCAGGCCTCTCTAAATTCAGCTGTACTGACAGTGGGGAGGTTCTGTCATCACTTGTTCATGTGGGACCAGTGACCTGAGTTGCCTTGGTAGTCCTTTCAACACCTCGTCATCTCAAGGAAACCAGCCATTTCTAGCTTGTGATCGCAAAACAAGATCCTGACTAGAACATCCAGGGCACGGACAGTTCTGTTTGTAGTGCCCAGCACTGTGCTGGGAGTCTTGGCTTTCACAGTCATTACTTCCATTACACATTTTTAAGGGCTTAGACAAGAGTGCAGCAAAGTATATTCTTCTCCAAGACAATCTACTTTCTTGGAGAAGGATCACCAGGTTTTTGGTGAAGAGACCTGGTTCTCACTGTGGTTCTTTTGTTCCCTGACCTGTTGTTATTTGTAGCCTCGGGCTCCTCCTGTGGCCTCTGAGCCTCACCTGCAAGGAGGGGATACTCCTGTGGACCTCAGCGGGTGGTGATAACAGAGGGCAATCCCAGCTTCACTGTTTCCTAGCGCTGTGTGACCTAGGGGAAGTCACTCAACTCCTCAGTGCCTCAGTTTCCTCATCCATAAAATGGGAACAATAAAATAATATATGAAGGGGGCCCCCAAAAGGAAATTTATTTATAAAAAATGTGTATTTATTCTTACATGTTTAAACTTTGATCACCTTCAAAGTACTCTCCATTTGATGCAATGCAGCTATTGAGACATTTGATGCCTTTTAGTGCTTCTGTCATCTAGGAAAATGTTTCTTTCTGAGGGCTTTTTTTATCCAGGGAAAGGAAAAAAATTGCTTGGGGTGAAATCAGCTGAATAGGGAGGATGGGGCACAGGGGTCATGCCGTTTTGTGGTGTGGGCAGGTGTGCTCATAAATCACGCATCATGAAATGGGCAAACATACCGAAAGGGTCTTCAAAAAATTCTCTGAAACTGAATGCAGCCTCTGACAACAACACCAACTGGTACACTGATAGAGATGGGTTCCTAGAACACTCTCACCTTGAAGGGGAAGCCTGTATTACAAGGAGACCGCCCTTCAGAAGATAATTGCATTTTTTTTTGGATCCCCCCTTGTATACCTGATAGAGGTTTTTGTGAAGAATGAGTTACTGCATGTCAAACACTTAGAGCAATGCCTGGCACATAGTGAGCCTTAATACTTATTATTATTATTATTATTATTATCATCATCATTATCATCATCATTATTATTATATAAAATGGCTTTGAAAGAAAGAACTATAGTAAGGGAAGTAATTATTTATTAGTATTTAAGTATCTCAGCTGCACATGAAAGAGTTGGGTTTGAATACATTTCTCATAGTGTGGGAATCCATCAGTACTTGGTAGAAAGAACTTGTTCCAATATTACTTCTTCTCCATGTCCCTTATTTTTCTTGATTTTTATTGAAGTCTTTTTCTTTCTCCTTATCTTCTATTTCTCTTCATTCTCCGGAAAATGAAAAGTGATCTTGAAGTGTGGAAGATTAAATCTCTCAACTCCTCAGTAAAAAGAGGCTATAAAACTCCAATATAATAATGCTAACAATAAAAATAATATGTAGTCAAATCTGCAAGCAGTGAAAACAAACTCAGCCCAGTTCCATTGTTGGCGTGGCTGCCGAGAGCCTACAAGTTTCTAAAGTGACCTGCAGGCTGCCGAGCACAGTCCAGGCTGTAAGGCCTCCCTGCAGGGCAGCACAACTGTGGGGAGTGGTGGGGACGGGTTTTGTAAGATGTTTCTTTCTCATGAGTTTGTAAGTTTGACATGACACAGAAAGTTTACTGGGTAAATAGATTAGAAGTGTGTTCAACCAACTATGATGTATTGGCTGGGACTAACACAATGTTTACAGACTGCTGGAACAGCTGTGTTAAAAGTGGCTGTCATAGAGGCTGACGATGGTAAGGATGAGGTGATGTGTTACTGAGAGTACTGGGGAGTAGGAAATATTCTGATAGATATCTTACTGGTTCCTGCAGGGTGGCTTCTGTCTAATTTACACAGCTGGCTCTCTGGAGAAGGGTTCTGCCGGACAGTCTCCAGCTGCCTATAAATATTGAATGTTCCTACATGGAGAAGAGGATTCTGAGACCACCAGAGAGTGACTGGTACCCACTGCTACCTCCACCTCTATCTATCTATCCATGCACCCACTCACCCACCCACCCATCCACCCATCTATCTATCCATGATCTCAGAATCAATTGAACTCAAAGAGACTGTTGTAGAAATTGTCAAGAATCCAAACAAAGTGAGGAGACACTAAGTGTCCTCATCCACATTAAGGGCAAACTGTGAAATGGGTTTGGACACAGTGAATCTCAGGAGACTGTGGTATCCATAGCTTGGTGAAGAAATGACGTATTTGTAAATGGAGAAAGTCCCCATTAGAGCAATGTGATTTAACTGATAAGAGCAATCCAGAAATTATACTGAGCTTGAGCAATAGTGTACATATTTAAATCCCCCCAGAACACGTTTATACAGAGAAGAGCAGCAATGGCCTATTGTGCCCATAATCTGTGCATTAAGGGCCCCACAGTGCACATTTACACAGCCGACCGTGGTCTGACTCCAGTGGCAATGAGCTGTGTTCACTCACGGAGAGCTACCAGGCACTTCCCCTTACTTGGTAGTAATAGCTCCAGTGGAACCCTTACACACTTAGGATCTTAGTGTAACAAGCAGGATGAAATGAATGCATTTCCGCCTTTACTTCTATAAAGTTTTTCTTTTCTTTTATAGGCTCATTTCTATTGGCATTAACTAAACACAAACATTCCCAGAAATCTAAATTGAAAATGAGAGTTTAAATGTATACTAATAATGTTATTCAAAGTTGAATCATGTTATAATGTGCCATATATCATATATTGTCAATTGTTGCTTTGGTCTGCAGACATAATTAATAATGAACTAGCCATTAATAGTATGATAGATGATCTAGGAACCTTTACTATAACAAAACCAACTAATATTTATCTCTAATGTGCTATAATCCTTATATCACAAAGCATTAACAAAAAGTATGTTCTTCAATGCTATACTCCCAAGGGTCTATTTGAACTTTTTTTCTGGTTTAATTAGCTTCTACATTGTAATTAAAGTACAGTATAACATTTACATGGTGATCAATCTGAAAGTTAATCCTGTCTTCTTAAAAGATTAAGTACAGTAATAAATATAAAATGATAGTGATTGTATCTCATAGGACCGGTACTTTGGCTACATGAACAACTTCTGTGGGAAGTAGAAACTTTCTCCCTCCCCCCTCCCTACCCCCTTCTTTTCTTTTTTTCCTCTTTTCTTTTTTTTTTCTTTTCTTTTCTTTTTCTTTCTTTTCTTTTCTCTTTTCTTTTTTCCCTTTTTTCTTTTCTTTTCTCTCTCTCCCTCCCTCCTTCCTTCTTTCTTCCTTCCTTCCTTCCTTCCTTCCTTCCTTCCTTCCTTCCTTCCTTCCTTCCTTCCTTCCTTCCTTCCTTTCTTTCTTTCTTTCTTCTTTCTTTCTTTCTTTCTCCCTCTCTTTCCCTCCCTTCCTTCCTTCCTTCCTTCCTTCCTTCTTTCCTTCCTTCCTTCCTTCCTTCCTTTTCTTTAGACATTAATACCACAACAGACCCTAGCTGAGTAGCTCCATTTGTTAGAGTGCCATCCCATATGCCAAGGTTCCAGGTTTGACCCCTGGTCAGGGCACATACAAGAAGTAACCAGTGGAAGTAAAATAAGTAAAACAACAAATTGATGCCTTTCTCTCTTTCTCTCCCCCCCCACCTCTCTAAAATCAATGAAAAAAAAAAAGACAATAATACCACAAGAATAGCTTTTTAACCAATTAAGAGCTTCCATAAAAGCCAGATTTCCACCCTGGTGCTCATGAATACTCACATTGCTTGGATTTGAGGTGGAAGCCCAAGGCCTGCTCAGCAATCCCACAGCCTGTATGTGTGTGTGTTTATGGTCCGCTCCTCTCCTAGACGCTCCCCTCCATGCCCAATTCACCTTGACCAGAGAGTCGGATCTTTCCTAGAGACAGGTGTGCTTGTTGAAAGCATTATTCTCTAGTCCAGCTCTTGCTTTTGTGCTTGGCAAATTCATCAACTCTGTGGGCAACCTGTACAGTAAGCACCCTGTCTCTCAGTTCCTTGGCCTCTGCATTGGTGGTGACATACTCTCCCATTCTGACTTAGCCATTCACTTCCACAGTCGCACTGCCAGAGACTGCATCACTTGGAAGTCACTTACTCAAACTTGCTGTTCTTCAACTGTTACTTCCTTCCCTTCCTGCTTCCACTACAGCAGTACTTCATTAAGACCTCTAGTCCATTAACCTCTCCAACTCCCCCTGTCTTTATTTTCTTCCCAGTTCACCTACATTTCACGGTCATTTCAATTTCTTTCTTGCAAATACCCTTGGTTCCCTTGTACTACTCATTCCATAACAATACTTGCTATATTGGATGAAGCCAGTCATTCATTCATTTACCTTCCCCGTGTCCATTCCCAAATGGAAGCTTTCCCATCATTCAAACACACTTTTGCACTCCCATTTAAGAGAGTTCCCCCTTAACTCCACCTTCTCAGCAGTTGCCTCTTTCACAGTCAAGGTTCTATGAAAACTTGTACATATATTTTTACCTCAATTTCTCACTTCTTATTTGCTCTCTAACCAGTTCCAATCTGGTTTTCACTCCCACCTCTCCACCAGAATTCATCTTGCTAAGGTTCTTAGTCACTTTCATCCCACCAAATTTAATTGACACTTCTTAGACTACACTTTCTTTTGCTTCACAGCCGTGTTTGTCAGAGCTGCCAGTTCCTGCCATTTTGAAACAGCCTGTCTCTTGGCTCCAATGACACCAGCTCTGCTTTGGAAACACAGTCTCCTCTTCTATTCAAGTTCTATGTAGAATATCCCAGATCTTGTCCTGGCTGCTCTTATTTTCCCAAATTCTTGAGAATTTTGAATCCTAAAGGTTCAAAATGTTTCCATGTGAAAAACACAAGTCCACACTAAGGCTTATAGGTAAATTTTTATAGCAGCTTCATTCACAAAACTTAAAATTGGGAACAATCCAAAAGTCCATCCATAAGTAAATGGATGCACAAAATGTGTTGTTATTCATAGAACGGAATACTACTCAGCAATGGTAAGAATGAACAACTGATGCACACGACACTGTGGGTGAATCTCCAATGCACCGCAATAGGTGAGAGGAGACTGATGTAAAAGAATACGTGCTCTGTGATTCCATTTATCTAAAATCGTAGAAAGTGCAGGACCATCTGTATGACAAAAAGCTGATCAGCATCATCCAAGGCTGGGGCAGAGGGAGGAATGGGCCGCAAAAGAGCACAAGGAAAACTTCTGGGGTGATGGAAGTGTCCTGAATCTTTGCTGCGAGGGTAGTTTTGTAGGTGTATACATCAGTCAAAACCCATGAGATTGAACACATAAAATAATTGCAATTTATTGTAAGTTATACCTCAATAAACTTGATTAAAATCTGCTGACAATTCTTACATTTAAGTCTTTAACATATATCTCCCTCACAAGCCTCAGGCTGTGGATCCAATTATTCACATGACCTCACCATTTTGATATTTCATGGGGATTTTAAACATAGGTCTAAAACTGAACCCTGAGTTTGTTCTCCATGGGCTCCTCCCACCTCAGCAAATTGCTGTCTTAAGAAGACTTCAAAATACAGTGGCTTAAGTGAAATAGGAATTTATTTCTGTTTCCCAGGGATAGGGGAGCCTGGGCTGGCTGGGTGACTCTACCCCCATCCCGAACCCTGGATCCCATTTCTGGTGCTAGGAGTGCATCAGTTCTCATCCTATCCCAGCCGGCAGGGGCCGGGAGGTACCTGCTTGTTTCTATTTCAGGGGCATAACCCGGAAATGTCAAATGGCCATACTTCATCTCAAGGGAGGCTGAGAAATATTGTCGTTACGCAGTCGTGTGTTCAGCTAAACCTTTATTCCAATGGTAGGGAAGAACTGATATTGAGAGACCCAGCTTTCTTCGTGGTATTGTGGCAACTTAGGAAAATGTTTTTGTGGGGCCCCTTTCTATTTCTGCAATTTGATTAAAAATGAATTACAAAAACCATGGGCCTGTGTGAAGTGGTGTTTTGTTGATGAAGATCTAGGAAAGAGGGTAGAGAAGAGTTACTGTCATATTGGTGTGTTGTCTGATCAGTGCACAGGCTCTGGCATCCCTTCATGTTTTCTATTGTCAGTTGCATTGTGCCCGGTCAATTCTGTTTCGCCCATGCAGTAAATGAAGTAGCTCTTTAAGATTGTTACTGTGCTTCCTTGATGATGACTGCAAGTCTTAGCCAGAGGAGTCAGGAATATGCAAGCCATCATCTTCGTGTAGCCCTAAATTTTCCATTCTTAAATTTTGGCATAAAGATAGAATAACACATCTTCCAGACACGTCTCTTCTTGAACTCTTCATGTTGGAATCGCTGCATCCATTGAAGGTGATGTCCTACGATGTCGATTGCATTTCTACCAGGCACAGGGATGAGGTGCTCATGGGTAGAGAGGAAGGGTCCATCTGCACAAGGAATGTCCATCCTTCAGCATAGCTGAAGACCGACCTACAAGAGCATGGCGTCACTGCTGTCAGCAGGGGCAAGAGGAGGATTACAAGCATCTGTTGTCCTCTGGGAGCAGTGGTCTTGGCAGCCTCAGAGGAGATAGTCACTCCTCCAGTCCAGGCTTGAGATGCCTTTCTTGTCCTCCTCAGTGAGGGCCCGGGATGCAAGCTGCTTTCTTCTATGTGGAAACAGTGCCACCAGCCACCTTTTATGTTTTCTCCAGATGACAGCCAATAGTGTGGGACACAGTGTATTCAGACTCTCCTGACTTCCAGCTGACTTTAAAGATAAGCATCCAGTCTCTTTAATGGTAAAGGTATGAGAAAGGTATGAAGGGGGAAGCTATAAGCTTCTAGGAAAAAAATGATTAAGTTGTCATGACTAAGTCATCATTCCTAGGCAAGGTACCATCGAGTATGGTAATTGGACATCCCTTTGGAGTCTCACTCTTAGTTTGAAAGTGGAATTTCTCAAGTCACTCTTTTTTGAATAATTCATTTTTTATTGTATTTTTTTTCTGTTACCAGTTATTCAAGTCACTCTTAACACAGAAGACTTCTTCAGCTCCTTCCAACCTTCCAGGCCTGGCTAACCAGCCTTGGCAGAATGGGAGTTGTCATCTTGTATCTTTGCAGTCCTGAGGCCGGCCACGTCAGGTGTCTCTCACCAGTTTCCCTTGTATGGTGGCCTCACACAGTTTTGAGTATAATGGAGTCTATAGACATCAATGCAACGAGACTAATGGAAGGTCTCACTGTCAACATTTTACGATTATTATCCCCACGGTACCTCCAGCAACATCATGGGGAATGATCATTTTCTCCATTTTAAAGATGAGTAAAATGAGAGGCAGAAAGACTACATAATTTTCCAAAATCTGTCTGACTGCAGAGAACTCAGTGTTTCTATCTCAGTTATTCTCTCAAAGGGAAGCAATAAAACACAGTTTATGCGTCTTACCCTGATGCCACCAGAGAAACAGTTTTGGAGACATTTTGACTAGTCAGTGCCAGATTTCTGTCTCATAGACTGCTTGTTCCTGGAGGGTGTGAGCTATGAAGAGAACTGCATCTCTGCAGGAGATTAAGCTGGACACGGCCTGGCCATCTGCTCTCCTGGCAGGGGCTGATATAGGCCGCCTTATGGATACGGGAGATGGAACAGGGCACGTCACTGGTTGACAACGAGGCATGGAGGCAGACAGACTCCCAAGCTGCTGACTGCTGTTAGCATCTTCGAGTCCATGGAGCAGACTTAGTGAAAACTGTACATCTTGAAGGAGAGGGAAGAGGTGGAGTCCTGATGGCCATACAGCTCTCATGGTGGGAGGGAGGAGACCCCACTTTGGCCAGCAACCCTGCTAGGTGTCATGCTAGGTGCTGTCATTAGAGCAATAAATAAGAGAACACAGTGGGATAGAAAGACATGAAGGGAGTGTTATTGCACATGATTATTCAATTGCAATTGTGATAGACTCCATCATAAAAAAAGTAGATGCTCTTTGATAGCATATAGTGGGGAGATCTGAGTCTGGGTGTGGGGCAGGTTTCAGGGAAGGCTTTCGTGAGACAAATCCTGTCCTGATTGATCTGAGTCAATAGGCCATCTCAGGGCCTTGTCATGATTGATTTAGACATGTGTTAGCTTACCACATGCGATTGGTTAGGGGATGTGTTACACGTTTGGCTGAGACAAAAGAGAAGTCTGCTAGAGGGCTCTTGGGGGTGGTTTATTCTTTATAAGAAAGAGGAGACCCTTTCTGCCTGTGAATGCAGTCATGTCTGAACTGCAGTGGTGCTCACTTGAGGAAAACCCTGCTCGCCAAAGCAGAGAAGGAAGATGAAAGGGATGTGGGCTCTTGCTGGCTTCCTGCACTGTGTAAATCAGCACGGAGCCCCCATAGCTTTGGAGTTTTCAGTGCGCGCCTCATTACGTGAGCCAGTTAGTTTGAGTTTCTGTTTCTTTATGCCTGAAAAGATAACATAAGTTATCTAGGCAGCAAGTATGAGTGGGGGAGGCCATTCCAGACAAAAGAACGACATGTGCGCAGCCCTGAAGAGGACATAGACAGCAGTCCCCCGTGGCCGGAAAGCAGTGAGTGCAGGGGAGTGGGACAGGATGAAGCTGGAGAGCTGGTGGGGCCACTGTCGTTTCTGGATGTTAGCTAATGATTTGTATTCGGACTCCTTGTGGGCATATTTAGGCTCCTAGTTCCTTGTTTTGAATGACTCCAACAGAACACAAGATGATTCTTTTACTTCTGTATAGTGGCGAATGGGAATAGTTTTTTGTACCTCGATGGCCTACGATACGAACAGAATTCAGTAGTTTACTTGTTTTATGCAATGATAGCCTGAAGTGGTTTCTGTCTGTTGCTCTTGGATTTGCTATCTAGTAGGACCACCTGAGGGTTACCTAGTCTCCGTGGCATTGAATTGGGTCCTCAGCATTTAAGCATTTGGGGCAATACTTTAGAGAGTAGTTATGCTGGTTGAGTTTCTTATTATGAAACTGGAGAACTTCAAATTGTTTGGTCTAGGGACCTGAGGGAGAATCTGGGAATTTTATAAAGTAATGAGGTTGAAGCTCCAATGACTCTTGCAGACGAGTTCCTGTATGGCCCCAGCAGGTGGGAGAGGCCCAGGGGAGTAATAGGTCCAAGACACAGCTGCTGTGGGTGTGGTTTCCAACAAGTTCTGTTAATAGACCTGCCTGCTTCACTCAACCTTGCACAGAGTCTTCGGTTCTTCTGCATGCGTAGGGTCTTTGCTCCTTTTTCACTGGGCTCCTCTGGCTGTTGGTGTCTTCTGGCAGGGCAGCCTTCTCTGGGTGGCAGACTGCAAGATTTGGACCCTGGGTTCCAAAAGCTCAGGCTTTGGGAGCAGATGCTGCCCCAAATCCAGTAATTACCCTGTAATCCAGAGTACATTACAGAACAGCTCTAAGCCATAGATTAGTCATCTGTAACATGGTACTAATGGTAGCACCTAACTCACAGAAATGTGAAGATCAAATGAAGTAATCTGTGACAAGTGCTCAGCACTCACAGATGTTCAATCTGTGATAGCTGTTACTTAAAATCATCACTGCTCATTCGTCATCACTGGTATTAGCATTCATGGGTTGGGTCCTGACCCTCCTATGGAGGCAGTATGGAGGACCCCATCACCTTTGCCATGGCCCTAGTTAATGTAGAGCCACAGCACACCTGTTTATTGAGCTATGTGTCAGGTACTGTACTGGGGTCTGGGCACTTAAGAAAGCAAGAACAAACACAAACAAAACAATCCCACAGTACTCAAAGTTCCAGACAGTTAAAAGCTCGGCTTTACCACCAGCATTTATTTCTCACAAAAAATTCTAAATTAAGAATGTGATTGCGATTGTTAGTATGCATTTTAAAAATCATGACTATAAAGATCTTTTTAAGAGATTCCTTGCAAAAATGTTTAGTATGCTGATCTGTGCTCTTTGATAGGTAGGTTGAGCCTCTTAAATCTGCAGATTCATTACAAGTGCCTCATGTTCAGAGAGAGGGTTTTTTGGGGGGAGGGTGGACCCTTCTGGGATGTCTCCAGCATAAGCAGAGCTCTGAGCAAGCCATGCTTTGCAAAGTCAGTTATTTGTTTTACTTCTGCCAGAATATTGAAAGTTTGCCTGGTGAACATTCCCCGAAATCAAAATGACTTATTATCAGGCTTCCTTTGCTTTTGATCCGGCTGCAGGACGGTGTGTTTTCCTAATGATGCAGAATCTCTCGTTAAGTTCAGGAAACAGGATATAAGGATAAGTCAATTGACTCAATTTATGGACATAATAAAACGGTCCCTATTACCTTCAGCAGTCAAGGCAAGACAAGGTGAAACACAGTGCTGTAAAGTTATTATGACAAAATAGTTTAGTATTTACCTGACCAAATAAAGTGAAAATACTGCATTTATTTTTGAAGCGGCATTTCAGACATTATGACCTAAAATTAATAGCGGTAGACGATCATTTATCCTGTCGCACAGGGATATTGCAGAGTTCACTCAAAGCCAGGAATATCTGCTATTAAATCATGGCAAACTAAAAAAAATTTTTTGAAGTATTTCCTCGTGTCTGCTCTATGTCTACTGTTGGCCCCACTGAGCCAGCGTTAACAGCTAAGGCATTTCTTTTTCCATCTTGTAATATAATTAAAAACAAATTTAGAAGCAGAATAGATGTTTTGTTCGTTAGAGCCCTGTTCGTTTTGAGGGAAGGCACTGGCAATGCACACAGATGTTTCTGACAATTATAAACTCAGAAAAGCGAAGAAAGGGTGGAAAGAAACCAAACTGGCCAAATATGCTTGCCTTTGTCTTCCAGCGGGAAGTGAGTCTTCGGGGTGCCATGGGAAGAATAGATGCAAATCAAACATTTTTAACCTGCCACGTTCCATAAGTGATGGATGTGAAGCTAAGGGGGCATAAAAGGTTTCAGGTAGTTGAAGACAGAAGACATCCAGGGGCTACATATGGTATCAGTAGCTTATGAAAATACTTAAGGTTTGGGCTAAATGTCAGCTAATTTCTGGCTTTTGGTTATTTTCTCAACTCTAGAGTCTACAGCCTAAAGTGATTTTGTGTCTGAATTAAAATGGACTATGACTCTAAGTTAGGTAAGTAAGACTGGGCATAGAGCAGACAAGAAAAAGTTCAAGTGTTACTTTCAATATCATCTGCTTGCATGTGCTGATTGTGAGTTGCAGAGGGACCAGCAATTGGATCCTTCAAGTCCTTGCTATCAACTGCATAAGGCCTACCCCTGACAACTCTTTAAAATGCATCTGGTCATATGGCAGCTGGTGGGGGGTGGTTAGCTGGTGGAGGGATTGAGCAAAAAGGAAAAAGGACTCATGGACACGGACAACAGTGTGGCAATTGCTGCAGAGAGCGGGTGTAAGGGAGATAAATGGTAATGGAGAAAAATATAATAAAGATTAAATTTTAAAAAATTGCATCTGGTCATGCTCCCTTCACTGCCCCCACTCCCAAACCATCTAACCCCGTGTAGCCTTTTCTTTGTTATAGTTCTATCACCTTCTAACATTCTACATGATTTGCTTTTTATGTTTGGTATTATTTTCCCTCTCCACTCCCCATGTAAGGCTGGGTGGGATCTTTGATTTGTTTGCCAATGTATCTCAAGCATCCAGAGCATTGTCTGACACATAGTAGGTGCTCAGTAAATATTTGTTGAACAAATGAATCATATCCTTCTTTTTTTTTTTTTTGGCCTAAAACATGACAATGGTTTTCATGGGCTTTGTGATAAGTTTGTAACTTCTTTATGTAGCATATATGATGCAGTTTACATATCCAAATTCATATTTCTTTTCATTTTTCTCCGGAATGGTTTCAGCTCTACTAAACCATGGCCTGTCTTGCTTACGGCCATTGCTCATGTTGATTCTTTTGCTTGGATTTCTTTTTTGTTTTCTCTCTTCCTGGCTTACTCTGAGTTAGTTTTTAGGACTCAGTTTAGATTTTTTTCCCCCTAGGGAACTTTGCTTGGCCTTCCAGGTCGGGGTGGGGGCTCCTCCAGTGTGTTCTAAAGTACTCTGAACTTCCCTTATTTGCTGCTTATAGCCACTTAAGGCTATAAACTCTGTGGGGTCAAGAGCCAGTCCTGCCTTGTTCATAGTTTCCTTTGTGGCAGATGCTGTGCTTGGCACTTTGTAGGAGGTTCATTAACTATACTGAGTGGATGAATCCTGAAAGGAAGGCTGTGTAACTCAGACATCAGCTAGGATCACCCATCCAGTAAGATCTGGGGAAGCCTGGTCTAATGCCTTTGTCTAAGGTATTTTGACTATTTCTAGGGGCGTATCACTTCTGGCCCCGATCTCCGTTTTATATCCGTATTTTCCCTTAATTTACTATACTGCAGTGCCTTGGTTAAGCACATATGGCCCTGGAGCTCCACCATCTAAATTCCAATCCCACCCCTGCCATTTATTAGCTTGTTAACTTCTCTCTGCCTCAGTTTTCTCATTTGTAACCTGGGGGCGATTATGATAATAATAGCACCTACCTCACCGTAACTTGTGAGGATCAATTTGTTTGCACATGTTAAGTACAAACAGTTTAAGACATCGTAGGTCTTAGTAAATTTTAGCTCTCCCAATCCACTACTTAAAAAGGCTGATGCATGAAGCAGAATTCTCACGGAAGGTGTGCAGGACCCAAGGTTATGTCACAGCAAATAAAGGATGAAGACACCCCTGTCGGGAAAAGTCCTCGTGTCTGTCCCACCAGCAGTTTCCCCGCAGTGCACTCCCTCCCAGCAGAGGGCTCTGGCCATTGGGTGTCTCAGCAGCCCCCTTTCCTCCTCTCCTCTGCTTTTGCTTTTCTATAATCTACACATCTGCCCCTCTCCCCACAATGGCAACTGAAAATGCCCGATTCTTCCCTCTGTCTCTTTTGCAGTGTATCTAAGCTCTACTGTTGCGGGCTGACTTCTGCACTGGACCCTGCACCCGTCTCTACATACACGAAGCTCAGTTCAATAACTGGGTTATTGCCAGCTTCAGCAGATGCTCATCTTACCATTAACAAGGCCATTTTCCTTAGGAAGTAGCTCTAGTTAATGACAAATTTCTTCTTTTTTGTTATAAGTAGAAGGAAAAATGATAAGTACCTTCACATAATTTGTGAAGCTGAAAACACTAGGGGAATAGCTACTCTTTAGCATTTGCTTGTAAGGTAATGCAGTTACCTTTTGCATGAACAGGACTGTGGAGGCCTCACATCCCAGAGATGCATCCTTTTGCTCTCTCCTCAAAGAAGTTGTTGCCTAAGTGCTGTGTTGGAAGCAGCCACATTAGCAGGGCCGAGCTGCTGCTGCAGCATTGTAAATGCCAGCAAATAAAAGTGTCAGCAGCCTGGGCTGTGGGAGGCTGGCAGGGCCTGCAGTTTAGTGCTGCTCTGTCCAGATCGGCCTTTCCAGGGGGCTGGTTCATATCCAGCCCACACCAACAGTGAATCAAAGTTATTTCCTACTGATGGCTCTTCCTAACCCCAGGAAAAGGTGTTTGGAGGTCTCTAGCCGCAGCCCACCAAGGAGAAATACCTGCTCAACCTGAACTGCCCTCTCTCTCCAACAGATGGCTCCGTCCTGGTTAATGGGTGGCATTTTGAATGGCTGGTAGATGCTTCCCCACCACTGCCTATACCGGTAACAGAATTTTTGTATTCTTTCTCATGGGACCCATAACCATGTGAAAAAAAAAGTTTTCTTTTCACCACTGGATGTATTTATTTACAGAGAGGGACTTTAAATGGCCAGAGGCACACACTCACTGGTAGTAAAACTCCATCCGGTGATTCACTGATTTCTCAGACTGTGCTTCCGCCCGCACGGAGGGTCTGTAACATCACAGTGCTCAGAGGGAGTGTCAGCCACTTTTGTGTTGTGCCACTGGACAGATGAGTCCTGCATTTGGTGTTTGGCAAAAGCAGATAGTGTTTTAGGCCTAAGGGTACATTTTACATTTGAATCTGAGAGAAAAATGTAGCCTTGGCACTTGAAATTGTGGAGGAGAAAATGCCTATTTCTGGGTAGTGGATATTCAACAGCTGTGTCCTCAGACCCTGTCCACCCACCGACAGCAGGATCCTCGCTGGGTGGGCAGTCAGGGGTCACCCGGTGAGGTCCCAGCAGAGGCAGGGCACAGAGCCCCATGTTGCTGAACGCTGTCTAATGGGCATGTTAATGGCTCGGAAATCACAGACAGACATTTCAAATGATGTTTTCAAAGAGTTTTTAAGACACAGGAAAATGCCTCAGATCATTTAGTAAGTGAGGGAAACAAGTAGGATGCAAAATAGACACAGTATGATCTAAACTCTGTGAAACAATAATTATTAAAAGGGACAGAGACCAAAATGCCCATAGTGGGTGGCAAGCTTAGGAATCTCTTTTAGTCTTGTGTCTATTAATAATGTCCAGTGATTTCTAGGCTTCCTAGAGTGAGCCTAAATTACTTTTAAAATCTGCATAAAATAAATGTTTATTTAAAAAATAAAGTGGAACAATTTACTTTCATCAGTGACAATTTTAAAGGGTATATTTTTTTACAATGCAGCAAACCTATGTTTTTCAAAGATTTTATTTATTTAGCGAGAGGGAAAGGAGGGAGAAAGAGAAGGGGCGAAACATCAATCTGTGAGAGATATATTGATTGGTTGCCTCTACGTGCCCCCAAGCTGGGGACCTGGCCCACAAACCAGGAACGTGCCCTAATTGGGAATTGAACCTGCAACCTTTTGGTTTACAGGCCAGTGCTCAATCCACTGAGCCACCACCAGCCAAGGCACAAAGGTATTATTAGTCCCTTTTATCATTCTCTGTTGGGAGGTAAAATGGCCCCAGCCTACTGTAGCCAGCTCTTGTGATTTTCTGTGTGTATTCTCACCTCCAAAAGAATGTTTTACATATGACCTGAATTAACATTTGTAATAAATGCCAACTTTGTGGGGGCAACTGAGTACTACTTGGTTTTAGTTTTGATGCTAAAGCTGTTATCTTTTCATCTTAGAGTAATGTGATAAAATTCTATAAACAAAATTACAAGGTATGTGCATACAGTTAATATATTTACATATAAAAACTTGCCAGTGTTATTACCATTATAAAATCTTATTTAAAAAAGTAGTCAAGTAATTAAATATCCTAAGTTACTGAGCTTTTATTTTTGACATTGACTAGTACAGGGAAAAAAGGCAAGTTCCTTTATTGAATAACCCTAATATCCTCTCTCCATCACAGTAAAACTGGTAGATGAGTTTTAAATGCGCAGTTTACAAGATATATCCTTAGGTCATATCTGTTTAGCCTAATCTCATGCACCTTTCACGTCTACATTTATGTTCTAAAGTAAAAACTCTAGAATTATATTTTGTGGGATAAAAAGTTCCATGACATACTTGTGGAAAGGGCTCTGTGCTCGGAAATTTGGGGAAACACTATGTACTACCGTCTTGCAACTCAACTCTCAAATTATATACTCACATTAAATGTTCTGAAGTGTTCTGCAGTAAAGACATCCTTTAAGCTCTGCTTAAACCAGTATTTCCCAAATTTACTAACAAGGATATCAGAAGTACTATTTCCAAAGCACTGCAAGAGCCGTGTCATCAAAGAAATATTTAATGACTTTCTTTTACTGTACTGAAAAAGAAGCAGGAGAGTAGACAATAAAATGAGGATTTTCCATAAAAATGACTCAAAAAGGGCTTCATGCTTACATCAAAATCCTCTGCCCCAAGCCCTTTGATTAACTGTAGAATCCTTCAGATTCTTAAATGACTAGAGCAAGCATGGCTTTCATTCAGGTCACAGGCACACCAGAAGCCAGAGTGCAGTTCTCCTTGGCCATCTCGGGTCATTCCAACTTATCCCCTAACTTACGGGTAATGCTGGCAATAGCCGCAGAGTTGATCTATCTGGTGTAGAATGTTAGCACCCCACTCCCCCTCTGCTCCACCCCCAATAAACTTGCCCTTCTTCCATTTCTTTCAGTTTCTGGTCTTTCTTGTTTTGTCTCAGACTCCAAAGTGACTGCGAGTACAAGGAGATCTCTTCTTTTTTTTTTTTTTTTTACATCAATGTGCGGTTGCTGGGGGTTATGGCCTGCAACCCAGGAATGTACCCTGGCTGGGAATCGAACCTGGGACACTTTGGTTCCCAGCCCGTGCTCAATCCACTGAGCTACACCAGCCAGGGCTGAGATCTCTTCTTAACACCACTTGTTTTCCTAACTCTATCATTTATGAGAGGAGGCCACTATATCTCCAATGTAACAGGTGCATGCTTGCCCTATTTAAAGGACAGTTTTTAGGCTTTATTTAGCAGAAACACTGAAGATATTACATCTTTGGGAATGTCCATGAGTCTTCTGGGCCTGCTTCGTCTGTGACATTTATGGTTTTTCAAAGACTGTGGCTATATTTGTTTGTACAGTGCCTAATGTATTGGAATCTTCCATTATTTTCTCTCGGTGCTTTTGAAAGCAGTCTGTGCACTCACTGAAGTGTGGCCAAATCCAGAAACAAAGAGAAGTGGTTGGGATGCCATAGTTGTTTTGCAGAAGGTATCCGTGACAAGGCTAATTGATTCAGGGGACTTCGTTTTCAATAAAGAAACAGAGATTAGTTTACTGTCGATCTTAATTATTCCATCCATCAACCATTTGTTGCCCTGGGCAACTGCCCCCATCTTTGCTGCCTGCTAATTTTCGTTCATTTTACTTTAGTGAAGCTTGTTTCTTTTGTTTCATTTTTGTGTATTTGGATGAAGAAACAAGGACCTGACATTTCTGTGGGTAAAATTTTAAGCTGTGCCATGCTGAATTCACCAACAAAAGACATTCATCCCTGCCTTCCCACCCCCCATTTTTTTTACTGCTTGATTGAAATTCATAAACTATATGAATGTTTGTGGGCATATGTACACAGAGTAACCAGTAAATTAATATAAATAATGTGAACTTGTAAAGGAACATAATCTGCCCTACTTGCAAACAAGCCAAAGTAAGTGAAGAGAAAATATAATTACCATAGCCAGACAGTATTTGGTCAAGGTCTCAAAAGTGTACTGAAGTCTGGCTCTTGGAATTTAAGTATGCCCAGTGTTTTTTTAGTCATATTACTTTTAAATTAGTTTTTGGCTTTATTTTGCTGAACTCCAAATGCCACTCCACCTTCTGCTCATCTCCCCAGTGCCTTTATGTATCTCGCCTTGTCTGCCGCTGGTAGCACTGTCTTCCTGGACCACTTTGAATATGTGCAGTCTGGATAGAGGAGCCTCCGAAATGGAGCCCTAAGTGGCAGAAGGAGTAGAAAAGGCAGGGATGTATGCTGATAAAACACAATCAAATACTTTCAGAAAAAGGACAATCACATAGCTAAAAACACTAGGAACCTACTTTGGTCAAAAAGTACAACATAATAATACTCGTTTAAATACTGAGTTTAGATTTTCACTTGTCTGGAAGTGAACCTTGACTCACTTGGGAGGCAGCTTTGTTTATGGTGGGGGACAGAATTAGAACTGCTTGGTCCCTGCTATACCTTCTCATTGTTCTATATTCTTGGCATCTGACTACACTGTGTAAGTCTGATTGTACATATGTAGCGTTTTCTAGTGCAATCAGATGAAATTCATAACAGGCTAATCCAAATAGAACTTCTCTTTTTTTTCCTGCATAGTAGTTCTCAGGTCACATAAATGACACCTGTATTTGTCAGATACACTATCTGTTGCAAAGATCAGAAATTCAGTTAAGAAAGCTCAAGTCAAAATAGTGTTGATTTAAAGGGCATGGGATCCATTTCACGGAACCCCCTTATGAGAAATGTAGCTGGGCTTCCTTGGAACTAGAATGCCATCAAGAAATTGCTCTCGATCTCTCTGGTTCTGTCTTCAGGCCTGCATAGTCTCTCATCTATGCTCTTTTGTTCCTATAAATATACATACACTCCCATGTGGCCGATCTTTCCAGGCTCTTGGGTTTTGCTCCTTCAAATTTCATGCCCGCAGGGTGTCTGACCACCACTTTACAAGCTCTCAGTTTCCTGCCCAGGCCCACTGAATGGGCTCTCACCAACTCCTTATTTTTCTTAACTCAAATGAAGGATTATTGTTGAACTCCCCACGAGACTCAGCTCTGTGAGGGCAGGAGCTGTAACTTCTTTGCTCACCAGTATATCCTCTTAGTCTGGCACAGTTCATGGCATGTAGTGGGTATACAATGAATTGGTGAGTAAGTGAAAAACACCAGTATCTACATCTTCTGGGGGCTGTTTCTGCTGTCTGATATATTTTTATCTCTTGGTTTCTGTTAAGTGATGTCCTACTGAGAGCTGAACATGGTGTATAAACGTTGAAGAGATTATTGGAGATTCTGGATGATATTGCCCCCTCATCCTCCAGAGAGGACATACTTTGCTTTTTTTTTTAATCATGGATTTGTGCATTTATTTGGTTTTTAAATTTAGTTTTTATTTTTCAATTACAGTTGACATACAGTATTATATTAGTTTCAGGTGTACATACACCCCAGTGATTAGACATTATATAAGTTACTAAGTGATCATCCTGATAAATCTTGCTGGCACCATACATAGTTATTGCAATATTATTGACTGCATTCCCTATGCTGTACTTTACATCCCCATGACTATTCCATAACAACCAATATGTACTCCTTAATCCTTTCTCCTTTTTCACTCAGTCTTCCAATCCCCATCCCACTGGGCAACTGTCAAAATGTTCTCTGTATCTATGAGTCTGTTCTTGTTCTGCTTGTTCACTTATTTTGTATTTAAATGTTTTTGATACAGACATATTTATTGCCATTTTATTTATGTTTTTTATCTTTTCTTCTTAAAGAAGACCCTTTAACATTTTATATAATACTGATTTGGTGGCGATGAACTCCTTTAGTTTCTTCTTGTCTGGGAAGCTCTTTATCTGCCCTTCAGTTCTAAATGATAGCTTCACTGGATAGAGCACTTTTGGCTGTAGGTCTCTGCTTTTCATGACTTTGATCTTTCTCGGGGCTCCTTCACTACCCTTATTTTTTTGTATTTTTTTCTTTTTTGCTCTTCTGATTATGTTTTCTGCTTCCTTATATTCCAAATTGCTGTTTTGATTCTCAGATTTATACATTCTACTATTGATTCCCTGTAAATTATTCTCTTCATTTCAGTTAACGTGTCCTTTATTTCTGATTGGTTCTTTCTTTGTAATGCTGTCGAAGTTGTCTGTAAATTCACCTGCTTTTCCCCAAGTTCACTGAGCATCCTTATAACCAGTGTTTTGGACTCTTCATCTAGCAGATTGCTTGTCTCCTTTTTGTTTAGTTCTTTTTCTGGAGTTTTATTCTGTTCTTTCATTTGGGACATGTTTCTTTGTCTCCTCATTTTGGCAGCCTCCATGTATTTGTTTCTATGTATTGGGTAGAGCTGCTACATCTTCTGGACTTAGTAGCATGACATAATATAGTAGGTGTCCTTTGGAGTCCAGTGGCACAGCCTCCCCATTCATCCTAGCTGGGTACTCTACATGTGCCCTCCCTCTGTGGGCTGTGTATGCTGTCCTGTTGTAGTTGAGCATTGATTGCTGTTGGCATGCCAATGGGAGAGATTTACTCCTAGGTTGGTCAGCTGCAAGGACTGGCTGTGACCACCATGGAGGATCACGAGCCCACCCCACAAGAGCAGGATTTACTTCAGTGGGGCTCCGGTGCCCACCGAGTCTGTCCCTTGACTATTTTGCTTGTGGAGGTGGTTGGGTGGCACTTTAGTGTGGTCTGAAGTTGTCTATCAGGTGCACTGGTCCTAGGACATTCTGGGAAGTGCAGGTTAAGGTCAGCGCCATCTGTATTCTTCCCCTAGCCACCTGGCATGAGCTACAAAGCAATCTGTAGATGGCTGCTACTTGTACTGGGCTTGGAGGGGTCCAGGGGAGGCCACGCTGTGAACCAAGGCTGACTACCACTAATGCTGAGTCTGGGGCCACTTAGTGATTGGTATAGGGCACTTTGAGGCCAGATGCTGCTTGTTTGAGAGTTTTTAGGAAAGTCTGAAGTATGAGCCAAGAAAGTCCACTCATATGGAAAGGTCACTGGAAAAGCTTGGGTGGGCCTGCAAGTTGGGTGGGATGGAGCCTCAGGGAATCCTCAGGAGTCTCAGTTATGACACCTGTCTGCAGACTCTGTGGGTGGAGGGCTTCGAAAAGGACCATTGGCCTCTGCTGGCACTTGTTTGGGAGAAAGATGCCCTCCAACCCTGGCCCTCACCCTTCAATTCTTTCTTGTATCTTTTGGTGTCTTTTCAGCTGCTTCCTCAGCGCTGGGATTCCGAGGGAGTAAGTTCTGGTAAGTCTGTGCCTGACCCTTTAAGATCTGCCTGAGACTCTAGAAGTCCTTGGTCTCACTCAGCCACAATCTCCACTGGTTTTTACAGCCAGAAATGGTGGGGACTTCCCTCCTTGCCACTGGAACCCTGGCCTGGGAGGCCTGGTGTGGGGCTGGGACCCACTGGTGTTCGGGGGAACCTCTGAAGCTGAGATATCCCTCCCATTTTTTACCCACCACACATGAGTGTGAGACCAGCATATTCCTTATTCTGTCCCTCCTAACAGTTTTGATATGGCTTCTTTAAATCCTTAGTTGTAAGACTTCTGTTCAGCTAGATTTCAGATGGTTCTGAATGATGATTGTTTTGTGGTGTAGTTGTGATGTTCTGTTATACTTTTGTTTCTGATGCTTGGGCAAAACTACTAGGATAGAGGCTAATTACCTTAATCTAATCTGACACTCATAATTGGAGTTTCTGATACCTAATATTTTTTCAAAGAGGCTTTTATTTTTATTTTTGTAAAACAATTTCATTGTATTTTTTTTCCATTATCATTTAACCCTTTTATACCCCTCACCCCTTGCAGTCACCATACTGTCGTCCATGTCTATGAGTCCTTTTCCCTTTTTGCTTAGTCCCTCAACCCCCTAACCTCCCCTAACACCACAACAGCTGGCAGCCTGCTCTCTATCTATGAGTCAGTCTCTGTTTGCTTATTAGTTCAGTTTGTACATTAGATTCCACATGTGAGTGAAATCATATGGTATTGTCTTTCTCTGACTGGCTTTTTTCACTTAGCATAATGTTCTCCAGGTGCACCCATGCCTGACAGCTAATATTTATTCCAGTTCCTCAAGTCAAGTGTCCAGGGGGCTGGGGAGGTTTAGGGCAAAACACAATGACTGAGTAGCAGGGCAGAATGAAGGACCAGTGACAAAATGAGGCTTGATATGCATTAGTATAAGGCACCACCAAATACCTCTCTTAACTAAAATATATTGCCTGAGAGTCCCTGAACAAAGGCTCAGAATGAAAATATGTAGGTGAACTTAAGAGCTGATGATAATGCACACATTCTTGCTTGGCTAGCAGGTTAGAAACTCAGAATAAAAATGAGGAAGAGGTGCTTCATTGGAGAAAATGGGAGCAAGGCAATGAGTTAAAAAATAAGGATTTTCAATTTTGCATATCAATTTTGCTTCAGCTTATCTTTATTAGAGTCTGGATAAATTGAAGCTATACCCCAGAATACTTTTTGTCCTTTATGGCTACCTAAATTTGCCAGTTGAATATAGTAATAACATTATCATTATCATGAGAGCTAACACCTACTGAGAGCTTATTATGTTCTTAATATCCATCATTGTTTAATTTTCACCACAGCACTGCTTCATAGGCATTGTTGTGACCACATTATAGATGATGAAACTGAGGTTAGAACGGGGAAGTAATTTTCCCAAGGTCACTTAAAGCTTAGTAAGTGGCAACGGCAATTTTTGAATTCTTGGACTGGCATCAGAGCTCTTAAATGCTATACTATGCTGCCTCCCTGTGTACATATAATATGTATTAAAATGTTTTTATGACTTTCTACACAGTGATAAATGTATATGGGGAAGTATGATTTTCCACAGGAAAGAATTTTCTGTACAGTAAAAGGTTAAATTAAAATGTCCATACGTCTGTATTTACTAACCTGCTGTTACTATATGCAGTGACTCACACAGCACAGATGCCCATTGCTCTTTCATCTAACAACCCAGGGGAGGTCAAGTGTCCAATATCGCCAAAGGAATTGAGGTTATTTCTCTCTCATTCCTCTGCCAGTCCCACAAGTGTTGCCCCCATCTGGCCAGTCGAAGCTGGCTTTATGTCCACATTCCAGCCCATGGGAAGGGGGAAAGAGAGAGCAGAGTACATGTTCAGACTTCACCGAATGCCAAGAGCTGGAAGTTGCACACATCACTTCTGCTTGTATCCCATTTATAAGAACTTGGTTTCATGGCCACACATAGCTGCAAGGGAGGCTAAGAAATGGAGTCTTTATCTGGGTGGTCTGTGCCTTGTTAAAACTTAGGAGGGAATTCTGTTTCTAAAAGGGAGACTGAGCAGATGAATACTGGGGCCCAGTTAATAGCCTCTGCCTGGTTTCCAAATTAGTAACACAAACAATATATTTATGAGTTTGGAATTTTTCAAGTTAGCTGTTATTGGTTATATGTGATTTTTCCCTCCCTTTATAATAAAACTATCCTGTCTTGGATCTAATCAAGAAGATCAGAATAATGCTCTAACTCAAAGCAGTTTTATATACTACATTAAAACCAGAAGCATTTACAGGCCATTGTTTTACTGCAAAAGACATAATAAACATCATTAAGATAAACTTCACTATGTAACTAAAAGATATTTATGGACACACATCATATAAGCCCTTGACTAGATATTTGGAAACAGCTTACAGGGATTAATTATAAACATGCTATCCTTTCCCTATTCGATTTGTGAGATAAGATTGATGGGTGTACACACAGAACAAAAGGGGATTTAATAACAGGGTTCAGCCTCACACCACATAGGCGGTCTGATTTAAAACAAACACAGCAGTCAGCACGCCAGCTCATGACTCTAACCCTCTAGGCTTGATTAGCATCCCTGGGCCAATTAAGAAAATTTCTTAAGGCCCCCATGGGGGCCCATACAGAATGCAGTCATCTGAGCTGCTATCAGCCCAGAAAAAATGATGACATCTAGGACTGCTGTTTTTATTTCCAAAGAATGTTTGCTTTGAAAATTTCTGTGCATGCGTGTGGATGAAGATTCACCATGGTCCCAATTATCATGTAAAACAAAATGCCCTTTTGGGTGCAGTGAGCGTCCAAGTTACTGTCATTTGTCATTTTTTGGGGGTGGTTTGGTCTCCAAAGTTGGGGCTTGTTTGTTTTGGTGACTGCACATTCTTTTTTTCCTCATGTAGTTTTGTAGTCCTTGCCTGAAGCAATCGTTAGTTTTAGTTCATGGACCAGGAAGGAGCTTCTCTAGGGATGGGCACTCAAATCACAGGACATGAAACTGTAAGCGTCTCACAAACAGTCCACCCACCGGTGGGTAGATGAGGGAATCCAGCCTGGGGAGTTGAGGGGCTTGGCTGTGGCTTCCTGGCCAGTGCGGGGCCGCCGGGTCCAGAACCCGTGTGTCCCCACTCTTAGTCAGTGCTCTTTCCTTGTCTCCCTTGGATTTATTAGTTGTGCATATTAGGCAATTTGGGAATTTAATCAAAGTTCTCTGATGTCCTATTTGTCTTAAATCTACTTTAGAATCTGAAAGTTCTCTATTAAATAAGGCATTTCCTGACACACAGGGCCTGTCCCAAGGCCAGGAAGGTCTCGCTCTGACCAAGGGCTTCTTTTGGACTTAGACATTATTTCCAAGTGAGTTATTTATACCCAGTCATGGTACTTGTGTGTATGTCATTTCAGCACATTAATTTGTTATGAACATTTAAATAGACCAAATTTTCATAACCGTTTTGGCATAATGTATACCATTTTAATAAAACAGGAGCCTGGACAGCTGACCGCCTCATGATCTCTGAGAGATGTTTGCAGTGACGCCTTGCACAGGTACAGAGTGGAGGGGGAGTAAACGTGTGTTGAACTGAGTTGGGTCCTGATCAGAGAATTAAGCTTCTACTTGATTGCTTTGCTGTTGAGTTCAGTCCTGGTGAAAATCAGTCAAGTACAGCAGAAAGAGCACAGGACCTGATGGGAAGACATGGACTTAGAATACTGACTCCACTGATGAGTTAGGTAGCCTTCAGCCAGTCGTTTATTCTCCCAGAGCCTCAGTTTTCTCCTCTCGCTGTGGGGATAAGGTTGCTTGTTCCACAGCAGCGTTGTGAAGCATGGTTACATCTTCAGATAAGATGATGTTTGTGAAAGTCTTTTGAAATGGGAGGCGTCAGTCAAATGTGAGGCATATTGGTTTTTGTTGTTGTTGTAGTAGTAGCTTTATCACTATACTCTTTTAGTTGTAGCTGATTCCCAGTTCAGTGGCCTGTGTTCTAGAAGGGTACGTTATGGTAAGCTAGATGGAAAAATGTGCCAAGCTGAGTGCAGGGAATTGTGTGTGGCCCATACATTCACACAGCGATATCAGAACCTGACACCCAGCAGCATACCAGCAGATCCAGAATATCTTTGTCCACTGATGGGATACCTTTATTGGGCCCATCCCCCTCCCAACCCCAGCCTGCTAGGGGAAGCCACTCAGCAGCTTCAGATCCCCCCAGAAAGTGAGGATGAGCTGTATTTAACCACCAGCATGCTCCTTTGATCTCTAGAATATCTATTCTCTGCTAGCCACCTTCGTCTCCCTAGGTCCATGTGGTCATAGTTAGGTGGCCAAAAGAGCAAACACTGTCCCTGATCAGTCAGTCACAGGGACCTTCCTGTCCTCTGAGCATGCATGACATCGACAATCTGGAACCCTCATTCTATCTTGTTTTTTTTTGGTAATGAAATTTCACAAATACAGAAATCTGAGTGCATTTGTTCCAGACATAAAATGCTGCCTCCAACAGTTACCGACTTCCTTCTTTGAGCCCTACCTTTGTCAAGGTTCTCATGTTACTCTTGCTGATTAAAGTGAGGAGAAATTCTTAATGGCGGCCTGGCAAGGAAACTGCACCTGCAAAAGTTCAGAGGTCATTGAGACCCTGGAAGTCCAAGTACTTGAAAGATTCATTGTGTGAGGCACTGAGGCAGAAGAGGGCAAAAGGCCAGACAGGCTGGCCTGGTAAGCCAACCTTCGAAGAGAGTTTGCCGTTGTCCCTGTGGGCCCCAGGGAGCCACAGAAGGGTTTTAAGCTGGGAGATGGCAAGATCAGGTTTGTGTTTGATCCCTCTACTCCTCCTCTGAAGCTTCGACGGGAGGCACACAGAGTTCCCGGGCCTGTGCATCTGGGAAATGGGGGAGTGGGGTCTGCAGGCATGTGTTCCAGAAAAACACCATGGCTTAGTGGGGTAGAAGGGCAAGCAATTTCCTCGAAAGGGAGAAATAATAATGAGGCAGATTATTTTTGGATTTATGGCAACAGAGAAGACTAAGCACTTTGAAGTCAGAAGAAGGTCCTTGTGGTCAGGGCCCTGTGTGAGGGCCGTTCCCAGAAGTTGTCCTGGGGCCTGGTCACGGTCACATGCTGCTCCCACGGCCTGCAGCCTGCACACTGTGAGAACAAGTTCCACCCTGATCAGCCCTAACCAGACCCATCACCAGCCAGCCTGTGCATAGCAAGCTAACTTTACATTGTAGCAAAGCTGGTCCTGAAATCAAAGGAACCTATACCGAGACCATATGGTTACTGCAGAGTCACAGTGGGATCCGAAGTTGTCCCAAGCTGTAGGTAAACACTGTTGGCCTCTTAAGACAAACACCGCTCTTGGCACTGGGATCAGTGTTCCGGTTTACGTGAGGGCATGTTGGTAGTTCACAGACGAAATATATCCTGAGCGTCATCATGGGAATGGGCTGTGTGTCGGGGCACAAACTCTACAAAAAATGGGGTCCTGTGAATTAATCTTTGACAGACTTTTGTAATAATTTTAAGATAGTTTATCATAAACTATTGTGATGGAATTAACACCTTAATCTACAAATTGGAGAGGAAGTGGGAGGAGCCAAAGACTCTCGAATGATTTCATAATTTTGTCTGGGTTTGGCCTTGGTCTCATTTTTATCCCGAGAACCAGTTAGGAAGGCCTTTCCTTTTGGAAAACCAGACTTGAGGTATGTGTGTGTGGTGGGGCAGGAGGCGGGGGCTATCTTCTCCCCGCCTCACTGATTTTAGTCCAGACAACATTGCTTTTGTCACATTCAGTTAGTAAAAAACAGAGGAGTTCATATTTTGCAGGGGTGGTTTGGGTTAGCTGATAGATTTGCAAGGCTATCTGGAGAACTAGTCTTTCTTTAAATCCCTGCAAAGAGCAGTGGTGCCTCACGGACTGAGAGTTACAGGGAGACAGGAACTTCTCTTACTTCAGGGTGCATCTTACTAGCCTTTGGGCAAATTAGGTCAGGGAGGTGATAGGCTGGCATCTGCGAGAGGGATGCGGGAGGGCATTCCGATATTGATGGAGGATGAATGTGGAAGCCCTCCACGGTCCCCTTTAATTGTAGGGCTCTGCAATTTGGTGGGGGTGTGGGGCGGGGTGGCGGGGAGAGACAGACACAGACAGAGATTGGGAAGGAGGAAGAGGAGGAGAGGGAAACAACTCAGGCCTCTCCTAATTATAATGTGCCAGCTGAAGTTTAGAGAGATTATCATTGCAACTGTTGTGTGAAGCCCAATTTAATTTTCTTTGTTTTTTTTCCTCTTGTTTTCCTTCCTTTTTGTCCTTTCATTCTCTCACTTTGCTGTTCCTCCTTTTACTTCTCATTCTCATTTTAAAACAAACTGGTAGATAGAAAAATTTCCCAATCTAGTACAACATTATTGGGAAAAAATCAAGTGTTTATTTTATCTTGGGATTTTAGAAAATCTGACTCTAATAAAAATCATGAGAATGTGTGTGGTGGAATAGAATTGTAAAACATGCAGTCAGTTACACAGGTATTTTAAAATGGATGGTTCGGAGGGGTGATTTGATTAGGTAATTACCCTTGTAAAGGAGTAACTTAATCTCTGAGACACTCCCCCAGCAAAAAATTCATACTGCCCTAGTTTAAAATAATTTCTTCACAAATTGCACTTAAAAATAATTGGAAATTTTAAAAAAGCAAATCTAATTTTTCAATAAAAAAATCAACTTTTAAAATTCCTCCCTGGTGGTCCAGTATTATTAAATATTCTTCTGGATTTTTTTATCTTGCTTTATTGGAAGGAGAAAAACAATTATCTGTAAACGTAATTTTTAATGCATGGTAATAAAAATAAATGGCATAGTTCTGCCGCAGTTCACCTAAATCTTCTTCCCTGGTGGTCTAGTGGTATTAAATAATCGGTACCACATGTATTCATCATTTGCTGACAGCAAAAGAAAAACTTTGGCATTTTATTGTCTAAAGAATCAGGCATGATGTTATTTAGGCTTCTGGGGCAACTTTGCTGATGGTCTGTGAAGAAACCTTCATTTTCCTTGCTGGTGGGGCTGTGTTTTTTTGTTAATTTACTCGGCAATTAGTATAAAACCAGAGACAGGCACTCTTACAAGGTTGATTTGAGTTCTCGCAGGTTGCCCCGAGAATTTTTAAGCTTCTTTCTGTATTAATTGGGGCAATGGAAATGCTTTATATGTTGTTAACTCTGTGTTGGGTGGGACTCCTGCAGCTGGGTAGCAGCAGAAAATGGGTACTGAATAAGTGCTGTTTTCTTTGCACTTGTGTTGAAGGTGAATTGTTAGCCACCCCAGGAGAGCATTTTGACTTTGGCTGCTGGTGCCTACCCCTTTCATGTGGGTGAGGCTGAGCTTATTACAACTTATGTACATAGCAAATTTCAAACTTGAGAACTGATTCATGTTCCTGCTTATGCGTATTAGAAACAATACATTGTTTTATTTTGTGAAAAAAAAAAAGACAGACTTATAAAAGCTTAAGTAAGATAAGGTCCTTGCTGGTGTATATAATAAATACAGCGGTTATTTGGAGCATAGGAAAACATTGGTTATGGTCTCTGTGTCAGGTTTTAGAAAGTGCAATGGAAGGCAAAGTGATCTCATTTGCACACATATTTGTTTATACATAAAATTATGCAAAAGCAATAAATCCTTTGTCCTCTGGAAATACATGCCTTATATAGTTGAAGAGATTGGTGAAAAAGTAGAGTGCCACAACCAGCGATTGAACCTGCAACGATTCAACCTATGGGACAGCAGTCCAACAAGCTGAGCCACACTGGCCAGGCCTCCGATTGTTATTCCTGATGGGTGGCACCATAACATAGCAATGGACTTCCAGACAGTCTTGAGTTCGAACCCTGCCACTGTCCCTCGTTAGCTGTGTCACACCAAGCAACTTAGTTAAACTGCCTGAGCCTCAATTTCTTCACCATGGAATGCAAGATGAGAACACCCGCCTCACTGGGTCTGTGAGGGTTGAGTTGTCTTTGGGCACAGTGGCTGGCACATACAAAGGGCTCAGTGTTTGCTGGCTTTAAAAAGAGGACATTTATAGAGCAAATGACCAGTTTTCATTTTGGGGGGGAGACTGTATTGCTTTGAATTTTTATAATCCCACTAAAAAATTTCTCTAGTCTTGAATCATTCCATAAAAGGAGATTTTTTAAAAAAGGGAGATAACTTGTAAATTTATAATCTCCAAATCAAAAAAGAACAATGCTCTTTGAGCCCATTTTCCTGAGGAGTTTCCCAAACTGCCTTCCACACTGCCTTTTTTTTTTTTTGACTACCTTAAGCCCTAGAAAGAGCAGAACATTGGACATTTGAGGTTGTCTTAAATGTTCAGAGCTTGCTGTGTTCAAAAGAGTCTGTAGGTACTACTTATACTACATACTGTCCTATTGGTAATCCACTGAATATACTAGATATTTATACTTAGAAGTATAAGTGCTACTAAGAAGTACTTGGATTATAACTGGATGCAACTTCAATTTCACTATTCAAGAAGGTGTGATAACTCAAGGAATTCAAACCAAAGTTGTAATACACTTTTTGAAGGTAAATTTCCCTTTACGAGGGTCTCAACACTTCCCCCTCCTTGGATAGGCCATGTGGGAGGTGGTACAGCTTTCTTCCCGAGAAGTCAGGCTACATGAGCTGTAGACATCCCCCCTCGAAGACTTTCTCCCACGCTAGCAGTATTAATTTGAACTCTGATAGAAATCTACGGGTTGTAATTGGAAACATGTGTGCTGGGGTCGAGTGGAGCGGTTGCTGCCAAGCTGTGTGTGGCAGGAGTGAATCTCCACTGAGCTCCAAAGCATTCCTGATTTTATGGCAAGTCTCTCCATTGGAGTCCTTATTAATAGGTTTTATGTAGGTGGCTTTTTGATGATCGACTGGAGAGTGAAAAGCTTTTTGTACAAGGGTTGAAAAGCAGCATTAAAGCCCTGGAGGGAACAGGTTTTAATTTTGTGGTGTTTTGATTTTAAATGATATTGGATGCTATGGCTTTGCCTTTAAACGTCTCCCCCAGTTGATGCTAGCGGCCTCTCTGGACTTGTGCAGGGAAACTCCCTCACAATGTAGCAATTACTGATTTATGTTCCAGTGATAAGAATGTGTTTTACTGTGGTCATTATATTTGTTCAATTTAACTACTATGTACTATAAAGTATCATAAAAACTTCTCCTCTGATCACATGTTATGAGACAAAGGATCATAAGCTGCCCCTGATCCATGCACTCTACCCCCATGGTGTCTACGGCATGCCACCACGAAGAGGACAGGCGGTGGTGGTCCCCAGGGCAGTTTTCTGTGTCCTCCAACCCCTATTTCAAAGGCAGTCCCCAGTGGTTGCTTAAGCATTTCTGACGCTGTCTTGCCGTCAGTTGAACTCCCTTTCAAGACTATTACCTCCCCCTTTGTAAGAAAAGTTTGGAAAGACTCTTCATTTCCCACAGTCTTCAGCTTCCCATCCGTCTTTCCCCAGAGCGCCTCTTTTGGAAGTGATTTTCACTGAGTTTTGCTGTCAGTATTTAATCTTGACTTAGGTTTATATATATTCTATGATCATAGATAAAGAAAAGGAAAAAAAACAAACTGAACTTTCCCCCCTTCTTATCTTTTATTTTGATTTAGTAATACTAGGGACAATGGAGAACCTCAACTAAGTAGGCAGGGCTCTTTCCCCAGAGCAAGGTCACCACACAAGCTCTGGGGAAAGGGTTTCTCATCTGGCGTCCGTCCTGCCATGGCCAGCGTGGTCTTCCCTGCTCCAAATTCCCCAGCAACACTCCACAGCCTTCAGAGGCGAGCCTCCACACCCTTAGTGCTCCAAGGCCTGTGTGTTTCTCGGCCAGCTCCAAGGCCTGTGTGTTTCTCCGCCACCTCCTCCACACCATCTGTTCTTACTGTCTCTATCCTCCAGTCGCAGGGAACTATGTCGATTCCCCGACAGATTCAGCACATCATACTCTTCAAGCTCATCACCCTCAAAGAGGCCTTTCCTGCTGCCCCAGTGGGCTCCCACAGCCTTCATGGTGGACCAACTGGAGCCCGACTGGTGGGGGAATGTGTTTGGTTCTGTAATAGAACCACTGTAAGAGGATTGCACGTGCTGGTCCTGATCCATTCAATATGAAATCAAACAGAAATCACTTATATGCCTCTTTATATCCCCCTATAGACTGGAAAACATCACGTTTTCTCTATGCTCTGTTCCCCCTTCCATCTAGGATGGAGCTGGTGCCAGTCAGTTTTTCTGCAGACACTGCTGAGGAAACCCAGGAGGGAGGGGCAAGAGCAGACATGGCTTTAGTGTTGTGTTGTGGGATGACCCTTCGCCGCCTTTGACCTGCAAAACTCCACCTGTGTGGGTCAGCCCTACGTAAAGGGAGCAGCACAGACACAAGGATGAGATGTGGTCAAAGGCCAGGGTTCCTTCTGGGGAGTAATTTGTATTCATCTTTTGCAACCAGGTAGGTATTTCTATTCATAAATAAAAGAGTTTACGAGTTTCATCACTCTATTGTTTTTAAATGTCATTTTTATTATAATAAAATGCTAATAACATCATATTATAAATATTAATCATTAAACCTCTAATAACTATATTTGTAATCATTAGGCCTAACAGTTAGGGAGGGGTTGTGGAAGGCAGTGGGGAGACAGGTCGAGGCAGGATAGCACTGTGGTAGAGCAGTGGGCTCCGGAGACCTGCTGTGTGGCCTTGGCAACTTCCTTAGCCTCTCTGTGGCTCAAATTTCTCATCTATTAAAATGGGGAATAATAAATGTACCTACCTCAGAGTCGTCGTTATGGGGAATAAATGTGTTAATTTGTGTAATGTGCTTACATCAGTGCCTGACACTTAGCTAATATTTACTGAGTACTTCCTGTGATATTTTTGGGTAAATTTTTAAAAATAGCAGCTGCTTGTCTTCAAATACCTCTAAAGAAAAACCAACTGTGTCCATTTACTTGCCATTCTCCTGACTAGATTCTGAATTTCTTTAGCCATCTTTCTATCCTTAGCACCTACTGTACAGGAAACACCCATAATTATTTCTCGAGTGAATTAATGAGCGAATGCTAGTGAACTACTACTCTTCCTGCTTTCTATTTCATCACAGAAGAATGAGAAGGGAGCGTGGATTCTGCCACGGTGGATGATTACTCTCTGGGGGTTGTCTGACCATGGCAATTAAGAATTCACAAAGATGATTAATTGTACACGGCTGTGCTAGTAAAATAACTTTGATAGGCTCATTGAACGGGAATTTCCCTAAAGGGTCATAGAAACCATCTTCCTGCTTTTGGGCAGGTGGCTCTAATATAATGTAGAAATGTTATCTGTGTACTATCTCTAATAAATCTCCCAAAGAGAAAATTCCTTATCTTTCTTGGTGCTCGTATATAATAATTTAGTAGCCTGTATCTCTTAAATAGGAACTTCATTGGGTAGTTTTAAAGGCATTAAAGATTTAGGTGAGGTATAATGAAAATTAATATCAGACATTGGAATAAATTCTCATTCAAGTATCTGTCTTTCCTACTTTAGAGAGTTTTTGAAAATAAAGCTGGGTAAATGTCAATCCTGCATGGCTTAACCCTATCTAAGAAGAGGTCCATCGATATACCAATTGATGTTCCTTCATCAGGTCTCTGTTGAGTGCCTTCCATGTACCATACTCCATGCTCTGGACTGGGATACAGTAGTGTATACTGTGCACTTGGTCCCTGTCCTCTTGGAGCTTGAAGTCTAATGCTAAAGCTAGATTTTTGAACATGCAATTAAAAGGGCACTGTGTATTTTAAAGATCTTGGTCAAGGGAATCTTTATGGATGAGTGTCCTTTAAAGAACAGAAAAGGGGAGAAATTCACCCCTTTGAAGGACAAGGGTGGAGAAGCAGTCAGGGGCCAGACCATGCTGGATCCTAAGACCATACGTGGTGGTTTTGGACTATGTCCACTTAGTGAAGCTGTATCATGTTTCCCAGAAATCCCTTCCCTGTATGGTTCTTTGTTAGTATAGGTCACAAGAGGCATTCTGTGTTAGTATGGTCACAAGTGGGAGCTTTGAACAGTAGATGTGAAGCATCAGCCACATGTTTTGTGCTCTGAAGATTGGTATAGGGCCCTATGTGGCAGCCCATGCATACTGCCCTTGGTCTGCCAGCAAACCTCGTTAGTGTGGGGTAGCACCTGGATCTAATGCTCCCCTCAGATCTCCTCCTTCAGCTTCTTCCAGTCTGGGACTAAGTGCATGTGTAGCTCCACAGCTAAAGTTGAGGCTGGAGGTGGTGAGAAACGGACATGGGTTCCATGTGCTTTCACTACTTCCAGTTGCCCAGTTCATTCTCATTGGGTTCCAGTTTGTTGTGGCTCTTGTCCACATCCAGCTGGTTTCAGATCACCAGTCTGGTTGGTCTATGATAACCTCAGGCTCAGAACTGGATGCAGAGACACTGGCCAACACAGACTGCCCCATCAGCTCCCGCAATTGTATAAGATCTACCCCATAGTAAGTCCCTTTCTTTATCATGGTGGTTCTTCTTGTCTAGCCAAACCCTGACTGATATACCATGGGAAGGATTTCAGTGTTTTTCCTAAGAGAAATGGTAGCCATTGAAAGGTCCTAAACTGGAGATTGTGATCAGAATTTTTTTCTTTTCTGTCTGGGATGTGGAGAAGGGCTTAGAGTGCGGTTGGTCAGGACAAGAGCAGATGTGAGGAAATCTCTGGGCAGAGAATACTAATGCTTACCAAGAACCATTTTTTTTCTTTCTGGCCCAGCATTAGATAACTTTTCCAACCCTTTCACAATTTGGTAAGGTTGTGTGGCTGGGTCCTGGCCAAGGAATGAAAGTGGATGTGATGTTTGCCAGGGCCATGCTTGGCACCTCTCCATGTTTTCTCTCTCTCCTCATTTACCGGCCAGAAGCGGTGGATCCAGTGGAGAACTGGCCTTGTTGGGCTGTTGTCCTCATCTTCGTCCTGATTTGGGCCTCTCCCTGGAAGATAAAAGGCAAGGAAAGATGATCCTCAGGACGTATTTTTGTTCTGGGTTTTTTTTTTTTTTGGTGGAATGTAATTGTCAAGAGATGCTCAGTCTTTCTTGAAGAAAGATGATTGCTAGCCTCTACTATTAGACATAATCTTTTATGTCTTGGGGGATATTGATAATGAAAATGGACAATAGTGATTTTTCTATTTTCTCTGGCTTTGGATATTGGCCTCTGAAAGTGGTATTAATACCCATGACCAAATAGGCATGCACTGATTTCAGTTTTCATAAGTCACCTATCAGGTTTGGATGTAAACCAGTAACCCAGATGTAGGACACATAATATCCTATCACTAACCTCTACATCCATAATCTTCATTTTCTGTGCTTGCCTCCCCTTCCCTTTTCTGGGTAACAATTTAGACTGGTCTAGACTCAAAATGGACTAAAGACTTAAATGTAAAACCCAGAGCCACAAAACTCCTAGAAGAAAACATGGGCAGTAAACTCTCTGATATTTCTCTTAGTAATATTTTGTCTGTTATATCTCCTCAGGCAAGGGAAACAAAAAAAGCAGTTGGGATTATATCAAACTAAAACAGTGTTGCACAGCAAAGGAAACCATCAACAAAACAAAGAGACGACCTACCAACTGGGAGATTTCACCAATTGGAGATTTTCACCAATGATACATCCCATAAGGGGTAAATATCCAAAATTTATAAAGAACTGATTCAACTCAACATGAAAAAACAAATAATCCAATTAAAAAGTGGGTAGAGGACCTAAATAGACATTTCTCTGAAGAGGACGTTCAGATGGCCAATACACACAAAAAGGTGCTCAATGTCACTGATCATCAGAGAAATGCAAATTAAAGCCGCGGTGGGTTATCATCTTACATCTGTCAGAATGGCCATCATCAATATATCCACAAACAAGTGTTGGAGAGACTGTGGAGAAAAGGGAGCCCTTGTGCATTGTTGGCAGGATTGCAAATTGGTGCAGCCACTGTGGAAAGCAGTATGGAGGTTCCTCAAAAAATTAAAAATAGAACTGCCTTACAACCCAGCAATTCTGTTTTTGGATATTTCTCCAAAGAAATTCAAAACACTAATTTGAAAAGACATATGCACCTGTGTGTTGATTGCAGCCTTATTTGCAATACCCATGATATGGCAGCAACCTAAGCGCCATTCAATAGGTGACTAGATGAAGAAGTGGTACATATATACAATGGAGTATTACCTGGTTATAAAAAGAATGAAATCTTACCACTTGCAACAGCATGGATGAAACTAGAGGGTACAATGCTGAGTGAAATAAGACAGAGAAAGACAAATACCATATGATTTCACTTATATGTGGAACCTAAAGAACAAAATAGATAAATAAACAAAACAGAAATGGGCTCATAGACAAAGAGAACAAGTTAATGGTTGCCAAAGCGGAAGGAGGTTGGGGACTGGATGAAAAAGGTGAAGGAATGAAGAAGTACAAATTGGTAATTACAAAATTGTCATGGGGATGTAAAGTACAGAATACATAGAGTACAGTTAATAATATTGTAATAACAGTATATGGTGCTAGGAGGGTACTAGGTTTATTGGAGGGATCACTTCAATAGATTATATAAATGTTTAACAGCTATGCTGCACACCTGACACTAATATAATATTGAATGTCAACTGACAATTGATAAGAAAACAAACAAAAACAATTCAGATTGGTGTAAGTGTGTTCATTTGTTCACTCATTCATTCAACTAATAGTTTGTTCCTACTATATTCTAGCCAAAGAACAGAGTACACGGGATGCACTACTCTAACTCAAGAAGTTAGAGCTCCTATGCTATAGTTTATATTTCAGTGAAACTATATACAAATTATTAGGGACTTTTACCACCCGGAGTGGTGAAGTGCTGCGGGAACATGCATAAAGGAAGCCGAGCCCAGTCTTAGGAAGTCAGGAAGGTTTACTGAGGACTAACCATGTAAGAGTGAGCAGGCAAGGAGTTTGGGAGGGAAGGAGAGGAAGCCCTTTTGCTGAGGAAAAGCATGTGCAAAGGGGGTAATTTTCTCACCTTACGTGGGGTGGTCGGTGTGGACCCACGCACTACCCACAGGAGAGAGGATTCGCAGGCTGCCCTGCATTGTTCACAGGGGACTCTCTCAAGGGAACTGGAAGTAGGATATGTCTTCAGCTTGTTCCTCCTTTCAGGTTTGTTTAGGATGCAGTTTTTCCAAAATTTTGAGTTTAAACTTGTTTCTGGATGTGTGTATATGTGGGTGAGTGAGTGAGTGTGTATATGTGTATTCATATCCTCACACAGCAGAAAACTGCCCAGGTACATTAGGTAAGACCTGGGGCCGAATTCAAATATACATTGTTTTCATTCTTCTACAAATGCCCGATCATGGTGTAAGAGAGACAATGATTAAAAATGCAAGGGGGAATGGGTCTACATTTTAGGCACCAACATTCAGGGGCAAATGTGCTCAGGAATGGTAGTCAAACATGGCTTCTGAGGTGAGTACACAGCAAAAACAGGATGGCTACTTTTTGTGTCGATGTAGGAAGGAGCTGAGGTGGCCTTGGGTAAACAATACTTGAAACTTCTCTGGGCTTTCCAAGGTATGCTCAGGGGATTCAGATTCAGAGGTCCAAGGAGCACAATTTTAGGAAACTGCTCTGAAGAAATCAGCTTAAACAAGAGGTTTAATTTCTCCTTTTCCCTCAGCTGCATGAAATTGTTTCCCATTCGTTTCTGGCTCTTCCTGAAGACATTTCCACATGACGACACAGGGAGGGCACATTTGCAAATCACATTCAGGCTGGAGTGAGAGATTGAAATTGAAGTATCAGCAGTTTGCAAGAGGAAGGCTTTTTTCCTCCCTCCCCAGCTCTGTTATTACCTTATTCAATTTACACTTTATTTTGAAGCACGTGTGTAGAAATAAGCAAATTATTAATTCAAGCTCATTTTCAATTTTGTGCTTGGCCTGCAAACCCCTGACATCTCTCCCGGGTCCCCAGGCGGACTGCTGAAGGCTTGGTGATAGGCTGAGGTGGGCATATTCATTATTCAATACAAGCTGCAAGCACTTTGATGTTTCATGTGAGCATGTGGCAGAACTGGGTGGGGGGGTGCCATTCAAGGGAATACGGTCTGGGCTACCACCATTTTTGTGTGTAGCTGAAGGCTTAACGTTAGCTGTGCTCACATTTCAAGGGTAATTCCACTGAGAATCCTAGTTGCCACCAGGTGTTTTTGTCTCTGTGACATGTCCTATTTCTCTGTGCAGGGGAGCACTTCTTGAGCCAGGCCATATGCTCAGCGTTGCAGGGGCTGTGTGTGTTCCTGCCGGAGCGCTGGGAATAATCAGATCCTGAGCAGCAAAGGGCAGAGTCCCTGGGAAGCAGCCATACTGTGGAGTTGGGGGCTGAGGCTCCGGGAGCATTTCTAGATGGTGTCTGCATCATCTGCCAACACCTCCTCCATTCAGCAGGTGGGCACCCGCCCTGTTTGAAAGAGCCCTGGACCTTATGCTCCATTGTAAGAGAACTATGCTCCCCATTCCTCCTCGCACACCTAAAAACGTCTTTTCCTCTGCTTAAGAACTTGTAGGTTGCCACCAAGCTTAGGATCATAGAATTTTAGAACAGAAAAGTCATTAGAGTTCATTTGTTTTACATGCCCCACCCCCCCATTTTTACCTATGTGGAGATTTGGGATTGCAGAGGGTTAGGTGATTTGTCTGGGACACGAAGCTCGTTAGATGCAGCCTACGGACAGACCCCAGGGAGATGGATTCTTCAGTTGAGTGCTCTTTCTGCTAAGATAGCAAAAACCTAGAACAGTCCTTGGAACACAGGGAGAGCCTCAATTAGGTATACAGAGATGGAAGTATTTTTTGTAAACTGTAATATCTCCCCAAATGTTTGGTCTAAGGTGTATTCATATTCAAAATCTTTTCATTTTCAAAACCTTTTCCATCAGAGGGTCTGAGAAATGCTGTCTTGGTTATCTGAGAGAGCACGTCTGCGGCTTTTAGAGTTCCGGAGGCTGAACGTACCCCTCCCCCTCCCCCTTTCCCGGTGTTTTATGGAGGGCCGGCTCAGGTCTTCCGTGGCTGATTTGTGAACAGCATTATCAGTGGTCGCTGTGGGATGAGAACAGTCTGTGTGTTTGGAATAACCAATGAATAAGCTGGCATTGAGTTATCAGGAAAAATAACAATGAAAACGTCTTGGGTGCCCTCACCCCAGCCATTCTAAATCTTTTTGTTTTTAAACAACAGACCTGCAGCCGATCTGCTGGTCTGCTTCTCCGATTTTGCTTGCAGCAGACTCCAGTGCCTAGTCAACTGGCAGACAAGGACACTCAGGGCACGAACAGAATGTAGCTAAGGAGTATGGGAGATGGGGTGTCTTCGCTGAACTGCTGGGTGAATTAGCACAATGCACTGTTAGGGTAAAAAGTGAAGTTAAAAGACATGAAGACTTAGAAACTGATTTTCCTCAGAGCAATGTTAAAGAAGCTTCTGAATTCCCAGTGTGCATTTGTTTTAGTTTCAGTTTATACACACACACACACACACACACATTCTCTCTCTCATACACACACTGACACTCAGGATTGTGTTCACTGTCACACACCAGGTGTGGCTCTAAAGCAGTGGTTTTCGTAGGGTGGTCTGAGGGACCCTGGGGTCCTGAGACCCTTTCAGGGAGGCTGTAAGATCAGACTCTTTCCATCATATATTATTAAGATACCATCCATCTTTCTCACTCTAATCCCTTCATAGTGTGCAGAGAGTTTTTCAGAATATTAGACATGTGGTTGACAGCAGATTGAGTGTAGGGGCAGGAATGAGAATCTGGCAATCTGGTAAGCCAGACATCAAAGGGATTTGCAAGAATATTAAACAATGCCATCATCTTGCTAAATTTTGTTTTGTTCTGCAAAACAATGTATTCATTTTACATAAAAATATGCTAGTTATATATATTAACATGTAGTCAGTTTGTTATTATTTATAATGAATCAACAAACACTTCACACATTTCTCACTTTTAATTTCTAATATGGCAAATACCAATAGCTGCAGTTCTCAGGAACTTCTTTGGTGTCCTCTGTAATTTGAAAAGTGTAGGGGAGCCTTGAGGCCAAGTATTCAAGGATTGCTGCTCAAAAGCAATGAGACGTTCTCCATCTCTCTCTCTCAAGCAGATGCTGCACCATACATCAAGTGAGGGTTTCCCCTTTCCAAACAGTCACTTTGAAATCCTATATTCCTAGTCTAGTGACGTCATTGCTCAGTCCCCTTCTAAATCTCCCCTTTGGCGCTGTCTCGTTGGCCAGTTTTTGAGCTTCCCAGAAAACCCAGTTTTATGATTTTATCTTCGAGCTGGTTTTTGATCCATAATGCACTGTCTCCATCGAGAACCTACGTTGCTAATCAAACCAGGCTTCAAATGACTTTGGACTCTTTCCAACAATAAGATTCATCACTCAAGGGACCCACATCTGCAACCAATAAGTTGTATCGGAAGGCTGTGCCTGAGTTCAGAATGCAGGTCCTCAAAAGGAGTTTAAAAATGTTTAATAACAGCAGTATCATGGGAATTATGTAGCTTTCAAGGATTCTGGTTTGGGGAAGAATAACTTTTATTGAGAATGCTTAAGTCCTGGCATAATTGTTAAAACTTGTTCTCATTATTTTAGGATTTTTATCTCATAAAGCTCAGAATTACAGGCCATACACTCAGAGTTTGTATTTTCAAGCAGGATGCTTATTTGTACACTACAATGAATTCTTGTGAATTGTCAAATACTTTTTGGCTGAGTAAAGATTAGATCTTGTTTCAGTCTCTGTGAGAAAACTCAGAAACAGATATGCACAGTGAATTCCTCGCTGCACTGGTGTCTCATTGACCCTCAGCAGGATGGCAAGCCTGTTTGTGATAATTTTAAAAAGATGTATTATGTTTTCTGTGTTCGGTTGCCTGGTGATTCCATTTTGGAACAATTTGTACATTTTTTAAAAACATCACCTGAGGATATATTTATAGGGGGGAGAGAGAGAGAGACAGAGAGAGAGAGAGAGAGAGAGAGAGAGAGGCATTGATGTGAGAAAGAAATATCGATTGGTTGCTTCTTGTATGCATCCTGCACCCTGACCAGGACAACCTTCTGGTGTACGGGATGACACACCAAGTAAGCCACCTGGCCAAGGCTGTACATTTTGGGGGGAAAAATATATGGTATGGTGCTTTGCAAATCTCTTAGGAAAGAGCAATCTCAGCATTTCTTGTTAGAATTGCCTTTCATTAGGCTGTGTAGCATCCTTTGCAGGTGAATTGCCCGGGGCAGTTTTGGTGGTGACCACAGCAGGACTGAAGTGTTAAGTGCAGTCAGTACTCTGAACAAGGGAGGATTTCCTTTTCTTGTTGTGGGGCTCTTTTGCTTTGTTTATCAATGGGTTTTAAACAGAAAACACCTTAAAAATATAAAGGCTGGTGACTTACCAGGAGCAGAAGCATTTTCAGAAACATCAGGGCCCATGTCTACATTACTGTAATATGTGACATTAGTGCTTTTTTTTTTTAAATGGGAAGCTACATGAGTTGATGGATTATAATCTGTCTCTCCTATCTATATACTCGCTTCTCTTCAGTTTCCCACTTCTCCAGGTGCAGTCTCCAGCATACGCAATTTACTTAGAGATATCAGTGTATCATGTGTTCGATATACCTACATACATGAAAACAAAAAAGGAACAACTAAACACGTATGTTTACTTTCTTGGAAACATTATATACATTATAGTTATTATTTTATGTGTACATATCATTGTATATTTTGTATTCTCGCAGAGGACTACTACTTTATCATTTCCCAATAGGACCCCAAAGCCCAGGTGAAGTACCTTGTTAATAACTAAAGGCTAATGGCGAAATTGAGCTTTAGAGTCTGTTTGGCTACAAAGCACAAACTCTTTGCAGTCCATCCAGTTGTTTATTTCCTCCCTTAGTAAAACAGTTGAGATGGAAGTCTTTTGTTTTCCTTTTTAAATAGTTTAAGCACTACTCTGAAAAATACATCTTGATGAACTGTTCTGTTATGTCATGTCTTCCCAAAACATACTATTTAAATTCATGACCAGATGGGTACTGATTTTTAAAAAATATGTTTTTATTGATGATGCTATTACAGTTGTCCCATTTCGGATGGGTACTGCTTGATTAGGGGACGGGGAGGCTAGGTATTTCCTTGGGGAAGGGCCCACATTGGGCTGGAGAGATGAGGCAGTGCGTTATGATTTGTTCTAATTCATATACGCATTGTATTAGTTTCTTATTGCTGCCACAACAAGTTACCAGGAATTTAGTATCTTAAAACAGCATGAGTTAATTTTTTTATTGTTCTATGGATTAGAGGTCTGACATAGGTCTCAGTGGGTTAAGTTCAAGGTGTCAGCAGGGCTGTGTTCCTTTCCGGAAGCTCTAGGGTTAGCTGTCTCATTCCTTGCCCTTTTCAGCTTCCAGAGGCTGTCTCTGTTCTTTGGCTTGTGGACCCCTCCTACATTGTACAAGCCAGCATCGTTGCATCTTTGAGCCCATCTTCTGTAGTTACACTTCTTTCTCACTGACTAGGGAAGGTCCTCTGCTTTCGTGAGTAGATTGGGACCATATAAATAATCCAGGGCCCACATAAATAATAATCTCCCTGTCTCAAGGCACTTAACCTTAATCACATTTGCGGAGTTCCCTTTGCCACATAAGATAACAAGTTCACAAGGCTGGGGGCTGCCGGTACGGATATCTTTGAGGGCCGTTATTCTGCCTACCACATGTACCACACCTGGCTAAGCATGTGGGTGTGCCCATGCATCAATCTGTTCCAGTAGAGATGCCTAGTGTCAAATCAAACCAAGTTTAATGCTGAACTAGTGACTTTATTCAACTGGTATTTATTAAGTCTGTTGGGCACTCAATGTTTATTGAGACTTTTTAAATAAATAGATTATATATTTTCTAGAACAGGTCTAAGGTTATAGGGAAATTGAGCAGAAAGCATAGAGACTTCCCATGTACTTTCTCTCCCCTCTCACTCACTACCCCCTATTATTGCATTGGTATAGTATATTTCTTTCCTTTTTTAAAAAAGGTTTTATATATTTTGAGAGAGGGGAAGGGAGGGAGAGAGAGAGGGAGAGAAACATAAATGTGTGGTTGCCTCTTACACACCCCCTACTGGGGACCTGGCCCGTAACCCAGCCATGTGCCCTAGACTGGGAATTGAACCAGCTACCCTTTGGTTCATAGGCCGGTGCTCAATCCACTGAGCCACACCAGCCAGGGCAGGTATTGTATATTTCTTACAACTGATGACTCAATATTACCTTTAACTAAACTTCATAGCTTCCAGTGGTTTCATTCTTTATGTTGTAGAGTTGTATGGATTTTGCCAAATGCATAATGTCATGTATCCACCATTATTTACAGTATCATACAGAACAGTTTCACTGCCCTGAAAATCCTCTGTGTTCCACCTGTTCATCTTGTTCCCCTGCCCCTGGCAGCCACTGATTTGTTCAGTCTATAGGCTGACTTTGCCAGGATTTCATACAGCTGGCATCATGTAGACTTTTCAGGCAGGCTTCTTTCCCTTGGTGATATGCATTCAAGATTCCTCCATGTCTTTTCATGGCTTCATAGCTCATTTGCTTTTATTGCTGAATAATATTCTATTGTATGGATGTACCATAGTTTATTTATCCATTTATTTACTAAGGGACATCTTGGTTGCTTCCAGTTGTTTGCAATAAACAAAGCTGCTATTAACGTTTGTGTGCAGGTTTTTGGGTGGACATAAGTTTTCAACTCATTTAGATAAATGTTTAGGAGTGTGATTGCTGGATCTTACAGTAAGACTCTGTTGAAGTTTATAAGAAAATTCCAAAAGATCGATGGTTTTTAACCTAGAATTTCCAAATAATTGGGGAAAGTTGAACTAGCAGTGTTTTGGGCCTGCTCTAAAAACTTAGACTAGAAAAGTTCTGACTTAATGACTTTTATATATCGAGGTTGTGAGTTAGGATTGCTTTTACAAAAGATTCTGCTGCTAAAAAACAATTTGGCTCTGGCCAGCATGGCTCAGTTGGTTGGAGTGTTGTCCTGTAAACCAAAAGGTCACAGGTTCAATTCCAGTCAGGGCAGATGCTTATGTTGTAGGTTCATCCCTGGTTGGCCATTTGTGAAAGATGACCAGTTGATGCTTCTCCCCCTCCCTTCCCTTTTTTTAAAAATCAATAATCTTGTCCTCAGGTGAGGACTAAAAAAAAAAGAAAAGAAACAAAAACAAAAACAAATAAAGAACTTGAAAGCTTTTGAAAAGCTAATGTGCCACTACAAAGGTCCTCTCCTCCCACCTTCTTCTCTACTCTTGAACTTGACTGGGAGCCCCAGAGGTGAATTGCATTGTATGGGGTGGGGTGTAATTTGAAGGACTTTGATTATCACTCTGCAGTGGACCAGGTGCTGATCGCACTGGTAAGAACAGGCCAGCCTTTTCTCCTGGAAAAAGACAACATTGTAGTCTGAAACACAATGAAATTATTATTCTAACTATAACATATGAGAGTGCACTGCAGTAGAACATAACTCTCTAAGGGCTTATAACTCTGCCATTACTTGTCTAGATAAATACACATACCATACACCACACAGTCAGGTACGCTCCACTGACAGCTGATATGCACAACCTTAGTTGACTCTTTTAAGTTGCTATAGAGCCAGTGTCTTAGTAATTTGAAGGGGTGACTTCAGCATGGGTTTGAATCCTAGTTCCACTACTAACTTCCTGTGTGACCTTGAGAAAATTATTTCTCCTCTCTGAGCCTCAGTTTCCTCATCCACAGAATGGAGGTAATAGTAACGTTTACCTTGTAGGGTTGTTGTGTGGATATCATGAGAAGATGCACGTAAAGCCCAGTTCTGAGCCCATAGGAAGTTCTCAGTAAGTGCTAGACAGGCAGAAGACTACCTTTCCTTTCAAACTCCCACCTGGTGGTGAGAGGGGCCATTTCCCCCCAAATGAGACCCCCACAGTAGGATGGTGTTTAATAGCATCCATGTTCTCTCACTCAAGGATTCCTTTCACCCTGGCAACTGATTTATTTAACCCCCGTCCTCCACCCTCTCCACCTTTCCAGCTCGCTCCTTTCTAGATTTCAGTTCCATCCCAGACCCCAGGAAGATGGCTTTAGGACATCTAAGAACATGTGCTCATTGGCCTGGTTGGGTTAGTTCTTGCATCTGGCCTCAGTCTGAGCCTGACAGCTGAGCTTTTCCCCAGCTGAATTACTGCCACGTGTACCTCTTCCTTAGTGATATTAGATGGGTTTTTTTCCTGGTGTTTTATTTCCTGCATGGATTCCTGCCTCTGAACTCATGTTCTCCCCACACCTGGGTCATTAGAAAGGTGCCCCCCACCAAATCTGTGCTCACCACTGAGTGCCTCTCATCCAGCTGTAAGCTGGTCCCTGTCCTGCCCCAGACTGGAACACTTCTTGGCACCTGGACTAAGAGTTCTTTGTGCCTCTTATCCTGGATTGACATGCCTTCAACTACACCTTACAAGGCAGTCATGTCTCTTAGCCCAGCTGTATGTTTTGACTCCCAAACTCTACTGTATCTTGCAATCTGTCTCAACACTTGGCCCTGGCCCTTCCCCAGCCTGACCTACTCCAGTGTGGTCAGAGGCCTGAAACTGTTACTAGGACCTGAGCTACTACTGGCCACAGAACCTATCACTACAAAAAGGCATGCCTTGACATATCATACAAATTGGTCAGAAATGTATATTTTTCATATAGGAAGTGAATTATTCCAGACTTTGGCAGAAAACAGATGGCATATTAAAGATGGTAGTTGAGGGGAGATTAATAAATAGGCTATCTGAGAATGTGTGGGTAGGGTTTGGGGAAAGCAACAAGGCACAGGGCAGAACTGCCGGGCTAATCCAGGCAGAGAGTTGTTACACCAGCAGGCCTGGTGAAGCAGGGAAAAAGCAGTTACTGGAACCCAGAGAGAGACAGAATTTGTATTATGGAGGCAGGGCCATTGACAAGTACTGGGACCTTCAAGTACTGAGGCATGCAGCCAGCTCAAAGCTACTATGCTGGGAGGTTGTCAATAAAATAGATATCTTTATCTTATTCTTTTTTTTGCCTTTGATATGCTGATATTCCCACTGTCTGAGCCTACCTGGAAGACTGAGATGAGGAAGCCCACTGGTTCAGTTACACAGGTTACCCAGTACAGTGAGAAGTGTGAATAGTGGATCCTGAAGAGGCAAACGGAAGCCAGGGGCCAGCCAACACGCTATGCATGACATCTGGCCATGTTTGGCTGTGTTCTTTAAAAACGCTGAGCATAATTATGTCAGTATTAGTATTAAGGATGTTCTGCACCATCTCGATGGCCTTATGGTTTATATTGACTTCTATGGTAGCTGACTACAATTCAGGCAGAATTGTGTGAGATTGCAGATCTACTACTTTGGCAATAATAACAATGTTGTTTTGAGCCTATCTTTTGGTGATAGATCAAAGGCAATGACACCTTTGAAGAGATGTGTTAAGGGTGGGAAGAGAATCTATTGTTTTAGTTATGATTATTAAGTAAATGCCATGGGTTGAGTCACACTACTCAAAAAAGGCTTGTTTTTTCAACTTCAATAATTTATAATTTTATGGTCTTGTAGAAGTGTAAAATCTTTATTTACAAATTCAAAAGATGTGCTACTTGAAAAAGGATAATACAGGTCCAGAAAAACTAGATTTTCAATATAGGCAAATGAAGAAGTTATTCATACCAATGTATATTTCTTGTTTCTCAAAGCAATTGAATAGCTGAATCACAGTAATTAAACATGAAATATGACTTGATTTCCAGAATATAATTTTCCAGGATGCATTTTTGAGTAAAGAAAGGTAGATTGATCTTAATAATATTTGTAAAAATGAACAATATTTAGGATTAGTAACAACCTCATTGACTCTGGTTAGAGGATCCTTGAGGGTATGTGGTACACCCACTCAGCTAATGTCTGAATGACCTCTTCTTTAACCCTACAAAGGGTCATCCAAGCTATGCTTGACATTTCCTCAGCAAATAACAGTTGTTGTGGTTCAGATAAACATAGTCTTAATTTATCAGAATAATGTGGCTAATTGCATTATAATCATCTATTATTAAGATAGAAACTTGCTAGTGGTATGAACATAATTAATTAGATTTGAATTGTAAGAGTCCTCATTTGTATCAGATAGTTTTGATTGGGGGATAACAAGGTAGAGGACTGGCTGGATTGGAATCAAACTGCTGGCAGAGAACTTGAAAGAGTAAGGAGCCTAACACCTCCCTTCAGATAGTCAAAGAGCTTGATGCCCATTTCACAGATGCTATGAGAGGCCCTCCCAAGGGTAAGCATAATGCCCAAGGCCATGGAATTGGTGAGTAGGAACTTGAACACAGAGCACCCTCTTGAAGGTCAGGGTCTCTTAGATGAACTTCTAAGGGGCAATAGGTGTGGGAAGAGGCTGTCTGGCAGGTGTGGGGGTGTACTTCGCAGAATGTCCTTTTGCTACATGGCATTATCATGAGGCCCCTACTTAATAAGGGGACTAGAGGTGATCATTGTTCAATGTTGGCCTGGTGTTATAAACCTGTTAGATGGGGTTTGAGAAATGGCCATTTTTCGTTCTCATTTCTAGAAGAGGAAGGGGAAGGCCTGTATGTGTACCTGTAAATTCTGTCTTTTACAAACAGCCTAATGGAACGAAGAAGTTAAAAATAGCCAATGCCATTTTCTTACTGGATGCAATTAGCTGACCAAACGTGTTGATTTGGTAGATTCATCCGTTTAGCAAAAATATTACTGTGGTTGACATAACTGATTCCTTTCCTCCATTTTGTACATATTATTGTGGCTTCCACTTTTTCTGGTAATTAATCCCCTGGAGTTCTCATTCCAACTTTTCAAAGGCAGGCCCAGTTTTTGCAGATCACATGATGATCCCCACTGCCAGGCCATAGATGATCCCAGCTCAGCCGCCTTCAAATTTCTGGGGCAGGTTGCCAGGCTGCCTTCTGGAGATGCTAGCCCTGTGGAACCGATCCCAGAATCTGCATTTTTAACAAGCTCTCCAGATAATTCTGATACTCCTCTAGGTATGGGGACTAATGGTCAAAGATTATGTTTCCAGGAAATTCCAGATATAATTTTCTCCCCAGCCTTTAAGAGTCCTTGGAAAAAATATTAGTGTTCCAAGTTAATACTTAGGGCCTCTCATTTTTGTAGGGCGGAACTAGGACTGGTGAGTGGGGAAGTGGGGAGCTGGTGGGGTGGGGGTTGGAGAGGGGCTGTGGAAGACGGTGGTGGTGACAGGCTTGAGGGATGAGGACTCTGCAATTAAAAGGTCTGGGGAATACTCAGAAAGAGACTCAGCCCTGACTGCTGTGGCTCAGTTGGTTGGATATCCTCCCACAATGTGAAAGGTCACTGGTTCCATTCCTGGTCACAGCACATGCCTGGGTTTCAGGTTCTGTCTCCCATCGAGACACAATGGATGTTTCTCTCCTACGTGGATGTTCCCTTCCCACTCTTTTTCCTTCCCTTCCCCTCTCTCTAAAAAAATAAATAATTAAAGTCTTTTTTAATAAAGAAAAAAACTTGTCCCATGTGACAGGTGTGCTTTGGGTCAGCTCTGGATGAGTGAACACAGTGTGTAACCTTTGATATCTTACTTCCTTTGAGATGCAGGTGATAATAGTAAGTGGGTAGAGGGGTTTTAGGTTTTAAGAATTGATATGGTATTGTGATTTTTTTACCCTCTTCTCAATCTAAGGGACAAAAATGAATAGTTATGTCATCTAACCAGCAAGTCTGAGTACTGAATGCAGTCTTTGAGCACTGTTATTAGAATTTATTAGATGTGAAAATATCTGATTTCATTGTGAGGAGGCCACTTTCAGAATTTGATGGTGGAAAGTTGAATGTTCCAGTTTGTAAATATTGTGTTATTCTTGTCTTTGAAGAAAGTAGATGCATAATACTTGAGAATATTCAACAGCCTTAAAAGGAATAGAGTCTCATGTATGGTGGGAAATGGAAGCTGGCATAACCATGGGGTTCCTGCCGGGCCCTGGGTGCTGGGCCCCAGGCTGAGACTAGGGGGATGGACACTGGCACTGCTTCTCCCAGATGTGCGCACAACAGCCAGAAAGCCCAATGATAGGCAGATCAGTTAATTGAAAAATATTGTCATTTAAGAATAATTATTGATACTTTTTGCTCAAGAATTGCAAAGCAAAAAGACCCCACTTTCTCAAGTATTTCAACATTTTTAGGTTATAGGAGATTTCACCCCAAGCTTAAGACATTAGCTTCTCCTTGGATTGTGCCTTGTCCATTTTTCTTAAGAGTATGACACATTAAACTGTGATTTACTCGTCGTTGTAATTAGATATAGTGATTAGAATCCCCTTCATCTTACTCTGCAGTTTTCCTTTATGGGGAATTATGAAAGAATAATAGGTAAAAAGTTCAGAATGGGGTAAAGAATAAACAGAATGCTGAATGGTAAAAGGAGACAGAATGCTGAATGGATAATAAAATATTTAGTGCTTTTCAATTAACTGTTCTCACGATTAGTACACTAGTATATTATATCATAAAAATCATGTCTATTAATTTTTTGCAGCCATTATCTTGACTATGATTTACTCCCCTCAAATCATTAACAATGCCATTAAAAAGGTGGATGGAGATGAACGTCCTGGAGAGAGTTCAGGGATGTAATAGGATTATTGTTCAGGGTCACAGAGAGATGGAAACCCGGTGAATGGAGGGAAGGGGGTTTCAGAGTGCGGTACTCATGGAGGGGAGAACATGGAAGAGGAAGGCCCAGAGCCTCTGGGTTTGAAAGACAAGTTGGTCACCCGGTGCTGTGTCAGGGAAGAGTGCCTTAGGTAAGGCCACGCTTCCTTAATCCGTAGGAGACGTGGGTTGTGGAAAGCCCAGTGACTTGGAGAGCATGGGTTTTTCTCATGGTGGAATTTCATATGCACGGGAAGGAGAAGATAAATATGTGTGTGTATAAGAGTCCCCAGGGTCCTATTGGAGGCAATGAAGCATTCTTGTCCCAGGTTATGCTGGCTGCTTGAGGGCAGCGTTTCCATCCAGCCAAAGAAAGGGCTGTGACTCTTCATAAATAGTTCTCTTCTTTGGAAAATGAGATAAGCTGTATCACCAGCAACGTGTTAGCCAAGCAGACAAGTGGAACCCACCTCTGTAGGCTCGTACTGCTGCCGTGAATTTTGAGACATTCACTTGTGGAAACTTCTTTCCTTCTTTTTATCTACCTCTGTGTCTCTCTCCAGTAATCAGTTAATCAATATTCTGTTCATCAATCTATTATTGGTTCTGCATCATTAGAGTCTTGAAGTATCTCTTGGTTATATTTAAACAGAAATTTTATTACAATGAAAAGCAATGATTAGAAGAATCTCATTCTCCTCATTAGTACTTGGGACAACCAAAAGCTCTTAGTGGATATAGAATGTATTTTAGTTCAGGTTCTGAGATTCTAACTTTCGATTAGAGCTGCTCAGAGTGCATGCTGCAGAAGGGCCAGTGAGTTCATTTTATATTTATATTGTGCAGGTCAGTGGTAGAGGCCAGAATCTGAAGCCTCTGGTTTTTAAGTTTTAAAAACTTATTTTCCAAATAAAATTTGGCCACAAGACATGTCCTCATAAAGCAAGTTAATCTGTCAGAATTTCATAAGCAGGAAATTGGGACTGACTAATCAATCAGACAGCATTTTTAGCAGCTTAGTGTACTTATGAGATAATAGCATTTTTAAGTTTTCATTTTGAGCAGGAAACATAACATTTCTCCTTACTGTTAATACCAGTCAGGGAAGTCAGCATAGTTGCTCATAGCCTAACCTCGAAAGACTTGTTCAAAACATCAAGAAATCCTAATAAAAAATTAAAAAGAAATCTTTACCCAAGGTCATTGCTTTTAGGGAGAGAGGAGAGAGAAACATTGATGCAAGAGAGAAGCATCAATTGGTTGCCTCCTAAATGTGCCCAGATCGCGGACCACACATGCCCAGATGGGGGATGGAACCTGCAACCCAGGTATGTGCCCTGACAGGGAATCAAGCTTGCAACCTTTTGGTTATAGAAAGATGGTCCAACTGAGTCATGCCAGCTAGGCCTAAAAAGAAATTTTAATAATAATATTTTATAACCCAGGGATGCAAGTGTCATAGGTATTTTTCTAGATAACTGTCTCCCTAATTCTCATTATGAGATCATATATAAAAATGATATCTGTAACAGATATTTATATATGATTCATTATACATTTATTTGTATATAACACAAATATATGTTATATTATAAAATTTATATTTATATAAATAATATAATTTCAATGCATAATTTAATGTGATTATGTAATCTATTTATATATTTATAATCACGCTAGCAGCTACATAAATGAATAAATGGACAGTGGTCCAAACCACATATGGCCATCACTTTCATGATCACTCTGACCATTTCATCTGAATCAAATCGTAACCAATTTTAGTCTCCAGACTACACCCAGTAGCTTATCTGTGTTAATTTCTGGTCATTGACGTAACTACAGAGTCACAAGTGACAGAGGAATGAAGGTCCCACTTACCTTATAGTTCCCATGCTTCTAATAGTGGGAGGTCCCTTCGGAAATGTGGGGAAATTTCCTTTGTGCAGTAGCCAGCAGGCTGGTACCCGCTGTACAAATTACAAGAAATCTGTTTTCAGGAATGTTTCCTGTAGGAAAGGGACTCTACAAAGCACATCCATCCTGCAACACGAAAATCATAGCACCAAACATCTGGCAAGAGGCAGCCTACCACAGGCCTTCTCCAAAGCCCTGAATCAAGACCTTTTTATACCAGGGCCATTTGTGGTCGTGAACTCTCCCATGGAGTTGGCAGCAGCACCCTCTACTCTTATTTTCTCTGTTGGCATGCTAGAACAATGGTTGTCAATGTTGGCTGTATATTAGAGTCTTCAAACTACAAATTCTTGAGCCCTACCTATGGAGATTCTGATCCAACTGTTTTGGGGTGGGCCTTAGGCATTAGTATTTTTTAAAATCTTCACAAGTGATGATTACAATTTCCAGGCAGAGTTAAGAATTACTGCCCTAGGTAGTATAAAAGCAAGGCTAATATTATCTTAGTTGCACACACAACAGGCAACTTAAAAATTTTGAAAACTCACAAAGGAACTGTGTCTGTTCATGGAGTATCTAGCATTCTCCTGCCAGCAAAAAGCCCTACTCATTTACAAATAAGGTGGGTAAATCTTATGCCTAACTCTAGGGTCCTTCTTACCTCTTACAAATAGAAACTGTTGTCCCTTCTTTAATCAACCACTCTCTTCTAGTCTAGAGGTGTGCAGGGCATTCTTTGCTTACTGGTTGAACTCTCAACAGAGGGTGAGTGTCCATTGTCAGAAGGAATCCAGGTGGCTGAATCCTGGTTGTTAATCTCCTCTCAGATGAAAGGGGTGCTCAGCAGCTCTTAGGCATGTTGATCCTGCCTTCCACATGGCTAAGAAAGGTCAAGCTCATGGTTCACTCTTACAAAGCATGGTCGTATTTTGTTACGCCATGTCTAGCCTAGGAGCAGTTGGTAGACATTATCCTGACCATAAGACAGGGAATAACTCACCTGAATAATATGCCAAGTGTTATTTGATATCTCTAGGGAAGGGTTTCTTAACAGCAACACTAATGAAATTTGGGATTGGATATCTCTTTGTTGTGAGGGCTCTTCTGTGCCTTGTAAAATGTTTAGCGACATTGCTGGCCTCTTTCCACTAGATGCAAGTAGCAACCCTCCCACCCGAGTCATGACAATCACAAATGTCTACAGACATGGCCAAATGCCCCCCAGGGGACAAAATCACCACCAGTTTAGAGCATTTATCAATGCTCCAAAGGGAAACCTTGCAAATTAATCATTATGAATCACAGCAGGGCTCAGTGTTAGCTCTTTTGTGTTGCATTGCATCCCCTTGTTACTGTGTTTAGAATGGTATACTTCTCCAGATTCATTGGGGCACTGCTTGAATGCTGTCCTCCAATAGGTCTGCTTACCTGAGACATTTTCCTGAAGGTTTATTGAGGATGTTCCTGGGGCACCTGTTAGGGAACTAGGGAAGAAGTTTGGATAGAGGAAGACTTTGAATAACTGGGCAATTGAGATAGGGCCTCAGCCAATGCTATGGGGAGGCCTGGAGCTAGGATGATGTTTCAAGAGTTGTCCCAAGTTGAGGTGAGGAGGCCAGACCTTTGAACCTTCTCTAGCAGCCAGTCATTGAGTTTGAGCTTACCCCTTTCTCCCCACCCCAGGGTTAAGGGTGGGGGATAATCTCAGCAAGGCAACCCGCCTTTAGTCAAGGGAAATTATTATTTTTTAAAAGATGTTTATTTATTTATTTTTTAGAGAGGGAAGGGCGGGAGAAAGAGAGAGAGAGAGAAACATCGATGTGCAGTTGCTGGGGGTCATGGCCTGCAACCCAGGCATGTACCCTGACTGGGAATCAAACCTGCGACACTTTGGTTCGCAGCCTGCACTCAATCCACTGAGCTACGCCAGCCAGGGGGAAATTTTTATAAAGGGACTTGGCCATGATCTGGTCAGGGGCCAACACTCCCAATAGCAAGGTGAAGGAGAGTCTTGGCCCTGAAGGGTGATCTGGGCAGCGCACCACAGGTGAAAAGAAAACAGGTTTAAGTCATTTAAAAGAAGCTCTGGGACCAGGAGTATGAGAACAGAAGGAAAATTGTAGTCCACATGTAAGTGGGACTATACAGGAGACCTAGGTTGGGTGACGCCAGACAAAATGCAGAACATACTCTTCTGGTTTCTTATTGGGAGTGATCTAGTCTTTGTCTTCCCTGATCTATTGTCTCAGAGCCAGAAATTACATTAGTAAAAGCACATTTTGAATGCTATTGAAAGAACATGATTTCCGCAGAAACGCAGATAGAGCTAAGGGGTGACAAATGATGGATGACCCCTGACACTATTTAGGCAAAATGTTACCTGTCACCATTATGGGCCAACATATATAGTAAGAAGGCTGCTTATCACAACAGACTCCTGGTAGCATTGCTAGGCAGGTCCCCATAGCTGCAGAGGCCATGGTTGCAGCATATTTAACATTTAGAAGCAGCTTGCTAACAACAGCTAAACATTGATTTGGAGCATGTAGCTGCGTGCTTAGAAAGTTATGTTGGTCGGAATGATGGGTTGAACTTTTGTGCCAGCCATGCCTCATTCGGTAATGCCAGGGAAGCTCAGAAGTGCACAGTTAGCTCTTGAGATTGATTCCAGTTGCAGCAGAGTAAGAGAATCAGGACGAGGAAGAGAAAAAAAGAGAGGAAAGAGGATGAGGAAAAAAAGAGAAAAATAGAGTAGAGGAGAAGCTGATAAAGAAGATTCTAGAATGCTTAATTCTAGCAGAAAGAGGCTAAGGTTTCATAGTATAATGCTTATATAGCTAGAAACATTTTCTGTTGTTTCATTTGACAATCCCAGGTTCTTGCCATGGGTTCACTCAGGACATTTACTCTTCTTTTCTTACTCACTGCCGGACAGACACACATACCCCTCTTACTTTACTCATGACAGAAACAGCAACCCCCCAGAATGTGATTTTCTTTTCTTTTGTTGTTCCTCCATATTGTTCTCAATGGTATTTTTATTCTTCTGGGTAGGTTCTAATTTACTCTTTGGAAAAACCTCACGCTCAGAGGTGGCTACTGAGCCATTACTATTGGATTGGGTGAGGGAAATCAAGGAAGCTATCTGGAAGTGGCATTTGTGTAGCAAGCATCCTATTACATCTGTTTATTTGGGGTCACATGGCAGGTGGCTTATAAAAATTATGGAGAACCCCTCAGCCCCAGGCTACCCTTGGAATGGCCATGCCTGGGGTATGGGAAGACAGGGTGATAATCGTTTTTACAGAAATAGGGAACTGAACCGAGTTTCTTCTTACGAAGGCATCTTCAAGTTGTTCTTTATCAGAAGCCACCAGGCCCTTCCCAGCCACCTGAAAACACGTGCAGCCTGTTCTCACAGTGTAACTAGTCCTGGGGATGAGTCACTACCAGCACGTCTACTCTCCTTCCATATTGTTCTGCTAGGGACAGAGCCCCTGAGGAACTGCCGTTGCCTTTCCCCAAGAGGCCGGTGCTTTGACCGGCAGCTTGCCTGGTGTGTGGCACAGGAGCTTTCAGTGTGGTGAGGAGGGAGACAGGACAGACTGGAGGTGGCAGGTACAGATGGGTAGTCTGTGGGGAGCAGAGTTCAGCAATTTAGAACTCAGACAGCCCAACTGTGCTGCATGGGCCTTGGTGAGCGCTTCTCATTTTATCAAACAGCACTCTGCCTCCATCTCCACAAGCCCCCGCAGCTGTCCCTCCAAGCAGTGTGGGAAGACAAAAACAGCTGTGTGTGTTAGCAGCTTCAGCTGTTCCCACAGCAGTGCTGCACCGCAGCATCCCAGGAGTCATCAAATATTTAGGAGGATGTTGTAGACCTTTGTATCTCAGCCACAAATGCCATGTGCTCAGGTTTGGATTTGGGTTCTTGTTCATGTTACCAGAAAATTGTGAGAAAACCGGAAAGGGATCTTTCACCAAATGGTACAGTGCTATCAGATCAACTCTGTCTTTATGCTCGGCAGACAGTCACAGCTTTCCAGTGTCTTGTTCCAGAAAACTAAACAAGGACAATACTGCAATAAGGGTCTGTCTGTCCCAGATGAAAAACACTTGAGAATATTTCTTTCTTATGGTAATCTATTCACTAAATGTCGTAGTCTGGCCCCCTGGGAAGAGTCACACGCTATAACCCATCCTGCAGATGAGATTGTGTATTTAGAGTTGGCTTTGGCTATAAATTGGAAAAACTACAAGCTGCCTGAAAATCCCCTGGTGACTCTGGATACTGAGAAGGCAGCTGGGGGTGCTGAGAAGCATGTGCTGTTGCAGCGAAGTGTGGTCTAAATTTCCACTAAATATTTCCTCTCAGATGTGTGACTTCTTTGAGGGAGAGATATATAGTTCTTGTAATCTGGGACTAGAATGCCCACTTGGGATAAAATTTGGTCTCCATTTAAAGCTCTTTTTTTTCTTTAACAGCTTAAATATCTTTCTTAACACAGCTAAAATGTCTTTAGAGTTTTGTCTTTTCTGGATGACAGGAAAACCAATTTTTAGAGATCTGCGTTGTAGCTTAATATTATGTCATTGGTTCAGTGTCAGCCAATGGGAAGATTAAGTGGATTTCCATAATGGTCAGGCTTGATCCAGTCCTAGTCAACACTTCCTTAATGACTGGGATGATGGAATAGGAATCTGTTCATTAATTTTGCCAATAAAAACACCTGGGTGGGGTGGCTCATGTCTTAGAGAGCCAGTCTTGAACTGTTTTTTGAAAAAAAAAAGAAGAAATGGGTGATTTAAAGCTACAGAATTTAAAGGCTAGTTACCAGATAATATTAGGGGGAACCATCAATCTGCATAGCATAAAGGGGTACCTAATTTCTGGGCAGAGATATTACAGAAAATGACCCAAAGTTCATAGTAGACCCAAAACTTTGGCAAATGGAAAGTCAAGATGTATGTCTTCACATAACTAGGTCAGCATGTGTATTTCCAACACTAGGGTTTTTGACTGTTGCCTAGTTATACTGTGCACTGGGATCATGAAAACAAATCTCTGTACGATTTCAATGAGGGCTGGTGTTGACTTTAAGAATCCAGATTGCAAAAATCACTGGTGTAATGGTTTCCATGGAAGAAGGACCTGACCAGATATCTGGATTTAGAGTAAGGAAGCTGTTAATACTCTCAGGTGAGTCAAAAGATTCAGACCCTGGCTCATGCTTTGACTCTAATTAGCTGAGTGCCCTTGAACAAGTCTCCCAACATCTTGGGTCCTTCATTTCTTGTCTTGGCAATAAGGGGTTGGATTAATATGTGAATTCTCAATCTGTAGTCCTCAGGGGGTAATGGGAGACTGAATTATCTTCAGTGCTTTAAGAGGCCTAATGAAATAGTATACTTCCTAATAAGGAGGCCATATAGATTGCTATTTAATGAATGCAGGTGGTAGACAAAAACTACTAAAACATAAATACACATAGGAAAAATGATACAATTATTCTTCTTGGTAGTCAGAGTATCAGAAGCATTTCAGCCTCCATACTAAGGTTTATGATGACCTTGATTGCTAACAGAACTGAGAAAGCTCGAAGGCACTGTGTTGGTACTGCATTAAGAAGGAGCTAGGGAAACATCAGTGGGCAAGTGGGTTTGTTTGCAAGATTAAAGACAAGGCAAGATGTATCGCTTATAGCCATATGCCAGCCACTTTTCTAAATGTATCTGTTCCCTTAATCCTCAAAACTACCTTCTAAGGCAGGTACTGTTAATGTCCCACCTTGAAGATGAGGAATCTGAAGCACTAAAGTAACAAAATTAAATTCATTAAGTGTTATCAGCTATTACTAACGATCTGGATTATTCCCAGGGGTATGCAGCCACTGATCCCACAGATATGAGAGACAGGTAAGGAGAGCAGAAACAGGGCTTCTCATCTTCAGCTTTCTTCAAGGATAAAATTAAGGCCTTTGGATGAGAGGACTATGCTCTAGGTAAGGCTCTGGTACTAAATACCTGTATGACCTTGCGTGAGTCATTCTACCTTTCTGAATCACAATTTGCTTGTCTGTAAAATGGGGTGATATTCTTTCCCTGTTACATCTTCAGATTATTGGGAAAACATGGAATGCTGTATTTACAAGTGGCTTGGAACCTAGAAGACGATACAGACACGAGAGAAGGAGGGAAGACCTCCAGCCTCAGTGGAGATGCTCCCCAGTGACATCGGTCACTCACTAACAGTTACACTCACGGTGCACTGTGACGTGGGAGCAGAGGAAACAGAGGTCTTAGGGTAGCCCTCATCTCCTGTGGTGAATGAAGAAATGGCAATTGGTTCCCTTGTACATTGTCATTGCTCAGATATCCTTGCTATAAAATAGTATCTTTAAATGGCAAAGTACCCTAAATTTGCTGCATCCCAGTTTCCTGCCTTTGGCTCATGGTCTTAATTATCAAGTGTCTGCATGTTCCTGCTTGTACCCCGTTGACATAACCTCCCAGTGCTCTGTGCGGTCTTTGTCGCTCAGCTCCACAATCAGCTGGTGGTCTCTGACTGTTTACACCCCATCCTCACCCTGTCCCTTCAGAAAGTTAAAGCAGTCACTTCAGGTGACCAACATCAAGACCAGTGAAGAGTTCTTGACCTCCCATTTGGGAGGTAGGAGGGACCGAATCATTTCCATGTATACTTTTTTGTTTATGCATAGCCACCATCCAGGTGCAGAGAGGCACACATTCATTTTTTTAAACAAATTGCATTTTATGAATGATAACAGCATTCACGTGTATTTGAGAAAGCATAGATCATATTATATGTGAGATAGAGATCCTGTTTAGGGACAGTATTTTACATGTGTGTAGATTTTCAGGCCTTTCCCCCAGGAGTCCCAGGCCTCCCCGTGGTTGTCCATGGATAGGTTCATTTAAGGTATATGTGGTGGACCCAAACTTATCACTGAATAGATGATTAATTGAATCAAGCTACTACTCAAATATATATTAATCACCCATGGCATACATGGCTTTGGACAAAGCTGCCCTCGTGGAGCTTTTAATCAAGTAGAAGGAACAAGGCAAATCTAAAACTACCGAGGAGAACAGGAAAACCAGGGAGAAATGAGGGAGCAGTTCTGTGGGGATTAGTGGTCGCATCAAACCTGGCCAGGAAAAGCAAATGTTGCATAAAGGTCCTGAGGTTGGTGCTTCATCTCCAAGGACGGGTGGGTCTGTGGGTCTCGGGGAGGCAGGGGTCACCCTGGAACACTTGTCGGGCGTTCTCTGCAGGAGGACTGTGCACGTTACTGTGACGGCCCGCACAGCGGCCTCCCTGGGCTCAGGACGTTTCTTCACTTCCCTTATGGAGGAAGAGCCTGGGCTCAGACAGAGGGCCAGACACCCGGTCAAGGTCAAACTGCTAGAAAAGCTTGGTCCTGGTTTATAATGTCAGCCTTTCTGACTTTGCTCTTTCCAGGTTAGCAGTTTTTCTCAGTTTTCAGTTGTTTCCTTTAATGATTTTTTTTGGCCATCCCATACACAATATTATTTATCTAATATGTTTTTGAATAGACTTCCTTTTAAAAATACTCTTACATGAATGCATTTTAAAAGCAAAGGCATACATACATTCATCTCAATAATTGAATGCCGTTGCTGCTGTGTGATAACAGTGGGCTAGGACCAAAGGCAAGCAGCTTCTCGTTCTTACACGCAGAACATGGTCTTCCTTCAGATGAAATGCCCTCAGCTTTCTGCTGTGATAAATTATGTCCATGGAATGCCACAATCTCTCAGGTCATAGGTAATATACTAATTAATGCCATCTCTGTGTTGGAAACTCTATATTGAGCTTGGAATCCAGAAGTCCCCTGCTTGAAATAAAAAACCTCATTAAGGGCTCTTTTTCTACACCAGGCCACGAATAACTGATACATTGCGCCAGATGGACACGTTCAAACTCAGCCGCGGAGGGGGCTCAGGAGAGGCTGGCATGGAAGAACAAGGCACACGTATTGAGCCTGGGCAAGAAGGTGTCATTTAAAAAAGGAAATAGAGACCCAAATGATCCAGGGGTTTGGTGCACAGATCCCTTTAAAATGAGTGTGGATGTTAAGAGAAAATAAAAGTAACCAAACATAAACCACTGGGTGGCTTACAGAGAGGACGCCGCAACAGGTGCTCTGAGGGGGAGCCGAGAACACAGAACAGCAGCGTTTCTTCTGTTTTAACTTCCTGTGCGTGACGGCAGCTTGTGATTCTCTTTTAAATATATACATTCTGTTGCAGATCTTAAGTGCTTAGCAGCTCTTTGCTGTTGCCTGTTAGTACCTATTGATATTAGTATCCATGTTCTCTATATCTTTCAATATCTACAGCATCATGTATGTGTCCCCTTATAAAATTTAAAAAATGTTGTTATTCCCATAGTTGTCATGTTTATTGAGAGAAAAATATATCTTTATGACAAGTGTATGTTTTTGGATGTAGAGAGAGACCCGGTTTGGAATCATAGTTCTGGCCTTACAAGATGCAGGAACTTGGGCAAGTTATTTCACTTTTGCAAGCCTTGGTTCTTCTGATATAACATGGGAAATAACATGTTCTCTCCCACACTTCGGAGACATATATTAGATAGTGTCTGTAAAAGTACCTGGCACTTGGGCCAAACGGTATTGTTTCTCTTTACATATACTTTTCTTACCTTCTTGAGTTCTGGAACCAAATATTATGTTTCTTAAATTCCTCATAGACTGTTTATTGGGTACTCAAAAATACTACTGAATGAGAATCTATATTACGTTAATACCAAAGACATAAAAATGTCACTTTCTTGCCTTTACGACTTAAGGTAGAATGACTCACCCAAGGTCACACAGGTATTTGGCACCTGAGCCTTCCCTAGAGCACAGCCCTCTAGTGCAGAGCCCTTAATTTTAAGTTAAAAAGGAAATTTATTCTGGGGCAGTTGATCATTCATCTTTGATAATTCTGTTTTATAGCATTTTCCCCTCTTTTATTGCACAAAAGTGACGTCTAGTAGGTAATGTTGTAACTTAAAATTAGTAGCCAGTCCAGTTATAAACCTCATTTAGAGTTACACTGACTTGTTGCTTTAGCTCAAGCCAACTCCAAAGCTATAAATAATGAGTAATGCTATAGATGGCTCCTTTAGCAAAACTTTTCTTTATAACAGTTATATTCTTGCTGGGAACACTGAGGCAAAAATATCTGCCCTGCGAATGCCTAAGATTCCACAGTAAGTTCCTGTGAGAGCCCCAATCAATTTTCTCAGGCTTCCTTGTTCTCAGTGACCATCGTCTCCTGCCACCACCAGTCTCTTCGAATGATGTATTGGGACTGGGAGAAAAAAAGGAACAGGGTATGAAAATATTCTGAAGAATTTTTCAGAAAGAATTAGGCAGGGCCCACAGCAATGGCAGTGGGCATCAGGTAGGCTCTTTAAGGTTCTAAGGAAGAGATGAAACCAATGATCATCATGGACAAGGGGTTATTCTAAGGTCATGTGGGAATGCTGGGCAGCTACAGGAACCCTCTTGGCAATTGCGTGGTTGTTTTGGGCCCCAACGCTAACACGTTTAGAGCTTAGAGGGACAACTTTCAGTCTTGGGTACCTGTTTCCTTCTGGGTCACCTGGCATTTGTCCTGCCCAATAAGTGGACTCTGATTGGGTAGGTTTGCCATTGCACAACACAGCTTTCCTGCAGGGTACAGGTTTTTTATGTCAAGCAAGTCATTGGTCTCTCTGGTGTCTGTCATGCCGTTTGGCTTGGGAATCATCACTCCAGAAACAGGGATATTGATTTGGGAGTCTTGCAGGTGGTAGGAGCCAGGAAGAGGGAATGACATAAACAGAAGCACAAATCGCTGCATGGAGCGTGTTTGGGGGAACATCGAGCAGTTCATGATGGTTAGAGAAGTGTTTGTCTACTAGGAGTCTGTGAAATGTTTCTCAATTAGGAGTCTGTGAACTTCTAACAGGCCAGGAAGGTGTTATTAGGCAGCTATGAATTCTCTGTATGCATTGTTATAATTTTAGTTCAATTTCTATAAGATAATGAACATAAGCACAATTTTGGCCATTGACGTGGCCACCTCATCTGTATGAACTGCACTGAACCATGCTTATATTCAGCCCTGTGAATTTGATTACAACATCATGATTGGGCACATTAAACAGATGTTATTTGAATTTTATTACTTTTGTGAGCTTAGTTGTATTTAATTCAAAAATAATTTTTGATTTGTAATTGTTTATGAGTGTAAGTATTTTTTACCAAATTTTTGTTTGCTTATATTTAATAACATTGTACTGAAATAATTTAATTAAACACTGGACATTTGAAAGGTTTTATTAAAAGGGGTGCATATTTTATTAAAATTAAAGAGACAGCTAGGGTAGGACTTAGCACATTTTTTCCCTAAAGAGCCAGATAGTAAATATTTTAGGATTTGAAGATTGAGAAGCAAAATTTAGGATACTATGTTGGTGCTTACATAATAAAATAGAAAGCAAATTTCCACAAAATTTTATTGATGAAATACAAATTATAATACTGATATTTAAGTATAATTTTTTTGTAATACAAACTTACAGATGAGAAGAATGGAATTTCTTTTTTGGGGAAGGATAACATTTCATTTAATTGGTGTTCAAAGTTAGTGTTCCCTATCATCAAATGAATTGCAAACATCCATCCGTAGAAACCATTCTTAGCTTGCAGGTTGTACAAAACAGACAGCAGGTCAGGTTTAACCATCGGACAAGTTTGTCAACATTTAAATGAAAATGCAAGGTATTTGTTGAGGGTAGAGAAATTTCCCTGACCTCTCCACATCTATTTGGCATTTTGTAAGCTCTTCTATAAACTGGAGACATTAGAAGCGGCAACCTCTTTGAGCTGTTGTAAAGATTAACTGTGATAATTCTTGAGAAGTGCCTTGGTCAATGTCGTATCATTACATTAAATTTCAGAGAACATCTTATACTTACTTTCGGAAGTAATATAGGTCACTGGAGGATTTGAACAGGGAATAACAACACTGGGGCTGCACTTTAGAAGGGCCATTTGGCAGCAGTATGGGGGATGGGCCGGAGGAGGGAGGGCCAGGAGGCCAGGAATCCAGTTAGGAGACTGTTAAAATACCTCTCAGTCCTATCCCAGCTTCTTAGTACTTTCATCCCTGTTGGTTACATTGACTCCAAGTGACTGTGGAAAACCAGCTGTGATAGGCAGAGTAATGGCCCCAAAGATATCCCAACCTGAATCTACAGAACCTGTGAATATGTCACTTTATATGGAAAAAGAGATTTTGCAGGTGTGATTAAGGTTAAGGACCTTGAGATGGGGAGAGTCCTTAAAAGTGGAGAACCTTTCCCCACTGCAGAGAACCACAGAGATGGCAGTGTGAGAAAGGCTCAGCCCACCACTGCTGGCTTTGAAGATGGAAGAAGGGGGCCGTGAGCGAAGGAATGCAAGCAAATTCTACATGCTGGAAAAGGCAAAGGGATAGGTTCTCCCTTAAAGCTCCCCGAAAGAAATACAGTTCTGACTGGGCAGAATGAGGATACCTTGATCTTAGCCCTGAGAGATACATGTTGGATTTCTGAACTACAGAACTGTAAGGTAATAAATTTTTGTTGTTGAAGTCATGAAGTTTGTAGTAGCCTGTTATGGCAGCAGTACAAAACTAATATACCAATACTATCCACTTATACATAATAATAAGAGACTGGAATGAGAGAGTTCCAAATATTAATTTATTCTAAGCAGTTTCTTTATTTCAAACATGAAGATTATTGTCTTTATTAACAGACAGCTTTTCCTGACCCCACTGAATAAATGATAAACCAATATTTAAAGAACATTTGTTTCAAAGGCATCAAATTATTGGCATACATGATGTCTTAGCTTGGAAATATGGAGAGGTTTCCCCAATGTTAGTTCAACAAATTCTACCAATATTTCATGAGTCCTTTATCCTGGATGGTTTCAACAAATGATTACTTTCTAGCACCTGCTAACATGCATGGATGTGAATAGGAATATGAACTGGGTGTTACAGGCCCAGAATTCCTAAGTGTTCCTAGGAAGTAGAGGTGATGCCGTAACAGCTGACATCCTTGAGGGTGACCCCAAGTGCTTGGTCTTAAAGGATGAACAGGAGCATTGGACGGGGAGAGAGCCAAGGGTGGTCAGGCAGATGTGCCCAGGGCACAATGGAGTAAATGGGAGGAGCCCTGGGAAGCCCTGGAGAGCTCTGACACTGACCTGGCCAGGCTGGGACTTGCCCCTGACTGCATAGCTGTCATGGTTCCTTGGGGCTGAGAGGAGTGGACCAGGGGTGTTCTGGCAGAAGGCCTTAGTCTCTGAGCACTGCATCTGGCCTTGACCTGCTGCTTGGCCTGTCCCAGATTCTTTTCCTCCCACACTTGTCATTCAACATTTGGAAGAATCGAAAAAAAAAAGCCACCCTATTATTTGTAGAATAAGTGTTCCAACAAGTGTTTTTTTCTGTTATGTAGAGGGAAGGAATATTTAATTAGTCTACCGGTGAGCCTACTTAAAACAGGCAGCTACAGGGGAGAATCGAGTAAATTGAATAATATTTATAAATAGTCCATAAATTAATCATTTCTGACTAACAGAGTTGGTCCTGTGAGGGTGGGAAGGTATGACAGCACCTGAGATAGATGAGCAAATGAATGAGGACAGAGATATAAGGGCAGGTCACCCTGGATGAGGGGTGGCGAGGGCCTTCATTAACTTTGAAATTTTTTTTTCAGGAGGTTCCTTTCCCCAAGGCTGTGAACCCCAGGCCTTGAGCAGTGGAGAAATTGCAGAACATGATAACTCATTCACAATCACATCTCTTAGCTGAATCTGTACAGTAACCCATAAACCTGCCTCATAGCAGCTTACACAAAAGTTAGACACATAATTCATAAGACAGCTTCATGTTCTTCCAGCTTACCTTAGTGTCTGAATGGAGTCCACTTGGTTCTTGAGCAAACCTTACTGTCGTAATCCCAAAACCTAAGAAATCACCATCACTACCACCATCGTCACCACCATCCTCAGTAACAAATACTTAACATTTCTAAAACGAAGTGTAGTTTACAAACACCTTCAACTGTGTTAAACCATTTGCTCTTCCTTGTGCTCCTCACATGGCCAGGCGGAGCATGGAAGAATGCTATTGGGATACTGGGCTACTGCCTGGGGTAGGTCAACCAAAACCGTAGTGTTAAATTAAATACATCCTAAAATGAGGCCTGTTTCTGAGGCTTCCTTTCTTGAACTGGCCTCACACATTATGGATATGAGAGGAGTCTGCTGGCCTAAGGCATGTAAACAGCAAGGACCGAAATATAAAAGTAAAGAGAAGAATTCTGTATGCTAGTGTTGTGCTCCCAAGTTTCTCCAGGGATGGGGTGAATTCGTATAAACAGGGATGAGATCACATGGGCTAATCAGAATCTAAAACCAACTCTGGGACAACAGCAAGGGGACGACAGTCTGTGATGCCAGTGCTCAAACACCATCGTCTCCTTGTGTATCAACAGCAGCAACAAAGCGAAAGCCAGCACTGACATATCTGATTTGTTCTTCGTGAGTTCAGTATGACTTGGGGAAGGGTGGCTGCCATGTTCTGGACTTGAATATGCATAAAGGCAGTTATTTCCTGAGGACTATCAGAAGACTTAAAAAAATTCAAAGACAAAAGCTGATGAGAAAGATGAACTGCAGTAATTAGCTAAATATGTCAATAGCAGAAGCCTCGGGGTGGTTGTCCTGAGTTTTTGCTGCAAAGTACTTGTCTGCAATATTTTAAGGACTTAATAGAATTTTATTTTAAAGCTATGACATTAGCACAGTTAAGCCAATCAATGTTTTTTAATAGCCTTTTAAAGGTGCCGTTTTAATTGTGCTCTGTGGGAGGGAAAGGCACATGAAGACGGGAAAACATCTAAAAATGGCTTAGTCAGACCCTTTCAAAAATATTTGCGAGTGCAAATTTCTGGCTTGGTTTGATTGCTGTAGAAGTGGGGTTAGAGTGTGAGATCTGAAGGGCTTATTCCCCAGTGAAAAAGCAAAGACTTAACTGTTGTGTAGATTCATTCAGCTCAGCACCATAGCAAAATATTTGGAATCTGCACTCTTTTCCCTTTAGAGCAGCAAGAGTGAGAGTTGCGGTTTTTCTTAGAGGAGAAATAGCTTTTTGCAGAAGTTTTCCTGTCCTCTTCGGGGCCTAGGAGAGACAGAGAGTACTCACATTGCTCCTTCTAGCAGTCCTCTGACCTTCTGAATGTTTGCCAGTGATCACTTCAGTTTTTATAGGTAGAATGTGCTTAACATCTGGAAGAACAGCAAAAAGTGCCATTAACTTTCAACTTTCTTGTTGGCACACTGCCTACACTATTGGCAGAGCCATCGTAGTCCATCTCCTTTTCTTTATAGCTTAGTTTTGTGTTGCTTTATTGTTTAAGAAATGCTTTCATATATATAATCCTGTGGGGAGCCCCACAATAGCCATGTGATAAAAGGAAGTTATTATTAGTTTCTGTTTTATAAATGTAGAAACTGAAGCTTGGAAATATGGAGAGGTTTACCCAAGGTCGGTTCTACAAATTCAACCAACATTTCGTGAGTAGTGTAGAATGTTTTATGGATCCCAGGGGGCTTTCAAAAATGATTATTTTATAGTCCCTGCTAACAAACTAGTGAGTCACAAATCTGTTAAATTTTCTTACTTCTTCTCTAGTGCTGTTTCTATGAAGTCGTGTTGTCTCGTGCAGGGTGTGTGGAATTATCTGAAGAATCTACTTCTTTAAAATTTATTTTTAAAAAATGTACTTCTTAAATTTTTTCAGTCCAAGTATTTGGTGGTTTGGAGTTGCAACATGAAGATAGAGTGTGGTACAGATAATTTGGGGGAATGAATTAACCACTAGAAAAGAGTACTTGGTCTTGCTTTTTGTTTGGATTAGTTTCTGAAAGAGGAGTAATTTTGAGGATTTGTGTTTTCAAGCTTTTCAGTACAGTGGTTCATCATAGAGCTGCGTGTTGCTCTACCAACCTGTTCAGTTCCAGCTAGAGGCCACCAGTGTGCACACACAATGGGACAAGCTGAGCAAGGTAGGGAGATGAGTTGGAGAAGGGAAGTGCCTGGAAACTGGGTTTCCATGGCCATCTGTGGCCAGGCAGGGACTACACTAGTAGACCTTAATGCCTTTATATTTGGCTTCATACTTGGCTAGTCCTGTTATCGAATGACATGCTTGATGATTTGTTGTTTTCCTTAATTTTCTAGAAAGGTGGTCCTTTCGAAAACTCTAGATTTTTCTAAGTTAAACTAAGAGGAACAGGGTTTTACTATCTCTTGCAACTCAGTTTTGATTGAGGGTCCTTAATGAGAAGTGTATCAGAGGGTCCTTAATGAGGAGTGACTATCAGGGATGGTGTAGTGTTGAAACCAAGGAGAGGATCTGTTCTAGGGCAGAAGAGTGTGGTGGTCTCATTGAGCTAAATTAGCACACTGACTCCTCTGTATGATCCCTGGGCATTTAACCTATCTGGGGCTAAGTTTCCTTTTAGTAAATTTGATCTAATAATGCTGATTTTAATAGGCTGTTGTATGAGTCATATGAAATGACATACGTGAAGGGTTAAACAGAGTGCATTGTATACAGCAGGTACTCAACAATGGTAGCAGCTTCTGTTGCTGTGACTTCATTATCACTACCACTAGCGCAATCAGGACAGAGAGAGCAGAAAACTAGGTTAGCTGTAGTTGACCACCTTTTCCATCTCTTGGGTCCTGCTATTATGGATAGAAGGGACAAGACTTCTATCAAGTAAACTTCAGTTAGAAATCTATGCCTCAAATATTAATATTTTGGCTAAAGAGGTAGTGCTGCAAGGATTTTTCCAATAGTATTTTAAAATTGATTTAGTCTAGCAGGGGTGACCACCTTTTGGTGTCTCTGGGCCACACTGGAAGAAGAAGAGTTGTCTTGGGCTGCATATTAAATACACAAACACTAACAAAAACTGATGAGCAAAAAAAAAAGGGTTTTCAGTAAATTTAGGATTTTGTGCTGGGTCACATTCATAGCCATCCTGGGCTGCATGTGGCCTGTGGGCAAGGGTTGGACACCCCTGGTCTAGAGCATACACCAGGCACTGGAATTTTAGGTTCCAGTTATGTTCTCAGTTGTGACTCAACTGTTCAGCCACTATGGTGACAGACAATAGTTTTCTGGATTTGAGTTTGCCTTGTGCTAAATGAGAGTAGAACCACATCTCAATCAAAATCAAAATTGAATGATACAGGCCAAATAGTCAGTGAAGAATTTCTTGTGTGTCTCGTCTGTCCTCTTGTCCCCCACCTCCACCACAAACACACACATTCTCTCTCTCTTATTCTTTTTGCAATAAATGCTTTGGTACAGTATAAAGACACAACCAGGGAGTTCATGCTTTCATTTGTTCATTTATCCAAGGACCTTTTCTGAGCAACTATTACATGTCAGACGTTGACCTATTTAGGGAAGTGCTTGGGTTCCCTCAGGCATTGTAATGGAGAGCACATGAATTATGAGTTCATATGTGATCTGACAGCATAAGAACTTTGTAAGTGGAAACAGTGGGTTAGGAAGAAAAGAGGCAAAGTCCATCTCTGCACAATGAGAGACTAAGCTTGGAGTGATGCACTGCAGTCTGAGAACCTCATTATTAGCAAGTCAGAGACATCCTGGAGAGTGTTCAGAGAAAAGCAACAAGAATGATAAATGGGCGGAAAGACTGATTTATGAAGACTTACACAACAAAATATGTATTCTCAGATCAACAAAGACTTCAGAAGAAATGTGATCACTATCAACAACTCTCTGAAGGTTGTGAATACCCCGGGGGGGACCCCAGAGGTGTTTAGCCCGATAGCTGAAGTAATGACAGTGAATCAGAGGATGGCAAATTTACCTGTGGATCAGAGAAATAGGAAGCTGGTAAATCCATCTATGCCTTATCGACAGAAAGTAGCTTTTAAGGGCAATATCCTTAACTTGTTTTCCTTCACAAATATATTTCTGCAGTTGTAATGATGTGTAATCATCTGTATGTTCAGGGATTTTATGTGTGTTTCCTATTCACACACCTTCCCTGAAGATGTCAAGAATGAAATATTTGATTATTTTTTTTACCTTCTACTTCAAAGGCTTGAAGATAAAAGAAGCTGAGTTATGGACAATTGTTTTCTTAAACCAAAGTTTGCATGCTTAACCTTTGTTAAAGGTCATTGTTGTAATGTAGGATTTTATTCCTATGCAAAGCCACATGGGTGACTCTTTATAAAACTGTACAGTTTATACACACACACACACACACACAAGTGCACATGATATAATACAAGCTTTCAAAGGCTATAAAATAAAAATTAATGTAAAGGCAGAATCCAACTCATGCAACTTTATTTATTCTGGATTCCTGTAAGAGGGGCTATTTTAGCTATGGGGTAGAAGTGTCATACTTGAAGAGAATAACCCACATGGGATCAGGCCACAGACAGTCTCAGAAGAGCTGTGGACTGACAGCTCTCAGCAGTCTCACTGTTAAGTGCTGGGAGAGGTAACTGGATCCAATGGAAGACCGCTATTAAATCTATTAAAAATACTTGTTGGCTCCAAAACCCCAATTTCCATTGATGATCTAACTGTTTTCTGGGTAGTGACTCCATGTCTGGTTTGGGCCTGGGTTGAGGCAGGGGCTGAGCACACAGCCCAGGCTGAGACTATAAGGTCCATCCTCCTGGCCACAGTGATTGGTTCAGGGGTGAGCATGTGACTTGAGCTGAGACCTAAAAGACATTTTTTGAGAATGCTGCAACCCAGATCTCCTCATGAACAATGTAGCATGCAGATGCGAAGGCTGGGATTGCTGGGGTCAATTTGGCTCTCATCATGAAGGCCAGCCTGAGAATGAAGCTTGTGCATGGGCAAACGCAGAGCCAGAGCCCTGATGACAGAATATCTGGATGAGGTGCTACCTATCTGTGCTGTTTTCTTTTATTAGAGCTAATCAACACCCTTTATTTATTAAGCAATTTTGGCCTGGGCTTTGGTCCCGTATGATATAAAGAATCCCACTTACTGCTTGAATAAGCACCAAGCTGTGTGGTAGAGATCACAAATTCTCTGTAAGTGTGGAGGGGTGAAGGTCCGTGTGAGCTGGGAGGGCCGTTATGGTGGTAGCTGGAGCCTGGAGGGATGGAGGGAGCAGAGGGCAGGAGATGGCTAACTGCGATCCAGAAATGGAGATGGGGCCCCACAGTCTACCCTCTCAGCGTAGCTCTCCTGTTTGTCTCACGGTCCTATTTTGTAAATGAGAGAACTAAGGGTTATAGTTCTCTATAACTATTGAACTAAGTAACTTGCCCAAGTCACCTAGCTAGAGAGTGAAACTTCTCGGATTTGAACCCATGCTCCTTCCTTCTTCAAGTCTACAACTTGGGTTCAGAATATCTGGGCTTCAGTCTCAGTGCTAGCTGTTCACTTTTGGACAAGTCACTTCCATTCCCTGTGCCTTAGTTCCTTTTGTGTAAAGTAGTGATGATAATGCCCACTTCATCAAGAAGGTGAATATATGGGCATGTTGTCAGTTGTGCCAGGTGATGGTGAGGCATTATTTTTAATGAGAAAACCTTCAGGGAAGAAAAACCACTTAAAACTACAGATAGGAGAAGAGGCAGATTTTGGTGGGGAGCAAGTGGGGAAAGGATGAGCTGAACAGGTTGACCTGGGCAAAGGCATGGAGAGTAGCTGAACACGAGCCACCTGTGCAAAAGGAAAGGCACTGCCTTACTAGTTCCTGACGGGAAGCTTCAGGAAATAAGGTCACAGGTAGTGTTCCTTTGTTTGTTTGTTCACTTATCCTTCATTCAGGGAGAAACACATTCTCATAACACTCCCTTTAACTTTCTCCTTCCTGCCTAAGTGCTAGCGTTCTACTGAAGTTATTCAGTATGTGCAACTGTCTAGCTTCCCTACCCAAATGGCTTTCTTTCCTCCTTGGTATTTTTATCCTTATCTCATATACTGTATAGTTTTACATTTTACTTATTTAGCTTATTTGTTTCTTCCGTTAAAATACAAGCCCCACAAAGGCAAGGATTATCCCTTTCCCCTCATTTGCTTATAGTCACATCCCAGTACCTTGAACAGTGTCTGGCACATGGTAGATGCTCAATAAAGATTTACTGAATCACAGAATGAACCCCCTTTTATGTCTGTCCTCTCTGGGGTGGGCAGGGCATGAATGTTATCAAAGGAAAATATGCCTTTCAGCTAATTCTCTCACACAAAGAACTTAGAAATTGTCAGAAAGCATTTCTCTCCTTGTCCTGTCAGTTTGTCTGGCCTCATCTGAGAAGAGGAATTGTCTTCTGTCTCTGGACCACCTTCCCTTCGGCTACTACAAGTGTCATTGGCCTGTTTCCAACCTCTCCTTCCTTTCAGGGTGCTGAATCTGTCTTGGAGGGACTTTATCAGGGGTTACTGGAGTTTTTTTTTGTATTTTTTTGAGTTCTTGTGCATCGCCTAAAAGGCCTTATGTCTTTCAAAGTCTTCACATCTACAAGACAAACTTTTCCTGTGCTCTTGTTGATCTTCTCTCAGAGTCTAACTTTGATGCACTGATGTACTGTCACGGCCTTTGTCTCTTTCCCAGGTCTTTTCAACAACAGCCCCCTTTCCAGGAAAGAAGGGAGAAAGTAAGAAAAAAGAATACTTCACCGTGTCGTACACATAATCCCAATTCCCTAATTAAGAGAAGACCTAAAAATCGAACTCTTGATTTGTCTTACTTGGTCTGAGAAGGTATGTTGGGCAACAGACCTAATATTGGCATCACTCATTTTATTTCTCTCACCCCCACCTTCTTTTGACTTAATGAAGTAATGGGTAGACATACACTGAGATATTTTTTACTGATGCAGTGGCTAGCATATCGCATTAAATAAGTATGAAATATCTGTTTATATGTACCTCTGATAACATTTCTTGTACAAGATAAAGCCCAGTTAATTCGACCTACTTATTTCCACTAGGTGACACAGATGTTCTAATCATATCATTTTTAAATGAAAGTATCTATGGTGGGCAAATGGAACCACAAAAGCAAGAAGAAAATAATTAAACTGGTAAAGTAGCAGACTTGACTGCTTTAAATTGGTAAATACCAAACTCAGAGTTTGCATATGCACTTATTCCAATCCCTTTTCAACTGGAAATTTCAAAGAACCACAAAATAAGAGATGGATAAATGTTGTTAAGTCAAATATCTGTCCCCCACCCCAAGATTCTCCCATTGCACTCATTCCTTGATACTTTTTCTGCTCTGGATATACAGTCAGCAGGTAGCTCTTGTGTGGCATTCAGGTCAGATCCTTTTGTGTGTGGTCAAGCAACCGTCTCCATGGCATTCCCTTTATGGCACTTTGACTTGGCTGTTCTTCCTGGAGGCCAGGGTTGCTGCTGTGGACTTGAGGTTCCCTTTGGTCAAAGAGAGCCCAGTGTCAAGCTTTGGTCAGCAGTAAACCTCCATTTGATAAACAAGGGTGATGTGATCATTTTATTCACTCCTTGGTGCTGGCAAATCTGGGGGAAATCTCACCAGTGCAGGCTTCCTGGAGACTTTTAGTGTTTTCTGCTCCTGGCCGGAAGTGAAAAGTAACAGTGAAAAGTACCGGTGTGTAGAGAAGTGCTCTGCTATGTGTGCTGGTGATGTTTAGGAGAAGAGATTTCATCCGGGGGTTGATTTTAGTTTTAAATTGACCATTAATCTTGCTGTATGTCTTTCGGAAAGAAAAGAAATATTTTTTATTATATTTTTATTCATGTATGCTTCATGCCATCGTATTGATTTTTAGGTGGAAACATTATTTTCAAGGACATCCTTTTCTTTCTACTTGCCAAATCATGCCAGTGTTAATTCTTAAACTTCAGGAAAAGATGTATGTCGAAGCAGCAGGCTAGACTCAGATGGAAAGCAGGGTCTTTGAAGATCATCTCGACTACAGAGTTTAAAATGCTTATTTAATTATTATTATTTGTGTTTCAGAAGAATCAAATGCGAAGCAGTGAAGGCCAAGGAGGCCAAAGTGATATATTCAAGTTCAAAAAGCAAGAGGCCACAAGGATGGTGGGGTCATGGTGCTTTTCTGCGGAGAAATATCACCCAGCTAGTTTTTCATGACTCATGTCTGAAAACATGGTCCACCCATATCTCTGAGCCTACTTTAAACTTAAACCTGAACAAAGTCATAGATCTGCCAAATGACCATTTATGAATCTTGAAGTACCTGCTGGTCTACTTTAATTTTCCTGTCCTTACTAATTTTTCTCTCTATTGTTATAATATTAAAATATCTCTAGTTTTAACATATGCTTTTGTTGAATTCATGGGGCTATATTTCTAAAATTCTTATTCTTTTTTTCTTTTTTCAGCTTTACTGAGATAATAATTGACACATAACATTGCATAAATTTAAGATCTACATTATGTTGATTTGATATACTTACATATTTTGAAATAATTACCGCCATAGTATTCACTAACACCTCTATCATGTCACACAATTACTATTTCTTTTTGTGTAGAGAACACTTATGATCTACTTTCTTATCAATGTAAGCCCTATAATACAGTATTGTAGTATCACCATGCTGTACATTAAATTCCCAGAACTTATTCATCTTATAACTGGAAATTTGTACCCTTTTTTCTTTTTTTTACTTAAATCACAGACATTTATTTCTCACAGCTCTGAACATGGGAAGTCCAAGATTGAGGTGCCAGCCAATTTGTTTCTTTTCTCTCTCTCTCTCTTCCTCTCTCCTTTCCGTTCCCCCTCCCTCCCTCCCTCCCTCCCTCCCTCCCTCCCTCCCTCCCTCCCTCCCTCCTTCCTTCCTTCCTTCCTTCCTTCCTTCCTTCCTTCCTTCCTTCCTTCCTTCCTTCCCTCTCTCTCTCTCTCTCTTTCTCTTTCTTTCTTTCTTTCTTTCTCTTTTTTTATTGTGGTTCAATTATAGTTGTCCCCATTTTTCTCCATCACTCTCCCTTGCCTTACTCAGCCCCCCACCTCCCACATTCAGTCCTCCCTACCATTGTCTTTGTCTATGGGTTCTTTATACATGTTCCTTGACTTGACCCTTTCTCTCCCCATTCATTCCCCCTCCCCCTTCCCCTCTGGTCACTGTCAGTTTGCTTTTTATTTCAATGTCTTTGGTTCTATTTTTTTCACTTTTTTTTTGTTGTTGTTGATTATCTTCCACTTATAGGTGAGATCATATGGTATTTGTCTTTCAATGCCTGGCTTATTTCACTTAGCATAATGCTCTCCAGTTCCATTCATGCTGTCATGAAGGGTAGGATTTTCTTCTTCCTTTCAGCGGCATAGTATTCAATTTTGTAAATGTACCAGTTTATTGACCCGCTCATTTACTGATGGACACTTAGGCTGTTTCCAGCACTTGGCTACTGTAAATAACTCTGCTATGACATTGGGGTGCATAGGTTCTTTTGAATTGGTGATTCAGGATTCTTTGGGTATAATTCCAGCAGTGTAATTGCTGGGTTAAAAGGCAGTTCTATTTTTAGTTTTTTAAGGAAATTCCATACTATTTTCCATAGTGGTTGTGCCTGTCTGCAATCCCTCCAACAGTGTACTAGGGTTCCCTTTTCTCCACAACCTCTCCAGCACTTGTTTGTTGATTTGTTTATGATGGTCATTCTGACCAGTGTGAAGTAGCATCTCACTGTGGTTTTAATTTGCATCTCTCTGATGGCTAGTGATGCTGAGCATCCTTTCATCTGTCTCCAGGCCCTCTGTATTTCCTCCTTGGAGAAGTGTTTGTTCAGATCTTTTGCCCATTTTTTAATTGGATTTTTTTGTCTTCTTAGTGTGGAGTCATGTGAGTTCTTTATTTATTTTGGAGATCAAACCCTTGTCTGAGGAATTATTGGCAAATATGTTTAGCTATATGGTTAGTTGCCTTTTCATTTTGCTGATGTTTTCTTCAGCTGTGGAGAAGCTTTTTAATTTGATGTAGTCCTATGTGTTTATTCTTGTGTGGAATATCTGTGTGAAAATATTGCTGTGTGGAATACCTGAAAATTTCCTGCCTATGTTCTCCTCTAGGACTTTTATGGTGTCACTACTTATATGAAAGTCTTTTATCCATCTTGAGTTTATGTTTGTGTATGGTGTAAGCTGGTGGTCATGTTTCACTTTTTTGCACATAGCTGTCCATATCTCCCAACACCATTTATTGAAGAGGCTATTTTTACTCCATTTTATGCTCCTGTCCCCATTGTCAAATATTAATTGACCATAGAGACTTGGGTTTATTTCTGGGCTCTCTATTCTGTTCCATTGGTCTGTGTGTCTGTTCTTATGCCATTATCAGACTGTTTTGATTATAGTGGCCTTATAATATAGTTTGAATCAGGTATTATGATCCCTCCTACTTAGTTCTTCTTTCTCAAAATTGCTGAGGCTATTCAGGGTCATTTAGGGTTTCATATAAATTTTTGAAATGTTCTATATCTGTGAAATACATCATTGGTATTTTAATAGGGATTGTGTTGAATCTATAATTTGCTTTGGCTAGTATAAACATTTTGGTGATGTTAATTATTCCAATCCATGAACATGGTATTTGCTTCCATTTGTTTGTGTCTTCCCTAATTTCTTTCTTTAGTGTTGTGTAGTTTACTGAGTACAGGTGTTTTACTTCCTTGGTTAGGTTTATTCTTAGGTACTTTATTTTTCTTGTTGTTATAGCAAATGGGTTCCCCCCCCCCCCCCAATTTCTGCTTTTGATATTTCATTGTTGGTGTACAAAAATGACTTTGAATTCTGAATATTGACTTTTTATCCTGCTGTTTTGCCAAATTAACTTATTAGATCACGTAGTTTTTGGGTGGAGTCTATAGGGTTTTCTGTGTACACTATCATGTCATCTGCAAACAATGACAGTTTTGCTTCCTCTTTTCCAATTTGGATGCCTTTTATTTCTTTTTCTTGTCTGATCACTGTGGCTCAAAGGAAGTTTGTATCCTTTGACCAGCATCTCCCCATTTCTCACACTCACCAGCCCCTGGTAACTGCTGCTGTACTTTCTGTTTCTATGAGTTTGGCTTTTTAGATTTCACCTGCAAGTGACATCACACAGTATTTGTCTTTCTCTGACTTTTTTTTCAGTTAGTACAATGACTTTAAGTTATATGCATTTTGTTGCAAATGGCAAGATGAAATCCTCATCTTAAATAATTATCTGAATGCATCAGCTTTTCCTCCTATGAATAGAATGAAAGACTTAAGAATTCTTACTTGTGAATTCAGATCTTAGCAGTATTATGTGTAATGTCATAGAAAGATCTTTCTATTCCAGAAATGAATAATCCCATTGAGTGTTAAGCTGTTTTTCAATTTGATAGTAAGCCATAAGGGGAGACAGTCTGGAAATCATAACTTTCATTACAGAAAGGGAAGCAAATCCAACTCTAGACTGAGGTATATGGGAAATAATGGTAGGTTCATTTTGTAGCTTCAAAGGGCACAGCTAGTGCAAGTCAATGTTATCAGAATAATATCCACCCAACATAGAGATTTATAATAGTTAAAAATGAATGGGTCACCTAGTAATTTGATCAGTGGGGTCTGAGAGGCTGCTCACTGGTCAGGGCTATGCATGGAAGTGGAGTGGATGATCATTGAGAATATGGGGGAATGAGTTTCAGAATGGGGGGAATGTAGGGATTGGGGTCTAGAAATGTCTTATCAGTAGAGCTGGGGAAAAACCCAGAAAAAAGTGAGGCCAGCATGAAGGGAATGGGATAAAAGTCATGTGCTAATTAGTCTGTGAGACGCTTGAGAAAATAAGGGATACGAATGATCTTTCCCAAATCTTGCCTTGTTGCCTAAGTAATATATTTGACTTTTCTAGCCCTGTGAGAACTTGTGAAAGTACGTACATTCCTGGCGGATGTGCAAAATCACCTAACCCCACTGGGCCCTATTCTTAGTTTCCAAGACCACCTTTCAGATTTCCCCCTCTTGATAACAGTTATTTGAAGCTCTATTGACCTTGTCCCAATATTGCAACTTTTCTAGTGTATTTAATATGGGGAGGGGAGAGAAGGAATAGCAATAACAACAAAAACTAAAGCCACAACGACATGATTTATTATAGAACGTGTTCCTCAGAAGAGACAAAAACAGCATCAATGAAGAGCAATCATAGGAGGTTAGCAGTTGTCTCAGAGCCAATTCAACAATTCGTAGGGGGTTGCCTTCATATAAACAGCTGCAGAAAAGTACTTAAATGATTTTCTTCACACTCTTGGGGGGAGACTTGGTCTAATCTGATGCAGTTACTCCAAAGGAGTGCTGTTAATGACATCTACACCAAATATCAGTTCAATAAATTGCTTCCCTTCATTAATCTGCGTGTCAGTGTCTACATTAATGGTGTTTACACAGCAGAAGTTCTCAGGGAAGGATAATAAGGACTCATTTTTAGTGACATGTGAGGGTGGCCCTGTAAAATCAAGGAACATAGCTGATTCCTTGACTCCAGTGAATCAAAATCACTTTATTTATTCATTCTTTCACACCACCACTATTCTTTGAGTGACTACTCTGTGCCTGGCACTGTGTTAGGTCCTTACATAGCAATCTGCCTTACATACAAAAGTCTTCAGGGGGCTTATAGTTGTGGGCAAGACAGAAATCATCACCCACATATATAAGGGACTGTGATGAGAGGTATAGCAGAAAAGGACAGATTTCTTTGAAAGAGGAACAATGCAAACAAATTTAGATAGAGATTAGTGATTTCTCCAGAAAAATCAGGAGTCTTTGGGAGTCTATAGAAACGAATACTATGCCTCTCTAACCATCAAATCTGAATGAGACTGTCTCATTCAGAATGTAGAAGTTTCCTTATTGCAACTTTAAATAACAGAGTTCTGCCTAGGTGCTTACAGATGACAGTGAACATTTGCATGAATAACAAGTCGATATGAATGAGATTGAGACACACTGTGTCTCTGGGAAGTTGTATAATTTTTAGGCATTTCCCTCCCACCCCTGAGCCTTAGGTGGATTAAAAACTACTCATCTTTATGCTGTCCACTGACTATGGGTGTGCATTGCTTCAGAAATGAATCAGAGCTGCCTCTGGACAGGGTATTTTTTTTCTGGTGTCTGTGAGGTGGCTCACCCGATTCAGGTGTTCTAGAGCTTTTCTGACTTACCTCAAGACTGACACCAAATGTCCTGAATCTGACTGGTTGTCAGGGGTGCAGAGGAGGGGGTACTCTGGCTTAGTTCTGGCTGCAGTAATGCTAGTTCAGGAGGAGCAAATGCATGCCCAGGAAAATTCCACTCACTGACAGGAACATTGTGACTCCTAGAAATCTCACAAAATAGCATGAGAATATACCTACTACTTTTGCCTCTGTCTCACTGAGTGAGGATAGTATTATGATGCATCATTATGTGACTCAAATGTATTATCATTACAACCTCATCCCCCACCCCACTGAAATCTTGTACATCAGGCACTATTTTGAAGTCTGTTTATCTATCTATCTATCTATCTATCTATCTATCTATCTATCTATCCATCCTTCATTTAATTCTCACAGTGGAGCCCCAGAGTGTAACACCCAAACACAGGGATTTTCATGTTATAAATGAGAAGATATTTTCTAGTTTTCAAAAAGAGAGTTAATAATTTAAAATACAAGGTATCCCCTTTCCCTACCTTCCCAATTGTCTCTTAGAATGTTATTCAAAATTTGAGAGCCATGTTTGGCTTCAAACTGGCCAGGGGAGGCCAGACCAGTTTGGGGAGATCTGCCAGGTTCTTTGAGTTCACAGGTAACTGGGCACATAATATACAACTGTATACATGTGTCTCCCAGCCATCTTCTCAGGTTAGCAATGGCTGCAAGCCTCATGAGAGTAGAGATTTTTAGCTACTTTTTCAGTGGTTATCGTCCAGTCACTAGAAAATGCCTGGCTCAGTAAATACCTGTTGAGTAAAAGAAGATATTTTGTTGAATAAAAGAAGGAAAATCTGGGTTTCCTAGTTTTTCTAGGAAAACTAGGAAATTTACACTTCTAAATTTGTGTAATCTTGGGCAAGACCTCTGATATTTCTGTTTCTAATTTAGCCCTTGGTTCGGTTAAAAATGAAGTAGTGGTTGGAAGCCTCATGGAGCATGGAAGGTAAATGGTTGCTTAAGAACTAAATATTTTTCATTGATTCATTGAAGGTAAGAGAAGCAATCAAAAGTCACCAAGTGGCCTTAAGAGTTTGGTATGTATTCACCCATGTTTTATTATAACTCATGTCACCTGGAAAGCTGTGTGCTCTAAATCTTCCTCTCCTTTGCATTCCTGTTGGTGGTGGTGAAAATAAGGGATGTCATCAAGGCATTTGTGGTCATACTTGGTGTCTTTCAGCTCAGCAATAGTAGCTTGGAATCCTCAGTGCCAACAAGATGTCATGAGCTCCTAGTATTTTATGAGCCTCTTAAAAGAGTGAGTATTCAGGAATGATACCCGAGCAGTTTGTCAGGGCACTGTGCAATAACTACTGTGGGGAGCTGCTTCTTGGACTGAACTCAAATTGCGATGGCTCCACACAGCTGATGAAGGTTTTAATATCAGTCCAGTCCATCACCCACAGACAACACTATTAATAACCAGGTAAAAGCCTTTGTGTATAAGCCGATTCCATTTACAGTTATATCATGTCAGGTGGATGTCAGTGTCCTATCTTGTCTCAGTCATACTGATGGCTAATATGATCCATACAGGATAATAGATGGGGTGGGAAGGATTACGGAGTTAAAAATCAATCAGGGCTTTCTCATACATTTCTATGCTTTTGTGGCTGGTTAAATCATCAAAGTCTCAGGATTGATTTTTTTGCTTCAGTAATCAATCCTTCACAATCTGTTGCCTTTTTTCTCCTCCTTCTTCTCCCACCCTACTTTTTTTTAAACATGTAGACAAGGGTTAAAAATTTTTTTCCTCTGGATAAATACAAAGATGCGCTCTTTGCCCCAGAGGGAAGATTTATCACATCTTGAAGGCAGAGCTGAAAAGTTGCGTATGCTACTACACTGGACAGGCAAGATATGAAGGTTGATAAGTATGAAGTAGTTTGTTCTTTTCAGAAATGTCATTTATACTTGGGAATTTGGTATTTTATTTTAGCAGCTAAAGATAAGTCTCAGTTTCTATCTCCCCCCAAAATCTGTTTGTAACATTTATACAGTGGGAAGCATTAGCATGAAACACTGGAATCTTCAAGCACTGAATGCAGCAAGAGACCATGTCTCTTGGGCTTTGAGACATATACAATATATATGTGTGTTCATGTTCACCAAGGTCCTAAGATGCAGTGATGAGAGTACTAATTTGATACAGAACACTCAAAGGAGAAGACATATATCTGCTATCCCTGAGAAGTTAGAAATGTTTTCACAAAAACTATAAAAATCCAGGTAATTGCCTACAAAAAGGTGGACAGCCTTAAGTATATGCATCGGGGTGAGAAGGAGAGAGGGTGGGACTTCGAGATTGACAAGAGGTGGACTAGGAATGCTGTGATGAACCCATCTCAGGAACTGGGGGAGATCCAGTATGTCAGCATAACTTGTGATATGGAGGGACTGTTACCTGTGAAGGAGTTGGTGTCAGGGAGATCCAACACAGAGTGACAGCATTCCCTATGTGTGGGAACACAGGAACCTGGAAGGGGCCATTCACTCATTCACATACCACAGCCTTTCATTAAATAGGCACTCTCCTGGGAGAAGCAGATGCAGATGGACATCCTCAAGGACCCATTGTCTCATGGGGAAAAGGGATGTAAACACATAATTTGAGTGCAAGGAGATAACCTCCATAATCGATGAGTGCAAAAGACCTGGGATTCTGAGCACATTGGCAGGTGGGAAGGCTTAGGGTTCATTGGCCACATACTGGGGACAGGTTAACAAGAACAATCCAGTAGCTGTCTCCACAGCACCTCTGGACATAACCTGTGTCCAACCTCTTCTGTTTGCCTCTCCAGAGCCACTCAACCTTCTTCACTCTGTGTAGACAATTATTAGACTTGCTTTCCCTCTGGCCAACAGTGAGTCCTGACAGGATGTCAAATGACTGGGTGAGTGAATGAATGAGCAAATCAGAGGATTCAGTCCTAAAAGAACAGAGAATGAACCAAGTTTCTAAGACAGAGACTCAAGCAGGAAAAATAGAAGAATTTGGCTCTATTGGGTTCCTAGAACTGTATTTCTTGTTAGAAACAGATATAAGACATATTTTGGAACTGGGTTATGTGATAATGTCCAGGTAGGAAAATCCAGAGTCATGCTAGGGTGGGAGTTCTTCATACTTTGTGTGTGTGTGCACCATGGATAGCTTTGGAAGCCTTATGGAGCCAATAAACCCTTTCTCAGAGATATGATTTTCATGCATAAAATGCAATATCTAAAATTACAGGGAAAACTATATTAAAATAGTTATAGAAATGTTCTAAAATTGTGACATAGGAATGTATGTATACTTTATTAATAGCTTAATAATAAAATCTAGTAGTGTATCCGATAACCATCAGAATTTTGAAGTAGTCGTGAATGTAAATGGTATTTTGAGATAGCTGCATGAACAATAATGATGACATAAGAATATATATGATTTCTATATGTCCTAGATGTGCTAATTCTGCTCTGCTCATAAGTTGAGGAAATACGGAATTTAGTAAAACGTTTTTCTAACCCAACTTTGCAGGCATCCTGATGCCTGTCCATTGACCCTTGGGAGTTTGTTTAGAACCTTGATGGGGCTGGGCCTGGAGGTGGAAGTCCAGCAGCTCCTCCAAGACAGCGGGGCTGGCAGAGGCATGCACTGCTGCCAGATGCAGCTGTGTGAGGACACTTGAATGACGCCAGTATGACCAGAGATTGGTAATCTCAGAGATTGGGTCTAAGGATATACCTTTGAACCAGATCCAAACTACAATCCTTTTAAAGATGGAATTCTCTGATGAAAATCATGAAATAGATTACTGTCTAGTGTGATATTTGGGGTGTCCTGCTTCCCAATAGTTGAACAGTTCAAGGAGGAGTCTATATACAATACCTCTGTGTGTTTTCCTGGTCCATTTTTATTCCCATACATACCAACATTGCGAAAATAAAATCGTGCAGTTCTGCAGGACATTCCACACATACTTGCCATAAAAAAGATCCCTCTTGAAGAGTGTTTTAGGGTAAGGCATGTAGCTCTACCATTACACCTAGAATGCATAAGCACTTACAGATGGGGTTCCTGAGGCTCATTCATCACATTTACGATCTATAGATTCTCCCCAAAGTAGTTTCTTCTTTAACCACATTGGTTTGGGATGTGTGGAACACATCTGCAATTGATCAGAGTTGGAGATGCTCCCACTTGCCCCACTTAAGAGGAGGGTTCACTCAAATGTGCCTCCTGCTCCAGGCTGCAAGGAAACAGACACAGAGCAAGACGAACTTTTCAGAATGCAGACTGTGGCTTAATATTTGCCTGGATGTCTTGCTCCTCATCAATCAGAGGGCTGTAGTAGAATGCAAATTTCTATTATATGGAATCTCTAAAATTAATGAGGCCCTTTCCCATGTATTTTGTGTTTGGAACTTGACACAGAGGTTTACAGCTGGGGAAAGCTAAAGTTCTTCTAAAGCCTATAACAGTTTGGCCCGTGATAAGATTGTTTTGGTTTGGTCAAAAGAATAAAGAAATTTAAATGTAGGCACTGACTAATTGAAGGGGCCTACAATCCTGATGTGTATTGAATGAAAGTGTTCTTTGGTGTACAGATCTTGGAAATCCTTCATGGTTTTCTTCCTGTACGCTGCCTATTAGCTTTTCTTATAGTAGGAGGGTTTCCCAGGAGTAACTAATCCTAATGTGTTGTGACAGATCTTGGCTTTGTGGCAAGTTTTCAAGTGGATTTGAAATGTTTAGGGTTGTTGAAATAATTCACTGCAATGTGGCTTGACATGTGACATCTTATTTTATTAAGCAGAGAAATTGGAATGGAAATCAAGAACATGAAACATTCTTTGCTAAAATAAATCAGCAATAATTCCCTATAGGTTTGGAGTAGAAATAAGGTTTAGTCTTTAAGCCCGCCCTTATGACATCTGACAATCAAATTGAAACCAGGTGTAACCTGTATCACCACAGCCTGTCCCGTCCAACCACTTCCTGGTTTTTGTTGCTACTATATGTGATTCTGATAAGTAGCATATGCTTTCCTGGTAGGGACTTGCAAAAATATTCAGTAGAAATCATGAAAGCATGTAAAAGGGCAAAGACCCACTTTTGGGTTTGAATTTAGTGTGGAGTGCTGAGAGCTTGTTGCTCATGGGAAAGATTATTTTTCATCCTGTCTGCTCCAGCCCAGCCAATTGTTGTGTGCTCCGATGGCCTCCCAGGCCATGGTTCTCAGAGAAGGTCAGATTGAAACATATTACACCTAACTGGAATTCAATCCCCAGTGACAGGAAGTCACGGCTGAACCTGACTTAGGGCTGTGGCCCGGGATCTTCAGAGCCAGCACCTCTTCCTCTGTTTTCACTCCTAGGTTAAATGCTTATTACCCTTTAAGCCTAAACTTTTACAAGTAATTAGCAGTTGAATCTTCTCCGGGCTCAATTCTCTTATCTATTTTCTAACCAAATTCCCATTGAAATCAACGACTAGGCTTATTGATTTAATTTAGACTAATTTAATTTGAATCAATAACTAGCAGTTGCTTTCACTGGAAGTTTAAATGGAGAAAGTCCCAATGAAATAAACTAATGGATTTTGGTATTTCATAAATATTTACTTTTGAAAGGCTAAGTTTAGTTGTGTCTATAGAGGAAATGGACTTCTTGAACTTTTAGAAAGCACAAGAATCAAGCAAATGATTTGTCAGAAACAATAACCTACTCACTTTCAACCCCTGACTTCTATCCACTGTCTAAAGCCTTATTCTCCATGTTGAGAAGTGATTGGTTTAAGACTAATTTCCCACAAGCCACTGCCTTGAACATTCATTCACCTTGGGAGCCAAGTCAGAGTGAGGGCAGCTTTGTCAAGGGAGTGGATCCTGACAGCACACATTTTATTCCTTTCAGATTGCACAGGGAACAGTCACCCACGCAGCACTCACAGAAGAGAGGTCCAGGTCTTGATGCTGCTTTATTGTTTTAAGAAAAATGATTAGTCTCTTTCTTGCTCTGAAAACTTTAGCTCATTGACTTTCAGGATTTAGGAATAATCTGAAGATTGGACTGGCTTGTTGAAACCTCTGGGAAATGCTACAGTCAGAACTGACCAACATTGACTCATCTTTTAAATTCTGTTTGGTTCTCCCCTACTTCCATTCTGAGTTCTAATGTCTTTTCATCCTGGCCAGAAGCTGCAGCTATTTTTCTCCATGCTTGACCTAGCCATTTATCCCACTTTCTTTTGGCAGAAGAATAGAAAACAACATTTGCAGCATCCCTAAATTAATTATACTTTTCTCAAGCTAAAGAACTGTGACAGAGCCACAAAACAGCAACTGAAAACTAATTCCTTAAAAGAATATGAAAAAAGGAAGTTGTATAAGATAGGGTAATTAATCTTGCAATAAAAATAATTGTTTACAGTTAAAATTAATGTAACATGCATTCCTCAGCAGATAATAAATTATGGACTTTCTCATTAGCATTTGAATTGATTTCCTCTAATTTCTGAGGAACACATGAGCATGTGACTAGATTAAGTTTAATTGGACTACAGCTGGTGCTGATTGTATGCACACGGGGTGGGGGCTTTGCTGACTGATTGGCTGTCTCTGCATTTTGTTTCCATTGTCTCTCTCTTTCTCCATTGTTTTTTCCCCACAGGTAGAAAGACTGAAAATACTAGGGTCTTAAAATAGAATCAACTAGCGGAAGAACTGTGATTTGGGATGTGAGGCAATGAGCTTCTACCAGGAATGATTATGATATAATCTACAATTATCATATGAGATAATTGTTATTACCATCTTCTCATTATTATATAATTATTATTTTGTCAACAGCTAACTTATTGAGCATCTACCATGTGCCAATATTGTACTAAGTACTTCACATATTATTTAATCTGTGAAGCTTTATTGTAGATGTTAATTCTTCCCATTTCATGAATGAGTAAATTAAGGCTCAGAGGGGTGAAACACTTGTCAGAAAGTCATGGCTGAACCTGACATAGGGTTGTGGCCCAAGGTAACACAGATGGATATAGAAGAGTAGATATTAGAAACCAATTTTTAAAAAAATCCTAGGGATCATTCACTTAATCACTTTATTATTTGGATTATTTACAGAATCAAGCAGTCTAATTACCCTGTGGGTGGGGAATGAAAAATGGGTTGGGTGTGTTCCTAGCCAAGCATCTGGGCAGGGTAGCATGACATTACAGGAGGTGGAAAACAGCTAAGAAGGGGTTAACATAGGGTTGATGAAGGACTGTAGCGTCACCACAGAGATAGGCAGGGTTTCTAATAGGCCCATAATTAGGGGGGGAAAAAAAGCATGTGTCCAATTAATTTTGGAATTGTAAAAAGTGAAAAGAAACCAATATTTCAGAAAAGGCAAGCGGAAGAATGGTAAAATTTAGGTTCCCTTCCACTAGGGTGTGTCTGATAAGAGCTGAGCAAATTGAGAGTGAAACAGTAATTGCAGATTTTTGTTATACAATTTGATGTTTTCTCTTAGAATAAATTTCTTAAACGAAGTAGAAAAAGTGTCTAGAACAATTTGAAAACTAAGCTCCTCCAGAGAATTCCATGGGACTTCTGTGGTGTGAAGCTTTGCGTCTCTCTCACTTGAGGGAGGACTTAGGCCCCCTCCCAGCAGAGACAACTAGGGGAAGCCTTTTGCTTTACTGATATACAGGAAAAGGTGAGGGTGGAGGTTCTTCAGCTGAAAATCAAATACTTTTTGGTGAATTTAATTGCTTGTTCTGGATTGCTGTTAGTACCTGTACTCAGTTCAGGGCCCTCATTTCCCTCTTCCTTGTCATACAGTAAACTGCTTACGTGATAGCTCCCCACGGGCTCTGGGCCCCTTGAGGACAGGGCCGACATTAGGTATGATGATGATGATGTAGGTACGCTGAGCTGCAGGTATTCACTATAATTCCCGATAAAATTTTCCTAATTTTGAATAAAGTTAGGTCTTCAAGTTTTTATGCCCTTTCTTATTTGCTAAATCATCTCTTTCTACATGATGTTACATTCAGTGGGTTATTCATAAATTCAAGTTGATGTTGACTATATGGAGAAACAGAAGTTGGTCATGGTACCCAGATCGGCGTGGACAAAAAAAGCAGACTTTAGGAAATGTTATATGTGTGTGACATCATAGTCATTCTACCTTTCAACAGAAAAATGTTGTGCCAGGTAGAGACCCACCGGAGTATTAAACATGGGACCCATATTTTAAACACACACACACATATACACACACACTTTAGGTCTGGGAGAGAAACAAAATGTGGCCCTGGCCTGATGCGCTACTATCTTAGCTGAAGAACTGTGCCCAGTCCAGGGGTCAGGGAACCAACCCGCTCGGAGCCTACTTTGATCCTTGGACTTTTTGCATTTTTTACTAAGTTCCTATATGGCTCCCTTCTTTTTCACTCTCCTCTTGTTTGGAGCCGTGAAAAATCTGTAATCCATATCCCTTGTTTCAGTTTTATCATAAGCTGGAATACAGCCTCACTTAAATTTTCCCAATAAACAAAGTGCCACGTTGTTGCAGCCTTGCCTTTCACCTCATTATGGCGGGAGCGGAGTGTGATGTCACACTTGACCCAATACCAGTCTGCCCATAAATGATACAGCCTGTTCCCCCTTTGCTTCCTGGCTCAAGTGCCGGGAAGGAGCTTAGTATGAAATTCATGCCGTGATGACAGATTTAAAAGTTGCTACAAACTCTAATAGACAGCAACTGCAGTTTGTAGACATACACAACATGTACCGCTCTCTTGTATTCTTAAGTGATGACATTCTTCGTTTAAAGAGTTACGTTTATATAGCTCATTACTGTTGCCTGTCTATGAAATGAGGGTGGTAGAGAGAAGGGGAAAGAAGCCTAAATTGGATATGAAGACATTTACCAGAAGAACTTTCCAAATGTTAATGAGCAGCTTAAAGGGCTGCACACATGTGTTGCGATGTAATTGGGTTTGATGCCTTCTGGGGACTTTGAAGCTTTTCCGGTCTTGCCCATTGTGTTTTGAGAGGTGGAATGAGCCCCTCGGATTTCTAACACTTTTGGCTCTGAAGATCCACGTGGTGCTATATTGTAAATCTGCAGACAGCCAACAAACAGAAGGCCGAGCTCCAGCGACTCTTGTTTGGTTTGGGCTTTTCAAGCAATTAAATGAATGGCAGTCTCTAAAAGTCTTTGGGGAGGTACAACGTGCTGTGAGGAGAATTTACTGGAAAGGGGCAGGGAGGGGTTCCTACCCTGTTACTGGGGCTTTTCCTGGGGAAAAAAAGCAATTATGTCCAAATGTGTCCTGAGAATTTGCCAACCTGCTCCTATCCCTTAGTCCCCATCACCTTCATAGTCTGAGTTCTATTGGGAAAGCATTGTTGTTGTTGTTGTTTCATGTGAAGCAGTCATAACACAGAATGAGCTTACATTATAGTTAAACGACTCTATGTTTTTAAAGATTCCCTTTGGTCCTTTTTTACTCTCTGTGAGTGTAGTTATGTCTGTTCACCACAGAAGAAGCAAGATGCTCCCAGGGCTCAGTCCACGTGGGCCAGTTGTCCCCGTTGTGGATTGTCTCCAGGTTTCTGGTGCTGGGGGAGAACACTGGGAGCAGTAAGGCTTTGGGTGGGGAACCCAGATGCCAGGGCTCCTGCTCTTTCCAAAATAATGCTTGTTGACCAGTCTGGGTGAATTAGTTATGACCATTGTTATAATTCTGAGGAGACTCTCCATTTGCATTCTTATTTAAAGCTCAGAACAGTCTGAATACTAGGTGGTTTACTGAGTTCAATGGAGTCTTTAAACTAAACTATACTAACAACTATGAGGCATCAAGGATCATTAACTAGCCTTCTCCCCTCCCTCCTCAATATGGCCAATTATGTGTGAGGCTCCATTTCGGGTGTCAGAAAGACATGAAGAAGTTTGTTACATGCTTTGGCCCTAAGTAGGGAGTGAAGATAGACACAAAGTCATGTAATAATTGGAGGTGGCTCAAAAGTGCAGTGGCAGAAACATGCTCCTGGAATTTGGGAGGAGAGCTCACTTCTAGCTGGAATGGTTGGAGAAAATCATCACAAAGCTCTATTGGATACTTTTGCACACATTATTTTATTTAATTCTTTCAACATTCCAGAAATGTAGGCATTATGATTTTCATTTATCTAATGAGGAAATTGAAATTGCCGAGAGTAACTAATTCGATCAAGGTCCCAGAAATAAAAAAAAAGTTAGAATTTGAACCCGGGTCAGACCATGTCAAACTGGGGGGCAGCATTATAAGGAGATGGTGAAAGGCCAATGGTCAGGAGGAAAAAACAAACACCAGGAATTTAAAGTTTACGATGCAGTTCTGTAGGTCTGACTTTGAGGTTTGGGTGGTACGGGGGACTAACTGGGAGAGGATGCAGTTCTACTATGGAGGGCTTGGAATGGCTGGCTCTAGTCAAGGGGCCCCTTGAACTGACTATGAGACTGTCTGTTAGGTACCCTATGGGAGTCCCCAGCATCAAGGACCAACCCTGAAACAAAATAGGCACTCAATGGATAAGGAAGGGAGAAAGGGAGGGACAGAAGGAGGAGGAGGGCAGGAATCAATAAACTATTCTTTTGGGGAATGATTTGGTGAATGGTGTTTTAGGACATCTAATTTGACACAGATATTTAGAATGGCATGTGGTGGGTAGTAGATCCTGGAGGCAGAGTGAAATGGTAGAAGAGAATCCAATTTAAATTACATGGTCAAATTTGGATTTAGAGAATTTTTGACTCGCGATCCATATGTGAATATTGTGCAAATTTTTTGCTGTCTTAAAAAGCTTAGCTGAATGTATGCTTCCTAAAACAATGTCATATCTGGTTGGGACTCTCTCACCTGGATAAATAATGTGGAATCACTGGAGATGAAGTGCTTAATCGCTCGTTTAATGTTTCCAGCATATACACAGTTGGGACTGTCTTGATGCTGCTCAGCCTTAAAATTTACTCTTTCAAACATTTCTCTTAATAAATGCCAGGTTATTTTGGTAATCAGGGATGGTTATTGTGATAATGGCCAATTGCACATGAATCATTAGGCTATCAGGGTTCAGAGCTTTATGTGATCAGTCAGAAATTTGAGGAAAATAAATTTGAATTTCACTTTGGCCTCTGGGGCCCAAGGACTGCCTGGTGCTCAGGAGATATTTTCCATGTGAGCGAATGAGTATAATAGTTGATCAGGCCTCTTAAACTTGACCTGGCTGTTGGATGGGAAAAGCAATGAGTTAAAATCAGTTAATGATGCACTGTAATTTTCTCATATTAATGTCTGAGTTTTTATTGCAATTTCTGCCTCTGAATTCTAGGTTCATATAATTTATAATTGATTTTTTTTTGCAGTAGTTTAACAGCTGGTTTTCCTGTTTTGCACCTTGGTTTTGCACCTTTTTTTTTTCCTTCTCTTTCCCTGAAATCCCTAATAGTTCATGTTCAGATATAATAAGCTTCTGCAAAAATGTTCATGTTTGTTCACTAATGTATTCATTCATTTGTTTGTTCATTTGGAAATTATTTTTGAATGCCTCTCCTGTGTAAGGTAATCATCCAGGTGTGGTGGAGGGTAGGCATGCAGTAAGGGAGGAGGTACAGGACTGTAGTAGGCTGCCCCCAGGCCCCACAAGCAGCTTTTATATTATAAAACCAAGCTTTCCAAGTTGAGAGGTAGACGAGGAACAGCCTATTCAACTCTGATGAAACTTCTCATCCTGATCCTCAAATCTCTTTTTGTATCTTATCTTATTTCTGTTCCTTCCCTTTGAGGCACAACCTTTATCTTTTTTTCCCCCCCAGAATAGATCATTCAATGGCTTCCCAAAGCAAATCACGTCCCCCATAGGTACCACGCCCATTTCTACCTTCCTGTTCTTGTCGAAGCCATTGCTTTCTTCTCTCCTGGCATAGCATTTCTCCCTCCTTTCTGCCAACGCATTCTTGAACATCCAGCTCAGTTTCTGTTTCTGCGACTGAGCTGTCTTATGCCCCAGCCTATATTTACCTGTTCTTTCTTGAACCACAGAATTTTGCCTTTTAGCTGTATTTTCTATCATGTAATTATTTCCCACTTAAGTTTCTCCACTCCTCCTTATCAATGATGAATTCTTTGTCAGTGATTTTATTTTTGGTTTTTGAGGATGCTTCACATTTCCAGCACTCCATTCCATTTAAAAATCACTGACCAGTTTGAATGGGGTTGTCAGAACACTAGCTTCTTTCTTAGGTGAGGGTACAGTTGTGAAAGTGGTGAATATGAGACTGTTATCAGCATTTGTTTTTTTAATAGCACTTAATAGAATACAGAAAATGAGAATACAGCTGTACTTTTTTTTATACATTCAAGAGATCAAAATGAAGATTTATCTTACACAGCTGTTTTTATTACATGGAAAGGTTCCTTTGACTTATTCTGCCAAAATTATTCCATTATTGTTGTCATTGTTAATTTTATTGATTTAAAACAGAAAATTTTAAATTGCTGTTGGCTTTCATAAATCCCCTATTTTATGACCCATTGAGAAGACTATTTTGTTGCAGAATTTAAAGAGTGCTGAACAGGCATTATGAAATCAGAAGGAATTTGGATATTTTAAAGCCAGCTGTACTCTCCTGACCAGGGGTCTAGATTAACAACATATCAGACGAAACTCTGCAGGGACCAAACATTGGCTCGCTGAAGCAAGTTCTCCTCCATGAAGGTGCGTGCATGTGTGGAGGTCATCCGGCAGGTTACGGCATTGTTGTCGCTCTGCCCTTCGTAAACTTTGGGGTTCCTATGTAGCATCTCCAGGAAAGGAAAGAGAAACTTTTGTAGAATGCATCACCTGCAAACGAGCTTGAACGATTTTCAGTGGTTTTATCCCTTGTGTGGTCATTACTGAAACGTTTCCAGCCAAGCTCTGGCTGGATCTCTCCTCACAGTTTGAAGCTGTGATACTTGCATCCATATTCTGCAACAGCTTGTTAAATTGTTTTCTGACCAAATTAGAGTTTTCCATTGGGATTATGTTATTTCGGGTAATAAATATGAAATACACAAAGTATCACCTACTAATTGGCATGGACAAGATTTTGAAAAGATTGATCTTTTTCCCCTTCAAAAATATTGATAAATATGATAACCAAAGTAATCATTAAATTTTTTTCTAGTAGTGATAAAAACTATGTTGCTTATAATAGAAACCAAAGTCCACCTAAATGAGAGCCAGTAGTGCCTGATTCAATAACTATTCTAAGATATGTTTTCAAAAGTTCTCATTTGATTTCCAGGTGACATTTTATTGTTGACAAAATGAGCAATTCATCTTAAATCTCATAAACTACATAAAATGCTAAATTTGCATGTCATCAAAGACAAGTACACAAAGGAAAAGACTGATAATTTGCATTAAAAATAAAGCTATAGTAAAACAAAAATGCACTTTGTAAACAAAGGTAATGATAAAGGCAAACTGGAAAAAGATATTTACAAGGGGATACAAATAATTTGACATGACAAGGGGATTACATCCCTAATATGTAAAGAGCTCCTACAAATTAATAAGAATGTAAACGTGACAATAGAAAAATACAAGTATAGCAAATACAAAATAGCAAAAAAATGTGTAAAAGAACGTTAAAACCCATGAATAAGCAAAGAACTACCAATTAAAATAGCAATGGATATTTTTTCCTATGATACAAATAAATATTGAAAATCTCAATGCTGATCAAAAACAGGAAAACATATATTCTTTAAACTTTTAATAGTGATAATAGTTGGTCTAACATTCTGTTGGTAATTTAGCAAATTCTCAGTCTCAAAGAGGTGTATACCCCTTTGTTTAAGAATTCAGCTTCTAAAATTTTATTTGAAGGGAATACCTGAATAAACACATAAAAATGTGTGCTTGACGGTATTCATCACAGTGTTGCTTATAATTGAAACCAAAGTCCACCTAAATGAGAGCCAGTAGTGCCTGGTTCAATAACTAATGGCACAACACCACAGATTGTCTAAAGGCATTAGAAATGCAGATGTAAATTTGTATTTATTAACATGGAAAATATACTCTGTGTGTTGTTCAATGGGAAAAAAAGAAAGGCTAAAAACTGTAAGAATTTATGCCCCCACTTTTAAAAAAATAATGAAAATCTATATTTGTACCTATTGAAAAGGTATACATGGAGAAAAGTTTTTAAAGATAAAAACAAAAATGATAATGACTAATTTTTAAGAAAAGAGAAAAGTAATGAATCTGTTTTTATTTTTGGACCAATACATCACAATGTGTTTCTGTCCATAACCACAGATACAACGACAAAATCGTTTTTTAAAGGTGGCATTTGCACATCTGGTTCTTCAGCTCACTCCAAGGACATGGTCACAGCCGGGCTACTAGAGGGTGAAGATATCTCTGAGCTGAAAAGTGATGGTAAGTCAGTGAGACAAGCTTGGATTTAGGTGTAGGGCTTCTTGATAAATATTATTTTGGATTTTAACACAACACTAATGTCTGAGAATGAGAATACAAGTTTCAAAAAAAAAAAGGCAAGGGATGTGGAGTGTGTATGAACCAGTCAGGAGAGATCTTCTCCCCTCAGCCCCCTACCCTGCAACACCCACACAAAGCCTGCTCTGTGCACTTCTGGAGACATCTGACACATCCAGCACTGTTTCCCAGGCATTTCCCACCAACTGGCAAGCTGCTTCAGATTGGGAAAAAGACCTCACTCATCACTCATGCTGTTGCATTGTGCATTGGGCATGTACTATGTGCCAGGCACAGAGCTAGGCACCGGGAATACAGAGGTCAATGCAAACAAATCCAGACCCCTCCCAGGAGCCCATGGGGAGCGGGGCAAATCCATTAAATAGGTGATTTCAGTGTCGTTTTTTAAAAACATTTCTTTATTGTTCAAATGCAGTTTTCTGCTTCCCCCCCCCACCCCTCCCACCACCCCAGCCCTCCCCACATCCCTCCCCTATTTCCACCCCACCCTTTGTTACTGTCCATGTGTCCTTTATGTGTTCCTGCAAACCCTTTACCCTTTTCCCCTATAATACCCTCCCCTCTTCCCTCTGGTCACTGTCAGCCTGTTTTCAATTTCAGTGTCTTTGGTTATATTTTGCTTGCTTGTTCGTTTTGTTCATTAGGTTCCTGTTAAAGGTGAGATCATATGGTATTTGTCTTTCACCGCCTGGCTTATTTCACTTAGCATAATGCTCTCCAGTTCCATCCATAAGGGCTTCAGGAGGGTTGAGTGTTGAGCTTAACTCTGTCCTAACCTGTTTGTTTAGTAGAGGTTAGGGAAAGCTTCCTGGAGAGCTATCCGAAGCAGGCTGGGAATGGGGATGCAGAGTGAAGACAGGGTTCAAGGCAGAGGAACTTTTCAGTACAGAGCCTTGAGGTGAGAGGCGGCAACTCCCAGTTTGAAGAGGAAGCGCAGTGAGCCAGGCTGGTGGTGAACAGGAACAGAAGTTTTCAGTCTTGGCCTCAGTGGGAGATTAAATAAACAGTAAGCCAGGAAATACAAAACCAGGCTGCACCCAGGTCCCACTCCACCCCAGTCTAATGCAATTGGCCTCTGTGGGGTGGGGGTGGTGTTTGACCCTGGTGTCCCAGCCCACCCCTGCAGGACACCCTTCCTGCTACCTGCCCACCAGGTCAGAGTCCCCCATGTGGCAGCTCTCTCCCTCTTTCTAACAGGCCCCTGGGCTATTGCACAGCATGCAGGGAGAATCAGGAACAAGGGGAGAGTATGAAGGGCCTGGTCACCAGGCTAAGAGGTTTGAATTTGCCTTAAGGACAAGGGAGTGCCTGGTTGAGTAAGTCTATATGCCACAACCCACCATTAACGTTCAAAGAGACTTCAGCATGTTTGCCAAAGATCTGGGATTTTTATGGTAACCACCTGGGTATATAAATGTTTTGTGTGAAGGAGTGGGGTATAAGGAAACACAAAAATAGATATGTGATAGAATGGGTTATAAATCCATACTTCAGTACACTCAGCAGATTCATTTCTGAATAGGTGCATGTAAATTGAAAACTTGTAAAGCAAATCATAAGGCCACCTGGGGAGGTTGCTGTTAAAACAGTCAGTGAAGTAAAACCTACTGAAATGTTAACAATAACTCCTAATTTATTTGTTCTGCTTTATTTGGATTTTCATATGCAGTAATGAGTTTTTAAAAGATAGTACACACATGGAACATTTGCATATTTATGTAAACCACGATGTATGTTTCACTTCAGAGGAGAACTAGTCAGGGCATTTGGGAATCAAACATGGACCCATTTTCAGACTTTAATTTGAAGTTTAAGGATTGATTTTGAGAAAATGATATCTTCCGGAGACTTTTTTCCTTGTCAATAATATGGGAATAATACCCCCATCCACCTTGCAGGTTTGCCGTAGAGGCTTATAAGCAGGTAAAGCAAGTGAAGCGTCTGGTATAAGTCTGGTGCATAGTAGGGGCTCAATAAATGGTAGCTATTATTAACCTGCTTTCATAAGAGTTGTAGGGGGCTTAAAAATTCAGGGGCTTCTTGGAGTTTGAACTTCCCCAGCCTTTCCTAGATTCTGTTTCCAAAGCAGCTTTTATGGGTGAAAATGGTTGGTTGTTGCTAGGTGTTTCTCATTTATTTAACAACGTCCTGGTATCTAACCAGAGCCAGAAAGAATAATTCAGCATTACCCATAGAAGATGAAAATAATTGTTTTTTTGGTTGGCAAGCTCCAAAACTCAGTGAACCTATTACATAATTCCAAGCGGTTAATTGGGAATGCGTTTTATGGCTCACGCCTGCGAGCCCCCTGGGAAGCGGCAGAATTCCCATGCTCTGGGTCAGATGAAGCTTGGGAGTGTTTTTGAAGCTTTTCTGTGGTTAGGGTGGATGACTAGCAACACCTGCTTTGAAAATTTTCCAAGCCAAACGATTTCTGTTGTGCTGTACGTCATGGAACCCTGGGGCCTGAGCAGAGCATTTTTCATGTACTGGAACTGACCCCAAGCTGCTGAAGGAGGACAATTCCGGCTGCTCTTGCTGCAGGGGCTCCGGCAACCCACCCCATGTGGTGGTGGGGGGTCAGGGGCACCTCCAGGTTTTAAAATCGATGCCTGCTGGTGCCTTTTCCATCCTTAGGCTCCCTAATTGAGCGTTAACTCTGGGGACCCTTGAGAGGGGATGACTTCAAACTTTCCGCAATCCAGCTTGATAACCCCCAACATTTTAAAATCACATTTTAGAGTGAAATTAAGTAGTGTGAGCAGACATCCTGGTTCGTGTGAGGTAGTCCCCACTTTGTACCTGTTGTCTCTGTGACCCGTGTAATTAATAAAGCACCCTCTCTCACTCTCAAGTGTGTTCTGGTTAGTAACACCCATTGTGTCATTACCCAAATCTTAGTTAGGCCCATGCAACCTGCCTCTGCCAACCTCCCAGCTCACGTCCTACTTTCGCTTTGCCTTCTTGGTGCCAGCCGTTCTGGCCTTCCTTTCATTCTTTGAAGGCATCAGGCATGTTACTGCCTCAAGGCATTTGTCCGATGCCAGAGGGCTCAGCCTCAGGTCTGTGTGGCTTGCTATTTCTTGTCATTCAGGCTTGAACTCAAGGGTCATCTCCTCTAAACTGGACTTGCACTCCCAGTCCACACACTATCACTCCACCTCATTTTATTTTCTCCACTTTATATCATAATCTGAAATTATTCTCAATTTATTTGCATGTTTATTGTTTATCACCCTTTGCTAGTATGCAAGCTCCATGAGGGCAGGGCCCTCGTCCACCATGGTTGCCGCCCCATCCCAGCTGCTGGAGCAGAGCCTGTTATGCAGAAGGAGGTCGGCAAATGCTGCTGAGTTAGTGAATGAATGCAGATATTCGGTTTTTGTCAGAAAGTGGAGAGAAATGGTTAAAATGGGATTGTTTAGACATGCAATTCATTCACTATTTTAAAAAGTTTTATTGAGATTTAATTCATGAATCATACAATTCACCACCTTAAAGTGCATGATGGTTTTATGTATATCCACAGACTTATGCATCTATCTCCACCATCAACTTTAGAACATTTTCACTAGCCCCAAGGGAACCCCACACCCAAGTCACCTGTGCTTTGTCACACTCCTAGTCAGTTGTACTCCCATCCCAGAGGGCCACCAATCTACTTTCTGTCCCTATAGACTGGCCTATTCTGGACATTTTATGTAAATGGGATCAGGCAATACGTGGTCTTTTTTCACTTAGCACAATGTTTTCAAGGTTCATTAATGTTGTGTTGTATCATGTACTTGTTCAGATTTCTGAATTGTTCCCCTGGATCAAGTTAGACCATCAGAAGGCTATACACACTGGGATGTCCTCAAAGGCCCTTAATCATGGCTGCTCATCAAAAGCTCCTCCCCTCCCCCAGCTCATGGAACTTTTGGAAAACCCAGAGTACAGCTCTATTCTAGAGCCTGTGTCATGCAGCCTGAGCTGAGGACCACTGGTTTAGCTAATTACCTCCACTGGGTTGTTATTTAATGTTATGCATGTGACTTTTGCTTAATATTGCAAGGACAGGTCATGCAAAACTTGGTGCTGCATGTCCCCTAATCAGGATGTTGGGGAATCAGATCTTGGATGTCTGTCGTTTTACAAGCATAGAATAAGGGAAAAACCAGAGCGGGGAGTTCTGACAGGCTTACATTCTAACTTGAGCTTTTTCCTTTGGCAAGCTGTTCAACCTCTCAGCATCTCAGTATCTTTACCTGTAAAATGATCTATTTCCTAGGGTTGTTGGAAGCATTAAAAAAATTAGTGTCTGGAAAGTACACCAAAAATTACAAAATGTATAGAAGTATGATTTGTTCTTATTGTTAAAAGGTAGAACAATGGAATCTTAGGTGTAGAATAGGATGGAGTAGAAGAAGGAGTAGTCTGAAAGTTGAGAATTGGTTCTATGTTTGGTGGTCCAAGAGTTGAGCAACACCCTTACTTGTTTTGATTTCTTTTCCCTTTCCTGTAAAATGTTACAGTTGGACCAGATGATAACTAAAGACCCTTCAAATGAAAAAATTATACCAACGAGTCATTCTCTGACCCATTACAGGTACTCGTCTCTAATACCTCAAATGACTTCCTGTGGCTTGAGCTGACTCCACCTTGACATTACTTTTAACATACATGTAACTACTTCCATTTAGTTATTATGCAGATCTCTTGTGAAATCTGCTTCCAACACTTGCCCCACCAAAGTACTTTATTATTACAAGGAAATGCTGTACAGAAAAAGAGAGGATATAATATATTGACCAACCATAAACCCACTCTATGTAAAAGTTGGTCATATTTCTTTATCTTATTTGGGATCTATTTTAAAGGAAGTTACTGATAGTATTTGACTTCCAATATTGCAGAATGCATACATAAAACAATCATGATATTTTCCTATATAACCATAATAGCATTATCATATCTAATGAAATAAAAATTTTTCTGATATCATTTAACATCTAGTCCATATTCAGATTGCCACTATTTTCTCAAAAGGTGTCTTAGAGCTGCTTTGTTCAAACCAGACTGGATTGCAGTATGTGCCTTTACAATGTCCCTTAATCAGGAGTCCCCCTCTTGGGCTGTTTAGTCTCCATGAACTTGACATGTTGAAGAGACTTGACTAGTTTCTCTGTAGGGCATTCTACTTCTACTTTTCCAGGTCTGCCTATTTCTTTTTGGTGTCATTTAACTTTTTCCTCTATCCTCTGTATGTTCTGTATGCTGGGAGTTAGACCTAAGTATTGATTAGATTCAGTCTAAGCAATTTTGGCAAGAATGCTTCATGACACTGAGTGTTTTCTTTGCATCCCATCAGGGGGCAATGTATTACCAGAGAGGCAGAGGACTCCCAACCGCTCCCTACAATTTTAGCTCATTGGTATTGGTTATGACAGCACTGGAGAAAAAACAAAGTAGAAAAAAGAAAACATTTTCTTTGAGTGGCTACTAGTATTATAGATTGTATTAATTTATGGGAGCTGTTTACTATTCTTTCTTAATTAGAGAATAACACTATTATGATTGTGTACATCATTAAAGCATGTGCCAGAATCATTTTGGGATAAGTTCTATTTACTAAGTCTGAAAGGCCCTACACATGCATGCTCAGTCTTCATAGACTGCTGTTGGGTAACACTGTGGTTTCCTCCCTCAGTACGTGCCCCCTCCCCCAAAGCTAGAGGAATAGTGTGAAACATTTTCACTCATGGAAATACACACACACACACACTTTCTCTTTCTTTTTATTGTATCTTTCATTTTAAATGTCAGTGGTAACAATAAAAACCAATATAACATTAGACATGATATGTTAAAAACAAAATTTAATTACTTATGACATACAAATTTCTGTTTTTTAAAAATATTTTATTTTTTAAAAGATTTTATTCATTTTTATTTTTAGAGAGAGGGGAAGGGAGGGAGAAAGAGAAGGAGAGAAACACCAGTGTGTGGTTGCCTCTCATGTGGCCCCCACTGGAGACCTGGCCTGCAACCCAGACATGTGCCCTGACCGGGAATCAAACGAGTGACCCATGCTCAATCCACTGAGCCACACCAGCCAGGGCCAAATTTCTCTTTTATGCCTTCTTTTCTTTGCCACAAAAAGAAATAATGTAAGAGTCTATTTATTTAGGATTTACTAAGAAATTAGTCTATTTGAAAGGGAAAATAAATGCAGGTGGGAAATCTTGGCATCTTTTGGTCCCACTCTTATTATTCTGTATAGTTACAGGAAGGACCTCATCTGTTTTCTAATTGTTCCTTGCACCTGGGAGTGATTTCCCCCTATGTCTACTGCCCCCGAGAGTACCTATAAGAAAAGCCCAAACATTTTCTTTGAGCCACCATCTTGATTTTCCCCGATAGTGATTTTATCACTAGACATTTCACTGCTGCTTGATTCTTATTACTTTTTAAATTGTCCTTAGCTATTTCCTTGATCATCAGAAAGTTGTAGTATTACATATTTTTACCTCAAGCAATCTTGGTGCTTCTGTGATTAATATATTTTTTATAGTTTCCTAACCTCCCTTTTTCCTCTTTCTTCCCCCTGCTGCTTCCTATTCTCTGTCGCTTCTCACTTTTTGTACTTTCAATTTGCTTACTATTGAAAAGCAGAATATGTTCTATTATTTTAAATTCTAATTATTTAAAGTAGGTATGAATGTTTGGGGGTAGTTTTTCTTCCTGAGGGATTTGCATATTATCAAGAAACCTGTACTAAAAAGTCAGACCTGTGCCCTGTGAAGAACAGTTGGAGGAGTTTAAGTAGGCTGCTGCTTTTATCTCCCCCGCCTTTTAGGCCCTCTAAACAGGTGATAATTCTGGCTTTTCACAATTTGGCATTTCAGTAGACTCTTCTAGTTCCTGTTACATCATCTTTGATAAATGCTTATGAGATAAATAAATTTTCAGTCAGCCCTGCGTGTATAACTTATTATTTGTGAAACTGGGTTATTAAATGATCCTGGGTAATTAGTACAGAAGGCAGTCACTTCAAGAAATATGAGAAATAATTCAGTTTAAGCTACTAAATCATTAAGTTTGGGATTTTACCATGTCAATAACTTCAAGATTTCCTGTGAAAATGAGCCAACTTCAAAATGTACAAGCTTCTAAGGTTTTCTAATACAGTTTTTAGAAAGGTAGAATTAATTTTTCACTGTTCCCTCTTTCCCCTCCCTCCACCTCACCTGGGATGGGTGGGTGGTTCGCTCAACTCTGTAAATTTACTGCCAATAAAAACTAACAAGAATATTTGCATTGAAACAGTTGTCTCGTGATGTCACTTCTTAAATATAATAAATGAAACAGATGATGCATAGCTTATGCATACTCTTTGCATAGAGGTGAATAAGAGATTTACCATTTGGTGTAAGATATTTACATCCGTTCATCAAAATATGACTCCCTTTGTAGTCTCTAAAGCCATGCCTATAAGACACATTATTATGCTAATTTAAAAATGGAACATAGAGTAGAAAAAGAACATGATAAATGCATATCATCTTACTCGTTATAGCTCTAGTAAATTTTGCACCTTAGGCTGTACTGAATACATTCTGAGTTTCTCATGCAACAATCATTTGGGAAATGTGTCAGTCAACAGGCTTCCTTTACTCATTATTATTTAGCCTAAAGATCTGAGAAATCTGCTTTTATTCTGTTATCAATTTATTTTCAAGAAATGTCCCTGCCTTTACCGACTTGAATGAACATTTCCTTTCTTCCCATTTATAACGATTGTAAAGCTAGACCCTTTTTCACCCTCATTTCATCAACTATTTCCAAGGGCTGCACATTTCTTTTTCCACAGGATGCATTCGTCTACAAATTAGTATAACAGATATTTCAGAAACAGCAGCTGAGTCTCTGAAAAAGTATTTGTCTCCTCTCTCAAAGCAACAGCAAGAGAATCTCTTTCAGCATTATTTTTCTGTGTTTTCTAAGCATTAAATCCTTTTGCTCTGATCCTGGAAAAATAAGTGGGGATGCATTTGTTGAATTACACAAAGGGCAGGTGGTTGCGACCTCGGCACAAACACAGGCTGCAGCCTAGCTGTCCAGGCACTATCCTTCCCTGCAAAGGTGAAATGATTTAGAGGCCTAGAGAAACTTAATTTTTCTTGATCACCATGTGCAACCCGGAATTTTAATGGCAGGCATAATTAATTCTTCTGATGTTAATCATCAGGGCTGGGCTCCACAATTATCAGTCTGGTGCAGCTGGGGCATGGTGCAGACATGAAAAATTAGGAAAATGAATCAGTAATAGGGTGGCAGATTTAATCTGCATCATGAAAACAAAGTTAAAAAGAAGAAGATCGAGAGAATTTCAGCTGAAGCTTTTGTGCCAATGCACAGTGACAGAACTGAAAAATGTTGCCGATGTCCAAAGTGATTGGTAATTACCAAGCCATTGAATTTTTTATTGTCAATTTATCATTGCACCAGAGGTTAAATTTAACATCTTCTTCTAAAGCCATCACTCTAAGAAGGCTCACTGTGTACCACGTGGCTCAGAGTCAGTGAAAGGTTAATCAGGTATTTCTTTAGTTTGCATGTGTCTCCAAACTCCCCTTCCTCCTGGGCTGTGCCAGGCCATTGCTGAATGCCTGCCGCGGGAGATTTTCTGCTGTTTCTTACCTATGACTTTCAGATAAATATCAGGTCGTATTGGCCACACACATCCCTCTCTCTCTATTGGCATTTACTAAGAACCCGGGTGCAAGGAAAGAATTATTTCTCAAGTAAGAAAAAATCCCATCATTTCAAGCCCTGGGGATACTTCATTAAGGTGCAGCTGAGACAAGGGGCTCTTCTCTCTGTTTTAAATGCTATTTTGTCAGAGACATTGGAAGAAATGATACAACCTCTTCTTAAAACAAAATAAAATTGCACAATAATTTTATATGATTCAGATTTAATTATATTTTTTATTTCTTTTTTTTTTGCACAAGATATCCCTTTATTAATCGTTATAAAAAGCTTAGTTTAACAGGAAGGAGATATTTATCCACGTGAATATTGAATACTTCAAATAACTCTTTCTTTAAAGACCTTTCTGAAGTATTTGAACAGATCCAGAGCAGATACTGAAATTCCACCGGAAAAACTTCTTATTTTTAAAAAGTGACTTTGCTTAATTCAGTCACTGCCCCAATCTTTAACATCACCTGTTTCATCTTTTAGTTATTTGCTTGATTGTACCTCTTCTCCCACATGTACTTTGAAATACAGAGCAGTCTCTTATTAAGAGAATGGTATATATTTTCTATAAATTAAAAATGGAAATAGCCGGAAGGGAGAATTGAAAAAAAATCAATGTGTGCATTAATTACTGCAATTTATTACTCAAATAAAAGTGGGTTCAACTTTGCTTTGGATACAAATTTAGGGACTGAAGATGTCTGTAAAAGACAAAGCCTGTGCTCGTGATCATGTTAAATTGCAGATCAAAGACTCTGTGAATCCACGCCTGGTAGAAGCTCCTCAGGGGATAGGCTAGCGGGGCTCTATCCCAGCAGCCGGCAGTGAGTTATTACTGCTGAATACAAAAGCCGGTCACGTGACTGTCACCTACCAGCAGTGGCACGAGTCCCTCTCCCGCCTGGGCTTCCTGAGACCTTGCTTTTCTGAGCCCTTGCTTTTCTATAATTAAATCTGAACCATAAAAGCCATACCTGTCAAATGACCTCCAGCTGCCCTCATAAACAACACTGGAAATTTTGCTGGTAGCAACTCTTTGCTTTTGGAAAGATCATAGGAAAATATCCTATTTAGCTAGAGACTTCCCTTCCCTCCACTCCCCTCCCTTTTTTTCCAATTCTCCCCACACCGAGCTTCCTCTTTCCTTTTGGAATTTAAGTAGAGGACTGGAAAATACACAGCAAATAAAAAATACAGTATAATTTATTGAAAAGATTCCGCTGTCTTCTCCTGAATTAGTAACCTGTCCTTTCAGGAAGAAGAGAGAAAAAGTGGAACGAAGGAATGTAATTTTTCTAACAGCATTTGGCTGCCTTTCTTTGATCATGTTTTATGACTAGAGGATAAATTACCATGTGAAGGTTCCTGTTTAAAACCTGAGCATGTTTAGCATGATTTGGATCCTGCCATATTTTGCATAGCTGCCTTGTGCCTGAGCAAGTTCAATGCAAAGATCAGCAGCTCAGAGCATAACACATATTAGCCAGTTCTTTCCTGCTATTGGAATCCCCCTACTATTTTAATTGGATTTTTTCCAAAACTGCAACTAATTAAGAATCAATTCAGGACCATTAGCAAGTGGGACAAGCTAGCCAGTGCTGCATATTTCAAAAGAGTTAGTTTTAATGAGAGGCGTTACTAGATGGGGGAAAAGAAACAGATTAAAGATAGTGGAGGGACCTTCTTCAGCTAAACTGAACGACTAATGGTACATGGAAAGATGCTGAACTTGTAGTCCTCTGTAATTGATCTACTTACTGTTCTTAAAGAAACTTTAAAAACATGAATGCAGGTATTTAGAGGTACATTAGAGGTTCAATAACGATTTATAAATGTTACAAATTGTTGGCTTCTGTAGTGGAGTGCTCCTTTTATTGGAGAAACATATGCTGTCTGCTTTCAGACCCGTTAACCTCAGCGTTGCCAAGCCATTTTCTCTTCCCTGGGCTTTGTACTGTGCACATCTGCTTATCCAGACTTCGGTGCCTGCAGATGGTGCTTTTTAATTTGTTAAAGGGTTAGCAGTGCCATATTTTTGACAGCTGTTCTTGAGTTCCTTTAACACAAAGAAAAACTTTGCTAGAACCTGGCGCTTAGGGAGAGTAATTTGATGCTAGGGTCCTCATTAGTTTTGGGGGGGGTTTTTTCTACTCTTTCTTGGATCTCAGTATCCAACCCTTTGTTATTATGAGTTGTGTGCAGGCTGACGTTTTTCTCTAGAGGATGAAGGTGGAAAGTTAGTATGCAGTAGACCTGCTTTGAACATTAGAGTACGACTATATATGTGGTTTTAACGGTGCAATGAATATTTAATCATTAGAAAGGATAGGCTATAAATCAAGTGTCTCAACTTGGATGACTTCTCTGATGTGCTTGATTTCAGACTTAACCTCCCTCACGGACTTCTGTCGTGAGAAATTACCCTGGCTAAGTTTCTTCATTTGAAGTAATCATAACCCCACTACAGAGCTTTTATGATTGTAAGATAATAGCCAAAGAAAAAGACAGAGCAAGATAGATTCTTGGTTTCTAGTAGTGGAGACAGATAATAAAAATATATTACTCTATAGAAAAATAATTTTACTAAGTTTAGGTTTGATTACATGTTTGAGGTGGTATAGAGGAGATATTGAAAAGGCAATTACAAGAATATTGGAGGCTTGTAAGTTTAAAGGATTCTTTAGAATGTGTAGGGCTAGAGGAAGGCATGAATACTTATTGGATAGGTTTTTCCCTAGTCACCTTTGCTTTCAGAACAATAGAGTAGCTACGTGAATCTAGGTACTGTTATTTACAACTGGGCTTGCAACACGCGGAAATGTCTTTCCTCTGCAGTATCATCCACCCAGTCACCTGGCAGTCATCCTTGATTCCTCCCTCACTCTGCCTTTCCACATATCATCATCACCAAGACCTGAGGATTTTTCCGTCCGTCATTTCTCATTTCTGGTGCTTTGGCTCCACCCATTTTTCCTCTTAGGTTGGGTCTCCATTGTTTCTTGACTAGAAGCAGGCTGGATTGTTCACTTCTGGATCTCTAGCCCTAACAGAGTGCACACAGTAGCTCAAGAAAAGTAAATTGCTAAATGAAATACCTCCTATTATATAATAGGACATGTTGTAGGTTCTGAGGATATAGCTGGAAGGGTACTCACAGAAATGTGTATTTATGGATTCAGGCTCACGTGTATAGCCTGAATGTTCAGGCTAGAACATGCAAGTGGATAGTCAATCACAAACGCTCACTGGCCTGCCTGCCGAGTGAAATTTGTAGGTTGTCCTGGCACACAGTTGACCATCTGAGGTGCACACAAAAGAAGCCAGAAATGATGATGAGACATCTTCCATCCTCCAAACTAAATATCAGTAAATGTTTTAAAGATGTTAAAGAAGGAAGTCACCTTGGGGTGAAGGATGTGTGGTAGATTGTAGTAATGACCTCCAATTTGTTCATGGCTTCCTTGTACCCATACCTGTGGAACGTCCACCCTTACACAGACTCTGAGCTTGACACGTGACTTGCTTTGGCGAGTGGTATAATAGCAAATGTGAGACAGTCAGAGAGGTAGAAAGTGCTCGCCCACTGGGGCTTCCCCTCTTTTCTTGCACGTCAGCCTGCCACTACTGCCACTATGTGAAGAAGCCCAGCTAGCCTGCTGGATAGTGAGAGACATGTGACTTGGTTGCCCTCACTGCCCCAGACAACTGTAGATCATCTTGGAGACACATGAGGCCATCTTAGACCATCCAGCTCCCAGCTGACCAGCCAATTGACCGCAGATGCATGAGCAAGCCTGGGAGCAGCCAATCCTGATCCACATCAGCAGTAGTACCCAGCCTACCAAAGACACAAATGTGAGCAATGAAAAAAAAAAGGCGATTGTTTGAAGCCACCAAGTTTTGGGTGGTGTGTTATACAGCAAAGACTAATCAAGGTGGCAACCATCTCGTCCATTCCTGCTAGTCAGAACATATTGGGAGACTAGATATTTCATTGCAAGTCCCAACTAGAAAAATCCTAGGCATGGGTTGGGGTGGGAAAGATTGTTAAAAAGGAATTGATTTTCAACCCAGGGATGTGACATTTTCAGTCTTAGGTGTCACTTGTTCATTTGCATAGGAATGTAGAAAATAGGAGAACGGTAAGCAGTGTGCTGGTGGTGTGGGGCGGAGTATGCCGGAACTGAGACTCAGGAGTCCAAACTGGGCAAAGAGCAAAGCAGCATGGTGCCAGCATGGGTGGACCTCAATTAGTGCTACCTTCTACCCAACACTCTAAAGTCTTAGTGTTTTTAAGGACCAAAGGTCATGAGTGCATCATGGTTTGCAGCTCATCTCTTGAAAAAAAAGTTAAAACTTTAGTCTGACTAATGTTCTGAAGTTGTTAAGAAGTAATACAGAAGCAGCCATCATTTTTAGTTTCTGCCTTTTGGAGTCATGACACTGAAGTTTTATTTTATTCAATTGTTGAACAACGATTTGCTTATTTCCTATAGGTGCCAAGGGTTGTAATTTGTGCTAGAGGTATACACTCTCTTTTCTCAAAGTGCTTTCACTCCAGAGGGGCTGACAAACAAGTGAGCAGAACAGATATTTACAATAGGATAAAGGCAAAAACAGCCTGCTTGGGGGTACCGGGGTGGGGTGGGGGGAGAGAACCTGGCTCAGCCTGTCAAGGAGGGTGAGCTGATTGGCAAGAGCAGAGCTCTGAGGACGTTTATATTAGAGCACTTTGGTTTAGCTGACCACAGTACTCAATATAGAATGATAAACTGGAGAAACATTGAGGTACCAGTTCCTTCTTTACCTTCAACCTTGTCTCTCACGCTTGCTTTGTGATGGGTTCAAATGAGTTCTTGCTGGAGGAAGCCCAGGTGTTCCAGATCACGGTGGCCAGCCATCAGCCTGAGGACTCCCCTGACCAGGTTACATCTTCTCCTGCCTGATGGCTGGAAGGACGAGGGCTTCATAAAGCTGAGCCCTGTATATATTAAGGGCTACGTTTTTTTTCTCTTGTATATTTACTTTCGTGTCTGAATTTCAGGAAGACTTGCTTTATGTTGGTGTGTGAGGGATTTAGATTAGGCTCAGATATTATCTTGTAAAAAAACAGAAGCACATTTAAAGAAGAGGTTTAGAGAAAGTCCTCTGTTGAAGATGTCTGTCATTTTGGAGGAGCTGCTTAGCTTTGGAGCCCTCTTTCTCAGTGTGGGAATTTGTCGATGCATGACACTTGGCACAGCCTTTCCCATTTAGAGAAGCTGGAAAATACTAGGTAACTTTTTTTTCTTTCTGATAACCTTTCCAATTTTGTCAGCTGTGAGAAGGCACGTAGGCTTGGTCAGTGGGGTGCGTCCACTGGGGGTGCTGCCGTGGAGGCACTGCTGTGAAGGGCCAGCGGCTCGAGCTCCCTGCGCAGCTCTGAACATTTTCTGTGCCTTCAGTCAGCAGCGTGCACACCCTGCTTTGTGGCTGACCTTGGACTGTGTTTTGGCTCCTGGGCTTCCCTTTGCTTCTCTTTTCCAAGCCTGGATCTCTAGCCCTCCATGGCAGTTTTGCCTGATACCCTCCAATAATTTTTTTCCTTTAAACAAGGCAGTTACTTACAACTAAGGATGCTGACTGCTAAATACTTTGTTATTCTAGTTTTATTAGGGTTGAGACAAAGCAGGCTGGCTAATCATATTGACTGAGGTTAAGTTGCTGAGAATGGAATTCACTCTAGCTGGTTTTAAGGGGTTTGGGAGAGGGAATGAATTGAATTGACTCGTAGAATCATACGGAGGGTTGAAGAAGTAGATTTAGGTTGAGCTTTATGAAAAACTCTTAAGTAAATTCTTTACTTATTTATTGGTGTTATCTTCTCTCTTAGAATGTAAGCCCATAAAGGCAGCAATCTTTCTTTTATTCTTGTATGCAATCCAGGCACTAAAACAGTGTCTGGTAAATGTAGGTACTCAATAGCATTTTAATGGTGATAACAATAATAAAAGGTACATAGAGAAAGATTTTAAAAGAGAGGAACCAGAAAAAAATCTTTTAGCCTATTCCCAAATACCATGTTATAAGTGATTTTTCTGAGTTGAAAGATATTGGATTGGCCAAAAATTTTGTTCTGTTTTAAAGTACAAATAAAAGACACCTTTTTCATTTCCACCGGTAACTGTATTGAACAATGTATTCACCATTTTGTTCCACTACCTTCTGCCATCTTTTAGGCAACTTCATAATTCCATCTTCTCAAAACTCTCTACCTTTTTTAGCAAAGCACTATTACAGGTGACTTTTATAGTCTACCAGGGAATTGAAATATTTCCCATTAAGATAATTTTGTAAAGACTGAAGTAAATGAAAATCTGAAGGTGCAATGTCTGGTGAATGTGGTGGATGAATCAGAACTTCCCAGCCAAGCTGTAACAGTCTTTACCTGGTCATCAAAGAAACATGTGGTCCTGCATTATCCTGATGGAAGATTATGCATTTTCTGTTGACTAATTCGGGATGCTTTTCTTTTTTTTTTTTTAAGATTTATTTATTTTTAGAGAGGGAAGGGAGGGAGAAAGAGAGAGAGAGAGAGACAGACAGACAGACAGACAGACATCAATGTGCGGTTGCTGGGGGCCGTGGCCTGCAACCCAGGTATGTGCCCTGGCTGGAAATTGAACCTGCGATACTTTGGTTTGCAGCACCAAACCAAAGCACTCAATCCACTGTGCTACGCCAGCCAGGGCTTTGGCATGCTTTTCATGTAGCGTTGCTTTCAGTTGGTCTAATTGGGAGCTGTACTTGTTGGAATTAATCATTTGGTTTTCCTGAAGGAGCTCATAATAGAAGACTCCCTTCCAATCCCACCATGCACACAACATCACCTTCTCTGGATGAAGACCAATCTTTGGTGTCGTTGGTGGTGGTTCATTTCACTGCTGGTCACAATTTGTTTTAAAAACAGAATGTTAAAAAAAAACAAAAACAACATTTTCCTTGTGTTTTAGTAGAGAATTGCACATGGAAACACAATCAAGAAGGTTTTTTTCACTTATATGGAACTCTAAAGTCAAAATGATTAATATAGCCAAGCTGGTGCAACTGATGTTCAACGCTTGATTTGGATATTTTGAGTATGTCAGCTATCCCATGTGGCATAATGTTGATTGTTCTCAGTTAATGTCTCAATTTGATCATTATCAAGCTCAACTGGTCTACCCAACTGTGGAATACTGTCCAGCAAGAAATCTCCCGCATAAAACTTCACAAACTACTTTGACATGTTCGATCAGTCACAGCACCTACTCCGTTCACTGCAGAAACCTTTTTTCTTGCTTTTCAGTTGTGTGTTTACCTTTCTTGAAATAATAAAGCATAATATGCTGAAAATGTCTTGTATTTTCTTCCATCTTCAATATTAAAATGGCTGCACAAAAATTCACCAATTTTGGTATTTTTTAAAATTCACACTGATATGACAGCTGTGACAACACAATCTAACAAAATTGTTTTTAATGAAGATAAAGACAACTAAGTGCTACTAGAGCCATAGCATGGAAAAAATTGAATGAACATTTTGACCAATCCAGTATTTGGTCATATGTTGGAGAATACAGCCAGATCAGACCTTACTATCCACTATAGGGAGCTATTTCTTTCCCCAAGAGGATGAATCCATATAAATATATATAAATATACATAAATATATAAATATATGTCTATTGTGTGTAATTTAGGCTCTCTCCCATTTAGACATGAATAATGTATACTTCTAGTTTGTATTGCTTAAAAATTTTGATTAGAAGTTTTTATAAATGCAGTAAAATTTAGCATTACAGAGCTTGATATACAGCTGGGTTTACTTAAAAATTTGGAAAAATTTGGACCAGGTAAGCCTCAGTAACAATGCCAAAGTTTATCAATGATAATGACTTTCTTACGGATTCAGAGAAAGAGCTTGACAGCTTTCACAGGTACTGAGACCGGAGGAAAAAGAGCAGGACAATCTGGGCTTCACATGCAATCCCAATGGAAGCAATTTATAAGACTTGACCTCTAAATTACTACTTTAACTTTGATTTTGTGGGTATAGAACATTAACTTTTTTAAAAGATTTTATTTATTTTTAGACAGAGGGGAAGAGAGGGAGAAAGAGAGGGAGAGAAACGTCAGTGTGTGGTTGCCTCTTGGGCGTCTTCCATGGGGGACCTGGGCCCGCAACCCAGGCATGTGCCCTGACTGGGAATCAAACCAGTGACCCTCTGGTTCACAGGCCGGCACTCAATTCACTGAGCCACATCAGCCAGGGCAGCATTAACTTATTTTTGGTATGCTCTATTAACCATTATAATTCTGATGATCAAAGTTTTTGCAATATTGCATATAATTTTTGTTTTATTAGTGTCACAGTAAGGTGATTAGGCCAACGGGAGCAGGAGAACCCTGTACTTTATAGCATGTCGAGTATGCTCTATAAACATCACTGTCATTTCGGAAGGATTGATAACATGAGAGCAGGAATTTTAGAGACACTATAAAGCATCAGCGTGTTTTTTGCTTTTCATTCTCCTTTATTTTTAGTTCTATTCTTTTTCTATATTTAAGTGGCACGTATGAGAGTAGTCCAAGAAATCTCAAAAACCAATTAAATTCATTCATAAAAAATTCCATGAAGAGAACATTAAAAAATCTACTGTAATTCAGTAGGAGCCAGGGAGGGGAGTTGGAACAAGTCTGACACTTCTGTTTTTAATCACTAAATTTTTATGGACAGATTTCATGACAATAATCTGTGACTTAGTTAACCACATTTATGCCCCAATAAATCCCACTCCACTGTCTGTTCTTCCCCGTGTCCAAACAAAAAGAAAAACAAACTGTCTCAAAGAACATTGTTGAAACAAATGCTAGAGGCTGAATAGTTATAGAAATTACCAGTATAATTAATTGTGCCCAAGTTAGCAAGTTGCCTATTTACAATGCAGTTTTAGTTTAACAACGGACTATTTTTGCCTGTTAGTAGTGCAGGCTCTAAAGATGAATTTTCTCAGTAGGTGGAACATTTCACTGGGGCTAGCTGGCTGGCGGGGGTCTGCTGGCTCACTGAGCCATATCAGTTAGTTGCTTGGTTTTCCAGTCACACAGGAGGACCTCCTCCTCCCAGAGACCTGGTTCTAACGCAACCAAACAAAACCAATCATGTATGAAAGCTTGCAAAAACCTCGATCATCAAATTACAGTGGATATTAGAGTATCCCAAGATCAAAGAAACCCTGGGTTTCAGTTCAGATCCATCCTGTCCAACAGCAATGTTTTCAAGTTCATTGATGGTTCATTTCACCCTCTCAACCATATCACTGCCTGTTTGCAAACTATCTTCATGTAGAAAGATTGAAATCACTGTATTTTTTACAACCTGTTGAGAATTCTTGTAAAATCTTTTTCTCCAAAGGGGAATTCTAAAACTTATTGTTTACAGTGGTATTTGGCGTATTATCAGTGATCTATCAAATCCCAACCTTAGGATCATCTTCTCTGATGAGCCTCCCTTCAATTGTTTGGGAGAGAAATATCCATTTAACAATGTATCTTCCTTAATATCCTTTTTACTTACATCTTATTAATTACACTAAAAGACACACCCCCTGTTTTTTTTTTTTTGCATAGGGGTGTATTTTAAATACGCAATATCATTAGGCTTAGATACCATGTGTATTAAACTCGTGTTTGAAGTAGATAAAACTTTAAGTGCAGACTTGCAGATTATTCTTAGAGGATCATTCAGCAACATTTACTCCGAGCATCTGCTGTGCACAGGGCACCCTGTGGGATTCAGCCAAGAAATCTTTCCTTAAGGTTTCTTTCTTTCTTTTTAAATAATAGAAAGAACCAGCATCTGAATTGTCTGATTTTGAAGTTGGCTATTTTTACAAACTGTTCAAGAAATGAAATTTTATTGCTATATAAGAAATTTAATTTCCATCTCAGGACTTTATTTCACTTGGTGGAGAACTTTGTACATTCAAGATGTGTCAATTCAGGATGATTCTCAGTGAATTCAGGGATTCTCCTTTTTTGCTTCTTTACCTGAACTCTTAGTACTTACACAGAATGGAGGCAGCAGGGAGGCCAGGGCACTGGCGACTATGACGTCATCTCTCCACGCAGTTAGGTGCTGCACTGTCCTTGGTCCTGTGTGGTCTCCATCTGCATCTATTGTGTCTTCCTTGTCACGTGTCTCTTGTCTGCATTTTGTTGCTTGGTAAGTCTCTGCTGCCGTAAGTCTTCTCTGCTAGACAGCACCAGCAGGTATTTCTACTCAGTGGAACCAGGCTTACAGTGGGGTGCTGCAGGGTCTGGTCCTAGCTGCTCTCCTGGGCCTACATGGAACGAGGCACTGGCTGCCTCTGCCTTTGTCATCCAGGGAAGCCCTGGTGCTTTGTCTCCTTCCCCTGGAATCAGTCTAGGAGTGATGGGTCAGGGATCAGGCCACTTTTCAGGGAAACTCACTGGAGTCTAACTATCTTGCTTGTTCTCTAACTCTCTCTCTTCTGGCCTCTCTTCTTTCTTGAGGTTTAGAAAAAATGGCCTTATTGTTAATCATGTATTCTCCAAATCTTTTCTGTTCTAAACCTGGGCTATGGCTATACAAATTTTGATTCTTTTATTCCCTGAGGCAATGGCTACTGCCTTGTCTAGTTGCAAGAAAAAAAAAAGGTTGAAGGGCAAAGAGTCAGAAAGCTATGTGTTGGTACACCACAGTGTTACCCAGCAATACTGGGTTTTCTTAAGGCCCACCAAATTTACTACTTTAATGCAGGAGTACCTTATCTGCAGTTTCACTTTCCATAGTTTCAGTTAACTGCAGTCAACCATGGTCCGGAATTATTAAATGGGAAATTCCAGAAGTAAACAATTCAGAATTTTAAATTGTGTGCATTCTGAGTAATGTGATGAACTCTCGCGTGACCTACTCTGTCTGTCCCGCCTGGGACAGGAACCATGTCTTCATCAGCATCTCCATGCTGGATATGCTCCCTGCTGGTTAGTCACTTAGTAGGCATCTTGGCTGTGAGGCTGGCTGTCGGGGCATCACGGTGCTTGTGTGCAAGCAACCCTTATAGTCACCTAACACTGTGTCACAGCATCTATGTCATTCACCTCACCTCATCTCATCTCGTCATGTGGGCACTGTACCATCGCACATCTTCTCAAGAAGAAGGGTCAGTGCAGTCCACTAAGATATTTTCAGTGACCAAGACCACATTCACATAACTTGTATTATAGCCTGTTGTTAGAATTGTTCTATTTTAGTATCAGTTGTTGTTAGTCTCTTACTGTGTGTAATTTGTAAATTAAACTTTATCGTAAGTATGTATATACATGAAAAACATAGTATATATAAAATTTGGTACTATCCGTGGTTTCAGATACCCACTAGAGGTCTTGGGACATGCCTCCCGTGGATACAAGGACTCCTGTATTTCTAAGTTAGTTTTCAACATTTTCTGTATGTGTCTCTCTGCTTTGCAACATCCACCTATCTGAAGATCTAAAGTTCTACCTGTTTTATGGCACTTGCTATAACATGTATAGGGATGGATGATTCCTGATTTCCTTTCCAAACAACCCAGTAACCAGAGCAAATCAACCAGTCCCTCCCTCCTGAAGCCCAAGAATCACTTTTGGAGAATAAGATTGCTATAAGCTATAGTGGAAAGAGTTACCCATTGATGCAGTTTGCTCAGTTGGTATAAAATACTAGCCATCATAGTTTTAATGGCAGAACCCAGTCTTCCTTGGTTATGGTTATAGGAGAGAAAGATGATATGAAGATGATTCACTTAGGAACAAGATGAGGTTGGATTGTAATATTCAGAAAGGTGGTGGGGTATGTAGAAATTCGGTTAGATAACAGGGAGACTGGAGTTGGGTCTTTGTTCGTGCTGATTTTTAGAATGTTCAGTAAACCGTGCAGGGTTTTTACTTGGCTTTGAATTTTCTTTGCTTGTCATAATGTATACTAGCGTTTGCCTCAGGATACAACAGCACATAACACTGTGGAAGACAATGCTCTGTACCTGAACCCCATCCATTCACCTGGCAATCTATTATTTCAAACCCAGGTAGATGCTCAGGTATAGACCATGCAGATAACAAAACAAAAGCAATAAACTAAGGCACAAATAGAGGGCTAAGTGACCCATAAAGCTCAGGTTTTCTTCAGATAGTCTCTCAGTAAGCAATAAGGTTGTGATGGAGTTAGAATTCAGTGGTCTGAACTAAATTCTGAAAGGTCCACAGGGCAATGCAGGGCCCAGCCTCTCCAGAGAGTGGTCCTAATAGAGTGGCTAACAGAGAGTCATCTAATGGTAACTTGATAAGTACCTGGGTCTTAACAAGTGCTCTGTGTTGGGGTCCTCTCTCCTCCCAAACTCCCAGAGCCCATATTTGAATTCTGTCACATGACAGACGTTGGAGCCCTCAATTAATTTTGTGTTGGGGCTGGTATCACCATCCCATGGAAAATCGAGACCATAGATAGGTGACATCGTGTGCTCACCCTCCTGGGCCATCAGCCTGGAGAGGAAATTTGGGTCACCAGAGTGACCCAAGGACTTCTTCCCCCTACACCCACATGTACACACTGTGGTCTCCAGAGCTGTTGTGGTTGGATGTGAAGGAATGAGGCAATGTCCATCCAAGCAGAGATCAGAGGGCCGGGAGCCAAGAAACCCTAAGAGAGTGACCTAGACACGCACTGCCCAGTAATGTAGCCACCAGCTATGTGTGGCTACTGAGCACTGAAAATGTGGCTATTGCCGTGGAGAAAACAAATCCTAAAAAAAATGTAGTCACAAAATGTACTTCTCTGCCCTGCTCCCCCTCAATTTTGAGGTTCCCAAGGATTGTCTTCCATGTTCTGCAAACCTGGCAACCAGAAGACCACCTGTTTCCCCCTACTGGTTGGGCTGGCTCTAGGAAAACCTCTGGTGGCTGATGATGCCCGAAGCCAACAGCGGTGCTTCAGGGTCTGCTGTCAGCACTGAGAGCTCCCAGAGCGGCTGCTGCCACCTTGTCCTCTCTACCTGCTCCTTTGCTGCACACCAGTACCCTGACCCTACTGCAATCTTGGAGAACTCCGGTGGCCCCTGCCTTCTCCTTTCAATACTGAGCATCTGTTGTGCTTGCATTAGTGTGTCTCAACATCAGAACGCATCTTTTCTCAGGAGGTTCTACACCCTCTACCAAATTCCTCACTCTTCCCCAATGTAACTAGATCCTTAAACTCAAACTGGAACCTTTGGATATCAAAACACCTGTAGTCATGAAATCCTGTTGCCATATATTAACTCAGTGCATTCTCAGAAGCACTCTTCTGATTTATGGACATGTCCCCTGAAGGACTCTCTCCTGCTTATCCCTTAAGCCTAACTGCAAGCCTCCCCTTGGCCCTGAGGGCCTTGCTAGAGTCTAGCATGGCCTTGTTACTCCAAGTTCACTAAGCTGATGCCTAAGCCCTGATGATGAAGGTTTGATTCTTATTGTCTGCTTTAGTCTTCCCGTGTGTCAATGGGGTTAATTTCACCAGCTACTCTACAGGGTGGGTATGGTTGGAGAGCCAAATCTCGGAATTAGGTTGCTTTGGTTTGAGTCCTGTCTTTAACAAGCTTTAAGCTTTGGGGGCAGCTCACTCTACCCCTCTATAAGCCCCAATTTTGTCATCTACAACATGGGCTAATGGGATAATTCATGGGTTATTGTAAATGTTCACTGAGGTAACGTATGCAAAGCACACTGCACAGCGCCAGGAGCTTGTGGATATCCTAGAAGTTAATTGTAAGTAAGTAATTAAGATACAGAATATGATTCAGGGCTGCTGTTCAGAAAATTCTGAACTTTGTGTGTTGCTGGCTGCTCATATTTTATCAGTGTTACATTTTTAAATTATGAGATGATTTACGAGAAAAAAAAACATGGCCTTTCCACAGAGGAGTGAAAGCATACAAACCTAGAGTAAGAAAAAAAACAGTTTAATTCTTTTGAATGTCTTCAATAACTGACTTTTGTGTGGGTAATGTAATTTCCAGTGGAAAAATGAATAAAAACTCAAACTCAATAAATTACATTTTCATTGATTTTTTTTTGCTTATTTTTTAAGGGGATAGGATTTTGAATTTTTGAAACAGCTTTTTACCACTGTATTTTTTATGCTCCAAGACATGACATAGTATGCGTTTTAATGTATTCATTCATGGCCAGTTTCAACAAAACTGGGTGGGAATTGGTGTCCTGTAATTCATATTAGGGTGTCTTATTACAATTATAAAATTTTATTATAAAATGTTTTTTAATATTTATATTGTTAATTAAATGACAATGATCCTCATAAATCCTGAACAGAGAATTATGGTTCATTAGTTCCTGCTCAGACTTCTTATTAGCCAACTGGAATATTTGATTTCCTCTTCTAACATATTCATATATTTGATGGTAAAGCTTGCTGATAATGCTGATTCCTTTCTATACCTCTGAAGTCACTAAAAGAAGAAAATTCTCAAAGAACTTTGCAACAATATTGAAGTTATTACCAGGTGGTCATTTTCTTGGGGATGTTTTTAGAGCATGTTGTGATAATTAAAAGAAAAAAAAACCTCCTTTTGATCTTCAGTTTCTAAGGAGGTTTTCATACCAGGGAAAACATGTATGGTAGCTATAAAAACTGCAGTCATATCCTGGTATAAGGACTTCTGTCCCCTACACCCACATGCACACACTGTGGTCTCCAGAGCTGTTGTGATTGGATGTGAAGGAATGAGGCAATGTCCATCCAAGCAGAGATCAGAGGGTCGGGAGCCAAGAAACCCTAAGAGAGTGACCTAGACACGCACTACCCAGTAATGTAGCCACCAGCTACGTGTGGCTACTGAGCACTGAAAATGTGGCTATTGCCGTGGAGAAAACAAATCCTAAAAAAATGTTTAGCTTTTAATTAAGATATAATTTAAGTAGCCAGTGAATTTTTAAAAATTCAGTTTCTCAGTCACACCAGATTTCAGTTGCTCAGTAGTCACTTGTGGCTAGTGGCTGTCAGGCAGAGCAGTGCAGCTGTAGAACATTGCCGGCATCACCGAAAGTTCTATTGGGCAGCATCATCTTGGGAGTCAAGAGGGATGTTAAGAAGATGTCAGAGTCTTTTCTGTTTTTGTTCCACCTTATTCTACGGCCCGGCATCCACAACACGAGAGAAATGGGAGATTCAGAAGCAGAGAGGATTGATAACACAAATCTCAGAAATGGGCTTTGGGGTGGACAGGGCTGTAGCTAAGGCACTGGGCGAGCGAGCTCCCACAGAGAGAGGGCGGCCGCATCTCCCAGGTGCTGTGTGTGCTGGACATCAGGGTGTGCGTTTAGTGAAAGACTGCGAAGTAGCTGTGTTAAAGAAGAAAAATGTTGAAAATAACAGCCAGCGATACAAATCTTTTCATCTTTCTCTACCATATAACTCTTTCCCTGGGATCCAAAAGTCATCTTATTTGCATTTCTTCCCAAACTTCGATATTCATATCCATCACCTGGGGAATCTTGTTATAATGCAGATTCTTATTCAGTCTATATTCTGACAAGAGACTAGGTATTCAAATGGCCAAGGACCACATTTTAGGTTGCAAGGATCCAGAAGGTCTAGAAAACATTTGCACTTGAGACCTTCTGTATAAACACTGTTCTAATTACTGGTTTAAACACAGACGGTTACACCTCTCCAGAAATCAATATGCCTTTGGTTTCAGACTCAGACTAGGGAAGTTTGTCTGGCAGTGGTGGTGGAGGGAGTCTGTTGTTTTTGGAGAAATTAGGCTCATTACCTGGAATCCCAAGACTGGTATAAATATGTTCCCATGTTTTCATACAGAAGTAGGAGATATTTAAAAATTGGGGAGCACTGCCCTGCAGAAAAAAATCCATCAAGTTTCTTACATAAATAAACAAGTTACATGTTTTGTTTTAGTATTGTTGTTACTATTTTTGTAACACTAGCCCTTTGAACAGAAAGCAGTTTCTATCCAATACTGTGATTTAGAGCTAGTTGAAGAAAGAATCGATTGTAGGTAGAGGCCAGCTATTGATCAGAAAGGGGAATGGGAAACTGGGCCATTTCTCAAATAGAGAAAAGTTCAGAATGAGAAGCCAGAAGGCAGGGAAATTACTGTTTGGAAAAATACAGTCAGGCGTTTTCATAATATTTAGATGCACTATGGGACTTTTCTGCTTCTGATAAAGATGGAGAAGCTGGGACTAGCAGAGGAGCAGAGGACCTAGAAGAGAAGCGGCGTCTGTTGCTTGGTTAAATCCTGCAGGGCAAGTGGGTTGGCAGGGGAAGAACAGCTGCTCGAGCTGCTCTGAGTCTAAAGCACAGGTGGCAAACACAAGGCCCGGGGGCCACATCCGGCCCTCCACCTTGTTTTATCCGGTCCGACACCTTGTTTCTACCCAGTGGCAGTGCTGAGCTCTCTCTTAACTGTTAAAGAGCAGTTACATTTATACAGTCCTAAAATTACATTCGGCCCTCTGACGGCAACCTCGAGGCTAATGTGGCCCCTGGTGAAAATGAGTTTGACACCCCTGGAAAGCATTGTTATGAGGCTATGCTGGGAGATACCCACAACAAAAAGACACCTGCTCTGTTATATCTGCGCCTATCTAGAGAGGAACCAAGACCAGGTAGAGTAGAATCCTAGTGCTCCAGACATCCACATAAGGTTCATGCTTTGCTTAGTTGCTTTTTAAATAAAGAGTTCCATGTTTATGGAAAAATCAAAATCAGGAGGATAGGTATACCATGTAGATTTTCCATTTATTCATGCTCAAGGGAAGCTGAGATACTAATTTTTTTATGTGTTGTTTAACAAACAAAAATCCTTTTCACCCAGTGGCAGCAAAACAAACAACAACAAAAGAGTCTTTATGCCCAAAAAGTAATGGTGAACAACTCAAATGTGATAACACTGTAGTAAAATAATGCACCATTAGGGTGCTGGGCCAGTGTGAGAGAGAGGGAACTCCACTGGCAATTAGGGAACCTATTGCCAAGCATAAAAGAAAATCAACTCAAGATTTAAGAGAGCTGATAGAACATGTAATGGATGAAATATTCATTGACCTTTTATCCATGACCTTTTATCTTCACAGGCTAACTTCATCTACTGCCCATATCCGGGAGCCACTTGCTCAGATTGGCACCATTCGGGGCCACACGGCACCGAGACAGCTCCTCCTCCCGAGAGGAGATCAGAGGGCTTCTGCAGCCACTTCTGGGTTTACTTTTGCCTGAAATCCTTTTCCTTTTCTCCTTCCTTTTTTTTTCCTTAAGGGAATTAGGTGTCTCAGTCATCTCTTAAGAATCCCTCCTTTATGCTTTCTTAATATACTGATATTATTTTTCAATTATTTATAGGTGACAAATTATCTCCCAAACCTTTGCAGATGTTCCCTCTTCCTCTTTCTTTTTTTCCCTTCTCCTTTCTCAGTATCTCCTGTTGCACTTCCAGGTCTCAACTTATTGTTATTTCTTCCAAAACCTTTCTCTAATGTCACGGGTTAAAACAGGGCCTGGTACCCATGCTCTTGCCACACGGTTGTCAAGAATCATGCACTTGTCACATAGTTTTGGTAGCTACTGACTCCCTCACAACACTCAACTTAGAGCAGGATCAAGACTAACTTCATCATGGCTGTGTGCCCTACTGTACGGTAAACACTACGTCTGGGACATAACAGGCACTCAATACATAAGAGTTAAATGAAAGAAGGAATAACTCTTTTACTCTCTGCATCTCTATCATTAGGCACAGTGCCTACACATAATAGGTGCTTGATAAATATCTGTTGAATAAAGATAATGCTTTAGTTTTAACATGTCGAAGAGTCTACAACTTTATACACAAAATAGTGACTGATTGCAAATTATTGAGCATCTAGATTCTTATGAAAATTCTTTGCAAAATAAAATGATTTTCAAAATAGGGTCAAACTACTTCCATATAACAGATTGGAAATATTTCCACTACTCCAGACTCTGAGCACAAAAGTGCCAGACATTCCGCAGGCCCCCGGGCAAGTGTTCCCACACCTCGAGGGCAACCCTACCCTTCTTCAAAGCACAGCCATGGAGTTAGAATAATGTAGCAGTTAGCAGATGAAAACCATGCTTTATTAAAAAAAAGAATGTGAAAGGTACAGCAAGCTGGCCAGTTCTTTATAATTGCTTACTATTTCCCTATTGCATTTTAAAAATGTTACGTTTCAAGGGGCAGCTTTTTAATTTGGTTTAATTTTCTGAGGCAGCACTGCAAATAAACATCACTCAGAGAACCCAGATTCCTGCCAACTCTTCATGATGCTAAGGAGCCATGTGCAAGTGTCTGAGTTCAAATATAACTTAAGACCATTGTAAAAAGAAATCAGGCAGAGTTGAGCTGCACCGTGAGCGAAAGCCGTTCTGTTGGCCCAGCGGGAGATCACTGCATCCGACGCAAGTGGGAGGGAATGAGAATACCTGCCATGAAGATTTCAGAGGGAAATTGATTGCACACATTTAAATAGATGGGCCTAAGATTTTTCCATGACAGTAAAACCCCAGAATTCTAAGATGAGGAATTTAAGGACACATGCTTTGAGGTGGACACAGGAGGAGTGTGGACTCCTTTTTATCCTCCAAATCTGCGCATCTTGGATGCAAGCCAGGAAGGTTCTCAAGCTGCTGGAACGACTGTAAATGTGGGGCAGAGAGTGCGCCGAGTCCCCGCTGTGTGGCCTGGGACTCGCTGTTTGCTGCAGAGACCACCTCTTCCAGGGGGAACTCATCTGGAAGGCTGTGGAATCTTGGCTCTGGCCCCATTCATTTATTGGTTGGAGGGAGAAGGTGATGGAAAACGTGCCTTGGAAAAACACAGATGGGTTTGTGAACCAGCAACCTTGTGCTTAACCCTTGATGGCCTAAGGGAGTGGATCTCAGAGTGTGGTCCTGAAACTGGCAGCATCGGCAACAACCTAGGAACTTGTGAGAAATGAACGTTCGCACGTGGGGGCTGACTGTAGACCAACTGAATCAGAAACTCTGGGGGTGGGGCGCTGCACTCCGTGTTTTAAGAAGCCTTCCAGGTGGTTGGGTCACATCAAAATTTGAGAACTCCTTACCTAAGATGATCAGAGAACATGAGGAAGATTGTTTACCAAAAATAACAAGATTATGATGATTCAGAATCAATCTATTACTCATGCTCATGAAGGAAGGGAAAGACCAGATAATCACAAATATTTTGAGGAGGTGTGACAATGTCAACATCATCAGCATCAGTTAACGTTATGAAAGGCCGATGTAATAGTTAGCTATCACTATGAAGTTGCTGCATGACAGACGAGCACAGCATCTCAGGGGCATACGGCAGTAGACATTTCCCTCCTGCATCTGCAGGGTTCATTTGCCCTCGGCTGGGCTCCCTCTGGTGTCTGAAGGCTGGTTGATCTAGTTTGGGCTTGTTTGGGGTGACTTGCCTTTGCTCCTGAGCTTGACAGGTAACAGAGGCATGTGCTTGTCCTGGCAATGGCAGAAGTAGAAAGTGACAAGCAGAAACACACAAAGCTTCTTGAGGTCTAGGATTAGTATTGGCACACCTGTCAGTTCCATCTCATTCTGTTGGCCAAAGCAAGTTGTGTGTCCAAGACCAGATTCAGGGTATGAGGAACTAGACTTGCCGATTTAGTAAGAGGAACTGCAAAGTTACAGGACATAGGGCATGGATACAAGTAGAGGTAAAGGACTGAGGTGATTCATGCGATCAGCCACAATCAACAGTGAATAGGCTTCCCTTTGAACGTATAAGCTGTGCTTGCACAATAAATCCTAAATGTGAATTTGACTTAGGAAAAAAATGTATCTTCCTTTTTGACCCCCAAAGCATAGTGATTTTTACTGATTTCATTTGGACTAACTGCATAATTGAAAAAAGTTCTGTGGGTAAAATGCTACCAAACAACATCACATGCGATAGAGAAATCATTCTTGAAAGGAAGAGTCAACAAATGTGACAAAATTCAATGTTGTCTCGTTTTAGGGAAGTGCCAAAGCCACCTCAGCCTTCAGCATCCTCCACCCCGATCAGTCAGCAGCCATTAACATTGGAGTAAGACCCTCCACCAGCAAAGAAATTATGACCCTCTTAAAGCTCAGGTTAAGGTTAGCGAGTTTTAACAATACAGTATTTTTAAAGTAAGGTATGTGCATTTTAAAATACATAATGCTATTTCACATGTAATATTCTACCATATAGTGTAAACATAAATTTTATATGCGTGGAGAAACCAAAAACCTCGTGATTCACTTCATTCCGATACTCGCTTTATTGCAGTGGTCTGGAACGGAACCTGTGATATCTTCAAGGTGTGCCTGCAGTTAAGTCACTTTGTTTTTCAATAATATACCAAATCTGCTCCTTAAAAACGAATCGAGGGAAAAGACCTTCTCTACTTCAGACTCTCATTCTTAAGCAAACTCCTGGTATTCTACAAAAGGTATCTGATGTATACCTCTGTTTCAGATAGAATTTTCAAGCTAGATCCCAGCACAGCTTTTTGGGCGACTTCATGGTTGTAATACTGCATTCCTACTTAGCTGCTGACATGGGAGTATAGGGGCCCGGGTGGCTTGTGCATCTTCCAGATCTGACCACGTATTGAGCAGAGATTCAGTCAGAGAGAATGAAGCGCTGGAAAAGCACCCAGAGGTAGGGAGATCCCTGCCTTTTCCCCGTTGGTCTCTTTGAGATGTGGATCCAACGGAAGAAATAGCAAGCAGCTACGGTGTAACTTCTGAGGATGAGCATTTCCCCATTTTGGTGAACAAACATACAATTTCCTTTTTGTTTTTCACAGGTAATGGGAATGGAATTATTTTTTTCTCATTGCCCTGAGTCATTTACAATATCAAAGAAACCTCAGATAGTTTTTAAAAACCCTCTTGTCTTCCTGGGGAACAGACAAGGCACCTCAAGCAGCGAGGCCACGCGTCGGTTAGGAAAGGCTAACTGCAGAGGCTGAGTTTTCTCATGACACTTCAGTTTCTTTTGGGGAGGGGTATCCATGATTTGATGGATCACGTCCAAAAGAGGGAGAGCATTATGGTCTTGGACATTAATGGAATTCAATTTTCCTGTTTGTGAATTGGAGATAAATATTTTTGTGAAGTGCTTAGAATGTTTGAGTCAGAAACAAGTTCTTTTCTTTTAAAACTGAACAGTTGTCATTAAATGATTTGGAAAAAAGCACCACTAGCCAATCATTTGAAATAAATTCATGTGGCTAACAGCAAAACCTAGTACCGGAATGGAATATCCTAGGAACAGAGTGAGAGATGGAGTTCAATGTCTTTTTCAACATCTGTAGTTACCACATTTTGCTATGTATAATGAACACCTTTTGCCCAGATTTTTGAAGGGAAAATAAGGATGCACATTATACATGAGTTCAATGATTATACACCATGGGTATAATAATGGGTATCATAATCCTGTGTATAATGTGGACAAAAACCGTGGGTGTGCATTATACACAGCAAAATGTGGTATTTGTTTGATTAGAAATGTATTTTAAAAAATCCTTTGGGATACAATAGGAACGGGGAGTCAGGACTGCTCCAACACCTACAACTAAGGACTCTCGGGGCCCCCCTCTATCCCCTTGAACCAGGGGCTGCCAGAAGCCTATGCCTAAGTTTGCCTGGAATCCATCCCTTCTTCCCTTTCTTTTTTATGATGCTGAAGCTGGGGATGAAAAGATAAAGGATTGCATGGCTTGGCACATGAATGCTTCCCCACTGCGTGCCGCTTTTGTGGGGAGGAAGTAGCAGCCACCAACCGCTGTTTTATTAATAATGAGGCATTCATATAAATTCCATGCAAAATTGATTTTTGACTGTTATATAAGAATCAAATACCAGGCTTTAAAAAGTAATTGAGAAATCTATTTGTAATTTACTTTGCCTATAAGAACCTGCTGTCCTGCCATAAACAATTTTACAGTATTTTTCTCCCTGTTAAGCAGCCATTTTTACACATCTGTTTGGCCTCTCTTGGATGACATGCAGTCAGGAGGCATAATGAATACAGGTTTGAAACAACATGTGGCCACAATTTCTTTTAGTTTCATCTTCAAGGGGATCTCTTGCAAGTTGTGATATCATTTTCATCACGGTACAGGTGAAGTATGTTAATGGCTAATTATCTGACACTGGTTGCTGACGGATGAATCATAAATATGCTTTGTGGCAATAGGAAAGCATGATGAAATAGCTAAGTACTGCCAAAAAAATCCTGAATCCAAAAAACTGACAAACCAAAACAATCTCTCTCACTTATCTTCCAATGCCTTAATCGGCTAAGGTCTAATGAAACTCTCTTGTAACAAAGATTTTGTCTGGAAACCTATTTAATATCCAGTAGTTTTGTATATTAAAGTCAGCCAAAAGTATTTAAGGTGCAATTGATTTTTTTTCTAATTTTTCTTGAGATGAAAATTAGAAGTACTCCCAAAAATAGCATCAAAAATCACTATTTTATATCTTTTGTGTAACTTGCAGAAGGGAATACACTTTTGTTCTTATGCCAGGACATTTTTTTCTCTTTTTTTAAAGGAAACCCCAGTAATTAAAAAAAATTATTTCACCCAAGTTTTGTTGAGATGTACCTTCCATATGATAAAATTCCAAGTGCACAGATTAATGAATTTTGCTAATTGAATGCAGTGGTATAGCCATTCTGTGATCAAGATAAGACATGTCCATCACCCCAAAATGTTCTCTCGAGCCCCTTTGCAGTTAATCCATGCCCCCAGCTCCTGACCCCAGGCCTTTTCTGGACTTTCATATAAATGGAATACTAGTATGTAGTCTTTCGTGTTTAACTTTTTTTCACGTAGCATAATGCTTTTAGGATCCACTCATATTATTGAGTGTATTAGCATTTTGTTTCTTTTAGTGCTGAGTGGTATCCCACAGTGGGGGTATGCCACCATTTGTTTATCCACTTGGGTGGTTTCCAGTTTTGGACTGTTATGAATAATGCTGCTATAAATATTCATATACATATTTTTGTGTGGACATGCATGTTTATTTACCTTGGGTAAATATCTAAAAGTGAGATTGCTGGGTCACATAGCATGGGTGTGTTTAGTATTAACATATTAACAAAACTGTACTATTTTATAGTTTTAGCAGGAAATCTATGAGAGTCCCCATTGCCTCACCTCCTCACCAATATTTGGTATTCTCAAGTGTGTGTTAAATAGTTTATGTGGTTTTAATAGGCATTTTCCACATAATTGGTGGTGTTGAGCATCTTTTCATATGTTTTTGGCATTTGTATGCCTTGCTTTGTAAAGTGTCTGTTCAAATATTTTATCCATTTTTTATTGGGCTGTTTCCTTCCTATTGACTTTGAAGAATTCCTTATATATTCTGGATATAAGCCTTTTGTCAGATCTGTGTTTTGCATGTATATTATCACAGTATTTTGCTTGCTTTTTTCTTTTTATTCCAGTTTCATTGAGATATAATTATAATGTATAGGATATAATGTATAAGTTTAAGGTATACAGCATAGTGGCTTAACTTATATGTTGTGAAATGATGCCTTTTTGTCTTTTTAACTATTTCTTAAGAGCAAAACTTTTGCCATTGCACCGGAGCTTCCCATGCCCAGCCGTGGTCAATCCCACTGTGTTTTTGGAAGGCAAGCCCCCGGGCTGCATCTCCTGTCTCCTCTGAGCTGTTTGCAGACAAAGTTCCAAAGATGGCCGAAAACTTTCATGCTCTGAGCACTGGGGAGAAAGGGTTTGGTTATAAAGATTCCTGCTTTCACAGAACTATTCCGGAATTTATGTGCCACGGTGGTGACATCACATGCCACAATAGCACAGGCGGCAAGTCCGTCTCTCTGTGGGGAGAAATTTGATGATGAGGATTTCATCCTGAAGCATGTAGGCCCTGGCATCTCGTCCTTGGCAAATGCTGGCCACAACACAAATGGTTCCCAGTTTTTCATCTGCATTGCCAAGACTGAGTGACTAGATGGCAAGCCTGTGGTTTTTGAAAGACGACATGGATGCTATGACAGCCATGCTGTGGGTCCAGGAAAGGCAAGACCAGCAAGAAGATCACTATTACTGACTGTGGACAACTCTCATAAATTTGACTTGTGTTTTATCTTAACCACCAGACCATTCCTTCTGTAGCTCAGGAGAGCCCCCGTCACTCTCAGATGCTTGGAATGTTTTATAATCTTTGTGCTCTCCCTGCAGTTCATCAGGTTCCATGTTTGCCTTACCCTTCTGAGTCCAGTTGGATTGCAGTTAAGTTTATGGTTATGAAATAAAGGCTAAACAACAAAAAGAGCAAAGCTTTTAATTAAAAAGGTCAATTTAATAAATATTTTCTTTTATGATTTGTGCTATTGTGCTTTTCCTAACTGAATGTCACATTTTCTTTTATATCTTTATCCAGAAATCCAAAACTGTTAGTTCTTATGTTTGAACCTATGGTCTTATTTAAGTTCATCTGCGTATGTGTTGTATTTTAAATATGCAGTTTTTTCCCCTGCAGAAATCCAGTTGTCCCAGCACCACTTTGCTGATTTTCCCATTTAATTATCTTGGCATCTTTGTCAAATATCAATTGACCATGTAAATTTGGTTGTACTTCTGGACTGTATTCTGTTCCATTAATCTGTAAGCCTATTCTTACTGCAGCGCCACGCTGTCTGGATTATGGTAGCCCTCTCCTAAATCTTAGAATCAGGCAGGGTAATTCTTCCAACCTTACCATTCTTTTTCAAAATTGTTTTGGCTAGTCTAAGTCCTTAGCATTTCCATACACATTGTAGCTTCTACTTGTCAATTTCTTTAAAGAAGTCTGCTAGAATTAGGACTGAATTGAATTTATAAATCAATTTGGGAAGAATTCATGCTCAAATATTAAACAGATGTCAAACTACTACTAAATTTGTAATGAGTAGAATGTGTGTGCACTAAAATGGGATGCGACCATTGTTAACATGCTGGAGAAGATGAACGCGTCAGTATGTGCAACCAGGCAACAAGTCTCTTGCGCAAGACAACACATTTTTTCTGCCATTTGTTTGATAAAGGTGTGACTTGAGATCACAAGACACTATTAAAAGACTGTCAAAACCTCTACTAAACAGCATTTGCACCTACTGCTTCATGATTTTTAATTTTATTTATTTATTTATTTTATTGATGTTCAAGTACAGTTGTCTCCATTTCCCCCCACCCCTCCCCCCAACCTCACCTGTCCCCACCTCCCACCCTCAACCTACCCCCCTTTGGCTTTGTCCATGTGTCCTTTATACATGTTCCTGACGATCCTTCCCCTTCCCCCCCATTATCAAGTGCAGCACAAAGTGAGAGGCAAGAGCTAGGATGCCTATTGCGTCTGTGTTTATCAAGGCAGCTTCATTATTTCACTAATTGACTTTTTATTTGTATCTTTCTCTCCAGCTTTTTAAAAATATGTATGTGTATACATATATAAAAATTGATTTTACACTATAAATGCAGTATTGTATTCTGCCTTTTAAAAATGATTTTAATAACTGGGTATGGTTGTGCTGTCTTGGACTGTGTGCTCAGGCTGGTAGTTTGTTGGTTAATTGAAACATTTGGTTTAAAGCAGGTGAGGCAGACGCCGTTGTCATCTCCTTACTGCACAGCTGTGCCCTTTGTCGTCTTAGCTAAAATGTCTGTGATTTTGTTCGGACATGTGGAAATGACTTGTTCAGTTATTTATCTATTCAGATGACCTATTTACATTACTTGACACAATGGATGATTTCTATTGCATTTTGAAGTAATCCAGTTCATCAATATTTACAAATTTATTAACATAAAGAATAATTATATTTTAATTGTAATGTATTTGTTATATCCTCTTTTTTCTTCTTTCTTAATTTGAAGTGGTTTTTATTTTATACTAACTGTTGGTAAATAATAATTTCTGGCTCCCTTATGATCCTTTCTGCATATGGGTATAACCAATCATACTAGCATAGTTGATCAATTAACTATTTAAAACTACATGTTTCTGATTTTACATAAAATAATGGGTTGGCTGGTGACATTTTACATTTGTAGTTTGACTGTTTTGGTGTTACAGAAATATCCCTTCAAAGTAAGCACAGAGAAGCCTGCAGTGTGACAGTAGGAGGCCAGGCTGCTGTATTCAGCTAACATACACTGATTATTGGAAATTCAGACAATCCCGAATATCCCGTTTCCCTCCTCCAAGCCCATAAGATGCGTGAATGCTGCCCTGTTGGCCACAGAGGAGAGAAAACAAGCTACTTGAATGATAAAATAGGGACATCATCACTCTCAAATCAAATAATATTTACTGAGTACCAATAAGTGATATGTTTGTATAGTACCTGAAGGTGTTATTTAGTTGACCCTCACAGCAACAAAAAGCTTGCAGGGAGTGTTGCTTTTCAGATTTTTATGAGTGAAAAATTTAAGGGTCAGAGAATTTAATTGGCTTTCTTAAGGCCACAAAGGCACACATTGGTAGAGGTGAAACCAGATTTTGTGTTCTCTCACCTCTAGCACTCCGTTCTTGCCTTTGCCCCAATATAACATTAATAATACTAATATAATATTGCTGTCTAACATTTATTGAATTAGGCATACTTTGCACCTTGCAATCCCATTTTTTCCTCATCACAGGTGTGTGATGTACTATCATGTCCCCTTTCTATGGATGAAGCAACTAAGGCACAGAGTCTATTATGGCAGCGTACCAGGTATTATGGGGACACTCCAGGGTGAATGACCCAAAACTGGCTCTCAAGGGATTTATAATCAAATCAGGGTATATACCATGTGTATTGTAAAGGACAATAATAACATGCTTGAATAATACTTTGATAGTGGAATACTTGGATAATCGAAGAGCACATTCGGAGGATCCGGTACTGAGAGTAAGCAGCAAATCAACACAAGTGTACTGATCAGTGAGGCAGTTTTGCTTATGCAAGTCTTCTCCTAAACTCTTTTTGCAGTAGATGATTCTGGCAGTAAATAAAGCCCTTTAGCAGATCCTGTCTTTTGTGAAGGGACTACAGGTACTCCGTCATTAGTGGAGTGATGTCCAATCTCCCCACATAACTCCAAGCGCTCCTTGGTGAGCATTGCTGCTCTGTGAATCAGGGAAAGATGTTTCAGAGCTCTCAAATCTCTGAGTTCCTGTTTTCTTTTTCTCATCAAGTTTGCCCTTGTTTTGCAAACTTGACTTCCAGTTGCAAGAGGAAAGGTGTCAGAGAGAATACGAAATTGGAGGTTCTCCCCCCCTAGGCTAAGATGCAGCACTTAAAGAGTGCCCACCCCCCCAGTGAACAATGTTTTCACTTTTTGGACCAAAGTTCTATTGGCAAACATGGATTTCCTGCCTCCTACTTTCCTCAGTAGAACAAGCCTAAAACTTTTAGATTGGGGAGGGGCTGGCAATCTAACCCACACTCCACTTAGTTTATGCATGAGGGTGGGAAAGCCAGGGACTGCAGAGAAATCCAGTCACAGGTATGAGGTTACCTAGTCAGAGGATATCTGCACTCAGAGGAAAACTCTGGTATGTGACTCATAGTTCAGAATTCATAACAAATAGTGTATCTTTAGTTGTTGCTAGAATAGTTAAACTTCTAAGCAAAGAACATTGTAATTATTACTTTTTGTAAGTGTGGGTTTGATCTGGAGACCCTGTGACCTGGCTGGTGGTAATCGTGGGAACACAGAGAACACATGTGTGATCATTGATCACACCCATGTGCCGCTCTCCCCTCAGGGAACCTTCAGTCTACGTTTGCTGAGCTCTGCATGTGCGTGACTTGATGGAACGTGAACGTCTGACTTTGCCTGCAGCCCTGTCTCCTGTTCCCCTATTCTCTGTTCCATGTGCTGGCCACTTTGAGCCCCAGTTTCTCTAGCCCGTCTCCCAGTGGAAGACACATGAAGTGACTGACTGCAGTTGTTCACCTTCTACCAGGTTCCAGTTAGTGACAAAAACTTGATTGCCAAAGGATGTCACGTAGAGGAACAAAGCAGGAGTGCCATTTTGTTAATGTCAGATATAAATATTTTTATGAACCTTATATGTCTGGATTCATTAGCCATTTAATGAATTTGATGCGCAGATGTTCAGGAAATTAGGAGCAACTGACTTCATTGGAAATGACAGTGAGCTTGGCGCCATCCAAGATATGAAAAACATGCTGTTCCTACAACCTGCCAAGAAACAAGGTGTAGGAATGGTCTCTGTGTTGTATATAAGCTCACTATTAACACTCGATAAATGTTGATTGTATGATAATAAAAATATTGAGCATGACTCTTCCCAGTGGAGATCAGGTTGTGGACATAAAGGGACGTCCTCTGTCTTCAGACTGTATTTTTCCTTTGGATTTAATTATATTCACCTGATGGAAAGTAAAAGCGTTGAGGAAGAGCTAATTGGTGCCTAAGGCTGAGGCTATTCATTTTGAGTCACAAAAATTGAATTTGGCTTACCGAATTTGTCATCAAAACAATTGTATCAAATGTCTTGATTTGCTCGGCCACTCCCTTTGTGGTTCGAGGACAGTGTGAGTGAGGCGTGAAGCGGGAGGAGAGCGGGCATGGTCAGGCCAGGCAGGGCACTGAGGCTGGCTGTGCAGTGGTGTTCACACCTAGCCTGGAGGTGGGTATCGTTTTCCAGGGTATTTGTCCTGCTTTATTGCTAACTTTGTCATATTACACCTTTTGGAGGCAACGATATGGAGAGGAAAAAGGGCCAAATAATTCTATGATACGTACTTGAAAATGTTCTTCCTTGGTAGTGGTATGTTGATAAATGGTTAATAACTGGCTCTCTCTCTGTCTCACACACTGCAAGGAAAAAAGCCCATTTATAGTGTTTGTTTGCCTGTTTTCCTGGTGTAAATGCTCTCTACTGTGGCCAGTTCCAAGTCACCAGCTCACGGGCTGCCCTGGAACGTAACATTCAGCTCTTGTAAAGTGATATAAACAGCTCTAGCAAACAATAACATACAGCTGTCCTCTGTATACAGTGATCATGGTGATGGGCATGGGTAGTGATTAAAGAAGCTCTGGAGTGAGTAATTCCCAAGGTTAAATTCTAGCTCTGTGTCTTACAAGCTCTGTCATCTCCAGCCAGCTAGTCAACCTCTCTGGTCTTCAATCTTCTCGGTGCCACGTGGACATAGTCTCTCTCATAAGGTTGGTACGTGTATAAGGCAGATAACAAAGTGCCCATCAAGGTTCTTGGCATGTACATGATCAAAAATGCTAATTGTTACAAATATTTTTAAATCTTAAGGTTAAATATGACAACCTCCTATGTGGAAATGATTACAATTACCAGAAAATGTGAAATATTATAGATATCAGTTTGGCCTGGCATACAAGTTATGGGAAATTTTTATCTTAATATTCACCAGATATTTATTATAATAGTCTTGTATACATAGATGGGAAAGTATCTCACAAATAGCCTTAAAAAGAAAATATATGTGCTTGATTTCTGAGAAATACAAAGGAGAATCCATAACATATTGTTTTAAAGATGCTGCTGTCAGTGTGGATAATGCTTGTGGTATCTTCTTTCTTGGGGAGTTGTTAGTAGCTTTTATCTTTAAAAATCAGTCTTTTGAACCAGGTGGGCATAAACCAAGAGTGGCAGGTGCAGAGCTCTTCAAATGTCCTGCTTCCTACCGGCTCGAGGGGCCCAAGTCTCCTAACTCAGCTCAGAGACATGCTGAATGCCAGTGGGGGCCACTGAGCACTCTCTCCCGCCACAGTGCACATCTCCTTCCCTCCGAGCACAGAGCAGCCTGACAAATGCAAGTCCCGAGGAAACAGGCCTTCTTTCCCCAGGGAACCAGGGCAACCTTCTATCTCTCTTTCTCAGCCATTTAAAATGATAACCGGTCTTGGGTTTGTACTCTCTGAATCAGTTCGTGGTCTTGAAATCATTTGAATGACAATTGACGAGGAACGCAAATGTGCAACACTTTGTAAAAATAGGAATTCCTGGTAAGGGAAAGAAATCTTGAGCATCACCATTAAGCATACCTCAATCTTGCCATGCCTTGTTAAAACATCCCAAATAATTCTTTGTCTTTCCCTCCCACCATTACCTGGAAAAGCTAGTCTTCTGTCACCAAATACTAGCATAAACTGCTCAGGGCTCTATTATTATATATCACTAATTTTATTTGATCCAGATTCAGAAAGCTCTTTCTCTTTGTAGCATGAAAGCATTTCAGCAGGGCAGCCATTAGCGCCATGAGTGGAGATTGTGAACAATCACACACACAAAGAAATTGCAAATAAGAGCTATATTCCTTATATCCTCACATGGCTGACTGAAGTAAGACAACTCCACAAACAATGCATTTTAAAGCACATTTGCAGGGTGAATATATTACAAATATGGCTAGGAAGTGGGCTGCTGTAAATCTTCAAAAGTGACTGATTTAAACCCAAACTTAATGTATTTTGGAGGCCAGCAATAATTTGACTTGCTGAGTGGATGGGATTTATGGGTATAATGCAGTGCAAATAAAAACATCCTCTTTCAGTCATAAAGGTGTATGCTGTGTCCATGCTGGGAAATATAGCTTCCCTTACCCCTGACTTCTGGTGAGAACTCAGGGGAATAGCCAAGTCAGACTAAATGCATTTTCTTTGTGGCCTTATGGAAATACCAAGTTTTATTTTTGTGTGTAAGAGGGTTTATAGTGCCATCCTTGGATCCAAGCTTTTGTGTTTGAGAACCAGATAAGTAAGACAAATCCAGACACGCACAGCTGAGCTGTACTTTGTTGTCTTCGTGAGGCAGCCAGACCAGGGTGAAGGGACAGTAGAGGGTAGGACGAGGGTTTAGGACACAGGATGGCCACATGTATTCCTCGAAAGGATGACCTAAGGATAACACTGAGGTCGGTGAGAAACACACTGTTAAAGGACTTCTGACTTTGGGATTTCCTACTTCTGACCTGTTTGTTTCTGTTGTGTAACCCTAAGGAAGAAACCTCTCACGGTACAAGTGGCCAAATGTCCATGATGCACTGAATTTGAGGTTAGAATATAGGAAGAGATGAATTTCTGTGAGTAAAGTGTCATGAAGTGAAATAAAGCCTGCAGGCTCCCACTTATGCATCCTCAGCATTTGAAAGAAGCCCTTGCTCTACCCCTCAGGTCTTCACTATGCACTGCCCCCCTCCCCCACATCCCCAACAGTTCAGCTTTTGTGCACACAGCCCAGCAATTCCAGGGGGAGGAATGAGAGCAGTTCTGAGGAGGTTGATCATGGGTGGTAGGGTAGGTCTGTTCCTCTCAGCTGTTCTTCACTCAGGGAGGACCTGTAAGTTTCAGCAGGAGGCTCTACGCTCATATCCAGAGCACTGATGATGTAACGAAATGCAATATTGTCAGAGTCTACGGGGATTCATACAACATCAAAAATTCATGGTTTACAGGTCTGCAATGAAAGCAGAAGAAATTTACAGTGGTGTATTCTCAAGGATTTTGTATTCCCTGATATATTTTCAGCATGCATTGCAGCTTCTGGAGAAGGCATAGTCCTGGGCCCAGTCCAATAATTTCATCAGTTCTTGAGAAAAATCATAAAGATCTGTCATGTCAATATTTGTTTCAGAGGTCTAGAACAAGTAAATGTTTGGATATACATGACCATCCTCCTCTTACTCCGCAGTTACGATTAGTCGTGTTGGCCTTCCTGAGGTGGACAATTGGAGAGAAGGAAGAGATGCTGGGAAAAGATGTAGGATAACTGTGGAATCACGACGCAGGGCGTAGCCACAAAATGTTAGGTGCTTATTGAAAAGCTCAAAGAGTTAGTCTAATTTTCCACTGAAATGTCTTTGCTCAAAGATGTTTTTATTGGATGTATACTATTCCTTTGGCTAATTAGTAAATTAGTCAGACTTTATAGCACCTCCTTATTGTTTAAATTCACTGTGGATTTCTAGGGTGCATCTCAATAACAGTTTTTCTGAAGGAGAGTGGCAGCTTTTCAACTGTATGGGAGGTACTGGAGCGATAGGGAAATGGAGCTGGTTTCAGATGGTTCTGCCTTTGCCTGTGGTTCTGGTTGTGACTTTTTCCCAACTGTCAGGCTAGGGGCGTGCGTGGCCTCACGCGTGTGCTGCCAGTCCTTTGTGTCTGTGACCTGTGTGCTTGAATCCTAAGCTGGTTCAGGTGTCCAGAAGACTGAACATGGGGTTGGAAATCCATACTGCAACAAGTTCAAAGAGGTTTGCTGCTGTGATGTGTAGTTGAAATCTCTTGCTCTAAGCCACTAATATATCTTTTCCCATTGTCTCCCAGATTCCTATCCCCTATTTGCTTGAAGCCTCAGCTAATCCAAGCCACAGGCTTCCTGGCCTTCAGAGATCCTTTAAGCTTTTTCTAGGAGGAGATCAGATTTTGGGGCACCCTTAAGATAGCCCAGATTTTGGTAATACATAGGCTGGGGTGATGGAAGACCTGGGAGAGAACACAGTAACTACCCATCTTGGTGGGGCCTTCCTGCTTTCTGCATTGGCCCCCAAAATTGGCCTTTTAGAATGAGTTTCTTGAGACCTGGGGAGGGATAAGTTGTATTAAAATTTTGGTAGCTATTTTTTGCCAGCTAAAACTCACTTTCCAAAGTTGACAGATAACATCCCTCTGTACTTCTCTCTGGTGTTGGTATTTTGTTAGGTTGCTGTGTTTGGGGAGTGCTTATTCAGGCTGCCTTACAGGGAGCCTGTACTTGGGAGGGAGCTATGAGGAAAACAAGAGCTGTGCTGATCAGGCCTTCATTCCCATCCCTTTCTAATGTTACACTAACTACTATAACCACTTGATTTTCTCATCTGTAAAATGGGAGTGAAGGTAATACTTCCTCTTCTAAACAAACCTCATTGAAGTAGGTTCCTGGCGGTCACTTTTGGCGCTCTAGTAAGTAAACCCGTTTGGGTGGGTTCCAAGATTAAACTTCCTTATTCCAAATCTTCCTGTGAGAGAATAATATTATAGACACAAGTTACATAGTTCTAACTAGTTTGTTTCCTTTCTCTGTAAAATAGTAAGAGTTCTCATTTATCCAGCACCAACTGTGTGCCCTCATGTGACTCATTACTAATCATTGCAAGGGTTCTTTGGGTTGGGGAGTATTACCCTGAGTTTAGAAGCTCAGAGGGCCAAGTACCCAGCATGCTCTGGGGGTGGCAATAAGGCTGGAGGCCACTGGAAATGTCAGAGTCTGAGACCCTTGGTTTTCATGACAATACCTGGATTCTGCTTGCTTACAAAGCTGTCCCCCTCTGTATTAGTCTGTTTAAAAAAGTTCTGCTTAAAATATCTTCTAAGCAATCAGAAAACCCCAAATAGCAGGTTGTTCAGAGATTTAGGCAGATGGTGAAAAAAATGCTTTCAATAAAACGTCCTTTCAAATTTGAATAATCTGCAGTTTACAAAACACTTTCATAGAGTATCTCATTGAATCTTCAAAACCCACTAGAAGGGAGGATGCTTATTTATGTATTTAATATATGAGGAGACTTGGGGAGGCCACTAGCTACAACTTTCCAGAGGTCTGGCAGCCAGCAGGAAGCAGGCCTGGGGCTTGGGCCTGTGTACTCCAGCATTCTCTTACGGCACCACACATCTCATATTCACTGAGAAAAGGGAGCAGGGAGAGAGCAGAGGTTAGGGGAGTGACATCAGCAGAAGGGTAGAGTAGGTTTTGACTGCTGTCCTCCAAAGAACACTGATTGTGATAACTACCCACAGATGGGGGTGCTTTGTGGCGTCTGGGACTCGGAGGGAGAAGTTCCAGCATACCACTGAGGACAAAAAAATCTGAGTTTGGATTCATCGAAGAGGTAAGAGGAACAATTTCATTTTACTCATAAGTTTAAGTATAATTACTCTTATTTTTTTTTTTTTGCCTAAAAATTACAGGTATAAATCTATTGGTTGGAAAGGGGGTAAGAATTCAATGAAATTTGTCTGTTTGGTCCAATTATGAGAGCAGATTTTGGGACATAATTATTTGAGGTGTATATGGTTTGGGGAATGGGGTTAGTGAAGGCCAGTTTCTGGTGGCACCTAAAAAACTCACTCTCACCTATTTAACCACCTTGAACTTTGTAACTCTTAAACTGCTTTGACTCAGGGTTCTTCCAGATTATGAATTTGTAAATTTATAAGGCAAGCCAGATTCCTTTTTCAAAAAGCAAGGGTGCATGAGGAGCAAATGGGCTTTAATGTTGTTGCTCTGTGACCTCTGGTATTTCCTTTGCACTCTACAGAGTCATCTGTTGAAACAACATAGATGCATGGTGGGATTTAGTTGGCCCTCCTCTTGCTTCCGCTCTAGGCATGGATTATGCAACACGAATTCAATGCAGTGCCTTTGATGGCCCCAATAGATGTAAAACAGGGCTGTGATCTAGCCCCTTTCTATTTCATATGCCTTCTAATAACTTAATGCCACCTTTGGATTAACTAGGTCCAGGATTACTTTCTTCTCCTACTTCTCCTCCTTTTTCATTTAATACAGATGGTCTAGTCTGGATACGCTAGGAATGGTCCAAGACAAAAAAGTTTGAAGTCCATAGATTAAAAGGAGAATTAACATGTAGGTAAAAAGCTCTTCTATACTATCTCGCCTCTAGAGCTAAAAATTATACACTCACGCATACTTAGATACAGAGATGTAGCTATAGATATAGAGGAAAGGATTTGAGAGAAGCCAACTCATCTGTTTATCCAGGAGTAAATCATGGCACCTGAGTGATATTCAAGGTAAAGTAAAAAGGTATATGATTTCATGTTAGCTATTGTATGGGTGGTTTGCTAATAGTTTTATTTTTTAATGGCTCCTCAATACCTGTATGTTGACAGAAAGCAATATTTCTGGAAAGGCATTGTCTGGTTCCCTTCCAAAATCGTGTTTATTCAGTTACCCTTTGGTGTGTGCTCGCCTAGCCCCGTGAAACACAGCAGTGTGTTTACAAGCCTTGTGTTGAAGAGGATGCTGTTTACCACCTCGTGAAGGTCTGGTTTCTGAGAAGCCGGGGAGCATTCTCTGTGGTCTTAGTGCCAGGAGTCATTGTGCTTTTGCATTTCTACTTTTTGTTTTGCTTTGTTTTGTTTTAATCACCCAGACATGGAATTGTGGCTGATTATATTATTCCCCCTTTTCTACTGGCTGCCAGTAGAAGCTCAGAATCAATTTTACAGTCTACCTACTCATAGGCTGTATTATCATCTTCTTGAATACACTTTATTTACTACATTCACTCTTAGATTTAGTCTATTTTTCTATTTTTAGTTACCATCTGCCATAACTTGTTCTCTTTTGTATTTTTGTAAAGTGCTTTAAACCCTTCCTGTGCTATGGAGGAGGAAAAATAATTTTCCTTCTACCCTTATAAGTTCTTCTGGCTGGTCTAACAGTCAAATTAACACAAAGGCAAATTAAAGAAGAAAGGAAGCAACTTTGTGTGTATGTACCTACAGGGGTTCTGTAAGAATATGCATCCTGAGGACAGATTAGGCTGTTAAGGTTTATATGCCATAGTGAGTCAAGGAGAAAAGTGGGGGTTGTGGTTTGGGGCTTTAAAGGAAGGAAGGCAATTCCACATGCGGGTGGCAAAGCAAATGTTTGCTAAATAATTGTTTGCTGTGCCATCTTTAACAATGGGATGCAGGGAGGACTTGGGTCAAATGGGCCTTGCTGAGCTCCTGGAGCTGGATAGGAAACTGTCACGCACCAGTTTCCTATTAAACCATAGTTGTCTCTGATGATACCTCCCTTCCTGGAGCAGGTCCTCTACCTAAATTCTTTTAGGCAGTTAGGGGGAAGGTCAAAGGTTCCTCCTGAGTCTTTCATTTCTTAAAAATAACCAGCTTATATAATCAATATACCATAAAGGCCTATTTTGGGGTGGTAAACTCTGCTCTCCCTCAATAGCAAAGCAGAGTATAAATATCTAAATAACCACAAGTGGTGGTAAAAATGTGGTCAAAGGGACAAGGGGAGAACAGAAAGTACGGGATCAGAGACCACTTCTTTCCTGAACACCCTGTTACACACGGCAGAGGACTCCTATTTCCTACCACTGCAAGCTGGCCTCACTCACCTCTGTCTCCCCGGGTTCAGGAAAGTGTCTGGCATTCAGTGGGTACTCAATAAAAACTTGCTATACAAACAAGAAAAGTTGACCTTCAAACGTAGACAATGGTTATCACCAAGGTACCTAACTTAAAGTCTTTGCTGTTTAAGAAAATGTGATGAGATACAGACTGGTTTAAATACTATTTTAGACTTTACCTAGGCTGAGTTTTAATGCTGATTTTTATTTTTAAGCTATGCAGATGGGGTTTTTAAAATCAGTATCCAAGCTGGGAAAATATGCTTTCTCCTTCTATAAGGAGGAGCTTCTTTCATGCAGGTGGATGCATTTGTTATTACCTGACAAGAATCATTCCCCAAGCCATAATTTTTCAATTATGGTAATAAAAAGTTAGTGCTCCTATCTATGTATTGAAACAGATTTCATTCATAGACACCTACCCTTTTACTGGCGTGTAGCCGTGTTATCCAAGTGCTTTTTAAAGTTTTATAACTTCAGCTGCAAAAATTAATTTTCACCTCCTGTGCTGTGATCACTGTCGCTGCTGCAGACGGGCCGCCTCTCTGCCTCCGGTGCTGTTTTGGAACGAGGAGGGGTAGAAATAAATAATTTTGTAGGATCGGTTGACTGAGGTTCTTGACGCATCAGTCTAAGAGTAGAGATCATTGGCACGTATTTTCATTCAGATTAGTGACAAATGTGTAAATCATGATTTTTTCCCAGCATAACATTTTTCAAAGATGTATTTTCAAGGGGAATATTTATTTCATGAAAGATGTCCAAGAGGCCATGTCACCTCGTTTCCTCGTCTGTAAAGGGAAAGGCTTGGGTGAGACTGTCATGAAGGTCATTTTCAAAGAAGATTAAATAAAACACCCATGGACCGTGGAAGGATGGCACAGAACAGGAAGGTTCTGCATGACGTTGCTTTTATTTTCACTGTTCCTTCCACTGAGGTTGGAGAGTGCATTCTTCAACAGACATGGGGGATTGAATCCTATTTTATATGGAAATTGGACCTATGTTGTTCTTTGCTTTTGTATCTTCAGTTGTTTGGAGACGACCATCTTATCAGCAGGGCCAATAAGATCATTAATGGAAAACAGTGTTGTGTGCCAGTAGATCTTTACTCCTTGATCAATAGTTATTTACTTCTGAGGGGTCACAGCTTGGTTAATATAGCTGAATAATTTTATTGATAGAAAACATAACAATGAAAAATAAAGTTTAGAATAGAAGATGAATGAATATAGCCCTTTCTTCAGTGGTGAGTGTTATTATTTGAACACTGTGATAGCTGCTGGAAAGTTGGAAGGGCAGACAACAAAAGCATTGAATAATTGTCCTAGGACTATAATCAGACTTCCATTATTGACCTCTGTTAATATTCTACTGTAACTGTCTGCTAAATTGGTTCCTTGGGGCTTGAAATATACAGTGATGTTATGAGTTCCTATCGTAAATTGCCACACAGTAAAGTAGTGAGTCTCTGAAATAGTGTTGGCTCTAGTTTGATCAATACTCAATTCAAAGCAGTGCAATAGGCAACTGTTTCCATAGAAACATTGATGTCACAGAGGTTGAACAGCGGCTGTTACAACAAATCATTTCCTTTGAGCAGTTGTAATTGACTATATGTACAGTTCGCTGTCACTTGAGACCATTTACATCAAGCAAGTAGCAGAACCGCATTAGTTATTCCAGGAGTAAGAGGGTTAGCTCTTCCTTTTGTGACCTTACAAATACCTAGGAGGATATTGCTATAGCAACCAGCAATATAACAGGAGGGACATTAAGGTAGCTAGCTGCCTTAATGCAGTAGCATTCTTTTGGAAGCTGAAAGGTAGTTTTAATAAAGTTTACCCAGTTGTTACATTACCACAAATCCTTTGCACCCCACAGTAATGACTGGGTTCCTCTGTCACAGACATCACCGATAACACAGACACTACAATTCCATTTGCACTTCATTTCCTGTTCCTTACCTGTGATTTCCCCCTCGGCATCTGGCTGCGCAGGTGCCACACGAGCACATTTGGCATGATCGTGTTGACGGAATACAGAGTGTGGCCCTGGAGAACCGCTGAAGTCTGAGTGCTTCAGAGTTGAACAGTGAGATTGTAAGAGAAAGGAATCTTTAACAAAAATTACATTTTTACTCTGAGTAAATAATTTCTGAATTTGAAGGACATGAAAGAAAACAGAAAGAGATGCAAGCTTAACTTACTTTGGTGTGTTCCCTCAGGCTAAAACCATCACCGAAATTGAGTTTCCTATTCGAGAATCCTTCACGTTATCCCACTACCTTACCACAATTTTCCTGGGGTGGCTGTGCCCAAGGGCACATTTGGAATATTCCATATACTTTTTGGGAAACTAAGAGGTTTATATGTTCTTTTGTAGGTAAACAGGCAGAAATGGTATCAGTATATCATAATCAAACTCCATGCCAAATAAAAAGCATAAGCTAATATGAGTATTTCTAGAATTATGAGAATTAAGTATGTCCAGACATAATATCTAACTTTTAAAAATCTTGCCAGCATCTCATCTGAGCTGACAGGTGAAATGATCAAGAATAAGAAGCTGCAATGGCATTAACATTGTGTGCACTGCCATTTGCAATGGGGTGGGGCTTAGAGGGTGTTTGGGAGATATATCAGGGTCTCAACAAGCAATTGCAGCCACAACCAAGAAATCAGGCTTTATGTGGGAGAGGCAGGCATCTCATCTCAGCCATAATGTAACTGCAGGTATGATTAGTAACACTGTCACCTTGGCATTTCTAGAAAAGAAAATTTATACCTGGTCATCAATGAAGAGAAGAAGCGAAAACCCTTATAGTAGGTGTTTACTTGTAAAGGATTTTCCAATACAGACCCACAATGATCAGCCTATAGATTTTTGGCCAGTCTGCCCTATTCCTCGGGTGAATCCTCAAAGGTAATAAAATTGAATTGCAATCAGTATTCTTTGATACTGGCCTGCCACCGACTGTTACTCACCTTGAACTAGAGAGCAACTATTTATAAGATTGTTTAGAGACACAAATCCAGTAAATTACTCTGTTTGGCCTTAAAAGAATGTTTGACTTGGAGCATAGATATGGCTATAAATCTTATGGGAATAATTTATAGGACAACATAGTGAGTGGTAATCTTCTGGTTACAATGGTAAAGAGAGACAGTTTGAAAGGAAAAAATGTTCCCCTGCCCGAGGTCAATGAACTTTTCCAGAGCCCTGCATACAGGAAATTTAGTAATGGCACCTGGGCATCCTGAGAGAGAAGGGAAACAGCTGCCCTTTGCACGTATGCGCTTTCCTGGAGCAATTCTTTTCTCGTAGCTGGCCATCTTTCCTTTGACAACATGGCTCGGCCAGTGGAAAAGGAGAATGAGTCAGCCGGTTGCTGGTACCCAGAGGGATCTGTCAGTCAGCGGTCAGTCAATAGACCAACAACCTTTCACAAAGGTGTTCCAATCAGAACAGCTGGCTGAGGTGTGTGTGTGTGCGGGGGCGGGGGGGGGGGGAGAGAGAGGGAATGAGGGAGAGAATATGACAGACATTATGCATTCTAGCTAAATATGATAATTCCTAAACATATAAAAAACTTGGTCAGTCTTGATATATAGAGTTTCATTGATTAACATATGGTATTATATTAGAGACACATCTTAATTTTGTTAGTAGAAGACTGTTATTAGTCCTGAGAGTCCAGATAGTCTAAGGATAGAAAAATAATACAGTAAAATAAAAAAGAAAGGAAATCAGGAGAAATGAGTTAAAATTTTAGTTTTTCTAGTTGCTGGTTTAATATCTGTGTTTTATTTCCTTCATATGAAAATAAGCCCTAATGATAAATTTATGCAGTGAAATAGTCAAGGGGTACAGATATTTTTTTTCTCTAATTTTATTTTAATCATTGTTCAAGTACAGTTTTCTGTCTGGTACAGATATTTTAATAGGACGACTTCATCCAGCCTAGAGACTTACAAACATATTAAATTGGTTTTTTGAGCTTAGGAGAACAAAAGAAAGCATCCCAAACTCATTGCTTCTTTTCACATCTTGTGTCTTAATAATTTAACAGTAGTTACATAAAGGAATGGATTGTTTCAAAAAGTATGTAATCAAAGTAGGTGAGGCTAGTTTCTTGGTAATTAATGTTTGATTTCTGAAACTTATAGGAGTATCAAGTCTATACAATATTGCCAAGATAAATTTCCTGTGAGACTATCTGTAACCAAATTACTTCATTTGAATTTGATTAAGTAACCCTAAAGAGGTAATATCTACCTCATAGACATGTTGATAAGATCAAGTGGAATAAAGCTTTTAAAAGTATAAAATTTTTGTTAAGTGTAGAATATGAGCATACCATATTTATCATACTATAAGATGCACCTTTACCCCCAAATTTTGGGGGAAATGGGGGTGCATCTTATAGTCCAAATGTAGCTTACCTGGCTTACTGTGTGGGGGGACACGGCAGTGGAACGGGGTCACAGGAGGCAGGAGCAGGGTTGCCGCTGCATTTTCCTCCCAAATTAGGGGGGTCTTATAGCCCCCCAAAAGTAAGTATTTCTTCAGTGGTTGAGATCTTTAATATCAGGATTATTATCTCAAACATCAGTTTTTGCTGTTTTGTATGGCTGGAAAATGTACAAGAGTTGAGTTGAATCTGGACAAATTCCATATTTCTTTTTTGACTAAATCTCTAAATGTTTTTTTTTTCTTTGACATATTTCCCTCCCTGTTTCAGAGGTGGAGGACAGGTGAGTAAACTCTGGTTAACCAGACTTCAGGTTGTTGGGTTTCTGCTGGTTAGTACGTTGATATTATTATCACCAAGCATGGTAGCACTCCTCTGAGACAGTGCGAGGTGCCTGAACATGCCTTTTGGGTGGTGATGTGAGGAGAATGACATTGACAAACATGGCGTGACTTCATTTTTCTCAGTTTGGCAACTTCAATATCTGTGATGCCTTGGGACCAGTCTTAGCCAGTCAGTCTCTGGCCTCCTATTGCCACTGGGTTCTGCCCCCTGCCTGGCACAGTCTGACTCCCCGTATCAGCCTGTGCTGGCACCCTCATGCTGGGCCCACCCGGAGGTAAGGAAGGTGGGGGCTTCCGTGTCTCTCAATTGCTGGCTTCACTGCCCATCACCTTTCTCTGCCTTGTGCATCTTTCTCCTGCCTCAGGCACTATATATAACCCATCCCCTCTTCTTAAAAACTTTCTCCCCATCCTACTTCCTTGATATTTCTCTGGGTTCTTTCTCTTTCTCTCTGACTCCCTTTCTCCCTCCACCATTCCTCATACCTTGTGTTTCCCCAGAATTAGCCTTTGGCCTCATGCCCACTCTAACTCTGGAAAGACTCACATTTATTCCCATAGCTTCCATTCCCAGTGTCCCATTCTGCCAGTCTCCCTGTGTGGTGGATTCTGAGACATTTGAATGAAATCAACAAAGGAGGTAATCCAAGGGGGGAGGCCAATGGGAAGGATTTTGTCAGGACACTTTGGAGCCTATACTTGGGGTAGGGTAGGTGTCAGTGTAGGAGAGGTACCTGAGGGGGTGGTAGAACCTACAGGGGTGGCAGGCCCTGCAGCTGTTGAGAAGTCTTCCAGTTGTTAGCAGCGACTGTCACCACTACCAGTGTGGTACTAGTCCCAGTATTGCTACTTCTGTGGGAGTAGTAGTAATACCTAGAGAATTGTAAATACGCTTTAAAGGAGTAATGTTTCACATTATTTACAGTCAATCCATTAAAACAGAGGAACTCAGTGACTTTCCATGACCAAATAAATGCCTGGAGAGGGCGAGGGGCTGTTACCCAGGCAGTGTGCAGAAGGCAGTGTCAGGGAAGGGGCCAGGAGGTGAAGAAGCAACCTTCCTGACATCCTGACACCTGGTCCCCATGCTGTCACCCTCCCATGTGAATGTCTGTGTCCTCCTCCTGGCTCTTGTTTTCAGATGCCTCACACAGACAGCTGACGTCAAGGCCACCTTCCCGTGATATCATTGGGTCTCCAGTCATAGACCACTGTTTCCTGCAGGAAGACTAGTGACTCTTTCAACAAGACAATCTCTCCTGGGTTCTGCTGACATAGCACAGCCCCCGTGACTGGGTTTTCCAGCCTCCATTATGTCATTTGCAGACTTGTCTGGGAGAGACCAGGAAGGGAACCTCACATCTCCTCAATTCATATGTCCTGCACCCAGCCTGGAGGGCTGCACCAACCCCACATTCTCAGGAGAGAAAATGTGATTGGCCTAACTTGGGCCAGTGTCCTCCCCCCACTTTTTTTGAAAGGAGATAATATTGTGTAAAAAAAGCTGCTGCTTCTAAACAAAGATGGCCAGTGGGGTCAGAGCAGATATTTCAAAGACCTTTTCTACATTTAAGTAAATTACACATATAAATACAATTTCTAAGTTTTTCATTTAATAGCATGGGTGCCCAGTGTGTTATCAATTGGGTATGTGTCATTTTATCCAGCAGAGGTAACGGCTAATGTCATTTAAAATATTTCTAAGGGAGCAGATACACAGGACTAATGCTAAAACTATCCATGGGATTGGGCAAGTGACCTGAATTCATAATTAATCTCATGCTGATGACTCTTGAGCCAGGACCTGAGTTCAACACCAGCTCAGCTCAGCCACACTGGGGCCAGCAGTGCCCGTCTGTAACCATGTAAAAGGGCAAAGGAAGTGATTCAAATATATGTTGAATTCTGAATTTTACTTGAAGCTCATGAGTATCACCTCCAGTTAAGAGAAGTGAATCTGGGGCTTTTGCGGGGGTGGTGGTGTGGATGGGAGGGTGATATATTTTAGGAATTTTTAAATATACTTGCTTCTATTATGTCACAAAAAATTTATAACACAGATTTTTATATGATGACTACTTGTTTGGGATGGAAAGCCAGATTTTCCAGACCAAGGTTTTCAATACTCAGTTTTATTTTGTGTGTGGAGGTTTTTAAAGCATAGCTTGTAATCATGACCGTATAATAATATATCCATATGAAACTAACTGAACTTGAAGAATGACCTGACAATTTGATTTAGATATAAAAATTTTACAGCTTGGCCATAAGAATGAGATTTTTTTTTCTTCCTCAAAACTTGTATGCAGCGTCTCTTTGGAAATAGCCAGGTAATCTTCCAGGGGCAAAATGAACCTTCTCAGGCCCTGTGTCATCTTTGTGATCCTGCCATAAAAAGTAGAAGAAACCCAGCAATGAAAATGTGTTATTTCAGCTAAAAGAAATTTTGGTTTTGGATGCTCAGGATAATGAAGACAAAAGCATTATGGGTAGGGAATGGGGGTTAGACTCTAATTTTGCCTGAGGTTTGCTGAGCCAATTTAGACCTAGTTCTGTTATTTCTAATTCAGTGGGATGGCTTTTAGGTGATTTCTGTTCTTAAGGTTTCCATTGCTGGATTTATAATTGAGTCCAGTATATGTGCAGCCAAAGTGAGCATGGTTGACTGTGATCTAAATCTAATGTTATGCAGAAGCTTGGGAGCTAATCTGTACTGTTGGAGCCAGAGCAATACTTATAGATACTTATGAATGATTCATATGTGACAAGCAGTATCCTAATATTTTGCATGTATTGATTCACTTAGTTGTCAAACAACTTCATGTGGTAGGTGTTGTTTTTGTCCCCACCTTACCAATTAGGAAACCACAGAGAGGTTAAGTCAATTGCTGGAGGTTGCTCTGGTGGTCAGGATTCGGACCAGCATTCAAATCCCAACAGTCTCACTTCAGAGCTGAAAGCTTCACCACCATGCTAAACCCCTAGGAACCTTTTGGGCTCTGAGAAAGTTGTTTAATCTTGTGTCTAATTCCTTTGTCTTCAAAGGGCTGTAACAGCACTTCCTGTCTCCCCAGCTCAGAGAAGTGTTCTGAGATTAATAGCAGCGTGTGTCCATTTCAGCCTCCGTGGGTCATTCCCTTATGCACCAAGCTCCCTTTGAAGTCAGTAAAAGCCTTATGTGTGTGTATGAAGGGAAGCAGGGCCCTTGGTGGGCAAAGGGATGTGTAAATATTGAGGGACATCTATAAATCACTTTTATTTTCTTGGAAAATGATCTCTATAAACATCAAACAGCGTGAAGTGCTTTGTATTGTGTGTTTGCAGGTAACATTCTCCCGTGTGTGATATTCTCATTTTGAAGTCACAATCCATGAAAAGTGAATAATTAGGGAATAATTTTATGTTTCTAGTGTTTGCTTCTCCCAAAAACTTCTCAGGGGCAGGAACTGGGTCTGATTCATCTTTATTCTTAAAATTTCCTTACCTTCCCCTTCCCACTCCCTTCTGGCATCTGCTTTGGTACTTGGTACATAGTAGGTGCTCAGTAAAGCATTGCTGAGAGAATGAAAGCTGGGAGAATTGGATTTCGTATAGTCATTTCTCAGTTTGTTTCATTCATAGGGAGGACACCTAGAAGGGCAAATATTTGGGGAGAATTTTGACAAGATCAGTTTTAAAACACTAATTTCAAGAGGGAGTATGAAAAATTGTGGCAAGATATTAGGAAGAGTTTCTTGACCAAGAAGACTGTGAAAAGCTGGAAATTGTCTTATGGGTCAAGGCTGCAATCTTTCTTTACAGACTTCAAATATTAGGTTATCTGGTATGTACTCTGTTCTACCTAGAAGTAGGGGGTAGGTCAAGGGAGGAAGAGGTGGTCCCCCTTCTCAGCTCTGATTCTATGGCTGGAGCATGGAAATGGCAAGGAAATCATTTACCACAAATGGAGTGTAAAAGAGAACAGATTTGCCCTGACTGGTGTGGCCCCATGGGTTGGGCGTCATCTGAGAAACCAAAAGGTCACCAGTCAGTCCCATTCCCAGTCAGGGCACATGCCTGGGTTGGAGGCCAGGACCCTGGTTGGGGGCCGGTGAGAGGCAACCGACTGATGTTTCCCTCCCTCTCTTTCTCCATCCCTCCTCCTCTATGTAAAAATAAATAAATAAAATTAAAAAAAAGAGAGAGAACAGATTGTCAGACAATGGTTGTGCCACAGGAAACTGTCACTGCAGAAGCTGTTTCCTCAGTTAAACTTTCTCAGACAGAATGACATCTCCTAAGGGTTTGCACAGCAGGGCTGTTTTTCAGACATTAACCATTCCCATTCACTTTAACATTTATCAAGTCCAGGGACAAAAATCTACTGAGAAGCAAGTAACTGCTCTCTCTTGGGAACTGAGACTTAGTAACCAGAAAAATTTCATCCTTGGCATTCATCCCCCCTGGAGTTCATTAATTTGGGCCTTTGTTTTCCTCATTATCCTAAGGGGGACAAAATAATCATGGCAACTTCAATTCCTAATGACAAAGAAGATCAGTGACTTTCACTTTTATTTTCCAATCAATTAATCAGTAAATTAATCAATATTTTTTGTAACTGTTCTGTGACAGTCATCATGCTACAATTACATTTAATATCAAAAGAACAGTTCGAGGGTAAGGAGTGATTCAGGAATACAAGGATAGGTCAACATTAGAAAACTTAGCAAAAACCATGCAAATCTCATAAGACAGAAAACCATCTGATAAAAATCAATATTTAATCTTAATAAAATCTTTTAGTTATATGAGATTATAATGATGGTACTTTAAAATAAAAAGTATCTATCTGAAGACAAAAGCTAGAGAAATTTGCATGTAAAGAAAAAAACAAGACAAAATGTCCACTTTTACCATTATTATTCAATACTGTTTGGCAGTTTTAGTCAATGTAATCAGACAAGGCAAGAAAATAGGAGGTATAAATACTGGAGATAAAATAACAGCATTCTTTTTGCAGATAAGAGTCAAATCGAAGACTATTAGAATCAGTAAGAGAGCCAAAAAGTGGGCAGTTCTAATTATACAAACGAAACAAAAGAAGAGCCTTGCAAATGGACTCATGTACTTTTAACTAAAAATTTATGGTTGAATAGAATAAGAAATTCCATTAATAATAGTAACAAAATAGAAAATTTATAGAAATAGAAAAGAGCAAGACCTAAATTTAAAAATATATGTGTATATGTAATTTAACTATAAGAAATAAATTGGACTTAAATAAATGGATATTAATTCTAGAGATGCAGCTATAGATATAAAATATCATGTTCTTGGAAGGATTCAATATTGTGAGGAGGTAAAAAAATTAATGCAAATACAATAAAAATTCTAATGGGATTTATTTTGAAACTTGACAAAAATAATTATGTAATTTGTTTGGAATAATAATACACAAAAATAGATTTAAAAAATTTAGAAGAGTAATGGGAGAGATGCTCTAAAGGGGATAAAAGTGTATTTTAAAGATTCGCTTTTTAGAACAGTGTGATACTGGTCATAAAAAATAGAGATAAATCAATGAGTCAGAACAGAAACTTGCAAAACACATCCAAGTATTCATCAGAACTTACTGTATCATAAAGGTAAAGTAGAAGGATGGTTTAGGTGTTATGACAACAGGCTAACCTTTAGGGGAAAAGTTTAGGTCCTTACTTCATAATTTAGACATAACTAAATTTCAGATAAGTTAAAGTTTTTGTTTTATTTTACATTTCATTTTACTGTGGAAATATATGAATATTTTATAATCTTCTAATAGGCAGAGACCTTTCTAATAAAATGCCAAAGGCTTAGACCGCAAAATTTTGATCGATATAATTATATAAGAAATGGAAAACTTTGGTATAAAGAAAAATCAAACCAAAATGCCTCAGCTAACTAAGGTTCTGTGCTTCAGATGGGTGCTTGTGCCATCCATCTTGTACCAGATCTGACGGTTAAATTATCAGGAATTTTGCAAGCTGATTTTTAAACTGAGCCATCATTAAAAATGAAATCAGAGACACTTGCAATTAAATAAATTATGTTGAGAAGAGAGGTAATAAACAGACAAAACAACCTGTCTTTTCCTAATTATTTTGCTGCATTTTGCTATAGAGTTTACACCTATTATATTTGTACGCTGGGAAGATAATCAGATCACAGGGAGAAGGATAACTGGAACTGGGGCCTGGGATGCACCAGCACCTTCCACCTCCCTTGCTCGTCCTGCTCTGCTTCTTTCTGCATGCCAGCACCACCCTCTTCTACTGAAAACCAGTTTCTTGACGTGGCTGGTCCATGTTAGCTGGTAGCTCTTACACTTCCATCTTTAATTCACTGCCAGAGAGGCAAAGAGCCACTAAAACTCACTTTCTTAACTGAAGGGAACAATAGCCCAGAAAAAAAGCTCTAATTGACCTGTTTGGGCTAAGTGCCATCCCCTGGACCAGTCATAATGGCCAGAGGAATTTGCTCGATGATTAGCCAAAATTTAATCAGGTGGCTGGTCTTAGACCAATGTTAAGTGGGAGTTCAACTCTATTAGAATGTGGCCACTGCTTTTTGAAACACATATTAGAAGGAACATTTCCTAAAGAAGCATTTTGTTTTGAACAGACAAAAAGAATGGATACCATGACTCTGAGCTTCTACCTAAGTTTTAGCCAACTGTTCGAGCAATCCCTTATTAAATTATAGGACTTGTAGACCAGAAGAAATAGAGCTGTGCTTAAGCCCAAAGCCTACATTGTTATAAAAGTAATTGGAGATTGGGGTACAGAGAAGCTATTGTCTTCTCTTCTAATCTGATACTCTTCTACCAGTCCTCGCTGCCATTGTCAACTGAAATCATAAGCACCGAGAGCCTTAAAAAAACTAGCATGCATTTATTTCTGAGATGCTAACATTAACTAACTGACATTAATTCCTAACTAATATTTTGGAAACTGAAGAAAATAAAAACTATCACCATTTTTCTATTTAGTCTCCTAAACATTTAATGTACGCATGAATTTAGTAAACATTTATTGAGCACTTAATTAATGTGTGCCTTAGGGTGAGACCAAGAAAAAAAGTAATTTCTCTCAGAGCCTGTATTCTACTGGGAGACTTGATGTAAGTTCTACTGGCTTTGTCTCAGGCTGAGATCCCCTGCTGGTCATGGAGAGGTAGGGGGGGATGTGGAGAGAGAGACAGAGAGAGAGAGAGAGAGAGAATGAGATAGGGAGGGAGAAAGAGGGAGGGAGGAAGAAAGAGAATAGGGAGGGAGGGAAAGAAGCAGACTCCTTATGTTAGGATCTCCATGAATCTGAGGGTCTGATAGCTCAGTTGGATGAGTTCTTGAAACTGCTTCCCTGCCTTGGGGTAAAGAGCTAAGAATCCAGGCATGAAATTAATCCCTGCTCATAGACCATGGACCTAAATGAAGTCTTATAGCACCTAAAGAAAACTAAGCAGTGGACCTGAAAGCAAATGAACATATTTGTTGTCGTCCCTCTACTTTTGTGATGTGGTGATTTTATAACCTGTGATGTTCAACAAAGTAAGAATTATTACTTTCTTCTGTTTTTATTTATGCTCTGTTTATAAATAAAAATCCATATACAAGGAAACATTCTCAGATTGACTCTTACAACACTGACAATATGGCTATTCAGTTCTGGTTATGGACAGGTGTTTGTAGGACTATGTTAATGCCAGTGATTGGGGATTTAAGAAATTCAAGAGCATCTTGAATAATGGTATCTATTATGCTTCATCCGGATGTCTAGGTTTTGGTAAGAAATGGTCAATTACTGATTTCAGTATTTTGTCCAGCTATGGAAAGAATTTAAAAAATGTGATTGTAGGGGGAAAAGGGAGGTGGTACTCAAGGTGGAAAATTCTAATTTTAGAGATATGGTGAAAGTTTTAGGGGCCTGGCCATTTTGGCAAGCCCATGCTAGGCTGACACACTCAAGCCAGTTTCCTGAGCCTCTGTAGCAAGACAAGGATTTGGGCCTCTTCCTCTGACTTTGAAAACGGAGGCTGCTCTGGGCCAGAGATGTCAGCGTATATAGTTAACTGTTATGGATCTTACAATAAAAATTTGTTGAAGGTCATTGAACACTCATCTCTTTATGTTTATTACTTTAGTCTTTTATTTGTTCGTAGACATGGATCGTTTGATGTCAATTACCACCACACTTGGCATTTTATGCAGTAAAGGTCCTTACGGTTCTTGATGGGTAAATAAACAAGCTAGTAAAAAGCTACAGTGACAGTGGCTCTTGCATTTCTGTTCTCTTAGCCTGAAATGAGAGTGGAAGGGTCTGTCTGCAGCTGTGTCTTCTGTGAGTGATGCTTTGGGTGTGAATCCATAGCCCTGTGTGGCTCTGCTCTGCATCCCACATACTTTCCTCTCCAAGTGCTGCAATGACCTTGGCACCTCCAGATGAATTTGGGGCTTGGATTTTCCTTTCTTCTTCTTCCTCTTCTTCTCTTCTTCCTCCTCCTCCTCCCCCTCCTTCCTCTTCTTCTTTCTTCTTCTTCTTCTCTTCCTCCTCCTTCCGCTCCTCCTTCTCCTTCATCCTCTCCTCCCCTTCCTCCTTCTTCTAAGTCATCACAAAGCACTTGTTTATATGGAATGCTGATTTCTTTCACACTGTATGAAGAGAGAAGTTTATTCTTTTGCTCAGAGTAACCTTTTTTTTCTTTTAAGATTGAGGTCAAGGCATTTCTTTCTTTCTTTTTCATTTATTTTTTTAAATGATGCATTTAATTCAGAGTGACCCTTCTTGTGTCAAGTCCATTTTTAGAATATTTAGCTCAGTGTCTCCTTAACTATACACATGATTAGATGTTTTCTCATTTCCCTATTATAGCCAGTAAGCCTGAAAGAATATATTAGTTACTCTCTTGGTGTGTGTATCCTGTGTCCATCTTTCTGCTAAATATTCTGTGTACATGATCTCATACCCTTATGACAACACGATAGGTAGGTACTAGTGTAATCCCATTTTACAGATGAGGATACTGAGGCAACCACATGCTCAAGATCATACAAGTAATAAGAAGCAGAACCAGAATTCCACATCAAGTCTATCGGACTTGCCAGATGTTCTCTTGAGCACTTTGGTGAACAGCTCAAGCTTTGTTAACTTGCATGCCGTATACAGCAATTATTCTGAAAAAAAAACAAACAAACCCAACAACATTAATATGTGTATAACATTCAGAAAATTTTCATATTATGATAAAATGTACTTAGCTCTGAAATGATACCTATCATAATTTATTCTTTCTTTAAGGTTTTATAAAATTCTATGAAATCTTTCATTATTATGAAACATCAATTATCCTCATGTTGTGGATATGAAAGGATGCTGGGTAATGGAAATTTTTATTTCAAAAAATCCATATAATCATAGCAAACACTATGTGTGGTATTAAAAAACCTTTAAAAAATTAATATTGTGAAGCTGAAGAGGGAAAAGATGGGCTGTCCCTGAATTTCAGTTGAATAACTTTAAAAGAAAATGTAATGAGCTTAATGTTGAAGAATAGGTAGTCTGCTCACATTAAAGTAATTATTCATTTCCCTTATTTTTGGAACTCCATTTCATAGTGAGATTCATTCATTGTATAGTTGGTCAGGTAATGTTTATAAAATGTAATGGAGAATCATCAGTATTTGTTTTAAAAAGAAAAATAGTTCAGGAACCAATTTTATTGATTTATTCATTACATTTATTAAATACCCACTAGCTAAAAGCTAATAATAATCTATGCTTGCAAATATATAGATCATCTTGAAATTATACCTAATAGTCAAAACATAAACTGTTTCTTAAAAGGAAAAATGTTTCTTACTAAAGAAACCCTTTGTGTGACAATACTTGGGAATTCCAGGTCTCTCCCCAGGAACACTCGAAAATGTGTTTGGTGGCTTCCTCTTGAAAATTAATTGCAGCTCCAGGAAAACAACCAGGTGAGGCAAACCCTGCATGTGCCTTTGTCTTCAGACCGGGAGCATCTCCCGTCTGAGTTACTGCTGCTCTTTGTCACTGTGTTCCTATCACCCTTCTTTTTAGCACTCACCTCACTTAGAGTGAACTAACATTATCATCTTTTATTTACAAGCACACTTGTCATATTTATTAGAACTGGCCATTTCATGAAAAATATTTGTACTTTAACATTAAGCATAAAATGTTATTTGTCAACAGATGATGAATTAACCATCATATTTAAATCCTTTTTGTACATTTAGGCATATTAACACGTTTAATGCATTTCTATTTGAGGTGTGTAAATCTTTAAGTACAACATTGCATTACCCAACATAATTCTCTTAACATTTTTATGTATATAAAAAACTCACATTCATATAAAATAATACTTTCCCTTCCCAAAATAGGAAATGTGGGCCTCATATAGAATATGCTGTACATTTCTCTTTAAAACAATTCATGATTGACTGATGTCTAAGCTTTTAAAAAATGCTTTATATTTTATATGTACATGTAATATATTATATATATTATATATATATTATTGTTGTTCAATTACAGTTGTCCCCATTTTCCCCCATTACTCTCCCCTGCCCTACCCACCACCCACTTCCCACATTCACAACTCCCCCAACCCACATTGCCTTTGTCCATGGGTCCTTTAAACATGTTCCTTGACTTGACCCTTCTTCTTATTTACCTCATTGTCCCCCGCCCCCTTCCTTCTGGTCACTGTCAATTTGTTCTTCATTTCCTTGTCTCTGGTTATGTTTTGCTCATTTGTTTGTTTTGTTGATTAGGTTCCACTTATAGGTGAGATCATTTGGTATTTGTCTTTCACTGCCTGGCTTACTTCACTTAGCATAATGCTCTCCAGTTCCATCCATGCTGTTGCAAAGAGTAGGAACTCCTTTCTTTCTGCTGCATAGTAATCCACTGTGTTAAGGTACCATAGTTTTTTGATCTACTCATTTACTGATGGGCACTTAGGCTGTTTCTAGCACTTGGCTATTGTAAATAATGCTGCTATGAACATTGGGGTGCACAGGTTCTTTTGAATTGATGATTCAGAATTCTTAGGGTATAATCCCAGCAGTGGAATTGCTGGGTCAAAAGGCAGTTCTATTTTTAGTTTTTTAAGGAAATTCCTTACTATTTTCCATAGTGGCTGCACCAGTCTGCATTCCTACCAACAGTGTACCAGGGTTCCCTTTTCTCCACAACCTCTCCAGCACTTGTTTGTTGATTTGTTTATGATGGTCATTCTGACCGGTGTGAAGTAGCATCTCGTTGTGGTTTTAGTTTGCATCTCTCTGACGGCTAGTGATGCTGAGCATCGTTTCATCTGTCTCCAGGCCCTCTGTATTTCCTCCTTGGAGAAGTGTCTGTTCAGATCTTTTGCCCGTTTTTTAATTGGATTTTTTTGTCTTCTTGGTGTGGAGTCATGTGAGTTCTTTATATATTTTGGAGATCAAACCCTTGTCCAAGGAATTATTGGCAAATATGTTTAGCTATATGGTTAGTTGCCTTTTCATTTTGCTGATGATTTCTTCAGCTGTGGAGAAGCTTTTTAATTTGATGTAGTCCCATGTGTTTATTCTTTCCTCTGTATCCCTTGCTCTAGGGGACATATCAGTGAAAACATTGCTGTGTGGAATATCTGAAATTTTCCTGCCTATGTTCTCCTCTAGGGCTTTTATGGTGTCACTACTTATATGAAAGCCTTTTATCCATCTTGAGTTTATGTTTGTGTATGGTGTAAGTTGGTGTCATGTTTCACTTTTTTGCATGTAGCTGTCCATATCTCCCAACATTACTCGTTGAAGAGGCTATTTTTACTCCATTTTGTGCTCCTGTCCCCACTGCCAAATATTAATTGACCATAGAGACTTAGGTTTATTTCTGGGCTCTCTATTCTGTTCCATTGGTCTGTGTGTCTGTTCTTATGCCAGTATCACACTGTTTTGATTACAGTGGCCTTGTAATATAGTTTGATATCAGGCATTAAGATCCCTTCTACTTAGTTCTTTTTTCTTAAAATTGCTGAGGCTATTCAGGGTCATTTATGGTTTCATATAAATTTTTGAAATATTTGTTCTGTATCTGAAAAATATGTAATTGGTATTTTACTAGGGAGTCTGTTGAATCTATAGGTTGCTCTGGTTAGTATGGACATTTTGATGATGTTGGCTCTTCCAATCCATGAACACGGTATATGCTTCCATTTATTTGTGTCTTCCTTAATTTCTTTCTTCAGTGTTGTGTAGTTTTCTGAGTACAGGTCTTTTACCTCTTTGGTAAGATTTATTTGTAGGTACTTTATTTTTCTTGTTGCTACAGAAATAAGACTTTTTTCCTAATTTCTGTTTCTGATATTTCATTGATGGTTTACAAAAATGCCTTTGAGTTCTGAATATTGATTTTGTATCCTGCTGTTTTGCCAAATTCACTTACTAGGTTGAATAGTTTTCTCGTGGAGTCTATAGGGTTTTTTGTGTACACTATCATGTCATCTGCAAACAATAGCAGGTTTCCTTCTTCCTTTCCAATTTGGATGCCTTTTATTTCTTTTTCTTGTCTGATCCCTGTGGTTAGGACTTCCAATACTATGTTGAATAGAAGTGGTGAAAGCGGACACCCTTGTCTTATTCCTGACCTTAGTGGGAAAGATTTTGGTTTTTGCCCATTGAGTATGATGTTGGCTGTAGGTTTCTTCTATATGGCCTTCATTATGTTGAGGTATGCTCCCTCTACTCCCTCTTTTCTAAGTGTTTTTATCATAAGTGGGTGTTGTGCCTTATCAAATGATTTTTTCTGCATCTATTGATATGATCATGTGATTTTGTCTTTCCTTTTGTTTATGTGGTGTATTATGTTTATTGACTTGCAAATATTGTACTATCCTTGCATCCCTGGGATGAATCCTATTTGATTATGGTGTATGATCTTTTTAATATATTGCTGGATGCAATTTGCCAATATTTTGTTGAGGATTTTAGTGTCTATGTTCATCAGTGATATTGGCCTGTAGTTTTCTTTCTTTGTTATGTCTTTATCTGGTTTTGGGATTAGGATGATGTATATAAAAGAGAAACAGTTATTTGGAATCATTCCAATACTCAGCCAAAAATGTCAATTCCTTAATGCCAATGAATTCCTTAAAATGTCAATGACCATATAAAAATATGTATTTGTGTCCTAATCTGAAATCTGTTACTTATTTTTTCATTCCATGAACATCTCCTTTTATATTAAACTTTCCTGACTTATAAAATAATTATTATACAATAATACTGTAACTGTATAATGATAACAAGTGATACTATTTAATATCTTAACCAATAAACAGATAAATCAAATTCCAACTAAAATTTATGTTTTATAACACAAAACACCTCCAGTAGTGACCATTTATACTTAAATTAACATTGCTGGAGCTACCATTCCACTTATTTTCTTATCTAAAACTGGACCTAGATTCAGAAGGTTCAGGTTCTAGTTCTGACCCACCACTTAAAGAGTTATATGACTTTGGCAAGTCACAGTGTGTTTAAGGTTGAGTCTCCTCTTCTGTAGGAGATTGTATAATACAGACAAAACCCTACTTCCCATTAGTTACAAACATGGTTTATATATTGTAAAGTGATATGTAAGTAAGTAGCATTAATTCATTTTATCTAAATATGTCATCCTCTAGAAATACTTTGGATGAACTATGTTCAATTCTTTAATAGCAGGGGTTACATCATTACATTCTTAGCAGGGGTGTCATGAAGATTTCATCAAGACAACTATGATTAGAAATATTTTAAGAACAGAAAAATCAGGTTCAAAATGAGTGCCCCTTGGCTTAACTGAACAAGATTCAAGTGCAAGGAAAGAATTTGGAAACATCTTTGGAGTTGTAATGGATTTTGTTCTGTATTTTAACAAAAAGAACTAACTTTGGCTCATAATTATTGATAAAAATAGGAGGATCTTATATAACCAATGCCCCACAGGTACAGAATGTTCACTTTTGGTTAGTGAGTCTCAACCAGAAAGGGATAAGAAAATGAGAAATCTCTAAATGGGTTGGTGGCAAAGTGTTTGGGTTTGGGAGTCAACAACAGCTGGATTTGAATTCTTCCTTTGTAATGTATTAATTACATGTTCATGGGTAAGTTACTGAAAGTTTCCCCAGTCTTCCTTAGGGATATATCCACTGAATAGAGACTACTATTATTTAAGTCAAGTTGAAGTGATAGACATTTATAGAAGGTACAAGGCCCCCTGTTTGTAGTGATTTCCACATATTGTGGTTATTTTCTGAACACTGAGATGCCCCTTTAATGAGATTTTTAAAGAGATCCTTAGCAGTGTAGAAGTTCCTACTTTTCAATGAGATGTTCTATTGGATAGTGAATTTTAGAGTATATTGTAATAAATACAAAGATTAAGCAATTACAAACATTTGCTGGAATAACCTAAACCCTAAAAAATTGATGTAAATGACATGTCTACATTTTCCACAAAGTGCCCTCCAGGTCCCATGAATTTGTATATGCACAGAGGCTACCTGTATTACATATGCTGTCATCATTGAAGAGGCCTTTTGTGCTAAACATTATTAACTTCCTTCTACAGATGAGGAAACTGAGGATCAGAGAGTTGAAATAACTTACCCAGGTTTAAATACATAAAAAGTAGAGGAGCCAGAATGTGAATCCAACTGTGTCTAAATAAAAAATTCTCATTCATTCAATCACATAATAAAAAAGAATTTGCCAAAGGTCATCAGATGGGCATGTGTAGGAAGATGTTACTCTTGGCTTTGATGCTATGCTCTCTAGTAGAATAGATAGGGTATTAATATAGCAAAGAGCCCCAGCAAAGAGAACCACATTGTATGTCAAGGTTACATTCCAGGAAAATGCAACTTACATCCAAAAGACATGAAAAGGTCATTCTTTCCTGAGAATGAATGAAGCAGAAGGTCTAGATTTATTTCCAGAACACTACCACCCACCACTAATAAACTCTTAGCACTGTTGTATAATGTTGTGAGTAACACTTGACACTACATAAATAGTAAAGAAATATTTATTCTTACCTTAAAAATGTTAGCATGGTTGATAAATTTTGCTCTAAAGGTAATGACCATGAAAACTTACCTTGCAGTGAATTAGGCAGAAAGAGCAAGAATAAAGATTTTTTCACTTCCACTCCCAACTCCGTCAACTCCACATCTGCATCCAGGGGGTGCCACACAGGGGAGCCTCTTCCCTTTTTATCTTTCTTCAAGACAGTAAAGAAGGAAAAAAGTGTCCACCTGTGCACTTAGCATGGAGAATCACACAACAATGCATTGTTGCCACCTACAACTAAAGTTACAGCATAGCACACTATTCACATAGCTTAATATGTTGGCTCAATGCAAAATGTAGCCTGTATAAATGAACTATTTAAGTGTGAAAAATATAATGTGGACTCTCCTTGTTCTTTTACATTTGCTGATGGTACTACTTTTCATTTGTCTCCTTCTACTGCTTTCTACGTTCCTTCTCAGCTTTGCAGCAGCAGCAACTAATAAAAATAGTAACAGAGCTAACATTTGTTGAACACATTATAATGTTCTAAGAATTAAGTACTTTACATGTATTGTTTACTTTCCTCTCCACAAACTCTAGTCATAAAAATTATTGTCATTCCCATTTTACAGAAGAAGAGACCAACATTTTGGGATTATCTAGTTCTTAAATATCTAGTAAATTCTGGTTCTCATTAAGATTTAGTAAGTATATACTACCCTGTTTATTCTACCGAGGGAAGTTATAGAACCTGCATAGAATATATGGAGCAGTTATTTGCAGACACTGAAAAGTGAATAATAGTAGACAGATTGGGAAAGAAGACCAGATTTGAAGTGCCACTAAACAGGTCATTGTTTTGCTCTCTGTTTTGAACTCAGTGTCCAAGCTGCAGAAGAGGGCACCATGGTGCAGAGAGAGTTTCTGGAGAAATCCTTTAGGTCTGGATTGAATAGCAGGAAAGGGAGCTCTTAACACTCAAAAAGAGCGGGGGAATCACCATTTTTCTTTAAAAAAGTGTTCTCTCCATTTTCTAACACCCTGGTCTTGAAGCATTCCTGTAGCAGTAGTGCAGTAACAAAAGCCAAAACTTGGAGAGAAGGAACTTTCCTCTCTGATCAGTAGAGCTGTGGTCCTAGAGAGTTTGTGTAACAGGGCAAACCCCTATTTGCTCTGCTAACAGTTAGAGCAACTAAAGGCATGGTTTTCTGGTCAGAGGATTTAAAGTATGGGAAATTATTTTTTTAGAAGTTCCCAGTACCAGAAGCTCCTTGAAAGACCATAGAGTGGAAGAAACTTTGGAAAGTGATCCCCATAAAATTGCTTATGATCTCTAGGGCTCATCCCCTAGATCTGGTCCTCATCAGCATACAGACTATTTCAAGAAATAAAGTAACATATAGATGCTGCCCAGATCCCAGACTGACCACTGGGTGACAGACATGTGGGATGGATCTGAAAAGTGGTGTTAAGGCTTTGAAAACTGAACTGACATCAAAACTTCTACCCACAGGAAATGGGGTGCAACTTGCAGCTTAAACTTAACCGGGTTGATTGCCCACTAAAACAAAAATATCGACACTCTCATAGGATTTAAACAAGATCCAGAATCTCATAACAATACTAAAATTGTCAGATATATTCAAAATTACTTGGCTTTCAAAGAACCAGGAACAAAATCTCAGCTCACCTGGGAAAAAACAACAGATGCTGATTCCAAGATGGCACTTATGTTAGACTAAGCTGTAATAGACTTCAAAGCAGCTATTATAAAACTCTTCAACAAGTGATTGCAAACACTTTTGAAATGAAATTTAAAATAGAAAGCCATAGCAAAGAAACAGAAGGTACAAAGGAACATCAAAAGAAAATTTTTGAGGTGAAAAATACAATAGCACATATTTTTATAGTAAAAAGCTCACTGAATGGGCCAGATAGCAAAATGGAGATGACAGTAAAAAGTCAGTGAACTTAAAGATAGATCAATAGAAATTATTCAAGCTGAACAACAGAAAGAAAAAAACTTTTTAAATGGACAGAGAGTCTTTCAGTTTTGGCTCCCTCACATAAAGAGCTTGGAAGTCACCATTCTCATTTCTACAACAAGAAAAAGTGAGATGAACTAAAAAATGAATGTTATTCTTGAACTATCAGGTCACAAGGCTAAACACTACCCTGAAATCTGGAGAGACAGGTGCATCCAGAAAGACACAGCTGAGATGCGCTTGGCTGAAGCAGCAGCCACTAGAGCCATAAACCAGCAGAATCACTTAAACGATAATTTAGATAAATTGCTGGAAGTTGAATGTGGATGAATATCACTGTAAGAAATTCCTGGCAGTTGCTGTCTTTCATGGGCTGTCTCTCTAGAAGCCCCACCAAGTTCTCATAACAATATCTGAATCATAACAGTATCTGAAAAAGATCACCTCGTGGCCTTGGTAGGGGAGAGGAAGAGTAATTATTATGAAATATACCCAGAACCTTCTTCATAATAAAGGCCCACTCTACATGGGAAAGAAATTAGCCAGAGCTTTATTCCACCCACTCCAGCCTTCCTGACTCACCTTAGAAAGAGCAATCACAGTTACCAGAAGTCAGGGATTCAAGGAAATAAAATAGAAATGTTGCAGCCAGGGAAGGGAGTAAGAGGCAGGTGAGGAAAAAAATTCTACTGAAGAAACACTTATAAAGATCACAGCCAATAGGTGCAGGTCTACTCAATGATGGAGATTTGATCAGACAATTATAGAATGTTCTTCCTCATCCACAGTTTACCACCATACCCCAGAACTTCAGTATAATAAGTGAATTGCAGCAGAAAGACCTTTAAAACACAGGCTCAATCTTAGCAGGAGAACTTAGGTAAGTCAAAGATAAAATAATGACACTAAAGAAATTTAAAGCCTCTGCAAATACTGCTACAGCAAACATTATACATAGTTTAACTCCTACCCAGATCAACACAAATCCTCACACTAAAGTCCCATTTACCCCAGTTCCTATTACTCAATATAATATCTGCTCTCAACAAAAAATTATAAGGTATGCTAAAAGGAACAAAAAACAGTCTGAAGGGATGAAGCAATTATGTGACTAAGATTCAAATATAATATAGATGTTGGAATTATCAGTCAGGAAATTTTAAATAACTGTGATTAAATATATTAAAACATTTAATAAAAATACATAATATGCAAGAATACATGGTTAATATAAGCAGAGATGGAAATTCTAAGAAAGAATCAAAAGGAAATAAAATAAAATAAACCTAAGAAATAAGGAAGTCTTAGATGGATTCATCAGTGGACTTGACTCATCTAAGGAAAGATTCAGTAAACTTGAAGAAAGAGCAATAGATGCTTTCCAAAATGAAATGCAAGGAGAAAAAAAATGAAACAAACAAACTAGAATAAAACAGAACATCCAAGAACTATGAAGCAATATCAAAAGATATAACATATATATCTTTTGTAATTATATCTTATATAATTATTATACCAGAATGAAAAGAAATGGAGAATGCAGCAAGAGGAACATTTGAAATAATAATGACCAAGAAATTTCACAAATAAATGACAGATACAAAACACAAATCCAGGAAGTGTAGAACACACCAAACAGGATAAATACCAAAATGTGCAGCTGAGGTATATCAAACCACATTAAAACTGCAGACAATTAAAGACAAAGAGGAAATCTTGAAAGAAGCCAGAGGTTAAAAAAACTACACACACCTATACCGAAACAAGGATAAAAATTGCAGAATATTTTCTATCAGAAATCATGTAAGCAAGAAGGGAGTGAAGTGAAATATGTTAAGACTTGAAAGAAAAACATCACCAACCTAAAATCTATATCCAGCAAAATTACCCTTCAAAGTGAAGGAGAAACACTTTCTCAGACAACCAAAAATTGACCAACAGATTTAGCAAAATGTAAGAAGTTCTTCAGGCATAAGGAAGATGATATATGTCAGAAATTCTATATCTACAGAAAGGAAGAGTATCAGAGAAGTAATAAATGAAGATAAATATTTTACTTTTCTTATTAACTGATCTGGAGGATAATTATTAAATAAATAATAACAAAATATTGGATCATTACAGCACATGAATAAATGAAATGAATGACAGAAATGTCATGAGTGATGAGAGAGAAGAATGGCAAACTATGAGGTGTGTGCACTACACGTGAACTGCTATAGTGTTATTTGATGGTGGACTTAGCTTCGTTAAAAGCATCTGTTGTAAACTCTAGGTAAACAGTTAATGGTTAAAAGCAAAAGTATGATAAGATATGGTGAGAAGAGAAAAAATGGCATCATATAAAATGCTCAATTAAACCCAGAGAATGCACAAAAATTGGAGATGTGTAAACAAAGAACATACACAATGACTAGAAAACAGTTACAAACATGACAGATATGAATACATCTATATAAATGGTAACTTTTTGAACAGAAAGTCAGGCATCTGCAGGGCAATAACAAAAGGTTTTAACATCTGGGTTATCAGAGTCTCAGAGGATGCCTTTTATGATCTGGTTTCTGCTTTCTCCTCCTGCAGCCTCTCCCTGGTTTGAACCAAGTATGTTCCAGCATATTTAACAACTTCAACCCTTTCTGCACCTCTTTTCATGCTTTTTTGCTTGGTTAATTCCAGCTCTTACTTTAAGATCCAACTCCCTAGACTTCCCTGATGTTCAGGGAAGAGTGGTGAGTAGTCATCATTTGGTCTAGTGTTCTGTAAGTTTTGACAAGTGCCTAGAGTCATGCTAACATCACCACACTCAAGTTACCCAATGGTTTCTTCACCTCTCCCTCCCTAACTACCTCACGCTGCCCCTCTGTAGTCAAACCCTTCCCCACCTTCAGCCTCTTGCAGCCTCTGATTTGTTGTTTGTCCTTGTAGTTTTGCTTTTTCAGAATATCATGTAACTAGAATTATACAATTTGTAGCCTTTTAAGACTGGCTTCTTTCACTGAGTAGTGCATTTAAGATCATCTATATTATTGCATGTAGCAGTAGTGTTATGAACTGAATTGTGACTCCCTGCCCCAAATGCACAGTGTTGAAATTTTAACACCCAGCATATAAAATGGAATGGGATCCCTTCTTTAACTTCTTCCAAAAGAAAATAAATCTAAAGCATGGGTTCAATATACTTTCCTTGAGACTTTTGGGGACCAGGAGAGGTTTACATCACAGCAAAGTGAATAACCTAAAGTCAAATTTATTCATTTCCTGTTTAAGAGTAACTCCATAACTGCTACCACCACAGGAGATATTTTTCACCAGGTACTTCGTCTCCAAGTGCTCCCGTCTTGTGCCATTTTCCTGGGTTCTCTGTCCTTTCGGTTCCCTTTCCTTTGCCCTCCCCCCACTCCCTGTGAAGAACAGTTTTAACTCTTTTTGGCTCCTTAGCTCTTGCTAAATATGGGTCCTCTGGGTTTTAGCACCTTCCCCTCAAAACTTATCACAGTATTTTCCTAAAAAAATTGAATTCTTAAGAGTAATTTTGGTACTAGCTATTAAGGTATTTTTTATTCTCCTCAAAATGTGATAATTACAAAATGTTTTAAGATCCTTACAAATCTCATCCTTGATAAGACATTTTGCTATTTTGACTAATCAAATATATGCCTCATAGGATGCAAATGTATGCATATTGCCATGCAGAATAAATGCTTTATACAAACTTCATTGACCAGATAATCTCTAGCAGAGTGAAATGGGAAAATATGAAAATTTAATCCAATATCTAGAAAATTTTTAAAAAGGTGCATCTCATATCAGTAAATCATAAAAGTACCCAGCCATGTAATATGAAAAATAGAGACATTTATTGAAGAAGATGCAAGATATAAGAAACATTATACATAGAACAATGACATCTCAGTCCCCTTCAAAGTAGGCACCTTAGGACCTCACACAGTTCTCCCAATTGCTGTTAGCTGCCCTGTCAGATTTTCCTGAATCTCATTGACAGTCTGAAATCTCTTCCCTTTCAAAGGTGATTTTAGTTTTGGGAAAGGCCAGAAGTCATAGGGCACCAAATCTGGACTGTAGTAGAGCTGAGTCACCTGGGTGATTTGATGTTTTGCCAAAAAACTCTGCATGAGATGTGATTCATGAGCAGGTGTGTTGTGATGAAGCTGCCAGTCACCAGTTGCCCATAGCAGTAGCCTTCTGAATCATCCAAATAGTTTCCCTGGAGGAATGTTCAAACTTAATGCAAAATCTGATGCAGGTTCCTTGCTCTACTTGCTTGGTCATTTTGAATGTGACAGCCACACAGTACACATGCTCACTCAATGGTGTCTACCACCCCTACTGACTAGTAAAGTCATCGTTGTTCACATGTCCTTATTCCAGCCCACTCTCCTCAGCTGCCAGGTTACATGGATGTTGCACAAACTGTCCTCATTATATTAACAATAGCTGGATTCTTTCCTGACAGACCTTGTATTCCTACTGAAGAACTGTGCATAACATCTTGAGGAATCTTGAGTAGCTTTATAGTTTGTGAGGGAAAAAGAGGGTGCTGGATCCTGACCTTCAGATCTACACTGCAGTGACGGTTAGGCTCTTCTTGGAGTCAGGGCTTTTATGGGTGTTGGCAGCGGTGTCGTGGGCACTGTTATTTGGCCATTTCTTCTTGGTGGTGTCAGTGCTTCTGCTCTTCTCCTTTCCCCAGGCTGTCCAAGTGCTCCCCATTTGAACATGGGCCAACAGCTTGTTTGAAAGGTCAAGGAGAAGAGAAACAGAAATGTGGGTGGAGACATGCAACAGCTGTTTCTAAGAAGGGAGCTCCCACAAGGACAAGTCGACCCAGGAGAGAAGGCGTGTATGTTTCGTTCAAGTGGCAGAGGGTGGGGATGAGTGATGGCTGGAAAGGGGGTGATGTCGCTCAAGTAGACCTCCTTCACTGCCTCAGAAAGGGGTCTTTTGAATTTGTGAAGATGATGCCTTTTGGAAATGGGGAGACAGAATGCTGGAATACCAGGTTTCTCCTTCTTTTGTCCAAACAGCCCTAATGTTATCACTTCTCCCTTTTCTTTCTCTCTTCAGTCACTCTCAAAGGTTATTAACACTATTTTCATTTATATGTAGGACCTGATGATTTTAAAGGTGACTGAGCTTTTGCTCATGGCCCTTGGAAAATTATCTGGTTGGTTAGGAGACAGTGGTGGGCAGAAAAGGCTGGAGTCCTGTGGGCTCTGCTTTATGGGTGGCCCACTGGCATTTCTCACTTTCCCTTGGGAGGGGCCCAGCCCTGCTCCCTGGGGCAGCTCGTTGACATGACTTGCCCCATTCTACCCCCCAACCACATACCCCATACAGACAGGCTGCTTTGCCTTAGCTAAGACCGTGCACACCTCTCCCTGTTGGAAACGTACCTTGGAGATGATCTGTTTGAGTAAAGGTCTAATAGCTTTATTTTTTTTCGGTCAGCATGCAAAGTTTTATACAAGAAAGTCAGTTTGTATTTACTTCCATGCTGGGTGTATGAGGCCATATGGATTTGAGGTCACTAAACAGTATGCTAAATGGCAATTCTTCCCTGCAGTGCTGAAGTGTTCTTGCTGAACAGTGAACAGCGAACCAAACACTGCCCAGGCCAGCCCCGACTAGCCCCTGAGCTGGGAGAGCACAGAGTGAGAGAAGGGAGGCCACTCTGCCACCACATCCGGTTGTGTCCTGCCTCTGTTTCTGACCTCCTGGCATAACTTCTCCTTTTATCATCTTCCTTGTAAACTGTTTTTGCATATTTCCAAGAGCAGTATTTTCTTTCCTGTCTTTAACAATTTAGTCCCAGGGTGGTGATGCTCCCGAGGGCCTACGAGGTCACCCTTTCAATTTATAATTCAGAAAATGGACACCTCTGTGCTCACAGTTAAAAAATTAGAACATACCATTTCAGAATCCAAGTGGTCTATTTTATTACCTGCTTCTCTTTGGCTGCCTTGATCTCACCTTTAAATTTCACTACCACTGTCATATCAGAGCAAACATCCGTGGAGCTCTCTAATATTTAGAATAATCATGGGATGTGTTTTCATTTCATTCTGTTGAATGTGTTTGAAAGGTTAGTCCCAGCTCATTCCAGGCTGCCTGTCCATCCATAAGTTCCATCCGTTTTGAATTTCTTTTCCTTTTATTTTTGGACACAGACATGCAATCCAGTCAGTTTCAGCAGCCCTTGTGAAGTCTATGACATCCAGGCTTAAGAACATAGCAAGGCTGTCCAATGTGCAGTCCACAGCAATAGCTAATTTTCAATAACTGATTAAACAAATATGATCTGCAATGCTGTTATGATAATAATATAGCTAACTTCAAACAACTTACTAACCCTCAATTATAACAGACTGACAAAAGATCTGTTGCTACTCAGGCCATTGAGATAGTCAACTGGCTCTGGCCACAAAGTGCTCATTGCTCCTTTTTCTTCCTTTATGGCTGTTTCACAATTCAACTGAATACTGCATCATCAAAGAAGCATGGCATAATGAAGACTAACGTGAAGCCTTGTTTAGTGTTTGCTGAGGGGTCTCACATTGCTACGTGTATGCTGACCAAAGAGGTAGTGATATTAAACTGTATAGCTAAAACCACATTTCAAGCTCTGCACTTCTCTGGACAGGAGCGAGCCATTTGCAGCAGCCTTCATTCGGGAACAGGATTATCAAATAGTCCCTTACTGTAAAAATGGAGAATTGGAAAAAGCTTGAGCAACCAATTATTCCAGTAGTTTTCATCCTCATCTGGAGTATGACCTTCTTCAAGAATTTCACAAAAGTTATAAAACAGAATTCAGAAAAAGATATGTGTCCCTGCACGCATGCAACATCTGGTCCAGGGTTTCAGAGGGTTCATGGCTATCAGGTCCATCGTGGGTCCCCTAGGAGATGCAAGGACCCAGCTCAAGAACCCCAGTCTTGTCCAAAACCAAAGGAGGCAATTGAAGCCCAAAAGTATATGTGACCTGCTCTGGGCTGTCCAGCTTCATCAGCTCCTTTTTCTGTTCTCCTCTCCCTTTCCTTTCATTACTTGCATGCATATTTTCATTTGATGCTAAATTGGTATGTGTGCAAAAAACATTATTTTATTACAAATCTCTTCCCAAATAATGGGTGCTAGGAAGTTTGCTCCCTGTCTCTTTCTCTACCTCATTTAATAGATGTGGCACCACAATCTCCATCGAAGGACCGGGGTAATAGATCTGCTTTGTTACGTTGGAAATGTGCAGTGGTGTTAAAAATGACCAACGTGGCTGCAGATGCTATAGTCAAGAAATACCACCAACGGTCCTGAGAGCTGTGTGGGGCAAAGGTCAAGCCGAGCTCTATGCTGATGCCTTCTGGATAGCTAGAAAGTAAGAATACATATGCCAAGTTCACTCTGAAGTGGTTTGGCCCTTGACTTGGAAAATTCTGGCACACCTAACCCCTTATTACTGTAATACACTTTTATAAACATTTAATGTTGGGAAATTACACATTTCGATCAAAAAGCTTCCTTGTCCTTCTCCTTCCCAGTAATGAGTAGTGATATAAATAGCACTTGAGCAATGCCCTGATGTAATGTTGGACAACCCAGGAAGCAAAATGTGTGTGTGAGTGTTCTAGGTGCTGCTCAAGAGACTCCTGCAGCCCTAGGAGGGCGCCTGGATAATTCTGCCCTGTACCCGTTTTGCTCATTAGAAGTTTAGAGTAATAGTCTGTCCTTATAATCTTGACTTGTGAAAACTATGCATTTTCTGAACAATTACCTTATTCACATCAGACTTTTCAGAGCCACTGGAGACATAGCCGTGAGGTTATATTACTCAATAGGCTTTGTTTAATTCATGGATTGCTTTGTCATTTCATCTCAGGTGCTCTGAAACATCTTCCTACACAGTGTGTTCTCTGTGCTGTGGTAAAGTGCTTCTGGGGAACATAATTGTTCTGACTCAGGTCCTTTCTAGGCCCCAGATTGCTGTTTGAAAAAAGGCGGAGTGGTGGTTAGATTAAGGTCTCCTGAGATAGGTGTATGATAACATGCGGGAGGAATTCTAACCTAAGGGTGGCATAATGGTTGTGCCTTGACAGGAAAACACTGATCTTCAAAGGTTTCGGTTTTAAAACATAATAAAAATCAAAAGCAATCACTTTAGTAGGCTGGGTAAATAATTTGTCATTTGCGAGCAGTATCTGCAAAATGATCAAAGACTGTGAAGGGGCTGTCTTCCCTGGAAAAGCTTCTAACCATTGATATCACCATCCTGGTGTTATTACCTGAGTCACCTCCGGGAGTTGGATACACACCTGTAATCTGCTGGTAATTCAGCAAAGGAAGCAGCCCTCCTAGATCCTGTTTGTTACTTTCAAGTAGTTCCTGTGTAATAAACCACGTGCATGATTTTGGATGTGCAGCAAGCTAAGGTTACCGCTCTGTGCCTAACATTCAGCCAACAAAGCTAATAGCAGGAAGAGCATGGCGGTTTAGCACCTCAATATGGTGTACTTAAAGATGCAAGGCTAAGTGCAAAGACAATAGATACCAGTAGTACTTGGAAGGCAATTCAGCCATTCAGTTTAAAAATGAGAGTAAATGATGCATGTTTGGAAGAGTGGAAAATGGTAGCTGTCTTGTTTAAACTAAATGTTTAAACCACGACATGGCTATTGGAATAATAATCTCCTGGAAAGCAATATTTAAATGTATCCATCATCATTTAGGGTTTAGACACACAGTTAAATATTATTGATCATTTGCAATTGTGTGCATCCATGTGTACATATATTAAACTGAAAAGTAACGGTAGCATGGAAAGTGTAGAAGATGAAGTGTAAAAATAGTACTTGAGTTTCTAATTACCAGTTTTTAATTAAGAAAGCCACAAGCAAATTATAAACATCCAGTTTATAGCATTGCAATCTTAGAGGCTTACACTCATGAATATGGTAATTTTTTATTTTATGTCCTCTTGAGATGTCTTGTTAAAAACATTTTATTGGCGATCCTAAAATTCAGTAAATTTGAAGCCCTTGGCACCTTGTAGATAGTTAAAGTTCTTCAAAAAAATGTCAGCAATAAATATTTGGCAAATATAAAGAATATGCACATTTTCCCAAGTGGGTGATTTTTTTTGCAGTTCTTATATTCAAGTGATGACACTGCAGTTCAGAATGTGAATGCATATTGATATTTTCTCCCAGAAACTGCATGGGCTGCCGGGAGAATACTGCTCCCACGGAGTTATTTTTATGCAGGCACCTGGAAGTGGTGGCATACTTGCTCCAGCTTGCAGAGTTGTTTTGGACAATCAGGTGTACATACGAGCAAGTGGTCTTTATTTAGAGCAATTAAAATTCTCACATTCTCCTCTCTTGACATGCAATTACTAGGGCTCTGCTGTTCCCACTAATTGCTCTTGCTGGGGACATTGGTGAGAAGCCAATGATTTTGATGGGTAGCGGATTATCATTTTTACTTTGCTACCTGAGAAAAAAAATCATTTGCAAAATCCCATGTGTAATTAGCAAGACTCATGATTAATTGTCCTGCAAAATTAGCTTCACTGTTGCTTTTATTTTACTGCTTCAAATATTAATTAATGTTAACTCCTTTCCTTCAGTTCCAGCTTTTGAATATTCAACGCGGCTTTGAAAAATTATCAAGGTTTCTGGTTGCATTAGCATGCTAGAGCTTTGATTTCAGGAATAAGTATTCTGATTTAAAAGATCACACTTGGGTCATAAATAATTTTTATAGGAGGACAAACAAAGCATCAGAGCATCATGGGAAGGCATTCATGCACTAACAGAAAGTAAATTGTTTCAATAATGATTCATTCCCACGTGCTTTTGGGGGGAAAGCATCAGCAAATATGCAGACCACTGTATTGTGTGGGGGTAAAAACCATTTCCTGGTGACAAGTAATGTACACTGGCATTTTTCTACCTGTAAATATGTGGTGGATAAGGCTCAGAGCCTTGTCAAGAAATTATGACCTCTCCGGTTTAAAGGAATCACAAATATTATTTTGTCCAAAGATTCCCAGGCCCACAGGGCACTAGAATGGCTGCAACATTTATGAAAATTACAAATCCCTTAAGTTCCACTCCAGACCTAATGAATCTGACCATATGGCATTGAGCCTGGAAATACATAGTTTTTTCCAATTCTCCAGGACATCGTGGTGAACATCTAGGTTTGGAAACCATTGATCTCACTGAATCACCTCAATGTCTGAACTCCCACTACAACAGCATTTAAGCCAAGCAGTAGTTAAATACTTCCAGTGTCAGAGAACTCACTCTGTTTACCTTTGAAAATAGCTTTAATCTGCATTTTGTCTCTAGTGTTGATTCCTTCTGTTCTGTTAACGGCAGGTGGTTAATTTTGTGGTGCAAGATTGCAAATGCCACTGCCTATGTTGCAAGGGCAGTTCTCCATCAAATGCTTGGAATTAGACTGATGGTATCTATCACACTGACATGGGCAAGGTTATACATTATATCTAGACTCCATTGTCAAGGTTATACATTATATCAAGACTCCCAGGAGTCTTGCTCTTTCTTAGTCAAAACCTCACCACTCTGTGCCATCTGGTGAAAGGAGGATGCTGTGGTCCAAAGGACCCAGCATTTGATTGGCGAGATGTGCGTGAGCCCAGCTGCCTCTTCACCCTCCCACCAGCTCTGTCTTTCCAATCACCCAGCCCTGGAGCAATGGCTCTTCTTAAGGGAAGCTTCCGCCTGGCATCCCTTAAAGCTTTAGACCCTGAGATCTCTTTTGGCACAAAGTGCCCCTCCTGCAAGTCTAGGGTCAAGGAACCACAGGGGTGGATTCTGCTTTGTCTCTGCAGGTATCACATTGAAGAGCTCCTTTTTCTGGCATTAAGCAGACTTTGCCCTGGACACAGGGCCCAGCTGCGTGCACTTCCAGTGGGCACCAGAGAAGGGGGAACCTTGGCGATGAGGACAGGCTGTTCCAGGGTGTCCTTCTCAGAGAGCTTCCCTGACAAACAGATGTCTGGGTAGCTTAGAAAAGGTTGTGTGGAAGTTGTTACTCCCATCTGCTGTGTGACTCAGTGGAAATTACTGAACTCCCCAATGCTTAGTTTCCTCACCTATAAATGGGTAATACCAGCGCTCTTTCATAGGGTTCCAATGCGGCTCCAATGAGGCTCTAGTGAGGCTTTAATGGTTAAAACTAGTAATGCTTAGAACAGTACCAGGTATACAGTGAGGCCTAAAGAAATGATTGTTGAACAATAAGACCAAATGCTACTGTGACATCTGTTTCATAGATAAATACATTTTAAATCCCAAAATACTGCTTCCTAATGAATTTTAGGAAGGCAACTTATAAAGACACTGGTAACTGGATGCAGGACCTGACGAAATCCAGTCTTTTCTTATACTCTAGGGTAGCAGTGGTTTCCATTCAGATTTATTTTTTAACCTGGAAAGCTTTCCAAGGATATAAGTGGAAATTATATCTGGGCCTGGAAGAGTGCATTTTTTCCCCAAAGTGGTTCAAAAGTCCTTCTGGCTTCCTTTAAAGTTGGCCTATGTGGGGAAGGTAGCCTCTGTGTGGATGGCCTGAGAACCGCCCTTGTCACCTGGAATGCATTTTTTGTCCTCATTTCCTGCGCACTCCCCCCACTTCACAGTAACTAATTGTCCTTTGGCTTAGAAGCTGAAGGAGAACAAGACCCAGCTAGATGCTCATGGCTTATCCCCAGCACCTTGCATGTTGGGGTCAGAACAGGTTTGTCGAAGAACTCAGAGAGAGTAAAGGTGAGTCAGGTAAGCCCCTGACTAAATAATGCCCACTGACGGACCACCAGTACGGTTGCAGGTCAAAATGGCAGGAGACACCGAGATATTTTTCTACTGTAGAAACTTTCTCAGTAAGAATTGTCCAGTTCTATAAGGGACTGGCTAATTTTTTTTCTATGCGCCTCAGCATCATTAGCCAGTGTTTCAAAGAGATGAGGAGTAAGTACAAAGCATTCTTCAAAAGTAACTCAGAATCCCTGGGAAGTGCATGAGTAAATAATGCCTCCAGGGATGGACCTAGCCCAGGTGGGGGCATGTGCGCTTGTGTGGGTGAGATCCGAGGGCCAGCAGGTCCCCAGCTAATGTGGATGTGGCCCGGCAGCTGCTCAGACTTACCTGTCTGGGTCTCCCCCTAATTTGGTAAGATATAAAACAGAGGCCTAACTATCTGGGGTCATTAGAGGGGTGATGTTCCCCTCTCCCCATACCAGGGGGAGTGTTCGGGTGTTTTGGTTGAGTTGTGGCTGCATCAGCTGCCTCCTACCTGTCACCATGCCCCTCCTCCCATCCAGCTTTGTGCCCAGCTTCTGGTGTGTCCTCGGGTCTCCTTTCCCTATGCAGTATTGCCTCCTGCCCCCAAGGGAAGGGAAGACGTTGGCATTGTCTCCACATAGGCTTTTTTAGTTTAAAAGCAGAGTGAGAAAATGTCTTCTGTAGTCCTTTTGGGTTGATCTCAGTTTTTTAAAATTTAGCTTAACTTAATTTCTTTATTTCTATGTTATTGTTAAAGCCAGTAGAGCCACTGGCTGTTGGCAGATGTTTTGATATGCCAGGATATAGAAGACAAAGTTCAAGGAAAATGTGGTAACTCTGCCTAGTTATCTGTGGAAGAGGAATTGTATATGCCATCGTATGATTCAATTTGTATTGCTGTGATAAGATGGGGAAGAGAACAAAGACAGGGAGTATCTTCTGATTGCTTTTATTCTATTGGCTTTTCAGCTCTAAGAAACCTGAGGCTAATAATTTAAAAGAATTAAAAAAAAACAATTGGACAATAAGTCCAAAGCTTATTTTGGCCCTTTTGTAGAGTTTTATACCCTTTTGAAGCTAACTTGGACCATAAATATTTATTATGGGTACATCTAATGAAGAACAATCCTTATGCATGCCAGTTACCAGCAGTAACTCAGTGGCACGGTAAAAGCAGCAACAGCTTCTTCTCTATGAGCTAGTGTGGGGTCAAGGTTACCTCTGATTGGGAATATCTGGCATATGACATATTTGCAGGTAGGCTGTTTAGTTTTAAAATGGCTTTGACATCATATTTACTGCTAGGTTAAAGTACTATAGACCTGTTGTTAATATGAGAAATGCAGCTGGTAGACTGTTCTAATACAACACTAACGGAAAGTTAAGGCCTGCAGGAGCACTACATAAATACTGTTCCCCCTGTATTATGTTAATTCTTAGAATAACCTTGCAGCAGCATTTCATCGTGACATCTGCCTCTATATACCCTCATGAAGTCTTAGGTTGCTTCTTCAGGCACAGAAATATGTCCCTCTTGCCTGTGGCTGCCACAGTAAATAGAAATCGATGGAAGGCAGCAGAAATGCTGAAGTCATTCCAATAAGGAAAGTGCTTGTTAATTTAAATTTTGCACTTGACATTGGTAAGGACTTAAAAACAGAAAATAATGTCCTATGCTGACTTCTAAAGTCATTTTGGTCATCACTTACCCTAGATTTCTTTGTTGTTGCAAAAATAGTGTTCTAAGTAAGAAACACATCTAATTGTGTCAGATCATTAATATTGGGGGGCGGGGGGAATAGAAGTTGTGTATATGTGAGCGATATTAAGTTTTGGGGAGACTTTTGCACAAAAGGGATCTTACCATGTTGTCCGTGGATCAAGTGACCTCTGCGTGTGTGCGCACACAGATATGCATGTACGCATGTGTGAGCATTTTAGAAACTTCAAAAAGCACCTCCCGCTGCTTTCAAAACCAGGCAAGTATGTTTGAAGCCTGGTGGTAATTTAAAATAGGAAGATATACGCAGAGCTGAAAGTGGCTCTACAGGAAATTAGAAAAGTCTCGAGTCCTCTGAGCAAAATGAATGTGCCATTGTATCACTAATAATTGGAGGGGTGGGTCTGTGTTATTGATGCTAAACAGGTGTCCATAAATCAGAATAACTGCTTGTAATTAATTGTTATTAGTGTTAATAACAAAGGGTTTTAAATAAGCTGACTTGTTTTTCCCTCAGTTAAGTCTTTTAGAGTTTGTGACTTGTCATTCCAGTCCTGAATGGAGTGAGATGCTGAAGTGTTCTTGAGGGTTTCGTACTAGATCAGTAGAATAGTGTAACCTGGAATCTGTTACCTTTTTTTCCCCCTTGGCAGAACTAGCTTTAGACAAAAGTTGGGTTCCTAATCTGAGTTGCAGAGTCCCACATGCTGTTGGAACACCCAGTTCAAAGCAAATCTTTTTTTAAAGAAGGAAACACCCCGTTTGTCAGTTTGGGGGTGGGAGTTTCAGATTGTGTCGTCATGTCACGGCTGCCTGCACTGCTGTGGGCCCGCCTGCCGCCTGGCTCCACGCCTGACTCAAAGACATCAACTGTGTTAGGTGCCCCCAGAACATCTGCTCTCTCTCTGTCTTTTTTCCCTTCAAAGACAGCTGTTCAAGAGTAACAGAACTCTCTAGATTCACTTCTCAGATTCATGGGAAAGCCTGAGTCAGGTACCTTGCATCCCACCACACCTTTCTAAGCTTGCTGGTGGGGCGTGTTATTATTTAATCCGTACACATTCCTACACAGGAGCAAGTCTGGATATGAGTGCGCCAAATGTCTGGGAAAAGAGACCACAGAAAAGAAAGAGCATAGGACTTAAAACCTACTCTGTGTTCATTCTAAGACAGTCACCTGGGGCAAGGAGGCGAGGGGAGGAGTTTTGAATCCTGTAAAGCTGAAATCCTGGTTTGGAAAACATGGTGAGATTACTTCATCAATGGACATAAAAGAGAATGCTAAGACTAATTGCCACAGATGGAATTCAAAGTCCTAGCAAATGCAAGGAGGCATTTATTCTAAACTCAGCAACATAACAGCAAAATATTTTTGAGAATAAGGTAGTGGTCAGAAAACATTTCATAGCTAGTCTACATCGAGGACTATGGGATGGGCCTGGTGGACTGAAAGCAAACAGGTTATACCCTCTGTTTCTGTTGTACTCTGGGTTTTGATGCTCTTCCAAATGTGATAGTCATCAGAAATCTGGGGAAAGATGCTATCTAGACCATACCACCATGAGATGGGTGTTCAACCAGCTAACAGGATACAGCCAGCCAAGGCTAGGTCAGCGTGACCCAGACGGCAGGGTGGGGCGGGGGTTTATGAGTATTGGGCTGAGCCCACTCTTGCTCAAATGCTTCAAGAATGATCTTAAGATGGAAAGAGAGATAGGAGAGGAAATGCCTGAAGCGTGCCAAATGTGAGATGTAGCTGGGCTGGCTCTAATGCAAGCACAGCAGAAAAACACTTAGAGGCCATAATACGTGTTTTATTTATTAATTTTTTTAAGCTAGCAGCATAGCACTGAAGTGAGGAAACAATGTGCTCTGTTGAAGATTTTAAAATATTTTTATGTGAAAGATGGTAAGGTACAAACTGGTAACTTTGTCAGCAGCGCTAATTGCTTTTGAAGCCCATGCTCATGGGTCCTTTGGGGGTAATAGGGCAGGGTGAGAGGAGGCAGTTTCTCCACTGCTGACCTGAGCTCACTCAGTCTACGTCAGAATGTTCAGAAGTCGCCTCCACAGCACCTTCTGACGGGCCAGCAAGGCATTGGCCACCTCCCTCAGCCTGGGCCAGGGTGAGGGGCCATACCATGGCTCAGTTCTGCTTTCTGCTAAAGATTTTTCTGCAGCAAAAGTTGCCTTTTTGGAAGCATTTGGAAAAGTGAAATGCCATCTCTCCAATTTTCTAGCTGTATATTCATCTGCCATCGTTTGGCCTGGAAGCTTAAGCAGGAAGACCACTTGAAGCCAGACTTTGAAGTAATCTGTCTCTAGGGAATAACTGTCATATTGCAGTGTTCAGTTTTGCAATTCTTCTTTAAGCTACTGTACATTCTCAGCATAAATCTTCAGAAAGACTTTCTCCTCCACATCAAACCCTTACAAGTCTCCATTTCTGCTCTCATTTCAGAATCTTCTTTCTAATAGCCAAAGGCAGACAGAGGCAAAACAAAAATCCAGACACTGCACCAATGGGTTAAATCGTATGTCAGAGGCACAACCACAATGTATTACAAGCTTTTCATCACATAATACATCACTGGGGGGAAAATATTTGGGGCGGCTTTTCTAATTCATCTTCCGGGTGTGAAATGAACACATCTTTGGTGTTTGCACCCTTCTGCTTTAATTAAAGCAACCTTTTAGGAAGCGATTAAGGGTTTATTACCTTTTTGTTTCACTGTTGATATTCAATTTCTCCTCTTGGTCTTCCCTTCCCAGTACATCTTTTTTATTTTTTAACTTTTTAAATCTGGTGTTGCTTCTCAGTACAGAATACAGTGTGGGCTAATGTTTGACCCTATGGCCACTGAGAAGATGCACCTTGTTTCATGAACTCCAACATGTGTTTATGGTGGCCTCTGCACTTGATACACAGTGGGCAAAAGAAATATAAGATGGCTCATGTTTCCAACTGGAAGAAAAGATGTCAGTACTTGAAACTGCTAGAAAACAATTCACTGTCAAATATAGAGCCAGACATCTGACTTCTGGGGCCAAGCAATCAAGAAATTTAAAGTAAAAAGGGTAGCACTCTTGGTTAAGAAACTCTTGCTGGAAGGAAGAGTAAACCATTTCTCAGCAAGAAAGAGAGGGAAAAGCTTTCAGGTAAGAGACTGCCTGAGAATAGACAGCGGGATCAGGAAACATGGTTGGAGATGCAGACAGAGCTCATCTGACCGAGGGGTGGGGCCTCCTCTGCTGGGAAAGTCAGGTGTGGGCACTACTGACGGAGACCTTGGACTGCAGGGCTCAGGGGCGCATACCTGAGGCAGGGATCCTGGAGGCTCTCTAACAGAGAAAAAAGTTAAATGCAGTGGATAGAAGAGTATGTGGCTCTACCCAACAATGGTGTGTAGGATTCCCTGGAAGAGGAGATAGACTAGAAGCAGGTATTTGGACCAAATGCCCATTAATGTTCTTTCTAATATACTCTGGAGAATATAAAATGAGAGAGAGAGAGACTTAACTGGCAGTATCAGCAAAGGTGGCATAAAATGGGTGGATTTAAATTGGTGTCAGGGTGATTGGAAGAGACATTTCAGGCAGCAAGAGCAGCATAAGCAAAGGCAGAGAAGTACTGGAAAGTGTGGGGCTGTATGGAGAACAGCTAAAAGTTCAGTTTGTTTGGAGTGGGACATGAAAAGGAGCCCCGGAATAGGTTGGCATGCGGAAAAAGCTGGGTGTTGGAGCTGCAATTTGGACAGAATCTGAGGTTGTCTCAGCAGGTCCCCCACCCATCTCCACAATGGGAGCCCTTGTAATGTTTTCCGTGTGGTCTGCCTGTTTTTGAACACGGAGGTTCACAGCCAGCTCACTATCTCTCAAGAGAACCCACATTATTGAAAAACAATTTTAATAATTAGAAGAATTCATCATGTTGATGTGAAATTTGCCTTCCAAAATCTTGTTTCTATTGATCCCCCTTTCAGTTCTCTGAGACTAACAGGAAAGGTATCAACTTGTGAAAGCTTGAGTGCCAGATACCAGGCTGAAGAGCTTAACTCTCTGTGAGCATTGTATCCAAAAGCAGTGCGTGGATTCCTCAGTTTCACCCAAGCACCAGCAACCCCCGAAGCTTTCTGAGCAGAAGGATGCTCCGCCTTGAGGAACATTGACATAACAGCTGTACAGGAAAGAAAGCCACGTTGGGGAGAACACGTTGGAGGCAGAGAAGACAGTGCAGAGGGAGAGGTGGAAAGCTCTCTAGGGTGCATGCTTACCTCAAGTTATTTGGCAAACCATAGTGTCATCTTTGGGATTCTGTTTTCTCATCTCAAAAGTTGAGGAAGCTGGACAGGTTACCTCAAGGGATACTTCCAATTCCACCATCTTGTGATTCTGAGTTTTTGGAACTGAAAGAGACATTCAAAATGTAGGACGGATTTGTGTTATTGTAGGTGAAAACAGAGAAGGCCTGGCATGGGACTGGGAAAAGTGGTGAATCCAAGAAATTGTTACGGAGAAGACTCGGAGGCCGTGGTGACAGCCTGGTCATCTAGGCCAAAGAGACACCAAGCATCAACCCTGACTCAACTCTAAGGTTAAAGGGCAGGGGGTTTCTAAGAGAGGGAGAGGAATAAAAAGGTGAACCACCAGGGTGTTATGTGAGAATGGGGGAGTCCCAGGAAAGGGAGAGGGGGGTCACAGGAGGAAGGGGGCAAACACCAGAAGGAAAAGGAAACATCCAATATGCTGTAGGGGTGGGTGTGGGCAGAGGTTCAAGATTAAAAGTGAAAGGCCATTTCTAGAGGCACCTGAGAGAAAAACTGAGACAACTGTAATAGCATAAACAATAAAACATTAAAGTAAATAATAAACAAAAATATAACACAAGGTAAAAATGCGATAGCTGACATTTATTTAAAAAAAGACTTTCAGTGAAGCACTGGAAATCAACCTGTAATAAATTAAAGAAGATGTTCATTCAGCAGAACTTGATTAACTATCTGTTAGGGGCTTGGCACTGTTTTGGTATGGGGAAGAGAGCTGTAAGCAAGACAGGTGAAGAAATGAGAAAAATGCCATGTAGAGATAAGTGCCCAGTAGATTACACAGAGATGTGACAGGTTGGACGGTTGTTTTAAACTGGGCACCGGGAATGGCTGTGTTGGAAAGCCACTGACAAGAGAGCTGTGAGTCAGCAAAGGCCCTGAAACGGGAAAGGATCGGTATTTGTGAAGGACAGAAGAAGGCTGGTATGTTGGCGAGTAGAGGCGGTTTCTCAGAAGGTTATGAGATTATTTCAAAGAGGTTTTCAGAAGCCAGAAAACATCTGGGTAAGGAATTTATACTGTATCTTGGGTGTGTTTCTAGGTGTGTTGGGAAGTGATGGTAGGTTTTATGCAGGGGTTTGACTTGATCTCACTTACTTAAAAGGTTATCTTATCTGTCTCATTGGAAACAACTAGAGGGATGGAGCTGGAGGGAGCGAGGCTATTGCAACAGCCTAGGTAAAGGCTAATGGTGGTTTGTACTAGGGTGGTGGTTGTGAAGTTGAAGGGAAGAGGACAGATGAGGGACATGTTTTGGAGGTAGAGTTCATGAAATTTATTGATGATTTGGATGGAAAAAGGAGGAATATATTATATTTAAATCTTAAAGTCACATAAGTTAATTTGATCAAAGTTAACAGAACAAATGCAAATCCCATTTCCGACTCAGTTTGATTCAACAATTATCAGTGGTGCTCCTACTATGTGTAAGACAGTTCCAGGTTTATTCATTTGATAAACATTTATGGAGCACCTACTTTGTCCCAGGTACTGTGTGAGGCACTACTGATAAAATTTTGGACAAGGCAGACACAGGTCTTTGGGTTGAGTGAGGGAGATAGTTACTCATCAAATGATCACACAGTGAACACATGGCTATACATCATTAAGAAGGGCTAAGAGAGAAAAGCACCCAGCATTTCTGAGCTTAAAAATCAGTGAATCTAATTTAACTTGAATGGTCAGAAAAGCTCCCTGGAGAAGGTGGCATTTGAGCTATCTGAAGGATGATAGCAGAGAGAATATCATGTTCGAAATCCTGTGGCAAAAGGAAATTCAAGAAGAGAAGGAAGGTCAGGGTGGCTGGGGCCCAGAGAACAGGCAGCAGAACAATGATGCTAGGTGGGTGGTCAGTCAGTAGTCAGATCATGCAGGACCTCATAGCCCTTTGTACAGGACTTTGCTCTTTATTCCAAAGACAAGAAGGAGAAGCTGAAGTGATTAGGTTTTTAAAAATCTCTGTGGCTAGTTGAGAACAGACATGGAGAGAATCTTCACATTTAGGGCTCCTAGGGGAATGCATGGATTGGCTACAACCACATGGCACATGGGTCACATGGGCTGCCTCAGGGAGGGAGCAGAGGTGGGGGGACCAGAACAAGGAGTGTGGCTCTGTTAGAAGGCCAGGAGAGGAAAGTGCGTGCTGGCAGGCAGCCACACAATATATCATGGTCGCCTTTCCATGTCAGCACATCTAGAAAGACTACATTTCTCCCCAATGTCTACATAACATTCAAACCTATCGGTGTGTCATATTTTAATATTATTTACTACCTCCCTATGAGTGGTCATTTAGGTTGTTCTGATGTTTTATTATAACAAACAAAACTGCTAATTGGGACATTCTTAAACATTTATCTTAGCTCTTGTGAGATGTACAGAAGTAAAAATGCCAGGTCAGAGTACATGAACATTTTAAATTTTAATAGATTATAATAAATTTTCCTGAAAAATGTGATGCCAATTTTGAGCAGTATTTCAAGAAATAATCTTGAGCTGGTGTGTGATGCTAGAGAGTCTGGAGTTACGGCGGCAGCAAGGAGCTGGTGCGGTAACACAGGGACAAGGTGCTGCGTTTCTGATCGCCCATGATGGTCTCTCTTGGAGTGTCGGGGAGAGGTTGGCTGGTGGACCATTTTGAACAGTAAGTCCCTGAACTTCTAGTGCACAGACCACAAGGAGGAGCAGAAGCCTTCTGAGAAACCAGCTACTAGGAGCTAGAATCCCAGGAATGTTCTCCTTTTACTCCCCGCACTTCTACTCTCCAGGGACCCCAACAGCACTCAAAAAAGCCACCCCTCCACCCCCTTGACATGCTCTCCTTGTCGATTCCCATAACAGCACCCCACTGTTTCTCGTCTTCTTTTATGGACCAGCATGTGAGCACCTCATCTTTTGTTCTCTCTTCAAACATCGATGCCTCCCAGACTCTGATTCCGGTCTCTCTTCTTATGCACCTCCAGCCTCTCTCCTTGGATGATCTCATTCCTTCCCATGCCTAGAGTCTTTTATATGCTGACAACTCCCCAATTTTTATCTCTAGCTTGAAACTTCCCTCTGAATTTTAGAATCATGCACCTGGAAATTAAACTTGTCAAAATAGAGCACTTAATTTCCACTTCCAATGTGTGCCCTGCCTCGCCCAGTAGTGGCGAAAGGCACTTTCATCCACACAGCTGCTCAAGCAAAGAACCTGAAAGTCAATCTGAATCTTACCCTCTCGATGCAGTCTGCCAACAAGACTAGTCAAGTCCAATTCCAAATTGAATCCATCTACTTTTCCACTTCTTAATTTTCCCACCCTAGTCCAGGCTGCCATCTCTCTTCACTTAAACGTTGCCCCCCCCCCCCTACACAACAGATAGAGAGGCTTTTGTAGATGGAAATCAGATCATGTCACCATTGTGCTAAACCACTGCCCAAGAATTTCTGGTGTTTATAGGGAAAAAATGTGAATGAATGACCTTGGCCTACGTGGTCTTGCATAAACTGGCCAGGGTCTACCCCTAACCACTACCTCCCTCCCGGACATTCTCAGTAAGTTTCACCAGGTCCTGCCTTGCAGTTTTCCTTTCAGCATCTCTGCTTACCAGGCTTCTGTCTATTTCAGGGCCGACTCACCAGGAACTTTCTTGCCCCCTGGTCTTTGCTCAGCCAACCCCTTTGCCTCCCAGCACAAGGACCAATCCTCAGATAAGCCTTCCCCAACCACCCTATATAATGAAGACTCTCTGTATCTGGTCCCTACCATAGAGCTTTGTTTGTCTCCTTTGTACCAGTCATGCAGCTTGCCATTTACTTTTTACTTTTTTTTAGACTTTACAGCTCTAGAACAGAAATTTCATGAAAGATTGCACATCTTGTCCATGTCTTGTCCAGTATGGATTCCTCAGTATTAGTAGGGAGCAGTAAATATGTGTTGGATGAATGAATAAGAGTCCTATTTATTGGTTTTATTCTACCAAAGGAGATCCTCATTTCTCTATGGTAGTGAATCATTGGCAGTGCTATATTCCATTTAGAAAATATAACATTAGTTTATTGTCTATTTTTACTCTTTTTAAGTCTTTAAGTCTCCAAAAAGACAGCATCTCCTTCACCCATCTTGGCTATGAAATTGCTTGTTTTTTCTGTTTCACCAAATCAGAGATTTGAAATTCAACTAGGTCTTTTTCTCTGTGCAGTGCATAAAAATCACATCTGAAATAATTTGCTGGGCCCTATGTTAATTTTTATCAAGTGTATTTCCTTTGATTCAGGACCTATATATGCTTTAGCGTCAAAACATCAGGCAGCCGTAAGGAAGATGTGTTGCTTTTGTGGAGTGGTTCTCACACCAACACAGGGTAGAAGTCATTCCCTCGAACAGCCACAAGGAAATGACAAAAGGCCCTGTCCATGGGGCTCTACATGTTCTTTCCTTGTACCAAGAACACTCCTTCCTCATCTGAGAGCTGATCAGTACATTCACTGCTGCCATCCCTCCCACAAGTTCAAGACTGGTCAAGCAGTACGCGCCTAATGAATTAATCATGACCAGCCAGCTCCTGGCTCTTTGAGGCATTGAAATCTACTAAATTTAGTAGTTGGCAGGACAGCAAATAACAGGAGTCCTGTGACTTGTGGCTTGACCTTCTCCTACTTCTGGGGCCTCTTATTCTAATCTGTAAACCTAAGAGTTGCATGTTTACTCTCATCTACCTACTGAATTCGTGAGCTTTCTCTCTACCCACACACATGGATGGGGATGAAGGAGAAGAAGGGGAGGAAATGGCATCTGAGAAGACATTGTGAAAGTACTGTACTTATAGAAGAACTACATGAAACTTTTCTAACCAAAGTAAATCTGACTTTTAAATGTTATCTACTAGCACAACATGGATTTCTACCTCTGTTTCAACAGCCTATAGATGTCATTTTCTTCCTAAACCAAAGTCCATCTTTATGAACATGTGAAGGTTCTGATTGGCCTGATTTTATTGCACATTAAAAAATTTGAAACAAATTTGTCCTAAGAATGACATGGCATGTTAGAAAGCAACAGTCATGAAGACAGTGTGGAACGGGAGTAGGGTCAGATGAATAGGTCAATCAAACAGGAGAGAGGGCCTGTGAATGGAGCCATGCAGGTGCCAGAATTTAGTTGGTGTCAGGGATAATGCTGCGAATCAAGGAAGAAAGGGAGGAGAATGAAGCCACCCCATGGAAAAGAATAAATGAGACTTCTACTGTATACCATACACAAGTAAAAATTCCAGATGGATTAAAGGCCTAAAATGTAAATCATGTAACTCTAAACCTATATGGGGGAAAAATGTATATCCTTGGAGTAGGAGAAGCTTTCTTTAACAAGATAGGAAAAACATGCACTACAGAGGAAATGGTACTTGAATTTGACTATAGCAAAATTTAACTCTTTTACATGCAACAAACAAACAAAAACCTCATTATAAATGAAGTTAAAATACAATTTGAACAGAACAAATGACACTCTTCTTTGTATTGAGATATTATTGACATATGACATTATATGAGTTCCAGGTGTACAACACAGTGTTTCAATATATGTGTAGATTGCAAAACGAGCACCACAGTGAGTCTAGTTAACATTCATCAACACACCTGGCTACAATTTTTTGGGGGGGATGAGAATTTTTAAGATTTGTTTTTGTAGCAACTTTCAGATATGCAACACAGTGTTGTTAACTGTGGTCACCCTGTTGTACATTATATCTCTATGACATTATATGTACTATTAGTGGGAGTTCGTACCTTTTGCCAACCTTCATGATTTTTTTTCAAATAAATAAATAAATGACGAGAAAACAAGTGGGAGGAGAGTTAGTAAGGACTAAAAGGGTTTTAAGAGACCGAGCAACCACATGAAACATATGGACCTTGTCTGGACTTTGATTCAAAGAAACCCACTACAAAAAGATGTTTGAGGGTCGTTTAGGGAAATTTGTATACTGACTGGTTATTAAGTGATCATAAAAAATTATTGTTAATGTTTATGACATGACAATGACAGTGTGGTTACTTAAAAAACCCTGTTTCTTAGAGATACTACTGAAATAGTTATGAATAAAAGTGTACAGTGCCTGGCATTTGCTTTAAAATAATCCAGCAGGTGTGCGAAGAGAAGGGGGAGGGTACATAGATGAAAGGAGATTCACCGTGTGTTCTTAGTTATTGAAGCTGGGTGAAGGGCATGTGGGGGTTTATTATATTCTTTTCCTTTACATGTTTGACATTTTTCATAATGATTTCTTAAAACTACAAGTAATGGATATAGAACTATGCATAGTGTGTAATAAACACTCAATAAATGTTATCTGTTATTATTATGTTAACCCTTAAAAAAGACAAGTGACACAAACGTTACTGGTGGGAGTGTAAACTGGTACAGCCTCTGCAGGAGATAATTTGGTAAAGCCTATTAAAGTAAAAAAAGCACTTCTACTTTTGATGATTTAACCTACTGTTCTTTGTACTTGTATGACATAATATGTGTACAACAGTAGTCATTAAAACACATTTTTTAATAATAAAAAATGGCAGGCAACCTAAATGTCAACTGCTGGGAAACTGGTCACATAAGTTCTGATCAATACAAGCAAACATGGCAGCCAAAGACAAATAAATAACACAAAGTAAATAAATACAGAGAAAATTATAAACTGAGATAAAATGACTTTCATGACATCTTTAAGTGAAAAAAGCAAGATACAGAAAGAATGCATATTGTGCTACCTTATGAATGTATACAAACTAGCATAGAGTCCCGTGTAGGCTATTTTTGCACATGCGCAGAAGTCCTCGGAGTGGTGCGCTAGAACATTGCCAAGAAGGCTCACTGACTGGGGGAGGGGAAAGGTGTGAGAGAGACACTTTTCTCTGTTTGCTCTTATAATGCTTCAGGTCCTTACCATCAGAATGAATTACCAATTCAAAATAAGCAGAGAAGGTTTATTTGTAATGTATGTGATATGCAAAAGATCTACCATTCAGGGTACATGTAAAATCCTTATAAGCTGGCAATAAAAATACAAATGACCTAATACAGTAATTCTCAACCTTTTTCATCTCATGGCACACATAAACTAATTACTAGAGTTCTAAGGCACACCAAAAAATGTATTTTTTGCCAATCTGACAAAAATGGGTATAATGTTATTCTTTCACATTGGAGGGTTGTTGTAGTGTTGGCTGTTGTCATTGTTTAATATGACAATCTAAGGGAAAAGAGGTCAGTGCCCCAGATGAAATAGTCAGGTATTTCATGTTTTAAAAATTCTTGTGGCACACCAGTTGAAAATCATTGATCTCATAGAAAAAGAAGCAAAGGATATGATAAAAGAAAACTGTTAATTCTAATGGACCTGTGAAAAAAATAATTAAATTTACTAACAGTTATGGAAATGAGAAATAAAACCATTACTTAGCCATTATTTTTGAACCATTCAATTATATAAAAACCATGTCTAGTAATATCATGTATTGATAAGCATATGAGGAAAATGTCCCCATTACTTTCTGCTGGTGGAATGTGAATGAGTATACTCACTTTCAGAGTCTTTTGGCAGCACCTGATTAAAATTAAAATTGTGCCTACCATAGGCCCATACATTCCACTGCTGAGTCCAAAAGAGTTCTTGGATGTGTGTACAAAGGGACATGTATAAGAATGTTTGCTGTAGCATTGTAGAAAATGGTGAAAAACTGGCAAGAACCTAAATACCCATTAACAATGGATTGGAAATGTAATATACACAAAATGAAAAGGGATTAACTAGATCTAAATACCTCAACATGGGTAAATCACCAAAAACCTAATATTAAATAGGGAAAAAAATCAAGTTGCAGAAACTAAAGAATGATGTCATTTATATAAATAACATAATACATAGAGAAAGTAAACTATATATTTCTTGTGGGATGTGTAAGTGTACACTATGTATATAGTTGTAATAGACTGGAAGGCTCCACACACACCCCATTCATGAAGTAGTTTCCCTTGGGTGCAGGGGAGTGGACTGATTGAAGAGGACAACATTTGGAATCTGAGCTATAGTATATCTTTAAAAAAAATTGGAGGGAAAAATATGACCAGATGTTAACAGTTAACCCTGGGAACTGTGAATGTGAGAGTTTAACTTTCCTCTATCTTTTACATTTCTCAAGAATAGAAGGTGGGGTGGGAGAAAACTTTGTCAGGGCAAAAGAATCATGTACACTTCCCTCTGAGCTTTGGAGGATCCGAGCAATGTGCACTTCTCTCTGTGAAAGAAAGAAATCCTAGTGAATGCTTGGCTCCTCTACAAGAACTTTTGCTGTTGACAGCTCATTTCCCTCTTCCCAACTTCTCATCCTGCCCTGTACCACAGACGCCCCAACAGCGCTCCCAGGAAAGACAGCTAACTTTTCATACTGGGGTTTAAGGCTCGATCTGTTCACATGAGATCATGTTTGAGAATAAATAGTTTCCATGAACATGATCGGTGGGTTTTAAATTCTACACTTGGTGTGTGTATGTGATATTACTACTATATTTTACTGGAAAACTTGCTGTTTCATAGGAAATAAATAGTAGAAAGTGGCTTAACATGTTAAACCCAAATTCCAAAGATTATATACATTTTAAATGACATTCTGAGGAAGGGATTAATTCTCCAACATTTTCCCAAAAGAAAAGATTGCCAAAGATTATTCATAAATTCTGTAAAAGCAAACATTTTGGACAATGTGACAACTTGATCAGGAGACATATTTGGTAGTAAAAGGCCTTCTACTTCCATGAGCTCCTTCTATTTTACCTACAAATAAGGCTGATCTCGAACAGTGGGAGGATGGTATCTTCAACAGTGGGAAAATGCTGCCGTGATGCAATGTGGGTGGGGAGTGGGAACAATTTGGGTGTTAAGGTGGAAGAGCAATTATTTGGGCTCATCATTGTTCCTGTACTTGAGCCCAAGCATGGACAAAAAGAGCACAGAGTCTTCTTGGAAAAGGAGATTTTGGGGTCAGTGGGTATCAAATAGTAACTTTTTTACATTTTAATAAAATAGTAGTAGCTTATTGTACCCGCTGGCCACACCAAACTCTGCTGTCGTCTCCTTCATGACAATGACAGAACTGACCATCCATTCAGTTTTCAGAAATGAGAACTTGCTTGTTGTGACACCTTTGTTTCTGTGAAAGAGAAAGTGCCAGATAACAATCAGACCAGAGAGGACAGTCATCAATTGGCAGAATCAGTTAAGAATAATAGCATCGCCAGTATGCGCCATTCAGGAGAGGGAAAGCCTTGAGGAGGCACTGGAATTTATGCGGGAATGTTAGCCCAGTTCTTCTTCTTTTAGTGTGGACAACATATGATCTCATTCCCAAACATTCTGTGTATACAATTAAAGAGAAGCTCACCCCTCCCTCCAATCACTTAACCTCTTACAATGTGTGATACTAAAAAAATTGTATGTGAGCAGCCATAGGGATTCCTATTTGTAGAGATAAGTTTTTGCTTCTTACTTAAGCCTTGATTTATTATCTTTAGTTGTTTTGGGTAGAGGATGGCTGATTTTTGACAAGAAGATAAACTTACAGATGTAAATTCTTTTAAGCCATAAATACCACTAACTTGCCTGGTCTAGGGAAGTTCAAATAAAGACCCTGGGATTTAGCAGTACTGAAATGTTTTCCTTCTTTTCCCTTTGGCCAAGAAAAGGACATACCCCAGCATCAGTGCGTAGGCGCCAGGGCCTGACCTGGACCTGGATGTGTAAACCATTTAGAGCTCCTCTTGCAGAGGAGGGAGGCAGAAGATGACAAATGGGTCTACACCAGTTGACCTCTGAAGGGGACGTGTAACTTTACACGGCAATCTCTGATGGTTTCCTTATCTGCTTATTCAGTATAAACACTGTCCTAAAGTCCTCCCTGCTTCCCCCACCAGGCTCCAAGGATTAATTCTAGGTCATTTGCTGAATTCACCACCTCTGCTCCCCAATATTGTTTCTATCTTCTCTTTTAGTCTAATGCAGATCCTGGAAGATGTCAACTCTGAGGGCTGGTGTCATGTAGCATCTTGTTTACACTTGGAATCCATCACTGCGTGGAGCACAACACCTGTGACCTGGTAGGTAAGCAATAAATGCTTGTCAATTGGATAATTAAGTAGTCTCAAGTGCTGCCTGCACGTTAACCCCTGGGGGGGCTTTACACAACAAACGACAAATGCTGCCCTGGCCTTACTCCACCACCTGCATCCTGATCTCAGGGCGCCCAGCACTGGAGCTTTTGTAAAGTGCCCCAGGTGATTCTGGATTAATTAACCTGCTGCTTTACTTGGTGACCTTCTGTTTGCTTCCAAGTTTGGAAAAAATCTGTTTTTTATAGTTCTTTTGAGGAATAAATATCCCAATCACTGAGAAGATGCCAGTGCTGTTTCACAGTGAGAGTAGAGTAAGTTTCCTCATCTGTAAAATGGGACAAATAAAGTACCTAACTCCCTCTTAAGATTTTTTTTTTTGTAAAAATTAAATGTGAACCTCTTAGCACAATATCTGGTACACAAGTATTTGATACATAAAGTCCAATATGAAGAAGAGGGTGATGTGTTTGCTTTTATTATAGTCGGTTTCTCATTTGGTTCGTGACTCCAGTTTCCTCCCAGACTGAGCTCCCAGAAGTTTTTGCCTCCTCCCCTTTGCCCCGCTCTCTGACTGACCCTGCACTCTGGAGCCTGCCTGTCCTTCTCTTTCCCATCACCCCAATTCTAACCCTCACTCTCTCCCCTCCCTCTCCGCTAGACCATGCCATCAAATCGGTCTCTTTGCCAACGATCTGTTTGTGTGTCAAACATCCCTGCACGGCTCCCAAAATGCCCTAAAGTCAAGCAGTGATGTTGGTGCTGCCAAGCTCAATGCTCAGCCTGTATCTTCATAAGCAGTTTAGTTACTTTCTTCACACCTCCACTTCCTAAACTTCCTCAAGTTTAAGTGGGTTTCATCTGACAATATTTTCTACTCAGCTGGGTGGTTGGGAGAATAAAATAAGAGAATTTTTGTCAGTAAAGCATCTAGAAATCTACATAATATGTAATAAGGGCTCAATAAGTGTTTGTTAGTAGTACTAGCAGTAGTAGAAATAGTAGTAGTATTTAGAAATTGACTGCCAACATCTCTCCGCCCATCAACTCTTTAGAAATCGAATGCCAACAACTCTGCCCGCCATGTGGAAATCCCTGCTGTTCCCAGACCACACCCTGAATGAGGTCTATGTTCCCATTGTTTTAACTTTTAGAATGCCTGCTATTCCTCTATAGGTGTCTGAATCTTATCAGTCTTTTTCTTTTTCTTTTTTAAGCAAAAGAAATTTATTCTCTCATAGTTTTGAAAGCCAAAAGTCCAAAATTAATGTGTCAGCTTGTCCACACTCCCTCTGGAGATTCTAGTGGAGAATCTATTCATTGCTTCTCCCAGCTTTTGGAAGCTGTGAGCATTGCTTGGCTTTTGGCCACATCACTCCAATCTCCGCCTTCCTGTTCATTTCACTTCCTCTGCATCTGTTTCAGTCCTTCCTCTGTCTCTCTCTTATAAGGATTCATATGGTTGCATTTAGGATCCACCCAGACAATCAAGGACAATCACATCTGCAAAGACCCTTTTTGCAAACAAGGTAACACTAACAGGTTAATTAATTAATTCTGGGAATTTGTACATGAATGTATCTTTGGGAGCCATTATCAGCCTAGCACAAACACTCTACAGAGTATGATAAATGCAGTGAGAATTCAGAATAAATAAATTAGGACAAGAAATCTGTTGGATGCCGGAGGACAAAAATCTAGAATGGAAAAATCCTGTCAGTTTTAAAGGGCCACCTCCTAGAACTAAATACTCCCTCTCCCTCTCCTGACATTGAACAAAAAAACCACTGGGATATTTATACTTCAGTAGACATCGGGTTCACCTGGAGGGCTTGTTAACACACTGACTTCTAGACCCACCCTAGGAGATCCTAATTCAGTAGGTTTAGGATGGGGCCCAAGAATTCACTTTTCTAACAAGTTCCCAGGTACTTCTGACCCCACTTGTTCAAAGTCTCTACTTTGTGTAGTGCTGTTTTAGGGCCCTGAACGCCTTACAACACCTATTAGAGTTATTTGAGTACAAATTCCTTCTCCAAGGAAATTCTAAGTTCTCAATGGAAAGACCAAAGCCTACCGTTCCTTTTCTCTGGAGGAGTAGGCCTTGGGTTGGGACTTAAAGGGTGTGCAGGGTTGAGAGCCCTGCAGTGAGAAGTCCCAGACCAAGAGTAGAAAAGGTCTTGGTTGTGGGAGTGTGAGTGGATGGGATAAGAAAGCACAACGGGAAATAAGCCTAGAGAAACGTGTCAGGCTGGAGTTTGAGAGGTGGGTGTGGGGCGTGGACCTTAAAAGACAGGCAGAAGGATGTACATTTGTTTCGCTAACTCGCAAAACTCAGCAGCTGAACTGCATGGTGTCATGATGATGGTCCCTTCCATTTTGACCATAAGCTCCTGTAGAGCTTGGATTTTCTTGGCATTTCCAGGAATGTGCACATCCCAGGTGCCCAACAGGTGTTTGCTCTCCTAGCAGTCAGTCTGCCATGCTGTGAATGACTCTCATCCATAAAAACATGAGCTGAGGCTCAGGGTACACCGACTGCCCTTGCGTGCTTGGGCCAACCCAGAGCCTTGAGGTCACTGTGACTGGTACCCCATCACACAAATTCTGGCCCGTTCCTTCTCTCAAAGCAACTTGTACTAGTTTGAAAGTTGCTTGACCAAGGAGCTAGAAACATCATTGCCTCTAGAAGTTGGGTTTAAGGAGATAATTGCGAGAGAGAAAGAAGCCACCTGGAGGAAACAGGTTTGGGCTCAGTGAGAAGCCTGTGGTGGTGTTCTGCGGGTTTTCCGCTATGCCTGCCTCACAGGGTGCTGGCGAGGTTAAATGGTTAATGTGTGTGAATGTACTTGGCTAGCTCTAAAGCACTGTAGAAATACAATTAATTATGTTTATAATTATAGGTAATGTAATTACTTTTTTAAACACTATTCTGAAAATAAGTAATCATTTTTCTTTTTTTTAAAGATTTTATTTATTTATTTTTAGAGAGGGAAGGGAGATAGAGAGAGAGAGAGAGAAACATCAATGTGCGGTTGCTGGGGGTCATGGCCCGCAACCCAGGCATGTACCCTGGCTGGGAATTGAACCTGCAACACTTTGGTTTGCAGCCCACGTTCAATCCACTGAGCTACGCCAGCCAGGGCAGGTAATGTAATTATAATTGTAATCACTTTGTGCGTGAAAGCAAAAATATATGTGTATATATACATATATCATATATACCATACATGTATATCAAACAGGCATGATATATACATGTGTGTATACATGCACACATATCATGCATGTTTGCTAGTAAGATATCCTTGGTGGATATCCTTGGTGAGATAATCAAAACTTGTATATTTAAACTTGACTCATTCTCTTCAACTTTTTTTTACCATTGGCATATATGTGAGACTTTGGCTCAAGGATTTATGGTTATGTTTTAGAACATTGGAATAAATACATAGAATAAACCTGGGAGACCCAACACGTCTGTAGTAATATTCATCGGCACCTATCCATCAGGAAGATAAAGTCAACACAGTTTATTTATTAATTTACCTGTATATAGTAATGATGCTTGCAGAGATCTTATAGTTAAATGAACACATACATATAATTTATATAACTGATATGTTTCTATATTATTCAAAGTGAGTTATTTCCAGAAATCCCCTAGACTCCAACACAATCCAAAATGATGATACTACTGTGTCGCTACATTACACATCTGCTCTATACGTCAGGCAACGCTTATTAGTACTAGGCTGGAAGTGTAATGTTAGACTATTTTGCTTGTTCAGCAAAACTAATAAGCTGGAAAGAAGTGCCAGGTAGTTTACTTCCTCCTATTAACATGTTTATCGTAAAATATGATGCTGTTTGGGTCTCTGGTCTGGAGAAACAGTTGTATTTCTGCCTGAGAGAAGCATCCTAGGACTAGGGATTCTCGCAGTGCCCCAGGGACATCTGTACTGCACGAGGACCACTGTCAGTATTTCCTCCTTGGAAAAATCAGCGCCATGACAAGATATTTAACAGGGAAAATGCTCCTAGTGTCTTCCTCCTTGAAATGGCAGGATTTCGCCTGAGAAGTGAAACATCGTATTTCTTTGGAGTCTCTGACATTCTGCCCTTGCTCCTATGCACTATTAATTGTTGTTAATTTCTAACACCTCATTAATTATTTCCATTAAAGATGTGGGAGAGGGAAATGCCCTTCACTCATGGGTGGTCACAAGAATAAACCATTAATAATTACAAAAAGTGTGTTAGTTTAAAAGTAAAGAAGTGAATCTGAGCCATTTGTGTGAACGTCTCTGTATTTCTGACGGCTGGGCTGTGACACTTTGAAATCCTGCCACTGGCAGTGTAGGTGGGGGCTCTGGAAAGACACAGCAGTGGCTGAGGAAGAAGCTGAGTCTCTCTTTGCATCCTTAATGACTGTAACATTTGGCCTGGAGAGCATGATGTACTTTTCAGAGAACTTTTACTCGACAACTTCTTTTTCCTCTGCAAAAGCAGCCTAGAGGTGGAACAGCTTCCTCCAGTGTCACAGCCCAAGTCGGTCCCTCAATTAGTACTTGACGCAGAGTTCCTGACCCCCTACTCCCATTCAGCCCACGAGACCATGCGCAGAGGTCGGTGCCAGCTCTGGCGACTCTCACGCCCACCTCCGGCCTCCTCAGAGGTGGAGACAAGGCCATTTCACTGAAATTGGGCTGCCAGTCTTTTTTTAAAAAATGCCTGGATTTTCATTTAGTGTTGAGATTTTTAATTTAGTGCCTATCTTGAAAGCTCAGGCAGAAGATTCTTTTCACAGGTCTATAGGAGTGTTGACGATTAAACATTATATTGGAAAAGAAGCATCAAATATGATCTCTAGGTTTGACCAACCAGCGGAACTTTTTGAGCATAGACAAAAGATTTGGGAAAAGTGAATGAAAAATTATTTTATGGATAAAGATTTCAACAGTGAAATTCAGACAGCTTAGATTCTATAGCTAAAAAGTAGATTCATTGCAAGGATCATATTTTGAACTTGAGGGGTCGATATGGTTCCTTCTAGTCAAACCCTCTGTTTTGCTAATAGGAAAATGGTGATCCAGAGAGGTTCAGGGCCGTGTTACTTAGGAAGATTTTATGATTTCTTATTTTGATTCTGCTTTTCATGTGGACTGTGATTTCAAGAGTAAGGGCAACATATTCGTTTGCTCTCCTTCCCCTTTTCCTTTGCTCCTCCTGTTCTTCTGTGCTGGCATACTCGGGAGTTCAAAGGGGACAAGTTTCTATTTCCTTGAATAGACTGAAAATTTTATCAGGTAGCTCGGGGTAGCAGGTGACATCATGGACAAAGGCCAGGTTGGAAGTCTTCCACAGAAGTCTAGTTTTAAGAAATGATTTAACTTCAGGCCCCCATTCCTTCTCATCTGTGAAATGAGGCACTTGTGTTTTAACTCTTAAAGCTTCCTAGACAGCTGGATTTTATGCTCTAAATTCCCCCCTAATTTCTTCCTATTGTTTTAATCATTTCTTTTCATTGTTATACAGTAGTTCATGGTTGACACAGTTTCACATTTTGTGTATTACCTTTTCTATGAGTGGACATTTAGGTTGTTGGAAATTTTTTTCCATTTGAAGTCAGGCTGTATTAACATTTTTGTTCAAATCTCTTCAAATATATGCATAAAGATTTCTCCAGACTTTCAGTTTTACCAAATGCTGTCAAATTAACCTGCAGAGTAACTGTGCTAATTTATCAATCTTTGTTCCTTCCACCTGGAGTCCCGTAAATGACTATAGGGGCTTGGCCATTTTACCATCTGATGCTGGCTAGCAGGAACCAAGTCCCTGTTATTGTTGACATAATCCCCCAGCATCTCTGTTCCCCTTGCTTCCCTTCATGTCTCCCCCCTCCACCAATCATGGGGGTCTTTTCTTTGGTAAGAGGTGAAGAGGGGGAGCCTAGCTTATATTTATGTTTGTTCCCAGCTCTTTAGCCTCTGCCCTCATAATGTCTTTATTCCCCCCAAAGGGCTATGCTTTCGATATATGCAAGACAGGAAGAAAATTCTTGCTCACCCCCTCCTTGAGTTACAGAACAGAGGTATGTCCAGCTACTTGAATGGGGGAGAAGAAAGGTCAAAAGGGGAAAAGGGAATGCTAGAGAAAATAATCAGGCAATAGTTTAAAAATCTTATCTTTCAACATGTGCATTTAACAAATTGCCTTTTTGAAATAATAAAATTACTTGAAATCTGAACTGTCTGGGAAATCTAGCACTTAGAGCCATTGTTACTATAACATTTATTTCTGTCTTGGATTATAGGATAGATAGTATTTCATGATTTGCCTGTGGGTCTTATATTTCCTGTAGAAAGACAATGGTTTTGAGTTAGGTAGATGAGCTAGACATATGCCCAGGTAGTGAGAAGAAAATAGTAAACCCCAGAAACATATTGAAGGGGAAGATATGGAATGAAGGGAATTCGATATCTTCCCCTTCAAAATGTTGAGGGAAAGTGAGAAGAAGTTCATGATTTTGAGCCATGGAGACAAGACAAAAATGCTTGTCCCTTTGATAGAAAATGGGATAGGAATGGAGCTTGAGATGACAAGTAGAAGTTGATAGGTTTGAATTTGGAATAGAAGTGCGTTCATCCCCAAGAGAAGTGCATTCCAAGAGATTTGCCTTTTCTTGAAAATCCTAGCCAAGATGGAATGACACTTGTGCTGTGTTTCTATGTGATCCTCAAGGACACCCTCCTACCAGGTGGCACGGTTTCCTGCTCACTCCAGGGGGCAGTCATCCCCTTCTGCCTGCCAGGCAGCAGCTTTCTGCTTATTTGGTGCGTTCCATTCTCATCTCAGGTCCTAGGCATGGTCTTTGCAGGAGCGTGTGTGAGCATGTATACACACACACAGACTAGAGACCCCGGATGCACGTTTTCCTCCAGAGAAAAGACCGGCTTCCTTCCAGATCTTAAGAACTGGCTTCTGTTGACTTTACCTGCAAGCTTCCTTAAATAGGGAGCAGTCCTACTACAGTCTTTTTGTGGTAATTCATTTACTTCAGAAAGTGAATTACCCCATAGCCTGCTGAATATCCTATTGGAGGTCCCCACCTGGCCTCGACATAAACAGGACTCAAAGCTCTGTCTTCTTGTGAACCCTCTGGTATATTGTTATTCCTTACCCCATTTGAAGTTTTTCAAAAACAAATTATTCGGCAAATTTTACTTAGTTCGCCTACTTTCACCTCCCACAACACCAAGACCATGGATACCTCAGTGCTGACTGCACCCTCCTTTTGTCCCAGCCAGAGGCAAACAGAGCGAAGATGTTTCTACCCAGTTTCGTTGGAATACTGTCTTAAACAGACTGCTCTTAGTCATCACTGATGTCCTGTTTTTAGGACAAAGATTCATTGCTCTGACCTCAGAGTTGCTCTTTTCAAGGACTCAGGTTTAAAGGTTATGAAGAGCTATTCAAACTCAATTGTTTCTAGTTCCCCTCTCACTTTTTGTACTGCTTTTCAATATATGATAGCATGCCCACTTATAAGCATGGACTAGTTTAAGTAATGTGTGCTTCCAAGATTGTAAAATTTATTCAAAGATTCATTCATTTCTTTATACACCCTTTCAACCGACATTTCTCGAAAGCTCTGGAATGGTAGGCACATACACTAGGTGCTGATGGCCAGAAATATCCTGGGAGATGCCTTCTGGATTGAGACCCAACGGGAAGCAATCGGCCATCGCTAACCTGAGAGAAATTGCCCATCCCTTGTGCTGTTTCATTTTCTCTATTTTCTTCCTTTATCTTTTCTATACTTATTTATCTTTCATTCTTTATTTCTTTTGTTTTTTCTTTTTCTTTCTATTTTCCCTTCTTTATTTTTACTATTACACTATGCCAAGTTATTTTCAACATCTCAGCTTTGCTTTAGTTTGTTCCCATACTCATTTCATAGTACTAACATTTGTCAGTGAATGGAAGACAAACCACCACTCGACCCAATTCAGAGTCATTTGGCAATTTTAGGTATCTGAGACTATACCAAAAGGATTTTAAAAATGTGTAAACCACTAAAAGAGTGAATAAAGCTATTAAAAAAAAGAGTAAGGATTTTATGACCCAGAATGAAGAACCATATCTTCTGCATAAAAAGTTTCTGGATCATTCAAGATTGGCAAGGTTTCAGTGTGGTAATAAACTACCTCCAAATGTCAGTGGCGTACTATTTCTTGCTGATGGTACACATCCAACATGGGCCTGTGGACTCAGCTTCACCATTCAGGAATCCAGGTTATGAGGCTCTCTGTCTTCCCAACGCAAGCTTCCACGCTCACTTGGCAGAGAAGGAGAAAGCTGGGGGTTCTTCCACTGACAATCAAAAGCTTCGGCCTGGAAGTTACACACAGTGCCCCTGCTCACAACAACACACAAATCACATGGCCTATCCACCTGCCAAGGAGCCAAGCTCTGCAGCCTCCATATGCCTGAGAGGAGAGGGTGTCCTACTCTTGGTGACATGAGTAGTATCCATCACAGCATTTGGGGTCAGCAAGTTTGAAGTGAAGACCATGGAAGACCCCCAAAGGTCTGGCTGCTGTACCTGAAGGGAAAATTCGGGACAGAGAGCCAACCTGTGCTCTGCAGGAACAAGGCCTAATTCCCGACCCCTTTGGTGGGTGTTTTGTACACAGGCCTCTCTGGCTACAGAATCCTCTCAGTGCGTCAGGCGGCCTCTCACACAGATTCTTGTACATGGAGGCAGCATTTTTAATAAACCCAAGTGTGACCTTTTATCCAATAAAATGTCAATCTTAAATTACTAAGATAATTCATCCCTAAGGTTGAACTAGTCCTCTTAATTTACTTCTTTAATTAAGGGAGGTGTGGGGTTTGTGAGGCTTGGGCCATTAGGAAGCATAACTGTTCTGATCCAAGGCTGGGAGGCTATCCCATGCTTGTGACAGCGTGATGGAGCGAGGCTGCCAGCACGCCAGGGTGTCAAGGATGACAGGACAGCCCCATCTATTGTGGCCACCAACCTGAATACATAACCGAGTGTTATCACCTCCCTCAGACACATTCTCTCAAAGTGAAATGAACTTTATGGGGTGCGCAATTGTAAAGTCTTTTTGAATGGTTTTATGTAATGACCTGGGAGTTTTCAGACAAGTGACCTCTGGGCAGCTGTAAACTAAAGTCAGCATATACCTCTGGACTTCCTGGAATGCCAAAGATCAAGGTCCTAAGGGTCATCCATCTAAGAGTAAAGATCAAGGTCCTAAGGGTCATCCATCTAAGAGTATGTGTGTGCTCATGACTGACCCTTTGATGGAGACTGGCCTAAACGAGAAAGCTGACAAAACCAGCCTGATGCAGCAGTGATTAAGAGCTGAGACTTCATATCTAGGCCCATTCTGAGTTTGCATCTTGGCTGCTCACTTATGAGTTTGTGTGACCTTGAGCAAGTTATATAACCTCTTTAAACTTCAGTTTCCCATAAAATGGAGATGAAAATAGTACTTGTCTCATGGGCTTGTTGTAAGAATTAAATGAGGTGATGATACTTAGCATAGTGTCTGGCTCATATAGGTGATCAGAAAATGTTAACTGTTGCTAGTGGCTGTTATTATTAATATTGTTCAGGGTAGCAAGCATGTATGTAAAATATACCTTAGTCAAAACATGGTGCTAGACAGCAGAAGGTATATCCGGGCAAATAGGGCAGGGATCTGCCAATGTGTGTGTGCGTGAGAGAGAGAGGGAGAGACAGAGAGAGACGTAAGGGTAGAATGAAGAGAGAAGAAGCAGGAGAGAAAAATATATAATAACTAAAATAAAAATAGATAATATTTAATTGTGGGCTTACTATGTAATAGATACTATAGATACATAGATTTTATATAACCAGTCTCATTTAGCATCCACGCAGCAGCATGGGTAGGCATCTTTAGTGTCCGCCTTACATTTGAAAGAGCCTTAGAAAGGGAGTCAGTAGCAGTGGGTGGCACATGGGACTGGGGGAATGGAGCGGGGACCGGGCTGTGAGGTCTGGTTTGACTGGAGCAAAGGAGAGGACTGGATGAGTAGAACATGATGTACCAGGTGTTCCAGGGAAGTCCTTCTCACTAGCTCACATAGTCATTGCCCATGTGAAGTCCATCTCTAATTTTGGGTCATTAGTGGTGTGCTGTTTGACTGAGAAACAAAAGACTGCCTTGAGGAAGTCACCTCATCTTTAACAGGCTGGAAGACTAAAACACATATTTAGGACTTGCTTAAACTCAGCTCCAAATATTGTGGGAAATTCAGGGCATTTTGGAAACAGCAGCCAGTAGCAAACCAGCCCCACAAAGGGGTCACTGGAGGTGAAAACTTCATGTGATCCAAGGTTGACCACCAGATGGAGCTCTGACAGGCATGGCAGCTGAAGTCCGTGGTTAGATCCCAAACCACCCTCCCCACCCCTCCACCTTCCATTTGTCTTTTCAGCACCAGGAGGCCAAGCCCACCATCAGTACTAGAGTTTTTAACCCCTGCATCCATGAATGTATTTTATTATGGGTTTGGAGATCAATGTAAAAGCATAAGGAAATTTGGAAGCTTCCAGATTCTTCTAGACTTTGGCCCCATTAAACACTTAGGGAAGAAAGGTAATCTCCACGTAAAATCTCCATTAAAATAACCTTGTAGGCTTATCTGAAATTAGCACCTCCAGAATTCTTGTTCTGACTGTTGGTTTAGTTGACCTGCTCATGTCCAGATCTTATACTTGATAAACACTTCTAATCAGATAAGAAAAGAATTGACGCATTTCTACATCGTAGATCAACCTTAATGTTATTTGAAAATAGGAGTCGGTCTTGGGGCTTAGGTTTTCCCTTTGTATTTGTGTGTGATTTACTGTTCATCCTGCACTAGACACTAAAATGCATTGTTTAATTATCTGAGCTCAACACACCATTTTATAATTCATTAGTCAGTTGCTCTTTGCAAAAGCTTACTTCTTATGAAACAAAAGTGGGAATCAAGCAACTGGACTATTTATCTCTCTTTAGGGGTTGGGGGTTAATATCTGATAGCTCATAACATCTTTATTATAATGCATTTATAATGATTTACTGGAATCATTCTATGGCTAAGTATCTAATGTCAAAGCTGGGATCTGGCATGAAATAAAATGCTGTATCCTTGGGTAGCTCTAGGGAAAAAAAGGCCTCAGCCAATATTTTCTGTGTAATTCTACAAACTGTAATAAGGGTAGGGGTAATTGCCTTAATGTCAATTAAGCTATTAATAATGCTCATCTTGTCATTCCTAAATATAGCACTGTCCCAATCCTCCATGACTGTCCCCTGTTAAGACTACCCAGAAATGAGATCATAGTTTATGTGGATGAGGAAGTCTTACCTCCCTTGTATAAAAGAAGTTCTGGGGGCTGATTTACTTGTTTTTGATAAAAATTTCTACTTGGACATATATGTGTATTTGTAAGGGCAAAGGTTGGTAATAGTTGTGAGCAGGGTCATGTATTAAAAACTGTTCTCTGCTCCTATTCTGCTTCTGCTTCTAGGTGACCAGAGTGAGGTGCTCCATACAGGACTCCTGTTTCAGGGTCCAGACCCCTGCCTGATGGTCCTGAGTGATTGTGACGACCACCTAGGCATTTTAGACTTGGGAGCCCTCACTCTGGCTCCATGTGGCGTTGCGCTGTGTGTGTGTTTTCCCCAAGCAACTGGGATGCACACAGGTGCCTGAAGGTAAAGCAAACGATACGGAGGCACTATCATCACAGATAAAGGGGCCAGTGGTCTATCAGCAAATTTCAGCAGCCTACGTCCAGGGTAAAGGCATATTTGGATTAGGGGTTAGGAGGAGGTGAACTGTGGGGTTTTGGTGAGCAGGGAGAATGTCACCAACCCTCCCAGATCAGCTTTAAATCAGAACCACTTTAGCTTACAGCAAAGAAACAAGACAGGATCTCCTTCCTTAGCTGGCACTTACATTTCTCCTGGGCTAGGATTTCTGAGCAGTCACTTCCTTCTGCCCCCCTTGTTGGCCATCTTGGTGAAGTGAATTTCTACTTGATGATATTTTGAGCTCATTAATTTGTCCCAAGGAAGCTTATTGTATGGCAGTTTAATGACAGAAACCTGTTTTAATGCAAATGGACACGTAATCCCACTAAACCACTCTGAGGGTGTAAATTTAAAACAATTGCTGAGAACTGACACCAGAGTTTTATAAGATGGAGGGCTCATTCCTAGATCCCGGTACGCCCAGGGGACCCTGCTTGGACATCCAGCCTTGGCAGTTTTAGTGCAGCCCCGGGTTACCATGGAAATTAGGAAGGGAGGGAGGAGCTTCAGGGAGCCCCTCAGGTGGAGAGGATCTGAGCTTGGGTAGAGTGCGTGCGAGTGAAGGAAGGAGGAAGGCTCTGAGAGGGGCAGAAGTGAAGGGTGTGTGGTGTCCTCAGCTCTTTTTCTGGCAGGGCACTGGGCTGGGGAAGATGTCACTGAGACCCAGGAGGCAGCCCTCCGTCCTGGCTTATTCAAATGATTGATCCAGGCAAATCCCCATAGAAACAGCACAAAACCTTGCCTGGGGCCCCGCGTCCCCGCAGGTAAAGGGGAAAGCTTGTCTGGGGGAGGGGCGGTGGAAATGAGAACGAGGCGGGAATTGTTTGTGAATATTTGCTAGATTATAATGCTGTTGGGTACTACATCATTCTCCAGAGAGCCCTGAATAAGGTTATTATGGGTGAAGTCATTTTTGTAATAAAGTTGGCTGTAACTCTGGGTCATAAATCATGGGTTCTGGTACTAAAAAAATTACTAAACATGCCTCCGTTACCACATACTGTCCTCCTTTTAAATACTTTGATTTTACTACAAATTCTCCATTGACTGAGATGGGGGAAATAACACAATGAGCAAATGATTCCTTCCGTCCCAGGCAGCAGCCCTGCCGGCATCTGGGCCTCCTGGAATGATTTCCTGAGGTGTGATGTTATTTATGGCGTGCTTTCTCTATCAAAACGGCAAACAGCGTTCCGAGTGACCCCGAGCATTTGCATCACTGCTTCTCTTGCTAATTGATTCATCCCCTGGCAGGGCCTGAGACGTGGGCTGTTAGCTGGACACTCTCTTCCAGCTGCAGATCCTGTGGATTAAGGTGCATAATAAGCAAAGATGTTAATAAAATTGTTAAATGTCAAAACCACAAAACTCACACCCATTCAGGGTCCATCAGCTCTTCAGGAATGATTCTTTAAAATACCATCTCCTCCCCTTGTCCTTTGCTCAGTCAAAACTTCATAACCTTTGTGAAATACGGAGATTAAGAACTGTTATTAACAACACTGATGTTTCTCGTCTTTTGTAACTTCTTTCAAATAAGAGCCCAGCGCAGAATGACCAGGAATGTTATCGTACGAAGTGCATTTTAGATGTAATAGTAAAGCAGAAAGGGGAGTGTGGCCCCAGTGGCAGTGGAAAGAGGGACAAAGTGTGGATCTCTATAGCTCAGTGGCTGCAAAGCAGAAAATGAAGATTGTAAAAACGTCACATAAAGAAAAAATGCACAGTGGGTTCGTTTTGCGATGCCCATAATTCAGTAATGCCTTTAAGTAGCTAGAAGAAATATAATAAATGTTTTTCCACAACATTGATCATACTGTATCAGAGGAAATATTAGTGTGCAGGGAGCCATGATTATACTGGTAGTAATTCTCGGTGCAGAAAACTAGTAGGAGATGGGACCCTTTATAGGCCAAACTTTTATTGGCTGCAGTTATTTACCTTTAAGAATATGCCTAATACATTGTCCTATAGCCAAATATTTTTTGTGAAAATTCAAGTCAGCCCTATCAGTAAATCAAAAATCCTGCCACCATTTTATAGATTTTATATATTTTTTTTCCTGAAGATGCTCTGATGTGTTCCAGAATACAAAACCAGCCAATTGACCATGTAAAAATTCTAGAATGTTGGTAAAACAGAAGCTTCTTCTGTGTTCCGAACCCAGACAGGGGCAGCCAGGTTTATGGCACATGGTTTCATCCCAATGCCATATATGTATATGGCACTATATATTATATATTATATATATATATAAAACATCTGTATACAATGTATTATATAGAGCAATGTATTGTATTATATATATAACATCGCTCTAAAGAAATTAAATGGATTATTAGGTTAGACACTATAGTAAGACGGTACCAGAAGCTGTAAGCCTAGAAAAGATGTGCATGTCCTACAACTGTTTTTCTTTCTTTCTTTTTATCCCCCCTCTCCTGAAACACTGAAGAAAGCTTTGCAAAGCCTGATTATTTCCTTTGTGAGAAAAGAAGGGAACTGATTCCTCACGCTGGCCTCTTGCTTCTTGGACTGGCAGGAGCTGGTAATGTGGTGGCCGTGGCTAGTTTGGTGCAGGAGGCCCCAGCATGTCAAGGAAAAGTTCTTCTTTCACTCTTGAAGGATTCCAGGGCTTGACTCCAGAAATCATTGAGTCAGGTTTTCAGGGTGCATGAGATAAGAGTTAGCCCAGCCAGATCCCTGCAGAACTGAAAGGAGAGATGAGACCTGGGCATGCTAATTCTCCATCTACTCCCCACAAAGCCTTGCTGTGAAAATGACTAAGAGAAGCAAGGAGCCAGAAGAGTCTGCAAGTGAAGATACCGTGAGAGCAGAGACAGGAGTGAGGCATTCTTTTACTTCAGAATCTGGATAATCCAGCTTGCAGTTCAAAGGCCCTGTAAAAGCAAACAAACCTGGCTGGAGGCTGCAGATTTACCTGCTCTGTTTCAGTGCACCTCTCCCCTAACTCTCACTGACACACATGGGGAGGATTGCCCAGACTTCCTTGAGGACACCATCGATCCCTGTTTGCTCCTAGCCCCCTTTGCTCTTTGCTTAACGCAAATCCCAGGTCTCACGCACACGTGCTCCTTCAGTGCAGGTTCTGGGAGGTTCTTTCTTCTCCACCGTTTGGACACAAGGAAAGTACATTAGCTAAGGGGGCATTTGGAGCTTTTCATGGAGCTATGTCTTGATTTTAGTACCTTTTTACTACAGTTGGGTAGTTGTTTTGTTTGACTCCCGTCCCCCCATCCTCTAACAAGGAAGAAGTGAAAAAGGGTCCCCTTTAAATTCTTACTTGAGAACTTTAGAGAGGCAGGCAGTTGAAGGGACAACCCCCCAACATGAGGGAGCCCAAGATTTCGGAAACAGCTCACCACAAGGTGACAATTTCTCTGAAGGAGTGCCGCCTGGGAGGTTGGTAAGCCGTCACCTGATGTGCTCAGCACTGACATGGACATAAATAACTCACAGGCCGAGGTGACCTAGCAGGCTCTTTGGGGAGATCTTCCTCACGTGGGGAAGGGGACACATTTTAAACATCTTGTTACAAGTGACACTGTTTGAGGTATTTCGAAGCAGCGGCAGCTGTTCTGAGAAATTTTTTTTTAAGAATTAAAAAAAAAATCAGTTAATTTCCTGGCACTGTTTAAAAGGGTGCAATTTAAAACAATTTTTGGAGGCCATAGTCTCTCTGAATTCCCTCTTTAGCTTATATTGTCACATTAATGAGGAGTTGTTAAGGGTCAGTGAGTAGCACCCTCTTTCTCCTTCCTTCCTTCCTTCCTTCCTTCCTTCCTTCCTTCCTTCCTTCCTTCCTTCCTTCCTTCCTTCCTTCCTTCCTTCCTTCCTTCCTTCCTTCCTTCCTTCTCCTTCCTCTCTTTTCTCTTTCCTCCCTCCTCTCCTTTAGTTTTCTTTGTTTTTTTTCTGCTCTTTCCCACCTTCTTTCTCTTCTCCTTCAATGACTTGAAAAATCTTAATGAACTTAAAGCAATTCCACAACAATGAAAATGTTCAGGGTCACAGATGCCTTCCCTGGAGTATTTAACAGCGGAGTCAAATGCAGCTTCTGTTTTTGCTGTGTATGCAGTATGCACTCAGTTTCACTTATGCTTGCAAAAATATCTAAGCTGAGGAGCATAAGAGAGGCCCTTGGAGAGTAGACCCACTATAGTTTTAGTAAAATTTAAAAAAAACAACAAAATAACAATAACAGAACGACAGACTTTGGGAACTACTTAGTAAATAAACACAGAATTTTGCTCTACTTAGAATTCAGCTTGAATTGCTAACCTACATTGTGGTCAGATAAAGAATGTAGACAACATTTGACAATACAGAATATTCTATTACAATATATAAAACTGTTATTTTGAAATGAGACACACTTGTAATTGTTTCTACAACCGCTGGATGTCACTGTTGCATATGACTGACAGTAAACATTCCCCACTTAGGCGATCTGACACTAGTATTTTAAGGGCTTTCATGCTCTCTCCTTGGTGCTCTGCCTTCTGATTGAACACATGCTGTATGCTACCATGACTCTCTTCTCCACTCAGTGCAGGGATCCCAGTTCTCAATTATGGTGCTCTACTAGGCATTCTTCTAACTTACATAGGGTGAGGTTCCCCAAACCCCAAACATAGTTATTTACCGTGCTCAAAAGGCCTTTGGTACTTTTATAATAGTTCCCAACATTGTACATTAGTTATAACTAGCACATTCTAGATACCAAATTGAGTGAAGTAAAAACATAACTATAAAATACCCTGGATTTATAAAGTCCTTTTTTTTTCCCCCTCAAAGAGCCTATAGCAGTTTTCATATCTACTTGCTCATCTGTCTTTCCGACATCCCCAGGGGATTACCTGTTTTAATGCTTTTATGAGTCAAAGTTGACCTGTGAAATAAACTGAATGAAGTAATTATTTGCACTGGCATCCCAGGAGTAAAGCAAAAGCAAACATTGAAAATGTGTTCCAGACAGCCAATTCTAGTTTGCAAAAGTCACTCACTGAAATTGTGGTAGTTCTGGGGGTTTTTTTTTCATTACTTTTATAATCCTTTAATTCAAGGGCCCTTTAACTCCTCTTTTAAAAATGCATCTTCAAAAAACCTGGGCCATCTTCTACAGTTGCCATTATGCAAACAATAGATCTGGAGACTCTTTCAGTCTGAAAAAAGCTTGGCCCAATGGTAGTGCTAGACTATAGCAACACCAGAGAAGAGAAATGGGAGAACCAATTAGAACAGTAGCTGGCTTTTTCTATAGTTAGAAATGACCGTGAGCTTCAATTTAGCTGTCCAGTTTAGTCTCCTTAGTTTTCCTAAAACCTTGGAGTAGTTTTCTTTAACTTCTTCCCATGCTTTTGCCCCGGAGAAGCCAGAGCTGTTCTTGGAGGACTACTGGCCTAGATTTCAGGGGCGAGGGGGAGGGGAGGTCTGTGTTCTAGTGAGTTATCAGAGAGCTGTGCTGCCTGCCATCTACAGATGCTTTGATCCAAATTTCAGTCATTGTTTCCACATTTAGGGGCTGGAATGAACATCAAAGAAGTGGTGTACGGAATTTACTGAATGCCAAAGAAGTACAATAACATACAGAGGATATAAGCAAATCCCAGTGGCAAAATTTGCTGCCAATTCTTGCACATAATAGAGGCCCTAAAGTGACAGTCTATCTTTGACAAACGTATAATGATATCAATGCCAAGGAAGGAACTAGCATACTGAAAGGTGAATAAAAGAGTTGGGAACAATTCAGGGGACTCACATATTTCCTTCGTGTGTTTTCACATAGCAAGGAAAGCAGATGACACAAACGCATTAGGTAATCGTTGGACAGGGCTGCAAACTCACCAGCAGCTTTAATCTGACCTGGCTCTTTCAGAATCCAGTTCTAAAGATGAAAATAAAATGTGATTAGAAATCATTCATCTTCTGGAAGTAGGGTGGGGGGAAGGAACAAGTAAAGTGAAAATAGCTTTCTTGTTCTGTCTCAGATAGTTCCAGATTTTAAAGCCCATATGTTGTTTGCTATAACTTCTTCGCCTCCCAGGGCCAATGCTTTCCAAATGCTCCAGCTTGTGCGCTGCACCCAGTAGTCCAGGAAACTAGAGCTCATTTGTATCCACAGCCTTTGTTCAAATATGGATTAATTTTGGTTAATTTCAGTGGGTACGCGTAGAGTAAAATGCACAGAACTGAAACCATGAAACTCAGGCCAGTGTGTGATTCTCTAAAAACCTACTTTTCAAGCTCCTTTAAGTTTTATTTTTGAAATAGAAACAATAAAATGACTGTAAAAAGTTTCCAAAAGCGTTGACATTATGAGCAATTGCTAACCAAGGCTGTTCCCAGAATGATCACACAAATTTGGATAGAATTCTAGAAATGCTAATGGCCCTGCAGGGCCAGCTATGAATATTTCATTCAGAAGGTGATTTGAGAAGGGTCCTGTGGCACGTGGCTCTTGCCTCCAGGGCCAGGTATGCCGCTGTCGCCAGGACCGGCATGGGAGGGCAAAGGCTGACTCCCGCCCTGATGCTGCCATCCTTTTCCTCTGGAGATGAAGGGGTGAGCCCTCTCCAGGCTGCTTTAAAGAACCGGGTGTGGATGTACAGAGAAAGAAGTCTCCAAAATGACACAATACATGGAAATCACCGACAGGGTTCACGGGCACCGTCTGGTAATGAATCAAATACCAGCAAGACCAAGATGTATGTGTTTATTTCAAACCCTTTTCAGTTGAGCCAGAAATTGTGCCAGCTGCAAAAAGAGCCAGCACTCCTGTCCTTTGCACTGGGCAATCAGAGCTGATTTGCTTATATGCACCACAACCATTTACAACTTAGGCCCCAGAGCTCTTAAAATATTTCTTCTATAGCCTCGTACTGCATAGTGATGGAGTTCATGGAGGTATCCTGCTTGTTTTTATTGCGTATTGCTAAGTAAATGCAATGGTTTTCATGATTTCAAACTCTATAATGAAATGACTGAGTGCCCAGCAACATTAGAAAATGGACAAACAAGTATTCAACTGGCTGGATGAACCTTGGCTTTCTGGCATTAAAGGTGTAATATTTATGAGTTAATTTAATCATAGAAGAAAATATTGAGTAGGTGACTGAGTAAAATGATGACTGTGTATTATGTTTTTGCCATGCAGCTGGATAAACATATTCAACGGCAGACCTTGGCAAGAACTGCAAAGATGCTCTTGACAATGCTATGAATAAATATTAGGTGCTGCCTAGAATTCACTGTATTTGAGGTCTTGAGCAAAGCCAGATGAGTTTAGCTGGAAAATGTGGGAGAAACTATGAATGCACATTGGGATTACGTAAACGTTGGAGTCTTTCTCTGCTGCCCAGGAATTGCTCTAACATTCATTTTCATCTACATCACTGACAGAATTATTTTTTAATCATTGTCTTCGCACCTCTAGGAGTGTACTTGAGTATTAAGATTCAGCTTTTGGGAAGTTCATGGTAAGTTTTTAAACACCATGAACTTGGAGAGAAAAGAATTATGTTGCTTAGGCTATATAAGCTGATAATAAAGATTATACTTTGCAGTGACCCAATACAATCTCTATGAAACAATGAATTAAAATTTGTTTAGATTGCATCTTGAATTTCTTTAGAATATATGGTTTCTGATTCCAAGAAGGACTGTAAAAAAAGACAATAATTGGTCTGATATTTTGAAGAGTGGAAATCAGTAATATCAAGTCTTTTAATGAAGTATTTGTATTCAGTGCAAAAGAACCCAACATGCAATGGAGTGTTACAGAAATATGCCATTGTGAGTTTTTTCCCTGCAAGATTGTCATTTTACCAATACAGAAAACATCTTTTTTCCCAACTGAGATATAATTGACACTGCATAAGCTTAAGGTGTAAGTGTTGACTTGATACATTACATATTGTATCAGAGTGATGGTCACTGTAGCATTAGCTAACACCTCCATCACTTCATGGAATTGCCATTTCATTTTGTGGTGAGAACATTTAAGATTCTACTCTCTTCAGCAATTTTCAAGTATACAGTATAGTACTGTTAACTATGATCACCATGCTGAAGACAAGATCCCCAAATTTACACATCTGTTAACTGGAAGTTAATAGCCCCTGGCCAGCAGTTGCCTGTTTCCCCCGCCCCCATCCCCCAGTAACCACCAGTCTACTCTGTGTCTATGAGTTTGACCTTCTTTTAGACACTGCAGATAAGTGGTACCCCACAGTGTTTGACTTTCTCTGATTTACCTCACTTAGCATAATGCCCATCCATGTTACCGCAAATGGTAGAATTCTCTTCTTTTTCTTGCCTGAATACTATTCTAATAAATATATACACATACACATGTACACGCACACACACACACACACCTCATGTTCTTTATCCCCTTCTCCTTTGATGAACACTTAGGTTGTTTCCCTGCCTTGGATGTTGTAGATAATGCTACAATGAATGTGACAGTGTGGATATCTCTTTGAGATCCTGTTTTCGTTTCCTTTGGACAGATATATACCCAGAAGCAGGAATGCCAGTTTTAGTTTAAATTTTTGGAGAAACTTCTATATTGTTTTTTATAGTGGCTGTACCCATTTACGTTTCCGCCAACAGTGCACAGAGCTTCCCCCTTTTTTATGTACACACGCAGACACTCAGCTCTTGTCTTTTTGGTAATAGCTATTACCACAGATGGGAGGTGATATCATATTGTAGTTTTAATGACTAGTGATGTTAAATATCTTTTCTTGTACATGTTATTCATTTGTACATCTTCTTTGGAAAAATGTCTGTTCAGTTCCTCTGCCTGTTTTTAAATCAGACTTTTTTTTTGCTATTGAGTCATATGAGTTCTTCATGTATTTTTGGATATTAGCCTCTTATCAAATATATGATTTGCAAATATTCTCTCTGATTCCATAAGTTGCCATTTAATTTTATTTCTTTTGCTCTGCAGAAGCTTTTTAGTTTGATATAGTACCACTTATTAATTCTTGTGTTTGTTGTTTGTGCTTTTTTGGACATCATACCCAAATAATCATTGCCAAGATCAATGTCAAGAAGATTTTCCCCTATGCTTTCTTTAGGAGTTTCGTATCTTATGTGTAAGTATTTAATCCTTTCTGAGTTAATATTTGTGTATGGTATAAAACAGGCCCCAATTTCATTCTGCTGCATGTGGTTTTCCAGTTTTCCTAACATTGTTTATTAAAGAGACTATCCTTCCACCATTATGTGTCCTTGGCCCTCATGTCAAATAGTACTGGACCATATATGTAAGGGTTTATATCTGGACTTCTATTCTATTCCATTGGTCTATGTGTCTGCTTTTATGCCAGAGCCATACTGTTTTGATTACTGTGGCTTTGTCATATATCAATAGTTTGAAATCTGAAAGCATTGTGCCTATAACTTTGATCTTTTCAACATTGCTTTGGTTATTCAGGATCTTTTGTAGTTCCACGTGAATATTAGGTTTTTTAAAGATTTCTTGAAAAATGCCAATGGGATTTTGTAGGGGTTGCATTGAATCTGTAGATGGTTTTGGGGAGTATGAACATCATCTCTTGTAGAGGGCACATAGTTGGGTCTTGTTTTTTTTTTTAAACTACCCAGCTATTTACTTTACACCTTTTGATTGGAAATTTTAAATTTATTTACATTAGAGTAATTGTTGACAGTAATCATTGATAAGGACTTGCTAATGTCACCTTATTGTTTCCTGGCTGATTAGTAGTTGTCTTATTTCTTCCCTCTTGCTGCCATCCTTTGTGAACCGATGATTTTTTGTGGTGATGTGCTGTGATTTCCTTCTCTTTATCTTTTGTGAATCTACTGTAAGTGTTCACTTTGTGGTTACCATGAGGCTTATAAAAACATCCAAAGGATATTAATTGTTGGGCTATAGTGCTAGCACTTTTTTTTTACTAAGGTATAAATGTGTAGGAGGGAGAAGAGGTTTTAGCCATTTGGAAGACAACATCTCCCTGCCTGCTCGCAGGGTCTGGAACCGTCTCCTGCCCCCACAGAGCTCAGCCCCAGCTGGTCCCCTGATCCTGAGGGGGACAAAGACTGCAAAAACATGTGGGAGGAGTTAACCCCCCTAGTTACATTTCCCCTGGACTGAACTTCTCAATCCCTCCCTACAGTGATATACTAACAATCTGAGTGTGAACAATTTATTTGATAACCACAAAGCCAAGGAGGGACATGGGCTTCCAGCGGCAGTGGGTGGCTCTGGCTGCTGAGGAGATCACAAGATGGGCAGAAAGCAGCTGACCTCACACCGAGTCTGAGGAGAATTCTTAGAGGAATAAGGCACATAGACTCTGATCATACAGGCTTCACAAAATGTGAACGTTTAGTAAATCCCGACACTAGAGCAGGAGCACAGGGATATCTGAAAATGCCCTCCAGTTACAGTCTGTCTGGGGGGAGAAAACTAGTAGGTAAAAGATGTGGTCTTGGATAGTGTCTCTAGGCTGTGACGCAAGTTTTGTTGTAGTGTTGTCTTTGTTTCTAGTGTGTTTTTAAATCTCTGTTTCATGCACACAATGTCCAAATGCAACAATAGGCAGTGAAAGCATAATTCAAATTATTCCCATTTTTTCCAAGATTGAATACTGTTTCTGTATTAAAATTTTCTTCAGCTAGGCTCTCTGACCAATACCTGAACACCAAACTCTTATATCCTGGGCATTATATTTCTAGTTTTTAATTATTGTTTCTGATATATTTGGCATAGTATCTTGAAATACCCAAATAAGGGGTCAATTGTTAGCACATGTTTGCGCCTACACAAGGAGTCATTGTGAGCAGGCTTGATTCTATACTTCCCTGTGCACGTGTGTAGGTGTGAATATGTGTCACTCCAACGAGGGTGAACGCATTTGCTGTGTTGTACATATAAAGCATTTAAGACAGTATCCGCATCATAATAAATCCTCTGTAAGTCTTAGTGGCTGCTGCTTCTCCTACTACTATTGAAAAGCCCACAGGCTGTGCTGTGACCCGGGGTCAGCGGGGCTGGTGCCATGAGCTCTCCCAACTCCTGCATGGACCTAACATGTGTGCAGTGGTTTAGAAATTCACTTCTCACCTATGAGTGACCCTCTGACCCTTTGGGACGCTCATCTTTGCAGGTCCGAGTTTTGGCCGTTGGGTGTCCCTCGGGAACTGTCAGAGCGTCGAGGGAAGCCCTGAGACTCGAGCTGCATGGGAGCCACGGCTCTGAGGCGCGCGTCTCCAGCTTTCTGTGGTGAAGCATTAGTTCTTATTTGCAATCTGCCACAGCCTGATACTTTGTAAAGTGTGATAAAAATAACTGAAAACGGAATAAAAAGTAATACACAAAAATTCAACACCCATTTTTAAAATTGGATTCAACAAACTTCTGCCTCCAAATGGCTCTCAGCAGTTCCAAGGCTCCCTCTCAATTCTGCGCATGTCCCATCTCCGAACAGTAACCAACGGGTGGCAGAGGGTGGGCCTCGCTGTAAGCAGCAGTGTCAGTCATACAGGACAGCGAGGAACCCCGACAGCCTGTCATTTTCATACTCTTTTCCTTCCAAAGAGCGCAAAGGGCTCTCATCAGTTGGGGGCACTGCGGATCAGCTTCAGGTGGCCGAACCATTGATGTGAAGCTGGTGCAAAGCTGGCCCACGGAGGTGGGGCCCTGAAAGGTCACCAGGGGAAGCTACTTTGTGCTGGGTGCTGGCCATCCCCTCAGATGGGAATTTATGCACAGCTTCGTAGTAGGCTGTTTCGGGCAGATGCACAGGTGTGCAAACAGTTTGTGATAGGCAGGTTTATGGCAAATAAACACATTGTATGATATACTGTAATCAACTACATAAACAACTTTAAAATTGTCTGTACTTCATATTTCCAGCATTTGGTTTTGTTAATCATATGTCTTCCTGACAGCAATTAAATAACCTTGAGAGAAAATGTACACCTGCTGTCTCCCCGGGGGAAACTACATCTCTTTTGTGAATGACATAAGTTCTCCATAAAACATAACTGAAGATCGGAGAATTGAATTTGGAGATATGTCTCCTTTGTCTTTTGTTTTATCTCTCCTCAAATTGGAGTGCAGGTTTTAATACAGCTAATCTTTTTCTGGATTCCTACTCTGAGATTCTTTTCAAACCAAAATGTTTCCCTGAGGGGCACATTCGAGATGGTGGATAGAGGAGGTTGTGGTGAGTATCAGAAAGGTAGGGAAGATCCCACACCCGCCTCCCAGGTCCTGGACTTTCAAACTCCCCAACTTGTGCCCCCAATGCCCTAAATTCATTGATTTATACAGACGATCTCATCCACTTTCCTGAACACCACAGTGGTTCTTAGAACAAAACATGACAAGGTGTTTGCTTTGCAAACCAGGTCCATTTGTTAGAACCAGTGAATTAAAAGTCTGTTTTAATTGACAGGTGTTGTGGGCAAGCTGGGGTAGCTGAGTGCACTGTTGCCCTTGCCCACCACTCCCTGGATGTGCCCAGTCTTCTACAGGCAAAGTTCAGGGTGTCAGTGCACTGGGGTGTGTGGTCAGCTGTTCCGGGGCAGCCAGGGTTCTAGTGGCACTGGTAGTGGGAGCAGCTGCTCTGGTACCAGTGCTTCATTCATGACAGCTACCCGCCTGGCTTCTACCATGCCAGCCTCTCCCGCCCTCATGAGTGGGCTGGTCGTGGGGCCTGGATGTAGTCCTGACAATGGTTGTCTTAGAACTGGAACTCTGAGGAGCTGAAGCCTCACTGTGATTCAGCTGGTGAGTTGGAGACAACTATCTGGAAGAGGAACATACGTCATGAACTCCATCACTCACTTTTAGAATAGTTCCATTCACTCTACTTGACAAGAAATACAGCTTCAAAGTATAGCATTTTGTCAGTAAGAAAACAGTGCCAGAGCTACACAATTTTGTTAACGGGTACAAACCTGTTTGGTCTCAAGAAGAGCGGGGAGGTCATGGTACTTAATGGAACTTGCCAAGTTTTCTTCCTCAGCTCTACGGTGTTAGCCCTGACAAGACAGTGCTGGCAGTAAATGATGGATAGGGCTGGAAGTGTTTCTGTTTCCATGGAGTATACTATAGCTATGAGGATAAATTCAAGCCAGGGAGGTTGCTAGATCACAGTGGGAGATGTGCATCGCCATCGACCAGTCAGCCGGGGCTTTCATGGGGACATGGTCATGTCTGACAGTGAAGTGAATCTGAAATCGTTTCAGTTTTGGTTTGGGTAATAAGTTTGGGAGATAACTATGTTCTCAACATTGGACCACCAGAAGATGGACTAACTGTTCCCATCTTCCAGGAAGATGGACTAACTGTTCCCATCCTCCAGGAAGATGAACTAACTGTTCCCATCTTCCAAGAATGCCTTCTTGCTGTTGGTAAGTGGCTGAGCATCAGTGAGGAGGCTCTCTATGCATCTAAACCATGGCGAGTGCTGTTAGGAAAAAACACAGTGTCTCTCTTGTACACCAGAAAAGGGTCAGGACTTTTAAAGCTTCAAGACCTGTAACTACCTCAACTACAAAGGTAAAGATGCTGGGAATCCAAGAAAATCTGAAGTGGTCCACAGATCTGGATAAAGGTTTCCTCATTTCCTTGCCCCAGTTACTACCCTCTGCTCTCTCAGTTGAGTTTGCCTGGACGATAAAGCCAACAGGAGTGGAGTGATCATTGGCAGTCAAGAGAAAAGGAACCCTGAGTGCTGTTTGCTGCTTCTGTTTTCCTTGCGCAGCACCATTGTAATAAGTGAACTGTTTTTCCCCACCCAGAGATGGCAGAGATGGCTTTTCCAACACATTTAAATAGAAGGAACTGAGTGTGTTACACCAAGCTCTCAATAGACCAAGCATTTGAGTTCCATTGCTCTCTGGTCAGCAAAAGGAGGGACTGAACAATTAGGCTGAGTTCATCCATTCCCACCATTGGAAATTATCTACAATGGAAACTTCCCTCCATTCTTTGTGTTTGATAAACCTACCGTACTTGCTTGCTCAATGACTACAGTTAAAGAATAACTCAAGTCACCCTGTTGCCTACGGGAGGAAGTGGAGAGAATTTGGCAAGCCCAACTATGTACTGTTTATTTAGCATCAATTGTCACCAACCTTCTCCCCTCCAACTCCCACTCCTATCCCCAAGTGCAGGAGAACTTGGAGGGGAAGGAAAAAGCTTGCTAGGCTGCTAATGGTCAACCCTTCAGAAGTTCCCATAGCAAACCAAGAGCTCTGAAATTCAGTCTGTTTATAGTGACACTTATGAGAAAATAAATGTGATTCTACCTTACCTTTTAAAATATGATCAAATAAATATTTGCATTTTATAAAAAAATTTGTAGGTCTTCTTATCATCTCTATCTTTTGTTGCAACTTCTTTTTTTGGTTGTTGTTATTGTTGAAGAAACTGGCTGTCCTCAGGTTTCCAAAAGTTTGGATTTTGCCAATTGTGCCCCTGTGATTTTTTTAAATGTGTTCCTCTGCTACTGTAAGCTGTAACTTGTTCATTAGATCTAGAGGCTTGATAAGATTCAGGTCCAATTAGTTTGGCAAGAATATTTCATATGCGGTGTTTTGCAGTTCCATTAGGAGGTATGCAATGCTTGATTATCTGTGTTGCTGATGCAGGCAGTCGTTGGTGGTCATTGCTCAGATCCATTAATTCATCATGAGGTTGCAAAACGATGACATCCTAATTCTATCATTCTTTATTCATTTATTAGCTGGAAAAATTCTATAAAGAGAAACTTTCCTTTGACTCTCTGGTTACTCTGAGATCAGTTCTTTCAGCACAATAAATTGATTCTTTGGCATTCTCTAAAGGTGATTAATGAGTTTAGTTTTTGTTATCATACTGAACTTACAGATTTAAATATACTTGATATGTTTTAATTCATTGCATTTATCATCCTACTGATGTTCAAATTATCTCATTTTGGCCAGTTGGATCCTCTTTAAGCTGGTACCCAAATTCTTTGGACAGACCCTAGTAGTTTTTCACAGCTTCCTTGATACCTGGTATGACAAGAATTGAAGAATCCTTTAATAAACTTCCTACCTCAGGCCTAAAACAAACCGTTTTTCTAAGAGGCATGGTGTTTCTTTTTGTTTGTTTGTTTGTGGAAAACTTTATTTAGAGACACAATTGAAGTTCCAGGAGTGTTCACTGCTATTGGGTTTGCCATTGTTTCCAGGCCTTTCCATGGATAGAACTAGAAAATATGTACTTTGTAAGCATAAACCATATTGTAAATTAGTATTGCTCCCTCCAATTTATTTTCAGAACTACAGGATTTTTACTTAATCTCACTGATCTTACATTTGTGTCTGCTATCATCCAGGCTGAATACCTCAGTTCCCAATTTTATACATACACACACATATGTATATGTATATGTATATATGACATATATTCTAAAACTTAAAATTCAAATATAGTTTTACACTTAACATGGAAATGTATACTTCTTAGTTTGTATTTTTTATCAGAAACTGTTACATTATTGCAGCCTTCCATCTCATTGGTCCTAATATCTCAATGCAGTAAAACACCATATTGAGCCTAAAAATTGTTTTAAATATTCAATAGATGAAAGTTGAAAGAATCTTCAAATTTTTAGATTATTATCAACAAAGAAAGTAGCTTGGCTAAGTTATTGCACTGGGAACAGTTGAAGCTGGTTGTTGAGTTTTGAAAGACAGAAGGGCCAACTGATTGAAGGTTTCGCTTCTCAGCTGGTATTTGGTGTTTGTGCAAACTAAGCAATTAGTTACAAATGTTATTCCTGCCCTTCCCTGGCATTTAATTTGTTCACATTTTAATTATTCATTTTCTCCAATGCATCTCATGCCCAGCCAACAAATACTAAATTTCTCTTTCTGTTTCCTCAAGAAAAATTTTCAGGCCAATTATGCTTTCTCTCCATTAGGAACATGGTTATTTATAGGAGTTGGTGAGAGCAACAAAATTCATTTCATAAAGATTTATGAAGCACCAACTGATGTGCCAGGCTTTGTTTTAGATGTTGGAGAGCCAAGGACAATAAGGCAGATGAGTTTTTTGCTCCCAAGGATCTTACCTTCGGTAGGGGGAGACAGAGGAAAAACAATGAACAAACACAAAGCCAGATGATATCAGGGAGTGATGTGTTCTGTGAATACAACAGTAAACACAGTGACATGATGGGGACTGAGGCAGGGAACTTCCTCAGCTTAGATGACCAGAGAAGTCTCTGCCTAAGAGTTGAGCCACATGAAAACCCAGGTGGAAAGATGTGTAGGTAGAAGGAACAAGTGCAAAGACCCTGTGGCAGAAATGCACTTGGTGTTATGAAGAAGAGGAGAATCTGGAGCGGAACTGAACCCAACTGTGACTGACCTCCAAGTATTTAAGGCTTTGCTTGTTTTTGTTAGTTCACTCATTCACACTCTATCTTGTCCTGAAAAGGATTTAAAAATAGTTCTTTGAGTGTTGCTGATCTTTAATGTGCCTATATGATTTAAGAAAAAAAATAAAAGGTAGTCCTTTAGCAGGTAAAGTCTTCAGATAGATCTGAGAAAGGGCATAAAAAAGCAATGCCGGATGTTCACTTTTTTAAGGCTCACACACCTTGAAATGTCATTTAAGAAATTATTTTTTAAAGAAAATTGTTGCACTGAATTTAATTTCAAATCAACAGACCCGTTATATTCTCTAATTAATCATGGCACATGCTATTTACCAAACTCCTGTAAAAACAAATTTCTTTTGTACACATTACAAAGAAATGTTACATAAAATTAAGCACCAAGTAATGACTTTAATTTGCGGTTAGTTAATAATACACAGATGATCACACAGCTGTAAAGGAAGCCTCTTGGGACGTTAACAGAGATGCTGGCACAGAGGAACTGGAGGCAGGCAGACCGTGAGCTCTGGGAGGGGAGTGGAGAAGGCCAAGGAATGAATGGACATTAGATATTTCGACTTCCAGTAACAGGCAGAAACCTGCTGAAGTCCTTAGTCCGGAGAAGCCTGTCTGAATGCCTTCTAGGTTTCCTCATTGGTTTCTAAATTATGTTTTTATTTCTTGCAAAGCAAAAAAGTTTTACAAAACTCAATGAGATTTTCATTTAACATAACTTTGCCGAATGACCTCAACTCAGATGTCCCTTGCAGCTTTTCAAGAAGCTGTAATTGTCGCAAGTTCTATGCATGGTTAATTTCTTGGTCCTTAATATATCTCAAACTAAGGGGCTCAGACTTTACAATTCTGGAAAATCAATCAATCAATCAATCAATCAGCATAAAGTCCTTATATTTGAAGGAGACCAGTGTTACATTTCTTTGAGACCTGTAAGCTACATAAGCAATCATTTAAACAGACACACAGAAATGAAAGTTCTCCATGTAGTGGATGGGTTGGAAAAATCAATGGCCCAGAGAAGTTGTGACTGAAATTTGTTTAAACTTCTAGAAAGGAGGAATGGAACGCTGTTAGGAGACCAAAAATGGCTCACTTTTCTCTCATGATCAACTGTTCTGATATTTTCTCAATTCCACTGCTTGCTCCCATCAAAAAGCCATTTAAAAGGGAGTGTGCACAATGGAAGCCATGGTGCCTAGTTTCAAGGGAGGATTTCAACGTCCTGAGAAACAGAGACTCCGTGAGGGTTCCCACCAATTCATAGCGAGACTCTTATTTGTCATTTCCCCTGTCCACCTGCCTCCTTTCTTTGTATGTCAAATGAGTATCAAAGAACTACTTCGTGGTGATGACTTAGCTTCTAAGCTGCTGACAGACATCCCCATCATCTAGCTTGGAGACTGCATCCTGGCTGTCATCGCTTCTGTCACGCATCTCTGCTGGTCTCTGTTTCTCAAAGATGCTGGGTGAAGTCGTTCTTATCATTCTTACTGATTACAGAACAGGGTGGGAAGGAGTTCTGAATGCTTTAATCTGGAATGAGAAATCCACCACAGTTCTTCCCAGTCTTCGGGGTAATAAGATACTGCACTCATACAAACAGGCATGCACCCTGTTACAGGACTAATAGTGGGCTGAAAATTAAAAGGAAACTTAAAGAAGGGAAAGGGATTAGTCAACAACTCCCAGGCAATATCATGCTGTGTTTATGTTTTCTGAAAATATTGACTTTGAAGAATTAAACATGTGACTAAACACTATGACATTATCTCTGTAAAAGAAAGTTTCTATGTGACGATTTCAGACCAAAGGCAACGCAGAACACCAGAGGCCGGAGCGGGGCCAGCACGGTGTGATAACTTCCCTCCTCTGCAGGGATGGGCAAGCGGCATGCGTGTGGCTGTTGTGCTTGAGTGTTTGAGAATGTGGTGTATCACAATCACACTACACACACACACACACACACACACACACACACAATTTGAGCTGGAACAAGGAGAAGGCATAGGAAGGGATGTTTCTACTCCTCTGACTTTGCAAAGCCATCACAGACATCTCCAGGTGTAGTCTGGGACAGGGAGAGAAGTCTGAACACAGGAGAGTTGGAAATGGTGTGAGGTAGGGTGAGAGGAAGTCAAAAGAAGGTTCTGGAGCCCACACCTTTCAAACAGCGTAAAATACAAGTCAGAGGCAGGAGTGATTTCTTTCAAGATGAGGCTGCATTGGTTCTGAAAACCACAGTCCCTCACTGTGCAAATCATGACAGTTTCAAACCAGATTAGCTGGGAGCTGACCAGCAAGATAGCGGTGATGCTTTGATGTGAAATACTTATACAACGTGAGACATGAATGTATTCTTTCTCGTAAACATCTTAGAGCAAGCTGTCTCAGGGGAAATCTTGGCTACCTCCTGGTGGCATGTTTACTGACCCTGTGGACTTGTATTTGGGTATGGTTGATTAGATGGTTGGTCAGCAAATATTTGCTCTAACCCCCAACTCCTGCCCCTCCATGCCCTCATGAAAGAGTGTACTTTCCTGCTCAGTGATGTTGGGTTTGGCCATTCACCTTACTGTGCCTCCTGAGATATTAGCAGATGTGACAGAAGCAGAGACTGGAAATGTGCTTGGCAGTTGGGTTGGCCCTTCTTGTGCTCCTGCCAGGAAAAGAGGATGCCAAGGCTAGACTGCCAATCTAGAGAGAATGAAAAAACGTGGAGGACAGATCTTGACTCAGTCTGTAGCTTGAAATGAAGACTAGCTGAACTGATCCTGGACCAGCAAAACCCAAATGTAGGAGTGAGAATAAATGATTGTTCTTTAAACCACTGAGACTGGGGGTGCTTTGTGGCACAACTTGTTTTGGCTGTGGCTAACTGACACAAGCAGAACTGCTGAATGAGCAAGTACAGGAGGCAAGGAAGGTGTGCTGTGCAGTATTCCCAGGGCACAGTGAGTGAACAAACGATGCAGTCCCCAGTAGGGGTATGCAGAGCTATAAATGGTGCAGGCTACCGTATAGAGCACATCCTTGGTGTATGGTAGCAAAGCTCACTGCTGAACATGGGCCAAGAGTCAGAATTTGGCTGTTTGTAGAACAGAGACTATTCTGGGTTTCCTAGTATATGTGCGTACCAATATGTACTGGTGACTATTCTCGGTACAGCATTGTATGAGTAAGTATCCATGAGAGCTCTTGTTTTTTGAGCAGGGAGAGTGAAAATGTTAGTGTTGTGGTTGGTTTCTTTGTTTCATTTTGTTTTATTTCGCATGGCTTTGAAAGGGACACATAGACATAGAGAAGTGAACATACAGTCTAGCCTCCACCCATAACACGTTCCCTGGGCTGGGTTATCACCTGATGAGGAGAAGCTAAAAGGGCTATTTTCATAAGAGACTTTGTCATCTGTACCCCAAAGCAGCCCCTCTTGTGCACACTGAGGTGTAGCATGGAACCTGGGTGAGGGGCATTCATCCTTCTGCTTTGAGGAAGCCAGAGGTCACTGGCTCCTTGGGGACCAGTGGGGTGGGGAGGTGTTACCTGTGATTTCACCGTGGGCATCACCCACTGCTGCTATGGTGAGGTTTCCTCCAGCCGTGTCGTGAGTAGAGGAGCTAGAGCAGGAGTGGAAGCCGTTGGGCTGCTTGGGGACCTGCATGACAGGTGTGCGAGCTAGATGAGACGCTCCGTGGGGACTCTCAGGAATATACTGGGAAGATTTGGCAAGGAGGTTGGAGCAAAGTAGGGACCAGAGAAAGAAATTTGAGGTGACAATGTTAATGAGACCTTATTTGAATGCACAGGGTACATGATCTCTAGCCTCACAAGGTGAAAAAAAAGTGCTAACATACTAGTGAGGGAGATGGCAACAAAAGTTCCAATAAATGAACAAATAAATAAAAGTATGAGAAGTATTATAAAGAAAACTAGCAGAAGCTTAGAGGGAGAAAAAGATACTTGCATTAAATAAGGTAATTAGGGAGGACCTTTTTATAGAGGTACCATCATCTTGGGAATAATATGCTTATGCATAAAATGGGGATGATAATAAAGTCTTCATTGGGTCATGGTGAGGCTTAATTAGATAATGCATGTTTAACACATTTGATTTAGTGCCTGGCACATAAGAAATGCTTAACAAATATTTACTGTTTCTTCTATCTTAGTGTTAGTGCATAAACTTAGCAGACAGAACTTAGCACACGGCTTTCACCTCGTAGGGACTCAATAAACATGGGGTGCTGATGGGCTCTGACAAGACTGTGGTGGCCTGGTGTCACCCCTCCACCTCATCACTCTCCACCGTTCCTGGCAGCCTCGGAGGGGCTGGCATTGCTCTCGTTGGCACATACATGGGAGAGCAAGGAATGCACCAGCCTCTGGCCCCAGAGTGGGCCCTGAAGGACGACACTGTTCCAGGGAGGAACCAAGAGACACACGGTGCTGACTGGTGCTGTGGTTGCTCACAGCGCAAACAGACGCCGCCAGGGCTGTCCGCTCAGCACTTCTTACCAGGCTCAGCAAAAAAAAATACTTCGCTGTTTTTTTAAGTTTTAGTAATTTTTTTAAAAAATATATTTTATTGATTATACTATTACCCCCCTTGTTCCCCTCCACCCTGCACACCCTCTCCCACCTGCATCCCCTCTTTAGTTCATGTCCATGTGTCATAAGTTCTTTAGCTTCCCCATTTCCCATACTATTCTTGCCCTCCCCCTGTCTATTTTCTACCGACCATCTATGCTACTTATTCTCTGTACCTTTCCCCCATCTCTCCTCCTCCCACTCCCCTGGTGCTAACCCTCCATGTGTTCTCCATTTCTGTGGGTCTGTCCCTGTTCTAGTTGTTTGCTTAGTTGTTTTTGTTTTTGTTTTAGGTGTGGTTGTTAATAATTGTGAGTTTGCTGTCATTTTTACTATATATATTTTTTATCTTCTTTTTCTTAGATAAGTCCCTTTTAACATTTCATAAAATAAGGGCTTGATGATGATGAACTCCTTGAACTTGACCTTATCTGAGAAGCACTTTATCTGTCCTTCCATTCTAAATGAAAGCTTTGCTGGATAGAGCAATCTTGGATGTAGGTCCTTGCCTTTCATGACTTGGAATACTTCTTGCCATCCCCTTCTTGCCTGCAAAGCCTCTTTTGAGAAATCAGCTGACAGTCTGATGGGAACTCCTTTGCAGGTGACTATCTCCTTATCTCTTGCTGCTTCTAGGATTCTCTCCTTCATTTAAATCTTGGCTAATGTAATTATGATGTGCCTTGGTGTGTTCCTCCTTGGGTCCAACTTCTTTGGGACTCTTTGAGCTTCTTGGACTTCCTGGACGTCTATTTCCTTTGTCAGATTGGGGAAGTTCTCCTTTATTATTTGTTCAAATAACTTTTCCACTTGTTGCTCTTCCTCTTCCCCTTCTGGTACCCCTATAATTTGGATGTTGGAACATTTAAAGATCCTGGAGGTTCCTAAGCCTCTCCTTGTTTTTTGAATTCTTGTTTCCTCATTCTTTTCTGTTTGGTTGTTTCTTTCTTCCTTCTGGCCCACTCCATTGATTTGAGTCCCAGTTTTCTTCCCATCACTGTTGGTTCCCTGTGCATTTTTTTTCATTTCACTTAGCATAGCCTTCATTTTTTTATCTAATTTGCGACCAAAATCAACCAATTCTGTGAGCATCCTGATCATCAGTGCTTTGAACTGTGCATCTGATAGTTTGGCTATGTCTTGGTCACTTAGTTGTATTTGCTGTGGAGCTTTGATCTGTGCTTCTGTTTGGGCCATTTTTTCTTTTTGTCTTGTCAAGAGTGTTATGTATGAGGGGCGGAGCCTTAGGTATTCACCAGGGTGGGGCAACCCAGTAGCTGGGTTGTGACGCTGTATGTGGGGGCAGGGTCCAAGAAGGAACAATGGCACTTGCTCTGCTCTCTGTCAGATTTCAGTCCCTTCTGCTGCTTCCCACAATCAAACTGGGCCTTTCTGGTGCTAATTTCTGTGTGGGTGTGCTTGTGCACATTCTAGAACCCCATGTAGCTCTCCAACAAATTCTTCTGTCAGTGCCCCGAGGCTCTATTTCCCGGCGCTGGGACCCTGGGTTGCACTCAGTGCCTCGCTTCACCATTGCAGCCTTGCTGGGTCTGCCAGTTGCCACCTCCTGCCTGGGGTCTGCCAGCTGCCGCCTGTGCGCGCAGGGTCTGCCCACTGTGGTCTTACGTACCTGGGATGCCTTACACACCTCGTCCCATCACTCTTTGTGCTGCAACCCCTCTCCCGACTCTGCTCAGCCTACCGGTCTGAAGGAAAGTGTCTATTTTAACTCCTTGGTTGTTTGACTTCCATACAGTTCAATTTTCTGTCAGTGCTGGTTGTTATTCTGTTTCTAAATTGTTGTTGTCCCTATCTTGGCTGTGCGAGGAGGCACAGTATGTCTACCTACACCTCCATCTTGGCTGGAAGCCTGTTTTTGTTTTTTAAAAGAAAGATGGAAGAAGGGCATTTGTAGTACAAGCTGTAGCTCTTTGTAACATAAACAGCTCGGCCCAGAGGAATTAAAATGGATGAAGCATATGCAAAGTCAGATAATGACTGAAGTTTGGGGGAAGTGAGTAACGGAAATTACTTGATTTCATTTTTCTATCTGTGGCAATGTTTGTTTTTGCAGTGGTCAGCGATGCAGGTCTCATCGACATTGAGCATTTGTGGAAGACAACAGTGGTACCTCTGTGATCCTGCAGTGGATGTAGTAGGGATTTGTTTGTTAATTTGTTCGTAAGATAAAATTTCAACTAAATACTAATTATAGGAATGTCTGGGACCACCATTTATTAAACACCAGAAATAACACTACCACATTTGCTGGTTTACTGGTAGAACTGAGGAGGCATTACCTGCATCCTTGAGGATGGTGTGTTGGCCAGATTATTAATGCAGCTGCACCTTGGAAAGGGGAGAGAACCGAGATTGGGTGGTGAATGATCCTATTCTGGTTCCTGGCTGTCACCCACACACGTGAGCCAGTACTTGGTACCTCTGTGGGCTTCCTTACTGCTGTGATTGATGAGGTTACAAGTGTATTGTGACCTAGTGAACTTTCAGTCCTAGAAGCCAGGAGTAAGTTAAGTCCCAAGATGGTCCTGAGTCCAGGACTTCAGGGCAGCATAAGGAGCTCTGATGGTGTGCCCCATAGTCCTTACGGATGGCCCATACCATGAGCTTCTCTGCAATGCACTGAGAATGGCCAAGAAGGTGCTCTTTGCTTTCTGTCTCAGTAGTCTGCTGCAGAACACACTGCTGCCCACTGTGGGCAAGAGGGCTGCAGAGATGCTGGAGACTTCTTGTTCCAGGGGTCTGACCGGCATGATGTACGGTCCAGGCCTGAGTTCAGAGTGGGTGATGGGAGGTGGGGAGGCCAGATGGGACTCCTGCATGACACATCTCAGAAGGCAGCCCTGCACCTCTTTCTTCACATGTGCTAGATACACATGCCTGTCTGCATGGGTGTGCCCTTTCAGTGGAGTCCACACTTGTGCCCAAGCAAGGGCTCTAGCACTGTGCACATTCTGTGTGTTTCAGCACCTTGCTTTTGAAATATTCAAAATGAAAGATTTTGACTGGATTGCAAATTTCTGTTAGCAGAAGAAACTGCCACAGTTCCATTGGTCAAAGAAAGCTAAAAAGAAGAGCTCCTAGATTTTTTACAGATAATTTTGACCGTGGTAAATTTTTGAATGGCTGTAAAAAATGGCTTTCAATTTTTATCACCACCTTGTGAAAATGAAGTTTCTCTTCAATGGTGGCTATCAAGAATTTGAAGGGCTCATTAAAAAGACTTGATCAGGACTTGCCTGTAGTCGTTTCAAACATAAAATTTGGTATAAAATAGTACGTGCATGGAAGCAAGCTCAACTTTCTCATTAAAATTTTTGGAAAAGATTTTATTTTGAGCTTTTATACAAATTTAATATTTACTATCCATCTCTAATGTTCTGCATTTTATTTTTATTACCATGGTAATAAAACATAAAGAAAATGTCATAAATGCTTTCATGGAGTTCATATAGATGTCCACAAGTCACTTCCCATTTATCCTGGTGTGGTACCCAAATATTATTATATTACAACGTTAGTTAGATGTCAGAATGCCTGGATTTGCTGTTAACATTTCTTTGACCAAATCACACAAGCAATTTGAGCTTTAGTTCTTCTGTCTGTAAAATGACTGAATTTGGTTAAATTATTTTTAAGGTTTACTCCATTTGCCAAGTTATTTTTACAAGCTTATTTACTTCTATGTTCATGACAAGGATTTATTTGTTTTTATGATGCTACATATTAGTAATTAATTAGTGATTTTTGGAAAATCTTTAAAACTAATGGCTTGCTGCAAACCAAAGAAGCTTGTATGTATTACACAGACAAAGGAATTGGGTATGACTTTGTGACTTAAAGCAGTTATCAGCAAGGAAAACTTAGCTGGCTCCTTGACTCCAAAGAGCTCAGGGTGCTAATGCCGCAAGTCTATCCGCTCATTCATGTTCACATCCCTCAAGCACTTCCCTTGTCCCTTTAAGTTTGGGAACACAGATCAATTGAAGAAAGCCACAGTATGGTATCCTTCCCCTTTGCATCCAGGGGGCGCTGCTGATGCAAATCGTGTCCATGCTGGTCACATTTGCCTCCCAGTGGGACTGCCCATTGACTTCTAGCATCTCTCTTCCCTTTGAAAACAGAGTGAGGCCAAGGATCTGAAAGGTTGTCACTACTTTTTAATCAACCATTTTGAGCCAGAATCCTACCTACCTGCCTTTTCCTCCCCAGCTCCGTGTCCTTCTACAAGCACAGAATTAATAATAGTAATAATAGTAATAGTAATAGTAATAATAACTGAGCCAGATACATTGAACAGCCAAGAGCAGAAAACAGCATTACTACAGACTGTAAAATTGACATAGTTTAGAAATAGGTCTGGCTGGACAAGTACATCTCTGAATATCAGAAAACTTTGAAGCATTAAAACATTCATTTCAAAGGAAAGGATTTGGAATAACTGACACTTGCTATCCAATCAGACATGGGCAGCTTTGGCACAAGCTACTGCCCATGCTACTGTAAGTGCTTGACTCCTACCTGCTTATGGGCATTCCTAAAATTAGAAGTATGTGCAGCCTGGAGAAGTCTGAGTAAGAGAAAGAGCTGTAGGTGTGTATCATGATGTCACAAACTCTCCTCTGAGAAGTGTAGCCGGGCTTTCTAGGAAGATAGAACATCAGAAGCTTTATGAAAAAAAATGACCCAACATTGTCAGCTCATTTGTTCTAAAAATTAGTGTCAACATCACACAAAACAGGCATTATAGGGTAGAAGCAAGAGTTCAGGGTTTGATCTTTGGGTGAAGAAGATAAAGCAAAAGTCAGGAATTAGTGAGGACTTAAAAACAATGGGGTCTCTTGGGTTCCAGCAGGAACTGAAGTTGCATAAATGGAACAGTTAGTAAAGATGAAAGACAGTGTAGAAAACCCTCTGTAAAATTCAAGAGCCTATATTGTAAAACTATAGGAAGGAAATAACATTTATTAACTATCATATGTAGGGCTCTGTGATAGGAGCTTTCACATCCTTCAAGCTAAGTATAACCATAATCATCCCCCTTTCTAATCAGTGAGGAAACTAGGACTAATAAAAAGGTTATGAAATTTGTCATGGGTCATACAGCTGGTAGATGATCAAAACCAGTGAAGCTCAGACTTGGTGTTCACTTTAACCATATACGTGATGGGTGTGCCTATTTTTGGCTTAATTGAGGGGAATTTCTCCCACATCACAATATATTCCCTACTAGTTTCACGGAATCCCACAGTTGCTGCTATGTTCCTTAAAATCTTGAGGATTTTTAAAAAGGATCTATGATCTAAATTTAATCATCCAAGGAATGTGGGCAACTTAAGTGGTTCCCAGGAATTTTTTGAAATGGAAACGTTTCTTAGTAATCTTTACTTGGATGCTGGGAGCGAGCCCCCAGGTTGTTGGGGGTATCTCAGGGCTGGGGGTATCTCCCCTGGGTTCTGGGACTGCTGAGAGAGCCATACCACCCATTGTCTATTGTTTATTGTAGGTATTGTCTATTCTAGATATTGTCTACTCTAGGAAGTCTTACAAAAACATTATCATAGAATGAGGCAATCACAGAGTATGAAGGCAAAAATGGAGGGAAACCAGCAATACAGAACTGTATCAGATAATTAATGAATAAAAATGTTATTTTTCTTGATTTTTTTGAAACTTGTGATATTTGTCAGTTTTATGAAATTTTTTATTTGATGTATTTTCTTTACTCATTCAAGTTAATTTTCCCGCTCAAACCTGATTGTGCATTTATCTTTTTCAGTTCTTCCTCTTAAACTTTTTGGAAACAATTTTATTTTGAGCGCCCTGTAAGACGAAGCTTCAGGCACCACAAGCCAGGATCTGTTCCTGGAAATTCTGCTGGGCATGAAAGGCCGTGCTCGGCATCCCTGTGTTCTCAGGGCTGGTGTCTCTGCCAACAGGGATGTTCAGAATTGGTGCCTGGTTCAGTTTCATGGAAAGAACAATGCACTGGGGTGGGAGTTCAATTCTATTTCTGGATTAACCTTGCTCCAATTACGTGCCTCTGGGCAGGAGACCGTAATGCTCTGTGATGGGATCCTCACATCCTTAAAATGATATTCTAAGTAAGAGCCCTCCCCACATCTCTCAGGGATGTCCTGCGTGTAGTTTTACATACAGATGTTAAAACCTCTGGAGAAGAAGGCAGCTGACAGGATGGCAAAGCCATCATGGTCACTCCTTTCATTTTTCTCTGGTGAGCAGCACACTGAGCTGATTGGTAAAGCTATACCACCTTAATATGCCGTTCCCACATAACCCTTGAGACCAACAGAAAATTCCTATGTGTCCCTTTCTAAATTTCTAAAAAGTATTGTTGTTGTAAGTGGTGAGCTTCTTTTTATGTGTGTGTGTGTGTATATATATGAAGTGAAAATACTTGTTTCCCTCCTCTTCTCACTTGTCTTTTAAACTGACTCAGCCCCTCTCCTCCACATTCTCATCAGCTGCCTCCCCATCATTAGCCCAATGCCACTGCCCGGTACTTCCTGTCAGATTCTAACTTGGCCATTACCTTCTTCCAGAGACTTGTGAAATATCCCAGAATTGGGCTGGTATTCCACTCCACTAATCTTAGCAATGCTGATTGAAGACTAACAGAGGGTCAGCCTCGGTTACATTTGGGGAGGGTCCCCTGCTGATGAGGCCAACTGTGCTATGTGCTCCCCACCGCTCACCTGGCAGGATCACATGGGGTCCTCTGGGACCTGAAGGAGAAACTCCTGACCTGTATTCTCTTCCTTGCCATACCCTCAAATCACGCAAGCTACTTTTGGCTTCTGAAATGTGCAGAAAATGAGCAAATGAAACAGGGAGAAATAATGCATAACGTCAATGGCTAATCAGCCACATTACAGTACCAAAGAAAGAAGAACGCCACCTTCAAAAATGTCATCTACCAACAAGACGAGCAATGAGTTGGTCCCATTTGGAGATTTTTCTGTGTCTCAATAAATTTGTTTCTCAAGGTAAATCACCAGTCTGTCTAGCCACATTTGTTAACAATGCATGTAACTCTTAACGGCATCTCAAAAGCATACTTACTCTCAATTTCGCTTCTCATTTGTTTTTACGATGCTAGAGAAATTCAGATTATATAGGCTTTCTTTGTGCTGAGATGGTAATTTTATATCACTGTAGATTAATAGCATTTTTAGTGATATTTGGTATCACTCATTTGTCTCCTCTGGTCATAAAGATATATATTTTTTCTAATTTGGCTTTGCCAACAAATAAAAAATAAGAGTCCTTTTCTGTTGAATGAGCGAAAAAGTCATTCTGATGATCATGAAGAATTATTCCCTTTTAACATACCCACAATCCACCATCTAATTGTTTTTGTTATTGCAGCAATACAGTTTCTACTAGGATGTGTGTGTGCGTGCCTGCGTGTATGCACACAGTTTGGCCTGCAGAAGAGTCTCTCTTTGTTGCTACTTGATCTTCACTTTGAGCTCTGATTACTGAGCCTCCAGCTTATCTGTTTAGAGCCTGCTCATCCAGGCACCTCTGCTTAGGAAGACTGAAACCTCCCATTTCTTTCCCTTCCTGCCCCCCCGCCCCCCATCCTAGAGTTTTGCAGATATCTTTACTGTGTGAGCATATTGGTATGTCTGGAATTCTGTTCCGAGAACTGGTCCTGCAGTGCTCACTGGGAGCAAGTACCCATTCCAGGGACGGTTATTATGGAACAGAAAGGCAGTCAGACTCGGTTTAGCTATCAGCTTTTAAGAGCTTCCTCCATCTGCTAAAATGTGTGCTGCAAAGTTGCACATAAAATGCTGATGAGTACCTCCGTGCAGATTCATATAATGATCCACTCTCTCTTGGTTTACACCACACTCTCCTAACTACCTATTCACCTGTTCTATTGGAAAATTTTAATCATCTCTCTGACATTAGCTTGGCAATTTCAGCGGCCACTTCACAATCTTTCAAAGTCTTTCTGCTCCATTTCATTCCTATTTCTTCTCTGCTTGTGTTAATTATTTTTGCAGCCAGCATACGTGTTTGTCAATAATGCATTACATTTTCCATGTGTCAGTTCCTCAGCCCATCAAAGGACCCTGCTTTATACGTGCTGAATCTAATTCCCCCTTCCCCTACTCAGCTCATTTTGCTCTGGGCCTACTGCTACTCTCCATTCCAAATCCACTGGAAGCCGCATGAAACTCGGCACTTTGCAAAGCAGTCCCCAGTTTAATGGGGTCCAGTTCTCCACAGAGCATTGAGTTCGGGCCTGCAATGGGCTGCAAGCTGTCTGAAGGCTCCGTGGCTTCTTTGATACCTGAGAGGCCTTAAATGCCCCACCTTCTGGGATGCCTACTTCTGAAATGTGCATCAGACAGTTCTCACATCTTGAGTCAAGGACTAGGACATAAATCCCCCATTAAGCTCCAGGATCATGAAAATCAGTCTTGACCCCACTACCTCCATTTGCCATGTGATGCCTTTGCTAAATGAAAAGAGTGTTCTCTAATGGCCACCCAGAGAAACATGTGGCACAGTGCTAGGCACACACCAAAGCTCTGTAAATGCCAGGGCAGACCAATGTGTTGGAAAGGGCTTGAGCCCCACAGGCTACATTTTCGGCGGTGCAGAGAGGAATTTTTCTAAAAATCGATAGCATTCTCCCTTTTGTCCCGGCATAACTTCTTCTTGGGAATTTTCTAATGGTTACCATTTCCTTTTCTATGATTAATATCAAGGGTAGATACCTACAGATTATCATAAGCCCAAGACTCTTACCGTTGCTTCTGAGAATTCACTAACTAGTTCCCTCTCACGAGCTAAGGAAACACCATTTTCAGAGAACTCTCTGCTTCTCAGAACGAGTGCCCTCAGTGAAGGGCACATGCAGGGAAGTTTCTTTTCTTGTGTTGCTTTGTTTCAGATTCCTCTGGGGGTTACGCACATCCTGTTGTAATTCCCCGATTCCTTGGGGAAGCACTCAGCCTGACGGGAAGAGAAGGGCCCTTAGCCCCACGAACAGAGGGGACGTGAACTGAAGTTTGTTTGCGTCTGGGCTGCCCACTTGTTTTCCCTTCTGCCCACATACGTCACTCGTGCACCGGAATCCCCCAGGTGCCACGCACTGACCCCTGGTAAGATTCCATTGCTTATTTCCCTTCACCATGATCTTCCTTTGCCAGCTCCTTCCGATATTTTTAACTACCTTCTTTCACCTGGGAGCCCTTCATCTCCACGCTGGAAATGGCTGGGCTGGGAAAATAGAAGTATGGGAAATGGGAATGCTAGGAATGATACAAATACAACCTCTTACTGAGAAACAATAGGCTGCTGCATGCTTCGGGACCGGGAATTTCTCTCTTCGTCAGTCCTTTCCGGGTAATCACAACAAACAATAATTTTCTGCTAATTGTCCCACAATGAACATTGCTTTTCAAATATTCTTCTGTGTAGTCTCTGGCCATCATTCTAATGAGCAAAGATATTGACAAAGGTCGGCTAAGGGAGGAGACAGTGACAATCAAGTCTTGTTTCCTTCATCATTCCATCTGCCTGATCGTTTGCTCCCGTAGGAATAGAGGCCTTCTCGTCTGCGTAGGTGTCTTCTCTCTTTATCCTGAGATCTTCTTGGAAAGCCTTTCTTGAACTCGAAGACCCCTTCTAGATATTATTTTCCAGAATGACAGACTTTTACTGGAATCATTAACTTACACTAACAAGAAGGTGGAACATTATCGTGCCACCTCTGAACTCAACGCCCTTGTATTTGATGTTGGCAGCTGACTCTTCTGCTCCATCTTTCAGTTCTGATATCTAGGGCAGGCTAAGAAACTGGGGCCCCTGGCCAGTCCCCACTCGGCCCAGATAAATAAAAATGAACTGCTGTTATTATCTGGTTTACTAATTCCTTGGTCAGGGTAGGCTAAAGAAAAGTGAAAATATAAGAGGAAATGTGGACAAATTCTCTGTACTTATTTATAGTCAATAATGAAAATGAACCATGTTTTAAGAAAATATTTCCTTGGAACAGTCATAGCAAAGGGTTTTGTTAGGAGAAGTTGAGAGTGGAAGGCTTCTATATCACACTCGCTGCTGAATTAAAAAAAGAAATGAAGGCTTCCATAAAATTCAGTAACTTTAGCCAGTGATAATCTCACCCAATTTCCACATATGTAAAATGGGGATTATAAAATTACCTGTCTCATGGGCTTCATGGGACTACTTCATATAATTTTTAGAAGAGTATGTGGTATGTGGTAAGTATTCTGTAAATGTTAGCAATTATTATTATTGTCAACTAATAAAATTCTCAGTTGCTCTTATACCATATGATCCATTAGGGAGAGGTTGCAGACTAATAGCCCATGAATTGGATGCAGTCTACACGAGCAGAGCGTTCAACGTTTTTGCCTTAGTTACTGCATTTGAATATGAGCGATTTCTCTCTCCCTCTCTTTCTTTCTCTCTCTCTCTCTCTCTCTCACACACACACACACACACACACACACACACGTTATTTCCAATTTTGCTTTGACACAGGAGGTCATGCGGCACAAGGCCTGCATTTCTACCTGGCAGCTCTAGGCTAGAGACGAAGGGCTCTTTTGGAGGGTGTCTCTGGCCAGTCTGCAAAATCCCTGTCATGCTTGCATCTTGCCCATGCATGTCCCTTGGCTCATGGAGCTACTTGCATATCCCTCTCTTGTCTCATCCTCTACAAAGCACTTCCAAACAGGCCCTTCTATGCTGTTTTACAAAACCTATAAGATAGGAAGTTAGTAATACTCTCCACATTTTGTGGTTGAGGAAACTAATAAAAGGGTAGGTTAACTATCTTGAAAAATGTCACATAGTGAGTCTCATGGGATTAGGACCAAAATCCAGACCACCCTCTTTTTTCCCAACATCATGCTGTTCCTGAGCCCTGGGAACAAACTCCCTCACATTTCCCCAATCACTGTCCTCTGTCAGCTGCAGAGTGTTCTTTGCTGTGATTTTAAACAGCAGGCAACTTGATATATTGCTTCCAAACGGTAAGTTATAGTGTGACCTAAGGTGTCTGAGGAATGTCAAATGTCCTCTCCACTCCGCTAATACACAGGGCGATCTCTAATTATTTGTATGGAGTGTGTCTCCCCAGATAATTCAGTGTCCATGTGGCTCTGTTTCACCTCTACTTATTTCCATTACCTTGCATATTAGTGATGTCAAGTTGAAGGGCCTGCTGTTCCCCAGGGTGGCTATTATAAACACTGGAGCTACAGCGAAACGCTTCCAGTCTTCTGGAACCTCATTTGAACCAAGCAAGTTCTCCATAATGATCATTAATGATATATTGCTTGCATATAAATGTTGGATATTAATCTTTTGTTTACTTTTTCTATGCCATCAGACTTTTTAGAGGTTCCCTGTAATGTTCTCTTAATGGATGATCATGAATAGCTTCTTCTGTTTGGGACTGAGTGGTTATTTTAGTTGACAGTTCACTGTGGCAGGTGAAGGCTTGATCTTGGAGTTCTGGCTGATAGACTGGTTTCCTTGGCAGATATGGCTGCCTAGAGCTCTTGGAGATTACATATCATCAGTGCCCCAGCATGAAACCTCACCTGAGTCTTTTTGAAAGTCTGCCATCACTGTCGACTGGCTCATAAGTGTTATGAATTAGGGACAGGAACCTGTCCAAGTCAAGAAGTTCCTGTAAGGTGACTGAGATGAGTCTAGTCATCAACTCTGGAAGAAGGGACATCACAGATGCTGGACATATTCTATTCCTTTCTCATAGGATCTGAATTGGGCCCATGCTGTAGTAGGTCTTAGGGTTCATCTGGTCCCTATCCTTTGATAAATCACTTTTTACCAAGACCCAGATCCCCAGTGCAGGATTAAATATCAGATTCTCTCATTATTTGAGACAGACTCTTCTTCCTATATTGAATTAGACTAGAAGAAATACCTGCAGTTTGGTTTAATTTGACTTTATATCATGGGCTGTACCAGAAGTAAATCAACATCTTGTAGGCAATGACAAGGTGCTAATGTTCTTCATGGCATAATGCCACTGAGCTTGAGCTCAGGAATAAGAGAGACCTGGATTTGAACCCCTGATCTGCCAGCTACTTCCTATGAAACTTTAACTTCTGTTTGTGTGTGTTTGTGTGTGTGCGTAGTAGACTATGTGCTTTCTTCCTAGTATTATTGATATATAATTGGCATGATATATAATGCCATACATCATTGACATTTAACCCTGTAAAAGTTTAAAGTGTATTTAAGAAGTCTTCTTAAACTATTTAAGCCTTGGTGTTCTCTTTATTTAATAATAAGAATACTAAGTACCCACTTCAGAGGGTTGTTGGAGGATTAAATGATAAAAGATATAAAGCAGGCTAGTCTTTAGTACTGAGCAGTGTCCAGCACTGAGTACAAAGCTGTCATAATTATTTGTTATTCTGTGAGTCTGCACTGGTCTCAGCTGTAGAGCCTTCTCACCCTGAAGAGAGAGGCTGTTAGCTGTGCCGCCACCACGTGCCCCTCCCTGCCCTGCCGGTCTGGGAGCAGAAGTTAAATGTGATACTGGTGAAGAGACCTTGCTGGGTTTAGTTATGAGCAGGATGAGGACATGGGTGTATGCCAAAACCATAAATTCACCACGAGTCTCTTATGGTAAGGAATGTACATGAAAGACTGCTAGGGGCAGACATGATGAAGACATGCAGACTCATGTCTGAGGAAGGCGTGGAGAATCCCATGGGAAAAGTAGGCATAGACACTGAGGCCACCACGGTGGGCATGACCTGGTCTGGGGTCACGTGGAGGTTTGTTTGGCCCATGGTTGCTCTCGTCAGCAATAACCATGGTCATGGGCGAACCAATGTAATTGTCACTGCTCTTTAAATTTGTATCATCTCTCACTTGAAACATATGAGGAGCAATGACTATGCTCCCTGCCACCATCCTCTTCCTGCTGTAATTATTTCTCTACACTACTGCCAGGATGCTCTTTCTATAACACAGCACTAGTCATGCCCTTTCTGTGCTCAACAGTCTTTGCTGGTGCTCATTACTTACCCAAGTAAGTTTAGTGGCCAGAACCAAAAGGAAAACCCTTAAATGCACACCATTGCCAATCCCTTGAGCTCTGAATCCAGGTGGATTTAGTGGCCCCACACTAAAGGACAGTGCTAGCAAGAGGCTGGACAACTCAAGGAAGGTTCTTCATCACTCTCACTAAGCATTCATCCAGTGATCTGGATTGGAGAAAGCTTAAGGGAAGACACACATGAGTGTGCTCTCTTGCCTGGAGATTAAATGTCTTCATGACCAAGGAAATGTTTATAGCTTCCTATACCTGAGAAGCTGTTCAGTCCTGAAAGTTCATTCTGGAGTACCCTTGAAGAGTCACTAGAGGAGACTTGGGACTTGGCTTTTTCAAATGAAACTCTTTCCACGTGAAACCAAGTCTTCACTTCTGCTTCCCCAGTGCCTCTAACATACCAGCTCTCTGGACTTCTTTAAATGCATGCTGGTAGGATCTGGCTAAAATTCTGTGACTACTGCACGAGCCTCCATTACATAAGGCCTTTTGGTGTTCCCTGAATAGTTACTTATATCAAGTATAAACAGAAGGTGGCTGCTCATCATCAGATTCTTTTGACAACCTGAGTTTTTCCTTGGCAGAAAGCAACAACTGCTTCTTCAAACCGAGAGACTTTACTTGGAGGCCAAATGGGTCACTCTAGCAGAGGTAGATGGTACATCCCTCTTGTCCCGCCCCTGGCCCCCCACTTTTTGCAATCCCTTAGTGTCCATATCAGCCAGCCAGAGAACTCTGCCACTTTCCTAGGGATTTAGGAGACTGGGGGCCGGGGGGGAGGCTACATACAGCAGTGGTTGCACAGCCTTCCACAGGCTCCACCTTTGTCCCAGACAGGGCCACTGTTATATGACATGTTCCCATTTCAATACTCAAAACCCAGAAGAAAACATTATATTCAGCCCTTTCTCAACATTGAACTCACAAAAATTATAGATTAGAAAAGCAATTTTTAAAAAGAAATACCTGCGGACCCACATTTACCTGCCTCACACAAATCAAAGAAGTGTTGGCCTCTGGTCTTGAGCTGACCCGAGGCACCACGGTCTCCGGCCCAGAGAAGACCCCCGGGGCCTGAACGTGCTCTGACAGAGTTGACCGTCTGAGTACCAGGGACGGGTCAAAGCTGTGTTTACCGCGACTTATTTTCAATTTTTTGTTTCAAACATTCAATGAAAAGAGGTAGTTTCATTCCATATCATGACAAGCATTTAATGAAAATACAGAGAATAACTATTAATTTTCTCCTTATCAAAGAAGAGGGCTTGTGAGACAGCAGAGGTTCTTCACCCACTTGCCAGGAATGAGGAAACTTGATGGTTCTACGGGCAGGAGTCCCATTCGTATGGTCATTAGCGTATAAATCTTATCAGTTAAGAGTCTAGCAAAATGTTTGGTCTTTCCGATGGCTGACCTATGTCCCAAATCAGTTTTTTAAAGACAAGACTATTTTGCTCCCATCACCCCTGTTTGTCACAAGGGATATGACCCGAAAAATGTCTGTCATAAAAACTTGTACTGAACAGCATATTTCTTAAGTTAGCCAAGTACAAAACAAAAATAGAAGTTAGTGATCTCCTACAGGCCCCAAACTGCTTTGTTCTTTCAACAGAAACGTTGCAGCACATTACTCCAAAACGTAGACTAGGACCCTTGGGTATTTTACAAGTGAACAATGGCTGAGTCATTTAATTTAAGAAACACAGCTAGCTAAGCACTCATTTATTTGTGCAAAAAAAATTCAGAGTGCTTTTTATCATGCTTGTACAAGATCCAGATATCTGAAGACTCTGCGAGTCCATAAATACCCTCTGACATGATGGGCCATTACGGCTCTTAAAGACTCATTGCTATCTGTTAGATCAAACTTGTGCTTCATGTTGAAGCCTGGGAAGAAGATTTATATGTCAACCATTCCAAATCATATCTCTATTTAAAACTCACTCTCTTGGGAATGAACTTTAAACTATTTTTTGCCTGCTGGTATGAAGCACTAAGTTTCCCAGCCAAGAGAGTCTTAGGAGCATTTCAATTCTCTAGGCTCACATCTATACACACCTGCAACCAAATCTCTTCCTCTTCTCCTCTCCCAGGGGAAGAGCTCAGCTTGGTGGACAAGTCCTATGGTCTCAGACCTACCATTTAACTTAAACCTGACCTGAGTCACATACCACTTAATCTTTTAGAGATGAGTGTTGGAATGAAGAGCTGAATTTCTTACAAAAGACCATTTACTAAGTTTTTCGCTCATGACCAGAAGGTGAAACAGAGTATTGCTGCCTCATTAAAAGAAACAGCAGAAAAGTTTCAAGAAGCTGGAGGTAGTAAACAATGTCATGTGGGAAAGAAAGGTTAAGACCTCTGAAAAAAAACTTGGGTTTTATAAGGGTTCTGGTACTCAATTTTTTCCCAATGTGACTGAAGGTGGTTTCTACAGACTACCAAGCAATTCATGGGACACCAATAGGGTGCCTGAGAACTCAATTCAGTTATGACTTTACCTGTCTAGAGATAGTGTCAGATCCCACTGGTAGAGCTCTGGCCCACAGCACTCCCCTCTTCACCCTCCGATGCCAGCCACAAGCCCAGTTTGTCATCGTTGCTTCCGGCTGACTGGCTATAGGTCAGAGGTTCCAATGACCTCTACCCAGGTTTGATTAATTTACTGCAGTGGCTCACAGAACTCAGGGAAACGCGTACTTCACAGGTGGCAAACAAAAGGCCCTCAGCACAACTCTGGCCCTCCACCTTGTTTCATACAACCCGACACCTTGTTTCTACCCGGCAGCAGCACCGAGCTCCTTGCCCCTAGTTAAGGAGTAGTTACATGTATACAGTTCTAAAATTACATTTGGCCCTTTGAAGGCAACTGCGAGGCTGATGGTGGCCCCCAATGAAAATGAGTTGGACACGCCTGCCTTACTTATATTTACCAGTTTATTAAAGACATGATAAAAGATACAGATGAACATCCAGAGGATGAGAGACATAGGCGAGGTCTGAGAGGATCCCAAGTGCAAGGGCTTCTGCCCTGTGGTGCTGGGGTGCATCACCCTCCCAGTGCATGCTCACCAACCTGGAGCCTCTCTGCACCCCCTTCTACTGGAATTTTATGGAACATTCATCACGTACGATGATCAATTACTAACTCCATTTCCAGCCCCTCTTTTCTTTCTGGAGGATGAGGAGTAGCACTGAAAGTTTCTAACCATGGCTTGACCTTTCTGGTGACTGGCCCTCTCCAGGAGCCCACCAAGAGTCATCTCATTAGAGAAAGTGGTACCCCTAGTGTTCTGATCACTCAGGAATTTATAAGGGTTTTAGGAGCTCTGTGCCAGGAATTGGGGGCAGAGACAAACATATATTACACATATATTTCTTATTATTTCACAGGTTCCAACCTCTCCCTCACTCCCCACCAACAGATCATTTGATCTTGTTGGTTTTAGCTCCACAGAGTCTCTCACCTCCAGTCCTTCCTTTCTACTCTCCCTGCTCCAGACTCAGTTCTGGCCATGGTCATCTCTCCCCGGGACTATCTGTCTCTCTGCTTGCTCCACATTACCAAGAGCAATATCTATGTAATACATGGAAATGATCATATAGTAAACCAGGCCTTCCACCACTGAAAGCTGTTTCTCCCACTCTCCCTCCTAACCTGCCCACTACCTGTCTTTCCTGAAAACATCTTAGCTCCTTCCTGTCCCTCTGCCTAGAACATCTTCTCATATCCATGCTCTCACTGTTGAAATCCTAAACTTGCATGAAGCCCTATCAGTCCACCCAATGAGAATTCATAGCTCTTGCCTCAGATGCCATGTCCTCAAAGCTCTGTCTTTATGGAACCCATAATGTTGACCTTCTGTCTTATTCTGTAATTACTTACCTATATCTGTACAGCTGCTTTTTGCCCAGGTTGTATGCTCTCTGAGGGCAAGAATCATATCACTCAATATCTAGCACAGGATCCTATATAGTAGCCAAAGCTTAGTAGGCATGCAATAAATAAATGAATATATGTACACAGGAAGTAGACTTTGCAGTTGATCTTTGAAAGAAGAGAGTTAATAGGGTCAAAGAGACAGAACTCAGAATTTAAGCCAGTGAAGTGAGAAAGGGTGGTGAGAAATACGTCTTTTGCAAATAATGTCGTGAAAATATGACATGCATGTAGGAATCTTCATTTATGAAGGTTGTTCTCATGCACTATTAGCTTCTCTCTTCTTGTTTCTCTTCTGTCTGTAGCCTAGAGAAATTCCATTTCTTATCATTCTCCCATCCAGCACTGAAAACTTTGCTATATATAGCAAGGTCTTTGCTAATCTGAAAGCCTTACAAATCTCAGATTTGTTTAGTTAATAGAATCGACATCAGATATTTCTACAGTCTGGTTTTATTTCTGCTTCACCCAACATCACTGCTGGTGCATTCTGACACATCATCTATTTTTTAAATCCTTTTTATCTTTGGAACATTTTGAAATTATCTCTAAGTCAATTCAAGTCTCATATTTTCACTACATTTCTTATTTTTCCTGCAAATTTAAAACGTTTTACTCTGTCACCTTAAAAAATGAATGCCAGCCTCTGGTAACATTTATATTCATTCAGGCCCTTCTGAACAGATTCCACCTCTTCCTTAATGTCACCAATTTCCTATAAGCACAAAACCTTTCCATTTGCACATTCATTTACATGTTGAGACTCAGCAGATCCTCTGGTCTCTAAGGACATTTAAATGGCATTGGAAACATCTTAGTGACAACAACCTAGTGTTGTCCTCACTTTTGTTTTCAATTTTCCTAACAGCCAACATTTACTCTCAGGACCTACCTCCCCCATTTCCCCTGGCTTTATACCCACATGTTCCATGACAGCTAAGAACCAGCTCTCACCACATCCAGCTACTGCATAAGTTGCCATGCAGTTCTCATTACCTACTGTCACCAAGCCAGCTTCCAGAATGGTTTCTGATTTACTCTCCCATACCCACCACTTACCCAAGTGAATCCCAAAGGATTTCCATTCCTTGGATGACGCCTCTCAATGAGAGAGGAGCTGGTACCATCGGGTGGAAAGTGGATGTAATCTAATTGTATTTATCCCCAGATGCATGTCCGCCACCATACTGTGCCATCCTCTGAGTCTTTTGGCTCTTATATACCATCTGATGCTTTTCTATAATGCCACCAAAGAAAGCCTCATTTCTATCTCCTTCTCTCTACACCTTTAATTCATTTATTCTTATCTATGGTTACTATTTGTAAAACTAGCTAAAAATTATTGACCTCTTATTATTATGAGTGCTATATTCCCATGCCCACGTTATAGAGCAGAGAACTGAGGCTTAAAGAGGTGAAATCACTTGCCCAGGGTTCCACAGTTAGGGAAT